>NC_064922.1:652318325-652972967 GCF_023897955.1 Schistocerca gregaria
GCAAAAAGCACTAAAATGGACACAAAAACCACAGAGGATGCAAGAAACATGTAGAAGAGATCAAAATGAGAGCATATTACCATGGCTAACTGACCATACGAGTAAAAAGGAGAAGCCAGCCACTCTGCGTCACATTAAAAGCTCCACCCTAAAAGCACATAGGTTGAGGACACACAGGGACAAAGACATGTACTAAAACTTAGATCACATGATAAAACGTTTGCTGCTGTTAATGCATTGTTGCCCAACACCGAAGGCAGGGTGCTGGGAAAATTAAAAGTCCGCTGCAGAGTGTTTAAAAGTGGGCAGTCCAGCAAGAGGTGGACGACGGTCATTTGTGAGCCACAATGACACTGAGGTGGGTCCTCATGACGGAGGAGGTATCCGTGCGTTAGTCACATATGGCCAATGCCGAGCTGGCTGGGGACAACTGATTTCCTGTGGGAGGACTGCATGGAAGACATCCACACATTCGTAGTCTCTTTAATGACATGCAGTTCGTTGTGCATACTGTTATGCCATTCTGTCTCCCAAAGCCGAAAAACCCTACGGCGTAAGAAAGAACGCAGGTCAGTTTCTGAGTTGCCCATCTCCAAAGCAGTTTCCGTTTAGCCTGTCGACAAGTTCGTTGCCTAGGATACCAACATGTCCTGGGGTCCACATAAACACCACTGAGCGACGGGGTCATTCCAGGGCATAAGTGGACTCCTGAATGGACACCACCAAAGGATGGGCGAGGATAGCACTGGTAGATAGCTTGTAGGCTGCTCATGGAGTCAGTACACAGAAGAAATGACCCACGAAGGCATAGCCATCTGGCAAGAAATGTTGTTCAGTATATCTTCCACGAACATACGAAAGCCTACGTAACCATCAGCCATAAAGCCATCAGTATAAACCATTTCATGGCCCTGGTACATGTCAAGAATTGAGAGGAAGTGATAGCGGAGAGTCTCAGGGTTAATGGAGTTCTTAGGGCTATGCGAAAGGTCACGAAGAATCTGCGGCCTAGGTGTACACCATGGAGATGTATGTGAATGGAACGAGAAGAGAGGTGGCAATGGGAAGGACTCCAGGTCAGACAGAAGGTACTGGATGCTAACCGCAATCATAAGCCCTGATGTGGGCCATCAATGCAAGAGATGAACCACTGTGGTTGGGAAAAGGAGACAGTAATTTGGATGCACAGGAGAACTATGAGTGTGTGCAACGTAATTGGCAAGCAGTTGTGCATGCCTAACCTTCAATAGAGGGACTCCGGCCTCCACCAGGACACTGATCGGCGGACTCGTTTTAAAAGCTCCGCTCGCTAGGCGAATGCCACAGTGGTGCATTGGGTCGAGTAAATGCAATGGTATGGGCGCTGCTGAACCGTAAACCAGACTCCCATAGTCAAGGCGGGATTGAACAAGGGCTCTGTAGAGCTGCGGCAGCAAAGAGTGATCTACACCCCAGTTGGTGTTGCTCAGGCAGTGGAGAGCATTGAGGTGCTGACAACACTTCCCCTTAAGGTGATGAAGGTGAGGTAGCCAAGTCAATCGGGTGTCGAAAACCAGTTCTAAGAATCAATATGTCTCCACTACAGTGAGTGGATCGTCATTAAGGTAAAGTGTGGGTTCCGGATGAACGTTAAGACGCCGACAGAAGTGCATGACACACAACTTTGCGGCTGAAAACTGGAACCTGAGGGCTAGAGCCCATGACTGCACCTTGTGGATGGCTCCTTGGAGGCGCCGCTCAGCAACAACAGTACTGGAGCAGCACTATGAAATTTAGAAGTCGTCTGCATATGGAAAAGAAGAGACGGAGGGCTGCTAGACCGTTAATGACCACTAAAAATAGAGAGACACTCAATACAGAGCCCTGCAGGTCTCTATTCTCGTGGATATGGGTGGAACTATGGAAGTCACCGACATACACGGAAAGTATGGAGCAACAGGAAGTTTTGGATAAAACTGGGAGTGTGCGCTGGAGACCCCGCTCATACTATGTGGCTAGGATAGAATGTCACCAGGTCGTGTTGTATGCTTTACGTAAGTCGAAAAAGACTGCAACCAGATGTTGGCATCTGGAAAAGGCTGTTCAGATGGCAGGCTTGAGGTACACAAGATTATCAGTGGTAGAGTGAACCTGGCAGAAGCCGCTCTGATGTGGAGGCAGTAGGCCATGTTACTCCAGGACCCAACCCAAATGCCGACACACCGTATATTCCAGCAGCTTACAAAACAAGTTCGTGAGGCTGATGAGCCGCTAGCTATCCACATCAAGCGGGTTTTGACTGGCAGAATGATTTTCTCGGTGATGGAAAGAAGCCATCGTACCAGATCTGGTTGAAGATGACAAGGTGGTGTCGCTTTTAGTCAGACAAGTGATGTTTAATGACCTGACTGTGTATCCGATCCGGCCCAAGAGCTGTGTTGGGGCAATGTGCAAGGGCACTGAGGAGCTCCCAAATGGGGCGTTATAGGGTCCACTGTGGTGTGTAGTGAACAAGAGGATTTTCCTTTCCATCCGCTGTTTGAGGGTGCGAAAGGCTTGGGGGTAGTTCTCTGATGCAGAGGCTCGAGCATATTGCTCAGCAAAGTGCTCGGCACTCATGTTTGCATCAGTAGATAACATGCCATTGATGTTAATGTCGGGGACACCTGTTGGCGTCTGGTACCCAAAAGCACGCCTGATCTTCATCCAGGCTTGGGAAGGTGATGATGGCACCCAATGGTCAACACGTTCCTCTCCCGACACTCGTTTCCGTCATTTTATACGCTGGCGAACATGCTTAAAGGCTATTAGGTGCTCTAGGGAAAGGTGCCACTTATGTCGCTGTAGAGTTCGCCGATACTCTTTAATTGCCTCAGCGACTTCTGGTGACCACCAAGGGACTTTATTTCACCGGTGGCACCCTAAAGAACGAGGGATCGCATTTTCTGCCGCAGAAATGATTGTTGTAGTTACCTAATCAATGGCAACATTAATGGCATCATGTGGAGGAGATTCAGTAGTGACAGCAAAAGTGAAAGCTTCCCAGTCTGCCTCGTTTAACACCCATATGGATATTTGTCTGTGGGCATGATGCTTGAGGAGTGACAGGAAGATAGGGAAGTGGCCACTACCACATAGGTCTTCATGTCCTCTCCATTGGATAGATGGGGAGTTCAGTCCACCTGACACTATTGCTACGGTTCCTATAATATTCCTTATAGCCATGGAGGGCAGGGGTCTGCATTGCCGGGAACCAGGTTTCCTGGAGGGCAGCGCAGAAAGCAGTTGCCGTAACTCAGCCAGGTGGTGGAAAAAACTGCCACAATTCCTCTGCAGGATTACATGATCGTGAGACTGGGAAGGCATGAAACACTCAATTAGGCAGTCTATGGACCAGCTACCTGTGGTTTCTTCAGCCACTGGTGGGTGTCTGCTTTGCCACTGGTAGGAACATGGGGAGTGACCCGAGGGATCCCTTCCTGACGAGAGGAGCCAAAGAAGACTTAAGCTTTTCCAGCTGAGAAGTGGGGACTGATGTCCCCGATGGTTGGATGGGGGAGTGAGTGTTGCTCCTGAAGTAGGTTGTTCAGGAGCAACAGGGAGGGAAGTACCCCATACCATCAAGGGGGCAGGTGGAGTCCGACAGCTCTGAGAGCCAACTGTATGTGGCGGAACGGAAGATGGTAGAACCGTTGTTGTAGCAGCACCGTAGGTTGACGTTATATGCACAGGATGTAGCCTCTCATAATTCCTCTTAGCTTCAGTATAGGTCAGTTGGTCCAGGAGGAGCCACTGGATCTGAATGCTAGCAAATTCAAATACATTTCTTTGTGTGTTCTCCTGCAACCACTTGCCGAGTAAAATTTTTATCCATCCAGTTACTTGACAGTGTATGTATCATAAACAATGCAGTATAATAGTATTGAATTTGTGAACATAGAAATTTTACCATTGTTTCTTGAAAACTATATTTAAAATATCATAATTCATCTATTTATCACACAGTTTATCCTGTGTTCATCCTGTAGCCTGTCTTAGAGGACGTAAGTTACGAATGTACCCAAGTAGATAGACACAATTGGATGTAAGCTATATGCCCCAACCACACAGTCATTGTATTCATATTGTGCCTTGCAAACAGTTTGGGGTACTATCAAGCAGGAGCACCACATCTCTGCCTATTCACATTAGTCTGAAGAGCTGAATGATGAATGTTTTTCTTCTGTTGAATGCAGAGGCAATATCTGGGAAGGGGTGTGATGTTTGTGGAGATTAATTACAACATCGCTTTTACTGCTGTGTGTCTATTATAATTTCTCATTGAATGACTAAGTAATTTAGGCCAGTCTGAGCAGTCCTCTTAGATTGTTTGCAAATGATGATGTCACCTAACTTATAGCAAAGTCACCAGAAGATCAAAACCAACTGCAAAAGGATTTGGACAAAATACACAGGTCTGGAAAAACATTTTGTCTGCTGCAGGAGATTCTTACTGAATTATATGTTTTAGAATGCGCTGATTTCAGAAGTTGTGCCTTTTTTCTATCACATAAGTTGTTTTTTGCAAATTCAAGCGCACAAAATTGGTAAAAGCACTCATTTATTCAAAATTATCAAACATACTATTTTTTTACAGCCAATGAAACATTTTGAGACATATAGTAACAATATTATACTTATTCATGTTTTTGTGTGAAACCTTTACTTCTTTTTCTTGATAATTCGCCGTGTCCTTTCCGATTTCCATCATTAGTTTCCCACTTAAGCATCCAACAGTAGTCTGCAAGCATAGTGACATCCCATCTTCCTTGGTACTGTCTCTCAATATCACGGACATCCTGGTGAAACAGTTCCCCCGTTCTTCACTGTAATCTCCCAGAATTTCAGAAAAGCTGTCTATGTGGAAGTGTAAAAAATGGACCTTCAAGCTCATCTTGCAGCCTTGAGCTTCATATGCTGCTAGCATCCATTGAACAGTGGTTTTGTAATCAGGATCCTTAGTATTTCCCCAAAATTTTTGCACTACATCCTTGAACAATACCCAAGCTTTTTTTCCGTCTTATTCATATTTTCCACAAAGATGGTGTTGGTTAAAAATTTTCTTATGTCGAGGCCAGTGAAAACTCCATATTTCAACATTGCTTCTGACAGCTTTGAGAATTTTGTACATAGATATTTAAGACAGTCCCCATCCTTTTGCAGCAATTTTACAAGTGGTTTCATCAACCCCAATTTGATATGGAGAGGGGGCAACAAAACCTTTTCTGGTGGTACCAAAGTAGTATTGATAACGTTTTTCTCTCCAGGTTTTAAAGTTTCTCAGTGTGGTCAATCGCTTTTAGTCCATTGCTGCTCTCTGTCTCTACTGTCCCATAAGCATAAGAAGAATGAGTATTCAGTATAGCCTGCCTGCTGACCCAAAAGCATCGTGAGTATTTTGAAGTCCCCACAGATCATCCATTGATGGTCCTGATATTTCATTTTTTCCCGGACAATGGCCAAATTTTTATAGTTTTCGTCCATATGCATGGAGTGTCCCATTGGAAGCATGCAAATTTATTTCCATTGTGCAGTAATACTACTTGTAAGACCAGTTTTTGATGAATCGATGACTAGGCGCCATTCAGACGAGTCATACTGCTTATCAAAGAAATGCAGGAGTCCTTCCACATCATTGCTAAATTTCCTTCTTTTGAGAAAAACTGGGTTATTTCTTTTTCTTGGTGTCTGTACCATGAAAATGAGGTGCCAGATGATAAAAGGTTTTTATTTTTTAATCTGGAACCTAACAGTTCAGCTGCAGCTTTTGAAAGACCTAAATCTCTCACTAGATCATTGAGCTCACTTTGCGAAAATAGTTGAGGCCTTTCATCTTCGACTGAATAAAAATCTGAGCTTGATTCACCCTGAGGAGGAAATGTAACTTCATCCTCCAACTCAGTCCAGTATTGATCCAAACTAGAAGGCGGCTGTGGGATAGGTATTTCAGAGCTGTGGGGCACTAGATGTGTAGCTGAGCCAAGGCTAGACAGAAACAACAGCACTGTTCACTTGAATAATAATGTCTACTGAGAGCTTCTCTTCATTTCATGAGAGATACAAATTGTCAGTTGACTTGTTGCAACACGATAAAACTGAACAATAAGATTGTTTGCATTTTCTTCTGGTGCCCAGGCGTTCACGGTAAACCATGCAAGTGGTAACAAAGAATAGTTAACATTGTTAATTTTTTTAATTTTTTTACCGATTGTGAATTATATAATTTATAATAAGTATTAAATTTAAAAAAAAACACATAGGTTTATTACTAATGAACATAAATACTGCAATACACATAAAACCTATGTGATAGAATTTTTTTGAATATTTTTCCTGTTTTTGGGAGTTCAAAATCCATAAGAAAATGTTAAAAAATCCTATGCAGTTTTTAGTCACAGACCTGTGATATCTGAATGGTGCAAAAAGTGGCAATTCTTGAAACTTCCTGGCAGATTAAAACTGTGTGCCCGACCGAGACTCGAACTCGGGACCTTTGCCTTTTGCGGGCAAGTGCTCTACCATCTGAGCTACCGAAGCACGACTCACGGCCGGTACTCACAGCTTTACTTCTGCCAGTATCCGTCTCCTACCTTCCAAACTTTACAGAAGCTCTCCTGCGAACCTTGCAAAACTAGTACTTCTGAAAGAAAGGATATTGCAGAGACATGGCTTAGGAAGTTTCATATCAGCACACACTCCGCTGCAGAGTGAAAATCTCATTCTAGTGGCAATTCTTGATTAATAAGGAAAAGTGTGAGGTCATCCACATGAGTATGAAAAGAAATGTTAAATATCAGAAATAATAAAAATTTAACGGCTGCCAGTTAGACAAGATATCTAGGAAATAAAAATATGAATAACTTAAATTGTAACAAATACATCGATAATGTTGTTGGGAAGGCAAACCAAAGACTGTGTTTTATTGACAGAACACTTTAAATGATTCAACAGTTCTCCTAAGGAAATTGCCTGCATTGTACTTGTCCATTCCCTGCTAGAGCATTGCTGTGCAATATGTGATCCTTACCAGATGGGATTGACGAAAGGCATCGAAAAGGTACAAAGAAGGGTAGCTTGTTTTGTATTATCATGAAATAGGGGAGAGAGTATCATGTACATGATCAAGTTGGGGTGGCCGTCATTAAAATAAAGCTGTTTCTTGTTGTGGCGTGATCTTTTCACAAAGTTAGTCACCAACTTTCTCCTCCAAATTTGAAAAAAATGTTTTTGTCACCAGCTGACATAAGGAGAAATGATTCTCAAATTAAAATAAGAGAAATATGAGCTTGTACAGAAAAATTTAAGTGTTCATTTTCCCACGTCGTCATTCTTCCGGTGGACAAGGGTTCCATGACAGTGGTACTTGATCATCGGGAGTATGTGGCTGTGGCACTGCGTCAGCTTTCAGACAACACCACATACTAAGTTTTCCAAGGTAATCCCACTCCTGATGTCCAGGCGGAGCTTCAAGGAATCCTCAGAACCTTAGGCCCCCTACAAAACCTTTCACCTGACTCCATCAACCTCCTGACCCCACCGACACCCCACACCCCTACCTTCTTCCTAAAATTCGCAAACCCAATCATCCCGGCAGCCCCATTGTAGCTGGTTACCAAGAGATCAACACCTTCAACCCATTGCATGCAGTCTCCTATCGTTCATCAAAGACACCAACCACTTTCTCGAAAGCCTGGAATCCTTACAATCTGTTACCCCCGGAAACCATCCTTGTAACCATTGATGCCACTTCCTTATACACAAATATTCCGCATGTCCAGGGCCTCGCTGCGATGGAGCACTTCCTTTTACGCCGATCACCTGCCACCCTACCTGAAACCTCTTTCCTCATTACCTTAGCCAGCTTCATCCTGACCCACAACTTCTTCACTTTTGAAGGCCAGACATACCAACAATTAAACGGAACAGCCATGGGTATCAGGATGGCCCCCTCTATGCCAACCTATTCATGGTTCGCTTAGAGGAGGCCTTCTTGGTTACCCAGGCCTGCCAACCCAAAGTTTGGTACAGATTCATTGATGACATCTTCATGATCTGGACTCACAGTGAAGAACAACTCCCGAATTTCCTCTCCAACCTCAACTCCTTTGGTTCCATCAGATTCACCTGGTCCTACTCTAAATCCCATGCCACTTTCCTTGACGTTGACCTCCATCTGTCCAATGGCCAGCTTCACTCGTCGGTCCACATCAAACCCACCAACAAGCAACAGTACCTCCATTATGACAGCTGCCACCTATTCCACATCAAACAGTCCCTTCCCTACAACCTAGGCTTCCATGGCAAACGAATCTGCTCCAGTCAGGAATCCCTGAACCAACAACCTGAAAACAGCTTTCGCATCCCGCAACTACCCTCCCGACCTGGTACAGAAGCAAATAACCAGAGCCACTTCCACATCCCCTCAAACCCTGAACCTCCCACAGAAGAACCCCAAAAGTGCCCCACTTGTGACAGGATACTTTCCAGGACTGGATCAGACTCTGAATGTGGCTCTCCAGCAGGGATACGACTTCCTCAAATCCTGCCTTGAAATGAGGTCCATCCTTGATGAAATCCTCCCTACTCCACCAAGAGTGTCTTTCTGCCATCCACCTAACCTTCGTAACCTCTTAGTTCATCCCTATGAAATCCCTGAACCACCTTCCCTACCCTCTGGCTCCTACCCTTGTAACCGCCCCCGGTGTAAAACCTGTCCCATGCAACCTCCCACCACCACCTACTCCAGTCCTGTAACCCGGAAGGTGTACACGATCAAAGGCAGAGCCACGTGTGAAAGCACCCACGTGATTTACCAACTGACCTGCCTACACTGTGACGCTTTCTATGTGGGAATGACCAGCAACAAACTGTCCATTCGCATAAATGGACACAGGCAGACAGTGTTTGCTGGTAATGAGGATCACCCTGTGGCTAAACATGCCTTGGTGCACGGCCAGCACATCTTGGCACAGTGTTACACAGTCTTCCTTCTCCTTCCCTCTTTCCTGACGAAGCAACCGCCGGTTGCGAAAGCTCGAAATTTTGTGTGTTATTGTATTGTGACTGTCTACCGGCGCTTTCCCGCTTGGTAAGTCTTGGAATCTTTGTTTTTAATATATTTTTTCCCATGTGGTAGTTTCTTTCTATTTTATTTACATCATTATAGCAACTTTCAAGTATGCAGTTTGTGTGCTTACTTTTCTGAATTTTGATAATATTTTAAAGTGGAGTGTACCTGTATTTCCCCTTCCTTAAGTGATCACAATATTTATATCAACAAACACACTGACCATTGTTTAAGATTAATTGGATAATCTGTACCGTGGAGTGCCCTCATTTCATTTGTACATTTTGCATATTTCAGAAGTGTTGCCATACAGCATTTTAATCAGATTTATGTACTGATGAACTTGCATTAACTTGATTTAATATTTTGATTGAACAAATACATTAAACTTTGTCCACATCAAACTAGTTTTCAAAAATATTTATCAGTGTAGTCATCTTGATGTTTTTATATTTCTTTTTTATTTTCAGATCGAGCTTGGTAGCACAAATGTTAGAGTGGGGAGTTCTATATTTGGTGCAAGACAGAAGAAAGATAGTAATTCTGACAAGAAAGACTTGGTGCAAGACTTTGCTGAAATAACGCTTAACAAAGCAGGTGGGAATTAACTACATTGAACAACGTTGAATATTAATTCAACAATGTGATATTAAACAGCCAAATTTCCACAGTGAAGCGTTGATATTATACGTTCTGAGTTTGCTGTCACATATATATGTATGTCTAGAAATCATTCTCTTCTATTGCTTGCCACCATAACTAAAGTGTCAAGTCTTTTTTTTTTTTCACTGTATGGATACACATTTGTGGAATTGTGCCTTTTTTTGTAAAAACTGTTACTTTCCTAGTAAGTGCTAGGAATTTTGTGTTGATCAGAAATTGTATATACTTATCAGTTTTTTCATTGGGCTTTGCTGTTATTATTACTGTGTCTATTTAGAGACATTGTCATTCTCGAAGATTTGTTTGCTGTGTTGGTACTGTTGATAAATGTTTTTCCTGTCAGTTACCACTAGTGGTTAGTATCTGGTGGCTTGAATGTTCCTGTGAAATCTGTAATGGATATTGTATGGAAGTCCAGTATAACTATTACTCTGTAAATAATATTATCTGTAATTGTTGAGCATGTACTTCCCAGTAGAGTGTGTTTTACTGGAACAATGTAACATATCCCTTTTCATGACGTACTTGGAATTAAATTACCAAAAATTAATTTATTTCCTTCTTATTTATTTTTGATGAACCCATTTACATCAAAACAGATGTTTGATAAATGCTGAAACTGTTAAGAAGAACAGCTTTTGCTGTATTTCTTTTCAGGTTTTATATGTAAGTTTCTGTATGAATTGACACATTCGTAGATTGCTCAAAAATTTTGTTTAGTGAGTGATAGATCCACCAGGAAGAGAACTTTCCGAACAACTTGCTTAAAGTTTCAAATGCAGCAAATGGAATACTTCTGGTGAGTGTTTGACATCCATAAAGTTACCAGACTGCATCCAATGCAGTAACATTACTGTAACAGTGTCTATAATATAAGGGGGTTGCAGAGGAAATGCACAATAGTGCACAGAAGTGGGCCACACAACCTAGCAGCCTGTAGATTCATTGTGCTGATTTCATCAGGGAGGTCAGTGGAACTTCTTACGTAGTATGTTTGCTGATATTATCTGTTTTTCATTATGGATGAGAGTAAGGAAGCTTACAGAAGTTATCAAATAACATATTACTTTACATTGTGTAGCAACAGAAACAATCAGTTTTTGAAAACCTGCTGTAATTGGATAAATAAAAAATCTACTCGTAGTTGGCAGCAGGAAAATACACACATAAATCTAATTAAATTTGCAAGCTTTTGGTGCTAGTGGGCCTTTCTTCTGGCAGATGAGTTGAAAGGGAAAGAAGAGGGGTGAAGGAAAAAGGCTGGTTGTTTAGAAAATGCAGAGTGTTCGGAAAAGTCATCCAGAACCCAGGGTCGAAGGAGACTTAATGGACAGGATGAGAAGGAAAGATTAATTGTTGGCGTTCCACCAAATGAGGAAAGCCTGAGAGCTTAAAGGTGGAAAGTACGGTAATTAGCAAGACGGGGATTACTGACAAAACAGCATACAAGCATTAATAAGAGCAGAAAGCTAAGAACGTTATGTGTTAGCGGTTGGGGGGGGGGGGGGGGGGTTAAAAGTAGACACGTAAGAAAATGAAAGCTGCAGAAAACAAGAAGGGAGTGAAGAAAGGAATAGTTGCTATGAAGAAATGCTGATACCAAAGAAATTAACATAAATTAAGACCTGATAGGAACCAAGGACATGTTTAATGCCAATTCCCACAAGCAGAGTACTAAGACAGTAGTGTCTGGGGAAGAATCGAGATGGTATGTGTGATGAAACAGGCATCAAGGTCATGACTTGTCATGTTGTAGAGCATGCTATGCAGCAGGATATTATGTTTTGCCAGTGTAGTCTCTCTGTTTATGCCCATTCATCCTAAATGAGAAATTAGTGGTGGTCATGCTGATGTAGAGGGCCGAACAGTATTTATGTAACAGCTGGTATATAACATGTCGTTTCTCGAGTGGCTCTCCTTTCAATAGTACATGTTTTCTCAATTACAGGGCTGGTATAGACAGTGGTAGGAGGGTCTGCTACACACTTCTGTTTGCTTTAAACCTATTAAGAAACAGTAGATACATTCAACAGTCGCCATTCTTTCCATGTCTAACGTTCCCTCCCATATAGCCTTGGCATTTGAGGCGAACATATTGGCTCAGATGGAGATGCTTTACAACAATACATCACCACTCTCACCTCAACCTTCAGTGGATATAAGTACCCCATAAGCTTAGTTAAAAAGCAGATTTCCTGGGCCACAACATCAAATCCTGGTATTGCTGTATGCTGCAAAAAACAAAAACCAAAAAGGGTGTAAGAGTGCACCCCCTTGTCACTCAATATTATCGTGGTCTTTTCACACCTGAGTCTAACCACTCAGAAATAAGCCTCTCCCATATTGTCACATCACTATAATATATCCTTCCTTCCAAATTCGGGATGATACTATTTAGTTTATGGCACTGTACTATATTGCTGAGTTGCAAGATTTCCATAATCTTTTATTTGCTTCGTCTAAAAGCTGCTGCAATGTTGGCTGCTTTTGCCAACTGTCGATTGCCCAGTCACACAGTGATCAGAACTACATTTATCTAAGAGTTGGAAGTTGGTATTGTTGTTGTGGTGACAGGATTTTATTTTTCAGAACACTTAAGTTTTGTTTCCTCTCTCATACTGAAAACCTACTAGCTCACTCTCATTTAATTACCATAATATTTTTTATGATCTCAATAATTGTGATCTGCTCTTTAATACTGCGAATATATCATCATTCAAACTATTCCAGAACTGTATAATCCTACTTTTTTTTTCGAAGAGACCTCTTAAAAATCTTGAAGTTCTTACCTATAAAGTAACTTTCAGAATTTATTTATGGAAAGTAATTTAGTTGATCCAGTTTACCTTTAAAAACTAATTCAGCTAACATTGGTGGCAAAGACATTACTTTTTGACAGCACTATCAATGGATTCTAAATTATTGTGTGTCATCTACAAATTACTAGAACTATTGTTTGGTCCAGCCCACTCATCTCTGACGTATGGCACCCACAACTATTATCATCAACGTGATGAAATAGCATACAAGTAGAGTGGCTGTGTAACCAAATAATTAAATTTGTTGCTATACATTTCAGGTATTGATATTCATTATGAATTAATAGTTTTGGACAAATAACACATGTATAGAATTAATTAACTTCAGCGTAATATGAAATTTGTGCAAATTATCACACACAGTTCGTTTTGCGATCAATATATACATCCATCACCATTATCAAACTGCCTTTCGAGGTATATCCACTGTTGGGCCAGTAGATGCTGCTGGCAGGAGTTACTTAAACATCTTCAATGTTTGTTAAATAGTCCAGTATCAATTTAATTAATGTTGTATGTTTCATATGTGACACACAACTGAAAATATCTTTCAAGTATTGCATATCAATTTATCTTCTGATAGAGGTTTTAGACTAATTAAATGAAAATAGCATGTGAAACAGTCTCTGTTTTACAGAATGATTGTTGATATTCCTGTAGTAGCTCATCTGAAGTTTTTCCACGTATTCATGCGCGCCCTACCTCCCTCCCATTGTGTCGTACTGATCTAGACATATCAAGAAATTTTATTTAGAGTTGTTGTATTGGTTAACACGAAGATGCCTAGCCTTTACATGCCGTCTAACACGCTGAGGGGCCATTTTGATCCCTACTACACACAAATGTTTTGAATTATTATTTCAAAATTGTATGCCTGTATTATGCTTTAATGCCTTTGTGTGATTTATATACCATTCAAGATAAAGAATTGTGAATAAAATGTAACAGAACACAAATATCATTATTAAAAAATAAACAAAGAGCAGTGAAACCTGTAAAACCCAAAAATAGTAAGCAAGGCAGGGGTTTAGTTTGTTTTAAATGCATAGAAAAATTTAATTATTTATGTTTATAGTAGTAATAGCTAGTTCATACTTGTACACAATTGCACTCAGTTTTTTCTATGCACTTTTTTTGAAAGTAGTTTTCTTACAATTGGAGACTTTATAAGAACTTGAGATGCACTATTTTGTCTTCATTTACATTGTTTTCATCATTGTCTGTGGTCCTACAAAGTGAGTGACTCTTCATATACTCTGTGCATAGTTCTCCTGCAAATTGCTGATTAAAATTATTCTTTTCATCTTCTTCCCTGTAATAGCTCTGATTACTACATATGTATTTATTCTAACCAGATCAAGAATATTGTACGAGGTGTGTACTGCCCATTTTCTTGAGGAGACCTTGTGGGGCAGTGGGTGGAAAATTAAAGAATTATTTCTATTATTTTCTATTGTTTGTATTGCCGTTCTCACCACAGGTTCTCTAACTACAATATTGGCAAACAGGAAGTGATAAGCAAAAACTTGATGCTTGCAATTACAGTTCACTATGCCCACTCTGATGGAGAATAAAAGTCCTTCATTATTGAAGTTCATTATGCTGAGGATTTAGGGTGATGTCTGGGATTCATAAAAAATGCGGTTTACTATAACAATTTTCTCTATATTCTGAAAACGATAAAGTGTAAAATTCCAGCAAATGATTACCCATATCATCTATCGTACTATAGGAGATGGTCGGACTCTATTGCACGGATCCTATTATCCCTAGATAACGAAACTGTTCAATAATTGTTATCAATGTAAATGTTCAAAGTGAATGCTCACCAAAATTTCATGTTAATACTCATCAAATGCCACGCTAGTAATGGTAGAAAGTCTGTACTGCAGTGACATGTGAAAATATGACATGCGCAAATTGAGAATAAATCACTGAAGTCGCTCCGCCATTAACTCTTTACCTCAATGCGAACTCATTGTTAAGTGCATATCGAGTTACGAAATACGGCATCCAAGGTTGTTTCTGGCAACTGCACCAACCCAACACAGCTTCCGACATGGTGTGCATGCTGATATGAATCTAGAAGAGAACTGGGGGCTTACTCTAGCTCACACGCTCTTATTTATATAACCGCGGTATAGACCACCGAAGGTGCAGCCGACAACATTTACCTTACTGACTAGCCGCTGGGGCTAGCAGAAAACCACTTCAAGTTACCAAATAATTATTTGCTTAATTTGCTGAAGGCCGATGAAGCTCTCGATTTAATTGTGCAGTCAGCACACAGGTAAGTATCTATAATAAAATTCTAATGTGGCTAGGTTAAATACTTTTGGTGAGAGAATTATTTTAGTTGTACTGCATGCAATAGATGACCTCTGAACTTGCCCTTTGGAGAGACGCTACAGCTATAGTTTTATAGCTACCTTTTTGAAACTTCTCAAATCTTTGTTGTTATAGCTTATCTCCATTCTACCAAAATCTAAACATCCTAGCTTTATCTAATCACTTACCTAATCTATCTTGCTCCCATACTCTTAGGACACAAAAACAGAAAATCATGAATTTCACCCAAAATTTTACTTTGTGAGATCCAGCATGCTGTTTCCATTAAATTACAATGAAAAAGGAATCTGAATATAAATTTTGAAGTTTCTAGCTCCTTCCTGTTGCGCTGATGATTTTTATGTAAAACGTCCAGACTTCGAAAACTGTTTTAAGTTATCAAACTGAAAACTATTATTATTATTATTATTATTATTATTATTATTATTTTAGTATCACTCCTGACATGCTATTAACTTTTCAGATTATTTACTTTACTTTTAAGGTATTGCGCAACATTCGTGACGTAATAGCTAGTTACAGTGGACTGGGCTGGCACAGAATCGAAAGCATATATGAATTTCATATGGCGTGTGTAGGCTGCTTCCCTACAACCTTGACTAACTACTGCCTTGCCAGTATGTCTAAAATGTCAACCTGAAACTTTGTCTTGTTGTAATAAATTAGTTTAGGAGCTTTTTCTCATTTGTATTTATAGTAACCCTTGGATGAAGGGCACTCATTACCAGCACATTTTACTGTCTTTCCTTGATAGACCATCAAGGAAATATCTTCAGGTTTTATAATGTTTGTCTAATACAGATGGGCCTTCAGTGATCTCAAAGCATGTGGTATTTTTCATGCTGTACTTACTGTTCCTACAATGAATATTGACTTTTCTTTCAGTTTTTTGGGGAGATTTTTTTTGAGGGGGGGGGGGGGTATATGGAGCAATTATCTTTAGTAATGTTTGTGCCTTTGGTTAGAAATCACTGCATATCTGAAAATCTTTCATTTGTATCGTGCAATATCTTTACCAAGATAAGGGAAACCATTGAGTATATATTTGCTATCAACATCTGCAACTGACCAGTACATTTGTCCACCCTTGTCAGCCTTTGAAGTCATGAAATGTGTGAGTGGACACCTAGTTTTACTGGGGAGGAGTTGCTCATCTATAGTTACAAGAGGTCTGAGTGTGTAGCAAATGCAGTTTTCTATGCATTTCTTCCAAACAGCAGAAACCAATGCCAATTTATCAGTCTGTAAACATATAGAGCATGTAGACCTCTTGGCGAACCTCAAGAATCTCAGAATTTTACAGTGTCTACTTCTACTCATGGTTTCCAAACAAAATAGTAGGACCCAGGAGTGTGACCACAAGATGTAACCGTTCACAGTGTGCACAGCTCATGGTCTAACAGCTAGCGTTGCAGACTCTGGGTCATGGGGTCCTGAGTTAGATTCCTGAACGGGTTGGGGATTTTCCTGCCTGGAGACTGGGTGTTTGTGTTATCATCATCATCTTTCGCAACAATGGCTAGATTGGACAGTGTAAAAATTGGGACTTTGTTCGGGTGCTCATGACCACTCAGTTGAGTGCCCTGCAAACCAGACATCATGAACCGTCCACACCACAATGGTAACTAACTGCAATAAAATGCTTCTAATTTTGTCTGTGGTCTTTCACCAGCTGTCATTTCCTAGTAGTATGTGAGCCTCTGTTGTAGTACATTTCAAAATTTGTCTGATTATCTAGCTGTCTACGAACAAGTGCCATGCACTTAATACTCCATTCATACAATAGTACAGAAAAAAGTTAATTATTGCATTATAAGTAAAATAGATGAATTTTGAGAGTGCATGAAAAAACATAAGGCCTACCAGCAAAGTATTATCTTAAAGGGGTCAATATGACCACTTTGGGCATTAAAGGTGAATTCTGCAAGAAATTATCAGTTGCGCAAAACGCGCTATTTTTCATTGTACTGAAAGTACATTCCAAATTGCAAAACTCATAAAAGAAAAAGTTGTCCCAATCATTCTGTGATACATAGCTACCACTTAAAAACACAAAAGGGTTATTTTGACCCCTATGGGTGTTCTAGTGGTAAGTAGCTAGTTGTTTTCCCTGCATAATTCACCTGCTTTTTCAGTAACCCATTTTAAATCATACGGCAGGCTTCTAAGATACATCCAATACCCACATATGCGTCTTTGTTTTTTAACAAAAAAGGGAAAGAGAGAGAGAAAGCAAGAAAAAAGATACAGTTTGATAGGAAATTACTAATACTGAAATGAATACAAGGCCGTAATATATATGGATTTCAGTTTTCTCTGTCAGCCCTTTCGTATTCCCAAACTTGAATGTTTTGAAACCATTCACATGTTCTGTTATTTGTGTAGGATAATGGATGTCATTGGGCAAATGGAGTTGAATCAGTAAGGCATCATAGAGCTCCAATAAAGTTCATTTCCCCAGTTTTAGCTTGTTCATAAGTGCTGCCAATCCTTGTGTATTGAAAGCACCATTTGTTGAAAAGTTGTTTAGAGAGATTTCTGGCTTTTCTACCAACACAGTGAGATAAGTTCACACTGGAAAAAAACGCCTTCACGCATGTGCGTGCATTTACAACATTTAATTTGGAAAAAGCAGCATAGACATTCTTTCTGTGATTCCAGTTTGGTGATTTGCCAGGAAAGACACAGAGAAATTAATTTACCTGATGTAGGGAATTCTCTGACATTTAAAAATTCAGAAAGATTTGCTGTGAATTAAAGTGCCATAGTATACAAAGGCAAGCAGCATCCTAGAATTGTTAGAATGTTTGTTGTTTGTCTGTGGATGCCATTGGTGTGCTTGCCACATCATTGATATTATCCAGGGCTCCTTTGGCTGCGAGTTCAAATTTCTGTTGCTTAATTGTGAGTGTAACATGCATACACGGCTTACACATACAGCTATGACCTGCTCACTCTTGTAAAAGTGTAGGAAAGGTATTCATTTTGTTAAAATTTGAATATGGAAAAGCACACATCAAAAAAAGTTTTGCATCACCAAGCATTCCGGAACCTGTACAGAAAATTGGAATAGAGATCAACATAAACATAATTTCCACCCTTTTTATTGCTCATGAAAACCACACATTGCATGTTGGACCACCACACAGTGAGACCTTCAGAGGTGGTGGTCCAGATTGCTGTGCACACCGGTACCTCTAAGACCCAGTAGCAAGTCCTCTTGCATTGATACATGCCTTTATTCGTTGTGGCATACTATCCACAAGTTCATCAAGGCACTGTGGGTCCAGATTGGCCCACTCCTCAACGGTAATGATCCAACAGAGTGGTTCATGGGTCACGTCATCCATAAACAGGCCTTTTCAATCTATCGCAGGAATGTTTGATAGGGTTCATGTCTGGAGAACATGCTGGCCACTTCAGTCGAGCAATGTCATTATCCAGAAGGATGTTCACAGTGGGGGTGCGAACTGTTGTCCATGAAGACGAATGCCTCACCAATATGCTGCCGATATGGTTGCACTATCGGTTGGAGGATGGCATTCATGTATGGTACAGCCATTACGGCACCTTCCATGGCGACCAGCGGCGTACGTTGGCCCCACGTAATGCCACTCCAAAACGGCAGGGAACCTCCACCTTGCTGCACTCACTGGACAGTGTGTCTAAGGCGTTCAGCCTGACCGGGTTGCCTCCAAACACATCACTGATGATTGTCTGGTTGAAGGCACATGCAACACTCATTGGTAAAGAGAACGTGATTGCAAAGATGGACCTCACCACATGCGTCAAGAGTGAAGTTGCGCATCATGCAGCCTATTGCACACAGTTTGAGTCATAACACGACGTCCTGTGGGTGCACAAAAAGCATTATTGAACATGGTGGTGTTGCTGTGAGGTTTCCTCCCAAGCCATAATCCATAGTTGGCGGTCATCTGCTGCAGTAGTAGCCCTTCGGCGGCCTGAGCAATGCATGTCATCAACAGTTCCTGTCTCTCTGTATCTCCTCCATGTCCGAACAAAATCACTTTGGTTCACTCAGAGATGAATGGACATTTCCCTTGTTGAGAGCCCTTCATGGCACAAAGAAACAATGCGGACGTGATCAAACTGTGGTATTGACCATCTAGGCATAGTTGAACTACAGACAACACAAGCTGTGTACCTGCTTCCTGGTGGAATGACTGGAACTAATCAGCTGTCGGCCCCCTCCGTCCCTTAGATGCTGCTCATGCATGGTTTTTTACATCTTTGGGTGGATTTAGTGACACCTCTGTACAGTCAAAGGGACTGTGTCTGTGAGACATTATCCACAGTCAACGTCTATCTTCAGGAGTTCTGGGAACTGGCGTGATGCAAAACTTTTTTTGCTGTGTGTGATTGAAGGTGCATACTTTAAGTGTTTCTTGAGATTCTCCAGAATAACATGTTCTACCAATATTTTCTTAGCTTGATGATAGATTCTCATCAAAGTAGAAAATTTATTTTAGATAGTTTCTAGGTAGTGAACACTCAACTGTGTGCACTTTCTTGAAATGTGCAGAAGTGGTGAATAAAGCGAACACACAGTACTTCACCAAAGTATGACAATGATTGAGAATCTTCACAAGACATAAAGAGGTCGCTTATAATTTGGCATCACAGCGTTTTGGATGGCAGATAGAAAGGAGCACTGCACAATTTGAATGCCCACTAAAACAACTGAAATGTTTCAAGTCTGATATGTAAGTTGACTCAATTTACTCTTTGAGGTCATGTCATAAGATTCACTCAATATATGCTGCTTGAGTTAACATGAGATCTGTTCACCCAAATATAAAGTCATTGTATTTGAGCAACAGAATACAGAAGAGCTCTTCCAAAGGTTGTTACATCATTTCATAGTGAATTGACATATTTGTGACCCCTCTTAGAGCCCTCAATCTCCTGCAGACTGTAGAGAAGTGAACATGGTATAATTAATGGAAGTGGAGATTGGGTCCACAGCTTCAAGAGGACACCACAAAGTGACCTTCAGGACTGAGTAATGTAACTTTTATTAGGAACAGCATCGATTTGACACAGCGATTGAAAAGTAAGAATTTAGTGACAACTCGTAACAAGAGAATCCCACATTGTCCAATTCATGTGGCAACTGTAACAGGATGCAGACGGGAGGCACTAACATATGTGTTCCAACAGAAAACAAAAAGAGATTTTAAAAACTAATGGACAAATATGATGTTGCCTACAGCAACTAAGATAAATGCGCTCTCTCTCTCTCTCTCTCTCTCTCTCTCTCTCTCTCTCTCTCTCTCTCTCTCTGGTGACAAAATGTTGTGGTATACCTTGTAATATCGTGTCAGACCTTTGCCCCCACATAATGCTGCAGCTTGATGTGGCATGGGTTCAACAAGTCAGAAGTCCTGTGTAAAAATATTGAACAATGCTGCCTCTACAGTCAGTGAAAGTTTTACTGGTGCCATTTTGTGCACAAACCGACTTCTTGATTGTTTTCCGTAAATGTGTTCGATGTGATTCACCTTGGATGGTCTGGGTGGCTAAATCATCCAATCACGAACAACTGTGGCCTGGTGACAGAGTGCATTATCATCCATAAAAATTCTATAATTGTTTCGGAACAGAGGAAGTCTACAAATGGCTGAAAATGGTCTCCAGGCAGCCGAATATAGGCATTTCCAGTCAGTGATCAGTTCAGTTGGACCAGAGGACCCAGTCTATTCCATGTGAACACAGCATTACAGAGCCACCACCAGCTTGCATAGTGCTTGTTGACAACTTCGTGGAGTCTGCACCACAATCAAACCCTACCATCAGCTCTTACCAAGTGAAATTGGGGTCATCTGACGAAGCAAAGGCTTTCCAGTCATCTTGAGTCGGTCCGATATGCTCATGAGGCCATGAGACATGCTATAGGCAACATTGTGCTGTTAGGAAAGGCACTCAAATTGGTCATCTCTTGCTACAGGCCATTAACGCCAAATTTCACTGCACTGTCATAATGGATATGGATGTTGTACATCCTACGTTAATTTCTGTAGCTATTTCTCGCAGTGATACTTGTCTGTTAGCACGGACAATTCTACACAAATGCCGCTCCTCTCGGTCATTAAGTGAAGGCAGTGAGCCACCGTGTTTTGTGTAGTGAGGGGTAACATCTGAAATTTGATATTGTTGGCAGACTCTTGACACTGTGGATCTTGGAATATTGACTTCCCTAATGATTTCAGAAATGACATGCCCCACGCATTTAGCTCCAAGTACCATCCCGTGTTCAATTTCTGTTAATTCCCATTGTGCGGCCATAAACACGTTGGAAACCATATCATCTGAGTTCAAAAGCTTCACTGTACACTGCCCCTATACCTTCCGGGTGTATACACCCTGGGACAACCAGACAATCTGGGGAAAATCCAGGACAAAACTGGAAAATAGCTGGGAATCTTCAAGGATACCAGTAATTATTCATTATTTTAGTTTCAGTTAATCTTCTGTAAAAGAATTTGACTTTAGCCCACAGCTGCAGAATAACATGGCAGCAGTAAAACTTAAACAAGAGAATAAAACTTTACATCTACATCTACATCCATACTCCGCAAGCCACCTGACGGTGTGTGGTACCTTGAGTACCTCTATCGGTTCTCCCTTCTATTCCAGTTTGTGAAAAGGAGGATTGTCGGTATGCCTCTGTGTGGGCTCTAATCTCTCTGATTTTATCCTCAGGGTCTTCTCACAAGATATGCATAGGAGGGAACAATATACTGCTTGACTCCTCGGTGAAGGTATGTTCTCGAGACTTCAACAAAAGCCCGTACCGAGCTACTGAGCGTCTATCCTGCAGAGTCTTACATTGGAGTTTATCTATCATCTCCGTAACACTTTCGCAATTACCAAATGATCCTGTAACGAAGCGCGCTGCTCTCCATTGGATCTTCTCCATCTCATCTATCAAACCTATCTGGTATGGATCCCACACTGCTGAGCAATATTCCAGCAGTGGGCGAACAAGCGTACTGTAGCCTACTTCCTTTGTTTTCGGATTGCATTTCCTTAGGATTCTTCCAATGAATCCCAGTTTGGCATCTGCTTTACTGACGATCAACTTTATATGATCATTCCATTTTAAATCACTCCTAATGTGTACTCCCAGATTAGTTATGGAATTAACTGCTTCCAGTTGCTGACCTGCTATATTGTAGCTAATGATAGGGGCTCTTTCTTTCTATGTATTCACAGCTCATTACACTTGTCTACATTGAGATTCAATTGCCATTCCCTGCACCATGTGTTAATTCGCTGCAAATCCTTCTGCATTTCAGTACAATTTTCCATTGTTACAACCTCTTGATATACCACAGCATCATCCGCAAAAAGCCTCAGTTAACTTCCGATGTCATTCACAAGGTCATTTATGTATATTGTGAATAGCAACGGTCCTACGACACTCCCCTGCGACACACCTGATATCACTCTTACTTTGGAATACTTCTCTCCATTGAGAATGACATGCTGCGTTCTGTTATCTAGGAACTCTTCAATCCAATCACACAATTGGTCTGATAGTCCATATGCTCTTACCTTTTTCATTAAACGACTATGGGGAATTGTATCGAACGCCTTGCGGAAGTCAAGAAACACGGCATCTACCTGGAACCCTGTGTCTATGGCCATCTGAGTCTCGTGGACGAATAGCACGAGCTGGGTTTCACACGACCGTCATTTTCCAAACCCATGCTGATTCCTACAGAGTAGATTTCTAGACTCCAGAAAAGTCATTATACTCTAACATAATACGTGTTCCAAAATTCTACAGCTGATCGACGTTAGAGATATAGGTATATAGTTCTGCACATCTGTACATCTGTTCGACGTCCCTTCTTGAAAACGGGGATGACCTGTGCCCTTTTCCAATCCTTTGGAACGCTACGCTCTTCTAGAGACCTACGGTACACCGCTGCAAGAAGAGGGGCAAGTTCCTTCGCGTACTCTGTGTAGAATCGAACTGGTATCCCTTCAGGTCCAGCAGCCTTTCCTCTTTTGAGCGATTTTAATTGATTCTCTATCCCACTGTCGTCTATTTCGATATCTACCATTTTGTCATCTGTGCGACAATCTAGAGAAGGAACTACAGTGCAGTCTTCCTCTGTGAAACAGCTTTGGAAAAATACATTTACTATTTCGGCCTTTAGTCTGTCAACCTCTGTTTCAGTACCCTTTTGGTCACAGAGTGTCTGGACATTTTGTTTTGATCCACCTACCGCTTTGACATAAGACCAAAATTTCTTAGGATTTTTTGCCAAGTCAGTACATAGAACTTTACTTTCGAATTCATTGAACGCCTCTCGCATAGCCCTCCTCACACTACATTTCGCTTCGGGTAATTTTGTTTGTCTGCAAGGCTTTGGCTATGTTTATGTTTGCTGTAAAGTTCCCTTTGCTTCCGCAGCATTTTCCTAACTCGGTTGTTGTACCACGGTGGCTGTTTTCCATCCTTCACAATCTTGCTTCGCACATACTCATCTAACGCATATTGTACGAGGGTTTTGAACTTTGTCCACTGATCCTCAACACTATCTGTACTTGAGACAAAACTTTTGTGTTGAGCCGTCAGGTACTCTGTAATCTGCTTTTTGTTACTTTTGATAAACAGAAAAATCTTCCTACCTTTTTTTATATTTCTATTTACGGCTGAAATCATCGATGCAGTAACCGCTTTATGATCGCTGATTCCCTGTCCTGAGTTCACTGTTTCAAATAGTTCGGGTCTATTTGTCACCAGAAGGTCTAATAGGTTATCGTCACGAGTCGGTTCTCTGTTTAACTGCTCAAGGTAGTTTTCAGATAAAGCACTTTAAAAAAATTCACTGGATTCTTTGTCCCTGCCGTCCCGTTATGAATGTTTGAGTCTCCCAGTCTGTATCCGGCAAATTAAAATCTCCACCCAGAACTATAACATGGTGGGGAAATCTACTCGAAATATTTTCCAAATTATCCTTCAGGTGCTCAGTCACAACAGCTGCTGAGCCAGGGGGCCTATAGAGACATCCAATTACCATGTCTGAGCCTGCTTTAACCGTGACCTTCACCCAAATTATTTCACATTTCGGATCTCCGTCAATTTCCTTCAATACTATTGCACTTCTTATCACTATAAAAACGCCTCCCCCTTCACTGTCCAGCATGTCTCTGCAGTATACATTCCAATCTGAGTTTAGAATTTCATTACTGTTTACGTCTGGTTTCAGCCAACTTTCTGTCCCTAGTACTATGTGGGCATTGCGACCGTTTATTAATGAGAGCAGTTCTGGGACCTTTCTATAGACACTCCTGCAGTTTACTATTAGCACATTAATATTGTTATTCCCTGTTGAATTTTGCCTACTCTTACCTTGCCGCGTCTCAGGAGGCGTCTTGTCGGGCTTAGGAAGGGAATTCTCTAACCTAAAAATCCCATATGTGCACTCTAGACGTACTCCGCTACCCTTGTAGCCACTTCCTGCATGTAGTGCACTCCTGACCTATTCAGGGGACCCTACATTTCTCCACCCGATAGCGGAAAAATGCACTATTTCCAACAATAAACACAGGGCACATACTCACATCTACCAACAGCAAAATATTTCGAAGGCTTTAGATGAAGACCATGCAATGCTTTGTAACAGCAAAGAGCTTTCGATGAGTGTGACATCACAAACTGTTTATGTTTCTTCTGGATTGTGTAAAAATTTTGTGAATGGTGGCTTGAGAAGTGGTACTAAAAAAAAAGTTGTTTTTGCGCAAGATGAATTATGTAATGTATGGTGAATTTCTTATATTGTGGAGAGTTTGATTCTTTTAAAGCTTATCACTTTGAGGATCATCCACATGGAAAAATTTCATGACCAGAAGATGATCCACTTGTGCCATAATTTAAAATTTTATTGGCACATTTGTGTTTGATACTTTTTAAAGGGTAACACATGTTTAAAAAAAAAAAAAGACCCATCTTCAAGGTTTTTCACATTTATTTTAGTTCTTTCATAGATTACAATTCACGCAGTAATGATGGCAAAGAATAATATAGTGCTTGATGGGAGATGTATTCAGACAGGTAACACACGAAGTATTCAGTACACAGAAGTGAAAATTAAAATTGTGGTTGTCAGAAATATTCAGCTTCTGCAGTTTAAGCACTGTTCTTAGGATACTGCCTAACTGCACACTCGCAAAAACAGCAGAAAATTTTTGATGACCTGTGTTATGTGAAAGCTTAGGTTTTCTTGATGAAAAAAAATCATTTAGTAATAGTACTTCACAAAGCAAGAATACATACTATTGCACCATATTTTCTTGAATTTTATATTCACTGCCAGGCCACTCAGAGTGCTACTACAGTCTCTGTATTGTAGCATGGGCATTGCACTTCTTATCTTTTTGTGTTCTGCATTTGGCAACTACCATGCTGTTTTGGTTCAATTTGTATTTATACATTGATAATACCAAAATATGTAGTGTACATGTTTTTCCTTCCCCCCACCCTGGGAGTGGCAAAAAGTTATATGCCAGTGTATAAAAACCTTTACCATTCAAATTACTGACACATTTTACAGCTATGATGGAAAGTATAGTGTCAGTTAACATGAAAAAAATGTACTTTCACCTGGGATAGAGCATATTTTCACTCATAAAAAAGTTGTTTAACTGAAGAATCTGCGAATTTCTTTTTCTTGTTTGTGTATGCACCCTGACCTTGTGTACAAGGTACTACTGCCACCTGTATATGTGCAATCGCTATCCCATAACTTTTGTCACTTCACTGTATACTCGCTGTTGTCATGTACTATAAGTGTCGTACTCGAGGAAAAAATTTAGTAATTTATTGGAAACCATGTAAGTATGGATGATCACAACATCCAAAATGAAGAAACTTAGCTTACCATAGCAGTCTAGTAAACAACCAGGATTATGTATGTACATGCGCAACATGTCAGTCAGAAGAAACAACATAACAGAACATTTCACTGTGTTGTTTTTGAGCCTATGATTGCAGCCACTGCTTTCAACAGCATTGGTGGCAGTCAAACTATGCATGGCAGTTATGGAGGAGATGTTAGATGGTAATCAGTTTGGATAAGTAAAGACACATCATATTAGATCCAAGACTTAAGAAAAATGGACGCACATTTAGTGGATTTGTCGACCTAGGGAAAAAGTGTGAAAACATGCGTGCCTGTTGAAATTCTCAGAGAAATACACTCCTGGAAATGGAAAAAAAGAACACATTGACACCGGTGTGTCAGACCCACCATACTTGCTCCGGACACTGCGAGAGGGCTGTACAAGCAATGATCACACGCACGGCACAGCGGACACACCAGGAACCGCGGTGTTGGCCGTCGAATGGCGCTAGCTGCGCAGCATTTGTGCACCGCCGCCGTCAGTGTCAGCCAGTTTGCCGTGGGATACGGAGCTCCGTCGCAGTCTTTAACACTGGTAGCATGCCGCGACAGCGTGGACGTGAACCGTATGTGCAGTTGACGGACTTTGAGCGAGGGCGTATAGTGGGCATGCGGGAGGCCGGGTGGACGTACCGCCGAATTGCTCAACACGTGGGGCGTGAGGTCTCCACAGTACATCGATGTTGTCGCCAGTGGTCGGCGGAAGGTGCACATGCCCGTCGACCTGGGACCGGACCGTAGCGACGCACGGATGCATGCCAAGACCATAGGATCCTACGCAGTGCCGTAGGGGACCGCACCGCCATTTCCCAGCAAATTAGGGACACTGTTGCTCCTGGGGTATCGGCGAGGACCATTTGCAACCGTCTCCATGAAGCTGGGCTACGGTCCCGCACACCGTTAGGCCGTCTTCCGCTCACGCCCCAACATCGTGCAGCCGGCCTCCAGTGGTGTCGCGACAGGCGTGAATGGAGGGACGAATGGAGACGTGTCGTCTTCAGCGATGAGAGTCGCTTCTGCCTTGGTGCCAATGATGGTCGTATGTGTGTATGGCGCCGGGCAGGTGAGCGCCACAATCAGGACTGCATACGACCGAGGCACACAGGGCCAACACCCGGCATCATGGTGTGGGGAGCGATCTCCTACACTGGCCGTACACCTCTGGTGATCGTCGAGGGGACACAGAATAGTGCACGGTACATCCAAACCGTCATCGAACCTATCGTTCTACCATTCCTAGACCGGCAAGGGAACTTGCTGTTCCAACAGGACAATGCACGTCAGCATGTATCCCGTGCCACCCAACGTGCTCTAGAAGGTGTAAGTCAACTACCCTGGCCAGCAAGATCTCCGGATCTGTCCCCCATTGAGCATGTTTGGGACTGGATGAAGTGTCGTCTCACGCGGTCTGCACGTCCAGCACGAACGATCGTCCCACTGAGGCGCCAGGTGGAAATGGCATGGCAAGCCGTTCCACAGGACTACATCCAGCATCTCTACGATCGTCTCCATGGGAGAATAGCAGCCTGCATTGCTGCGAAAGGTGGATATACACTGTACTAGTGCTGACATTGTGCATGCTCTGTTGCCTGTGTCTATGTGCCTGTGGTTCTGTCAGTGTGATCATGTGATGTATCTGACCCCAGAAATGTGTCAATAAAGTTTCCCCTTCCTGGGACAATGAATTCACGGTGTTCTTATTTCAATTTCCAGGAGTGTACATATTACATTTTAGTCCCCCCGCCCCTATTCATTAGGATAAGCGTATTTTTTAATTGTATTTGTATTTTATTATGTTACGTGTACAGTATGTGGAACGGACACCACAGAAACTTTAAGTTATGCAACTGTATGAAAGATGTGCATTTTCAACTTCTCGCGGTGTAATGAATAATCCATTAAATTTTGAGCATGCAGCCACACAAATAAAATTTCCTCCACTGATATTTCGGCCGTGTATCATCCGGCCATCCTCAGAGTGAGTCACAAGACTGACGACAAGATGCCAAGCACGGCCTTATATGCTCCACTGTGGCAGTACTGCGCATTCGGGTCACAGATGTTGGTTGGCGGCAGAGACATACGCTTACACATGCACCGTCTGTGGTGAAAGCGTACAGACATTCAATTCGCTTATCAATATATGATCGGTGGCAGTGACATGATGGCAACTTCTCTGCAGTTTAATTACTCCAAGAGCTGGAGTCCCTGCTTTGTCCAAATTAAAAGCATTATCTCTATTTATAAAAATTGTTAGCTAATCTAATTTATATAGCTTCCTTGAAGACAGATTCCCAAAAAGAAGAGGAGGATGTTAAAATCTTCACATCACTGTAATTCATGGAATGACCTGTATCAATACAATTTTCGGCCACAACTGACTTCTTTGGCTGTAATAAGCGTGTGTATCTTGGTCCACACACCTCTCATGAATGGTGCGTGTTGTTTGGCCTATGTACGACTTCTTACAATTTCCACAAGGAATCTGATACACACCCCTTTACAAAGCTGTAAATCATCCTTCACAGAGCCGAGTAAAGCTGCAATCTTCGTGGGGGGCCGGAAGATCACCTTAACACAGTGTTTCTCAAGAATACGGCCTATCTTTGAGGAAAGAGCACCCACATAGGGCAGAAACGTACTAGATCTGAAGGAATTACTATCTTCTTCCCCATCACATACCTGCTTTTTAGGTTTTTCATTGAATGCTCTACAAATTTGTTGCAGAGAAAATCCATTTGATTTAAAAATGCTCTTGAGGTATGTGAGCTCTTCTTGCAAATTGTCTTTAGCGGATATACAGTACGCCTGATGCACTAAGGTCACCTATGGTCTGTGAAGGGTGATGGCAGCTACTGGCATGAACATATAGATTTGTGTGCATTGGTTCCCAATATACGGCATGTCCTAATGTGCCATCACTTTTACGGCGAACGACAACATCGAAAAAGGGGAGGCAGCCGTCTTTTTCTATTCCCATAATAAATTTAATGCTAGCATGGATGGAATTCAAATGCTCAAGAAATCGATGTAATTCATCCATTCCATGCGGCCTTACCATGAATGTGTCGTCCATGTACCTCCAGAATATCGTTGGTTTAAAACTTGCTGAGTCCAGTGCCTTGTCCATGAAGTCTTCCACGAATAAATTAGCTACCAGAGGGGAGAGGGGGCTTCCCATGGCAACCCCATCAATTTGCTCATAAAATTCACCATTAAACTGAAAATAAGATGATAAAAGCACATGTTCAAATAAGACCGTAATGTTCTTATCAAAATGTTAGCTGATAAGAAATAAAGAGTCCTTTAAAGGTACCTTGGTGTATAATGATTCCACGTCAAAACTACCAAGCACACCCATACTACACTCTTGGAAATTGAAATAAGAACACCGTGAATTCATTGTCCCAGGAAGGGGAAACTTTATTGACACATTCCTGGGGTCAGATACATCACATGATCACACTGACAGAACCACAGGCACATAGACACAGGCAACAGAGCATGCACAATGTCGGCACTAGTACAGTGTATATCCACCTTTCGCAGCTATGCAGGCTGCTATTCTCCCATGGAGACGATCGTAGAGATGATGCATGTAGTCCTGTGGAACGGCTTGCCATGCCATTTCCACCTGGCGCCTCAGTTGGACCATCGTTCGTGCTGGACGTGCAGACCGCGTGAGACGACACTTCATCCAGTCCCCAACATGCTCAATGGGGGAGAGATCCGGAGATCTTGCTGGCCAGGGTAGTTGACTTACACCTTCTAGAGCACGTTGGGTGGCACGGGATACATGCGGACGTGCATTGTCCTGTTGGAACAGCAAGTTCCCTTGCCGGTCTAGGAATGGTAGAACGATGGGTTCGATGACGGTTTGGATGTACCGTGCACTATTCAGTGTCCCCTCAACGATCACCAGAGGTGTACGGCCAGTGTAGGAGATCACTCCCCACACCATGATGCCGGGTGTTGGCCCTGTGTGCCTCGGTCGTATGCAGTCCTGATTGTGGCGCTCACCTGCCCGGCACCAAACACGCATACGACCATCATTGGCACCAAGGCAGAAGCGACTCTCATCGCTGAAGACGACACGTCTCCATTCGTCCCTCCATTCACGCCTGTCGCGACACCACTGGAGGCCGGCTGCACGATGTTGGGGCGTGAGCGGAAGACGGCCTAACAGTGTGCGGGACCGTAGCCCAGCTTCATGGAGATGGTTGCGAATGGTCCTCGCCGATACCCCAGGAGCAACAGTGTCCCTAATTTGCTGGGAAGTGGCAGTGCGGTCCCCTATGGCACTGCGTAGGATCCTACGGTCTTGGCGTGCATCCGTGCGTCACTGCGCTCCGGTCCCAGGTCGACGGGCACGTGCACCTTCCGCCGACCACTGGCGACAACATCGATGTACTGTGGAGACATCACGCCCCACGTGTGGAGCAATTCGGCGGTATGTCCACCCGGCCTCCCGCATGCCCACTATACGCCCTCGCTCAAAGTCTGTCAACTGCACATACGGTTCACGTCCACGCTGTCGCGGCGTGCTACCAGTGTTGAAGACTGCGACGGAGCTCCGTATGCCACGGCAAACTGGCTGACACTGACGGCGGTCGTGCACAAATGCTGTGCAGCTAGCGCCATACGACGGCCAACACCGCGGTTCCTGGTGTGTCCGCTGTGCCATGCGTGTGATCATTGCTTGTACAGCCCTCTCGCAGTGTCCAGAGCAAGTATGGTGGGTCTGACACACCGGTGTCAATGTGTTCTTTTTTACATTTCCAGGAGTGTATATATTGGAAACTGAATAAAAATTTGCTGCTTAAATAATAAAAAGGAAAATTTTGAAAAAAATGATTGAGGAAAAAGAAACTTGGAAGGTACACCTAGTCTGAGTGAACTTTAACTGGCTCTAATATAAACAGACCTTCAAAATTCAGTACCTATATTCTGCATTTATCATTCATAAATTTACGTACATCCTTTTCTTGTTACTGCTATTGTGCATAGAGATTCACATCACAGTACTGGTTCCAGATCGCCCTCCTCTGCTCACGCAAATTCTTCTTGTTAGCTTTGATCCTCTTGATGCAGAATTCTCGGCACATCGCGGAGAGATGAACAGACTGTGAAAATATGAATAAACTCTGCTATAACACTTTTTAATTTACAATTGGAATACACATTTTTTAACAATAACAACCTGGCAACACTCTCAACACGTTCGCCTGCTATCACTTATTGAGATGTACAAACCTTTTAAGAATATTAACTCGGCAGAGCTCGTAATATGTCTGCCCGCTATCATGTATCACACAGACATACCAATCTAAGGCAATTAAAAAACTGAAAAGCATCTCTTTACCTCTTTTTGTTTTTATGTCAATGTTATGTTTAGTACAAAATTATTATTTTACATGCATAAAAAGAAAGGAACGAGAGAGAAAAGAAAGGAAATAATAATAATAGTAATAATAATAATAGTAATACCGTGGAGGCCCGGGAAAAGAACAGGCCTTCGGTATGTTCTGCCAGTTGTAAAAGGCAACGAAAAGAACAAACCACTAATAGGGCTAACCCCCCTTTTAGTGTGATTAGTTGGTTCAGGACAGAACTAATGAAGCCTTGGACAAGCGCTGTCATGGTCGGGGACGACGCTTGAACCCTATGCCCACAGGTAGACAATTTAAGAAAATTCTTTCTAGAACAAGCAGAAACTAGCAAAATACACAAAGCAATCACTCATATAAATACATCGCCTACACAACTGCAATTTCATAACCACTTCTACAACCCTTTAGATCACATAACATCAACAGATACAAAGAAAATAAATTGGAAAAAGATAACACCACATGGCAAGCACCCGTATCATCTAACACAGCCACATATCGATCAAAACGCATCCAACTCATGGCTAAGAAACTAAAATATATACAGTGAGACGGAAGGATTCGTGATTGCAATACAGGATCAAACAATAAACACCAGATATTACAGCAAGCATATTATTAAAGATCCCAATACCACAACAGATAAACAACAAATAGAAACAGTAGATCACATCACAAGCGGATGTACAATACTAGCAAATACAGAATACCCCAGAAGACATGACAATGTAGCGAAAATAATACATCAACAGCTTGCCTTACAACATAAACTTATAAAACAACACGTTCACACATACAAGTATGCACCACAAAATGTACTGGAGAATGATGAATACAACACTACATAACAAACCTGACATCATACTCACCAATAAAAAGAAGAAATTAACACAACTAATCAAAATATCCATACCCAATACAACAAATATACAAATGAAAACAGGAGAAAAGATTGAAAAATACGTCCAACTGGCTGAGGAAATCCAGGATATGTGGCATCAGGATAAAGTTGACATTATACCAATTATACTATCAACTACAGGAGTCATACCACACAATATCCACCAGTACATCAATGCAATACAGCTACATCCAAACTTATATATACAACTACAGAAATCCGTAATTATTGATACATGTTCAATTACCCGAAAGTTCCTAAATGCAATATAACATATACTGTACAGTTAAAAGGAAGTCACGCTTGATCAAGGTCCGCGTCACTTTCTACTTTATACTAGACATAACGTCTGAGACAAGAAAGAAATAATAATAATAATAATAATAATAATAAGTTACATTATACTATTCATTTGGTGACATGCCACTATAATCGCTCATATTCATTATAGTCTGTAACATATTCTCTCCCCTTTTTATACATAGTGTCATTGCTTGTCATTTTGTTTTCATTTTTGTTTTCATTACATTATTCGATTCCAGTTATATGACTTCACATTGTATTCCCATTTGGTTATACATTCTTCATATAACATTCATACAATAATAGATTCTGCTTTCATTTTTGGCATTAACTGATATATATTTCATTTCAATTAACAATAACTTCTGGTGGGAGTATAATTATCAGTTCAAAAGAAAGAAGTAAACAGAAGTCGCTACAATAGATACTATGTGCCACTCAGATAACTACGCATGGCCTCGCCTCTCTAGCATTCTTCGGGAAAGATCTGCACTCTTCATGGTTGAGGAAATTCCATGGAAACACATTTATGTACTCAGTTACTTCTCATTAATAGACTTAACTGTGATCCTAAGAACAAAATAGTTTGTTGTTTACAAACACAACTCAAATCTGACGATACCAATTGTATCAAATACTTATCCGGTTTTAAAAGTACCACTCAGTTTTTACTTGTTATGTTCATTGCATAAAGGATAACCATTGCATGTGCTGAGGTTTACAGGGTCGTATCATCAATACAATATGTTACATTGTAGGATAATGATGTTAAAACAATGTTTACATAAGTAACAAATGTACATAAAAATTCCAATGTAATTCAGGTGTTTGATGCTATCATTGGTAGTCGACACTGACAGTAGTTAGGTTTTGACCCCTTAATTATTTGGTAGTGCTCAACCTTAATTCAGCAACATGATTTGTGATGTACAGCAACTGTTTTCTTCTTCACATACTTTCACACTGTCACATTCATACATATCATAAACTTACAACTTATTTGCTTGTGGTGTGGTCCTTTCTTATGTTTATATGGTACCCAACACTGTACAAGCATTTATTTTTCTCCACTAAGACATGCTGACACTTCGTTTCCTGGAAGAAAAACTTAATACTAACTTAAAACTAAATCTTCATAGATAAGTGTATGGTGGCTCAATGGCTACTAATACCTTTTTCATATATTCAGCCATGTATTCATTCACTTCAGTGTGCAGTCGTGCTAAAAAAAAAAAAAAAAAAAAAAAAAAAAAAAAAAAAAAAAAAAAAAAAAAAAAAAAAGTCATGTGTATGGCACTACTCACCTTATAAATCTGAAAGATAAAGGCATGATGCAATCCCTTAGCGTGTGTGTGTGTGTGTGTGTGTGTGTGTGTGTGTGTATGTGTGTGTGTGTGTAAGTTGACTTGCTTGCTCCCCAACAAGCATGCACTATGTCCCTCCGATACCACTTGTATCGCAGCATGTTGTGTATTGCATTGCATGCTTCTGTGTATTTCACAAGTTCATTCATTTGTTTACAACTGGGCTATGCACAAGGCGAAGCATTGTATTTAGAATACTGTTGTCTCTAGGCACATAAAAGTAAAATTCTTCCTTGTTGCAACCACTCATCTTTTCATTCACACATTCAATATATAAGAAAAAAACACAAACAAAAATTTTCCTTAACAATTAACAACATAAAATCTGGAATATGACTTTCCAGCAGCCTAAATCTAATATTATTGTACATATATACAACTTACAGGGCATACAGCCCTTCTACAATATGTAAACGTTGTCAAGTCTTTGTGTGGGTAAATGCCCCTGTCTCTACCCGTGTTCGCATGTGCCAATCTGTATGCTCCCTGGTAGGGGATTTTAGTAATTGTGTATGCTCCGGTGTATAGTAGTTGCCACTTATGGTTCAGCTTTCCAATTTTTGTGATGTGTTCTTAATAACACCCTTTGTCCTACATAAAATTGTGTTGTACATTTTAGCTTTTAGCCCAGGTTTCAAGGTTGATTACTGCATGTCATACTTTATCCTCCAATAATAATTCCAGTATCAATATCTTGGGCAAAGGTTTCTCCCACGCGTCTACTTGTTTACAATTGAACATCAGCTCATTTGGTATAAATCCAGTTGATGTATGGGGAAGGTTGTTAACAACTTGTAAGAAAGGAGTGGCATATTCAGTCCACTTGGTATGTTTACGAGGTGTATATTTCCTCACAAACCTGTTGAATTCGTATGGGGGTTGCCTCGGGATGAAATTTGGATACTAAATGTGTTTGATTTGGTTGGGATTTACAAACTCTTTCCATTTGCATCCAACAAAATATGAGGCATTATCTGTTAACATGACTTCTGGTTTTCCTATTCTTACAAAATAAACCTCATTGGTTCATCTTATAATTGAACTGGCTGTAATGTTCTGTACAGCATACAGTTTTACATATTTGGTGAAAATATCATACAGACCTACTATGTACTTTACTCCCCCTTACCTCTGGGATAGGGTCCAGCCACATCTAACAATACCTTATCTAGAGCTTTTTTTAGACACAATAGGATGCAGTTCAAGCTGTTTGGAGGTGTTAGAATGATTTGTTTTCTGGCAGACAATACACTTTCTTACCACCTGTAGTACTCTTCATTTAAGGTTGGGGAAATAACAATATGTACCTATTTTGTCAGGGCATTTTGCAGTGCCATAATGGCCCCAAGTATTGTGTGTATGTAAGATAAAATCATCCATATATTCCTCTGGCAAACACATGTACCATTGTTCTTGTTTGAGATGGTTCCTATGGCACAGAATATCTTTGTGAATACTGAAAAACCTTTTTAACTTTTCATCACTGTTTTTATAAGTTTCCCTCTTACCTTACTCCAGTGTGTGTTATCCTACTGTAATTGCTCCACATGTTTACACAAGTGGACATAGTATGGTCAGAATGTTTTGTCTTCCACCAACGTAACTCTTATTTCATCTTCCTGCTCTAAAAGATTGTTAAATTTCTCTAAGTCTTGTGGTAATCGAGAAAGATACATAGACCACCTGGCTATCCATCTGTGTAGCAATTTACAAGTTAACAAAAATGATAGGGACTGATGGTCACAGTATACTTTTGTATGCTTACCCCCAAAGGAAATATTCAAACTTTTTAAAGGACCAAATTACAGCCAAACCCTCTACATCTGTGAGTGAATATGAAAGATCATCTTTGGATAAGGTGCAGCTGGTCAAGTTAATTAGTTTAGGGATTAGTTTTCCCTCTTCTTCTATCATTTGAAAAAGGCATGCACCAAGACCTTGAGAAGACATATCAGTGCATAAACAAAACTCCCTCTTCATGTCTGGTTGGGATAAAATATTAGCATTTAATAAGGCTTGCTTGATGTTCTTGAAATCAGTTTGACATTGCTTGTCCCACACCCAAGGTCTGTTTTTCCAGAGAAGATTTAATAAAGCGTCTCTGTTCATAAATTGGTTGGGGATGAATTTCCTGAAAAAATTACTCTAGGCCTAAGTATGGCTTTAGTAGCCTCTCATTTTGAGGAACGGGATAGTTCCTAATAGCATCAAGATTTTTTTGGACCTGGCCTTCTGAAGAGATTATGTGTCCTAAAAATTTCATCTTTTCTTGTTCAAAATTAGATTTCTTGAGATTTGCTGTTACTGCATGTTCAGAAAAGCAGCTCAATACTTGTTTAGTTAAGCTTAAGTGTTCTACCCAAGTGGGTGTGGTGACTAAAAGGTCATCCACATATACTGTTACCTCGCTTAAAAGTTTGAACCCTAGCACTTTGTCCAGTGCAGAGATAAATACACCTGCACTTTCATTCAAAACAAATGGTAATACTTGAAATTTGAAGATCCTGCCACCACATACGAAGGCAGTATCTTTCTGACTTTCTTTATGTAGTTTTATTTGCCAAAATGAGTGCCAGAGATTGATTATAATAAGAAGTTTAGCACCATGGATATAAGATGAAGCATTGGATATAAAATGAACATCAACAAAAGCAAAACGAGGATAATAGAATGTAGTTGAATTAAGTTGGGTGATGCTGAGGGAATTAGTTAGGAAATTAGACACTTAAAGTAGTAAAGGAGTTTTGCTATTTGGGGAGCAAAATAACTGATGATGGTCGAAGTAGAGAGGACATAAAATGTAGACTATAAATGGCAAGGAAAGCGTTTCTGAAGAAGAGAAATTTGTTAACATCAAGTATAGATTTAAGTGTCAGGAAGTCATATCTGAAAGTATTTGTATGGAGTGTAGCCATGTATGGAAGTGAAACATGGACGAAAATAGTTTGGACAAGAAGAGAATAGAAGCTTTCAAAATGTGGTGCTACAGAAGAATGCTGAAGATTAGATGGGTAGATCACATAACTAATGACGAGGTATTGAACAGAATTGGGGAGAAGAGGAGTCTGTGGCACAACTCGACAAAAAGAAGGGACCGGTTGGTAGGACATGTTCTGAGGCATCAAGGGATCACAAATTTAGCATTGGAGGGTAAAAATCGTAGAGAGAGACCAAGAGATGAATACACTAAGCAGATTCAGAAGGATAAAGGATGTAGGTTGCAGTAAGTACTGGGAGATGAAGAAGCTTGCACAGGGTAGGGTAGCATGGAGAGCTGCATCAAACCAGTCTCAGGACTGAAGACCACAACAACAACAACAACAGCAGCAGCATAATAGAACTTCATAAGCTGTTCTTCTGAATTGTCTGGACATGTTTGGACTAGTGCAATAATGTTATTAATGTTACATCTGTTGAGGACCAAGTGCACCTTGTCACCTGGCTTACTCACAGCCAAAATAGGACCACAATAATGGGGAAATTATGGTTGTATTATGCCACATTCTAGCAACCTGGTACTCTCTTTTCTTACTTCTTCCCTCTCTGTCCACGGTATAGGATATGAAGTAGAACAAAAAGTTTCATGAGGATACACTTCCATTTTGTACACAGAATCCTTAATGATACCTGGTCTTTTTTCAAATACACATATATAAGCAAGTATCAGTGCCCTAAGTTCTGCTTGTTGTTCTTGAGACAAGCACTTTGATTCACTTACCTTCATGTTTATGGTGTTGACGTTTACCTCTTCTGCTACCAACTGTTCATTATTGTACCTGTTGACAAACATAAATATGGGATTTACCAATTGAACCTCAAAGTAATGAGTAACTTCAGTTTTACTCTATCAGTACTTCCCCTGATTAGGTCTATTGCAAATAATTGGTTATTTACAGTGAAATGACATTGGCCCTATCCTTTATCAATTTGTAATTGGTATGTCCTAAATGTATCCATACTGATTAAACAATCAACCATTAATTTCTCTACTATCAAAATATTGCATTGTACAGAAGACTGTCCTAATTGGACAGAAATTAAGGCTTGTATTTTGACTCCTTTTGATTTCCCACCAGTCGTAGTTTGTACCTTGCAATTTTGCACTGGGAGTGTGGATATATGCCCATGTTTCTTCAGTTCTTTAAAGAATCCCTGTGACATCAGATTAGTTGTAGCACCTGTGTCAAGTGCAATGGGTACATTAAGGTCAAATATTTTGGCTTTAATAGTAGCTTTTACCTTCCCCTTTGTCAAGTTTTCTTGTCTGCCCTCATTACCTTGATACGGATAATCTTTCGCATTGTTACCTTGATCATATTTGATAAAGCAAGTGTTGATCAAGCTTGTGCGCTTGGGCCTCCACTCTCCTCTGAGTTCATAGAATGGGGGCCTACCATGATCGTTTAAAGTTTTCCAGAGTTGCAGTGGCATCAGTCTCTGGATTAGGCATAACTTCTACTATATGGACTGTTAATTACACCAATTAGTATCCTGTGAGGCTCTCAACTGAAATTCTCTTCATCTTTGCATGTTATTTGGCAGATGTGTGTTACTTTGCAGTCCTAATTCCACTGTCTGTGGATTATTCGGCTTTCTGATATTGTTTTGCGTTTGCCATGTGACTGGCTGATTATTTCCGGTAGCTTGTGTCTGTATGTATTATACAGGCTGACCATAGCCTTCTTGCCCATTGTAGTTGTTTCTGTTAAATTTTTGCCCATTTCTTTTATATCTGCCCTTGAATTTATGGCTTTTGCCATTGCCACTGTGATTACCATTACCATTACCATAGGTCTGTGTGGGGTAAGGTTGCCATCCGTGTTGTACTAAGAATCTGTTGTTCACTTGTTGGTCCATAAATCTCTGTGGCACTATCTGTATGTTAAGAGGCTTGAGTTGTACTGGTCTCTCTTTGTATATCAAATCTAATGAGTCCAGTACAGATAGAAAATATTCTGTGTCATGTTCCAGAATGGTCATGAGTTTTTCCCTAAAGTGGGTAGGAAGAGGGCTTTTTAAGATTTTCAGCATGTCTACTTGAGATACTGGGTTCGTCCAGTATCTGGTTTTATTTAAATATTTTTCAGAATAGCCCCTTAAGCTTCCATGTTTGCTATTGAATGGAGGAGGGTTGAATACTTCATACCTGAATCCCTCTTGTATGGCTTTCGAACTGTTCATAGTAGTGGCAACGTTCCACCATGTCCATGGCCCATAGCAGAATGTCACCCTATGTGTATCCAACAACAAACCTAGTTTTCTGGGCTTCGGTCCAGATATGAGGTAAAACATTTCAAAATGCTCTGATAAAGACCATGGGGTTTGTTATTTTTCCCTTCAGAGGTAATTCCAGAAATTGTTGATGCCTAAGTAATCTCTCAGCTGCAAGAAACGTTGACAAACATGCTGCGCTGTCAGTGACAGACGTGTTTGTGTTCGCTTGTGTTGTAGCGCATGGCAATTGCGCTTGCTCGGCATGTACAGGTGCTGGAAAGTGTTGCTGCATTCTGCAACCTTCACTATTTTCCTTCAACAGGCTAGTCACTTATTGTGGGTTACCAGTGAAAGCATTTAATTTCTCTAAAAGCATAGTTTTGAAACATCAGTAGTTTTAGCAATACTGTGCTGTACAATTTCCTCTGCTTCCTTTAAATCTGAATTTAGCTAGAAACTGATTTTTTTTCTCTTTTAGAGCTGCTTCTATTATACCTACATAAATTTTACAGTCTGACCCTACCTTTTCAGCAAGGGTGCTGCCCTTATCTGGCATCCTGGCTTCAGCTTTTCCAGGTATTTCCTCTACATCTGCTCATGTCTTATCTCTCAGTTTTTTGGCAAACTTTGAGTCCAAACTTAGCTGGTATGCTCTTAGACTTAACTTTTGTACTTCTGTAGGTAAGTTTTTGCACGTCTTGCAGCTCACCGACTGTATTCTACCAATACATCCACTTGGGATTGTGTCTCTTGAATTTGAAAATATGCTTCACTAAGGCTTTGTAACTCAGCTGTAAGTTGTTCCTGTTTATTGCCTATGGATGGTACTTTTTCCGTTCATGTATTTATATTGTGGGATATGTTAGTAATTACTTCTTGTTTTACTTGTTTAACTAGCTCTGTCAACTTCCTGGATAATTTGTCAGATAATTCAGTGTATGTAGTTTTATTCACCTCATTGAACTGTTGACTAATACTATTCTTGAAATCATTTAATGCCCAATTTTTCTGTGTAAATTGTTGCGTCCTACATTTTCCTGATGTTTTGTGAATTGCTGTGTCATACTCTTAAGTTGTTGTGTTATAATTTCCTGAAATTCCTGTTGCTTTGTAAACTGTTGTGTTATTTGTATCAAATTGTGTGTCTCACTAACATTTACATGATTTTTAAAAACTGTTCTTGCGTTCATGGCATCATGAGCAAGTAATCAAAGGAATTTTTGCTGTCACGCCCTTCAGTTTCACTATTTGAGAAAATGTTACCCAGTGAGAACTGAGAAATTTTCTGATCAAGTGTCATAAAAGTGATATTGTGATCAGTTGTACTACTAGTGTCATCATTTACTGATAGTGGGACGCCAACCCCATTGTTATGGCTGTCCTACGCCAGTTCATGAGCTGGCGCATTGCCTTCAACTGTTGCCAAGCTCGGATTTCCAACATCTTGGCATATTGCATTTTTCAACAATGGCCATCACCTTTGACACCACAGTGAATAGTTTTTAACAAAATTGTGAACAAATTTTTTTCAAAAATGAAATTTTTTTCTGTATCAGTACTTTTCAATAAAAGCAGGTTTAGCTGCATATTCAATAATGAACCTGATTATTATCTGACTCAGTCTTATAGAATTTGAATGACTTAACATGTAATTTAATGATGACTTTGTATAAATTTTTGTCTTTTCTGCAGAAATGTACTTTCCATAAAGGATATTAATTGGTAGAAAAAGAGATTATCTACTGCCAGAGAGACAGCACCAAATGCGGCCATATAAGCATACAGTATAGCAGCTTCCTTCCCTTACTGCTGACATCAGCATTCCTGGCTCATTTCATTTGTAGGCAGAATTTGGTTTTCATTTGCTCCTCCAATGTTTTTGTTGTTGCTGTTGTTGTGGTCTTCAGTCCAGAGACTGGTTTGATGCAGCTCTCCATTCTACTCTATCCTGTGCAAGCTTCTTCATCTCCCAGTACCTACTGCAACCTACATCCTTCTGAATCTGCTTAGTATATTCATCTCTTGGTCTCCCTCTACGATTTTTATGCTCCACGCTGCCCTCCAATACTAAATTGGTGATTCCTTGATGCCTCATAACATGTCCTACCAACTGATCCCTTCTTCTGGTCAAGTTGTGCCACAAAATTCTCTTCTCCCCAACCCTGTTCAACACTTCCTCATTAGTTATGTGATCTACCCATCTAATCTTCAGCATTCTGCTGTAGCACCACATTTAGAAAGCTTCTATTCTCTTCTTGTCCAAACTATTTATCGTCCACATTTCACTTCCATACATGGCTATACTCCATACAAATACTTTCAGAAATGACTTCCTGACACTTAAATTTATACTTGATGTTAACAAATTTCTCTTCTTCAGAAACGCTTTCATTGCCATTGCCAGTCTACATTTTATATCATCTCTACTTCGACCATCATCAGTTATTTTGCTCCCCAAATAGCAAAACTCCTCTACTACTTTAAGTGTCTCATTTCCTAATATAATTCCCTCAGCATCACCCGACTTAATTCGACTACATTCCATTATCCTCGTTTTGCTTTTGTTGATGTTCATGTTATATCCTCCTTTCAAGACACTGTCTATTCCATTCAACTGCTCTTTCAAGTCCTTTGCTGTCTCTGACAGAATTACAATGTCATCGGCGAACCTCAAAGTTTTTATTTCTTCTCCAAGGATTTTAATACCTACTCCAAATTTTTCTTTTGTTTCCTTTACTGCTTGCTCAATATACAGATTGAATAACATCGGAGTGAGGCTACAACCCTGTCTCACTCCCTTCCCAACCACTGCTTCCCTTTCATGTCCCTCGACTCTTATAACTGCCATCTGGTTTCTGTACAAATTGTAAATAGCCTTACGCTCCCTGTATTTTACCCCAGCTACCTTTAGAATTTGAAAGAGAGTATTCCAGTCAACATTGTCAAAAGCTTTCTCTAAGTCTACAAATGCTAGAAACGTACGTTTGCCTTTCCTTAATCTTTCCTCAGAGATAAGTCGTAAGGTCAGTATTGCCTCACGTGTTCCAGTATTTCTACGGAATCCAAACTGATCTTCCCTGAGGTCAGCTTCTACTAGTTTTTCCATTTGTCTGTAAAGAATTCGTGTTAGGATTTTGCAACTGTGACTTATGAAACTGATAGTTTGGTAATTTTCACATCTGTTAACACCTGCTTTCCTTGGGATTGGAATTATTATATTCTTCTTGAAGTCTGGGGGTATTTCACCTGTCTCATACATCTTGCTCACCAGATGGTAGAGTTTTGTCAGGACTGGCTCTCTCAAGGCTGTCAGTAGTTCTAATGGAATGTTGTCTACTCCCGGGGCCTTGTTTTGACTTAGGTCTCTCAGTGCTCTGTCAAACTCTTCACGCAATATCGTATCTCCCATTTCATCTTCATCTACATCCTCTTCCATTTCCATAATATTGCCCTCAAGTACATCACCCTTGTATAGACCCTCTATATACTCCTTCCACCTTTCTGCTTTCCCTTCTTTGCTTAGAACTGGGTTTCCATCTGAGCTCTTGATGTTCATACAAGTGGTTCTCTTATCTCCAAAGGTCTCTTTAATTTTCCTGTAGGCAGTATCTATCTTACCCCTAGTGAGATAAGCCTCTACATCCTTACATTTGTCCTCTAGCCATCCCTGCTTAGCCATTTTGCATTTCCTGTCGATCTCATTTTTGAGACTTTTGTATTCCTTCTTGCCTGCTTCATTTACTGCATTTTTATATTTTTTCCTTTCATCAATTAAATTCAATATTTTTTCTGTCACCCAAGGATTTCTACTAGCCCTTGTCTTTTTACCTACTTGATCCTCTGCTGCCTTCACTACTTCATCCCTCAGAGCTACCCATTCTTCTTCTACTGTATTTCTTTCCCCCATTCCTGTCAATTGTTCCCTTATGCTCTCCCTGAAACTCTGTACAACCACTAGTTCTTTCAGTTTATCCAAGTCCCATCTCCTTCAGTTTTAATAGATTGTGGTCAGAGTCCACATCTACCCCTGGAAATGTCTTACAATTTAAAACCTGGTTCCTAAATCTCTGTCTTACCGTTATATAATCTATCTGATACCTTTTAGTATCTCCAGGGTTCTTCCATGTATACAACCTTCTTTCATGGTTCTTAAACCAAGTGTTAGCTATGACTAAGTTGTGCTCTGTGCAAAACTCTACGAGGCGGCTTCCTCTTTCATTTCTTAGCCCCAGTCCATATTCACCTACTACGTTTCCTTCTCTCCCTTTTCCTACACTCAAATTCCAGTCGCCCATGACTATTAAATTTTCGTCTTCCTTCACTGCCTGAATAATTTCTTTTATTTCATCATACATTTCTTCAATTTCTTCGTTATCTGCAGAGCTAGTTGGCACATAAACTTGTACTACTGTAGTAGGTGTGGGCTTCGTATCTATCTTGGCCACAATAAAGTGTTCACTATGCTGTTTGTAGTAGCTTACCCGAAATTCCTATTTTCCTACTCATTATTAAACCTACTCCTGCATTACCCCTATTTGATTTTGTGTTTATAACCCTGTATTCACCTGACCAAAAGTCTTGTTCCTCCTGCCACCGAACTTCACAAATTCCCACTATATCTAAGTTTAACCTATCCATTTCCCTTTTTAAATTTTCTAACCTACCTGCCCGATTAAGGGATCTGACATTCCACGCTCCAATCCGTAGAACGCCAGTTTTCTTTCTGCTGATAACGACATCCTCTTGAGTAGTCCCCGCCTGGAGATCCGAATGGGGGACTATTCTACCTCCGGAATATTTTACCCAAGAGGACGCCATCATCATTTAATCATGCAGTAAGGCTGCATGCCCTCGGGAAAAATTACGGCCGTAGTTTCCCCTTGCTTTCAGCCGTTCGCAGTACCAACACAGCAAGGCCGTTTTGGTTATTGTTACAAGGCCAGATCAGTCAATCATCCAGACTGTTGCCCTTGCAACTACTGAAAAGGCTGCTGCCCCTCTTCAGGAACCACACATTTGTCTGGCCTCTCAACAGATACCCCTCCGTTGTGGTTGTACCTACGGTACGGCTATCTGTATCGCTGAGGCACACAAGCCACCCCACCAACGGCAAGGTCCATGGTTTATACTTTTATGATTCCCAATCTCATGGACATGTAACAAATACAATGAAAGTTTCATTAGTTCCTTACAACAATTTATCTTATAAATTTTTACCTCAACAATTGAAAGGTCTGTTAACATTTAGCTCACTGCTGTACTGTCACGGTCACCACTGAATAGGTATACATGGGCAGATGGAAACTGATTAATAATTGCTTTAATAATTGAAAAAATTGATTGGAAAGAATAGTTGAAAGAAATTTAAAGGTGATTTATGAATCTATATACAGTGCTGGATGAACTTTAAATGATACCAGTATCAATACATTAAAGGTCAATAAACATAATTTGTATTACATATGGATTCACATTAATTCCATTATGTTTAGTCGTGATTGTGACAATGTCAATGGAACATTGCTCTTCCGGATATCATGTCAATTGGTTCAAATGGCTCTGAGCACTATGGGACTTAACATCTGTGGTCATCAATCCCCTAGAACTTAGAACTACTTAAACCTAACTAACCTAAGGACATCACACACATCCATGCCCGAGGCAGGATTCGAACCTGCGACTGTAGTGGTCACGCAGTTCCAGGCTGAAGCGCCTAGAACCGCATGGTCACACCAGCCGGCTATCATGTCAATTCTTCTTGTCTGCTCCAAACTTCTTGATGCAGGATCTCGGCGGGAAGTGAAATGATGAACAGATTGGAGTGGATGTCTGAAATTTGTGAATAAATTTTGCTGTTCTAATAACTTTTTATAACACATTTAATGTATACTTGAAATACACATTTTCAACAATGCTGGTATGGCGGATCCAAGCATACACTGCACGCTATCACTTTCCAAAACAAAAGGGGTGAAGATACAGGAATTAATAAACTGAAGAGCATATTTCTTATTTTGTTTCATACAGATGTATGAAAATATTATCCTTGCAACAAAACAACTCATTAATTTATCTTAGTCTGTATCTATAACCCATTCAGTTTATATAAAGCTCACATGTAAGAAAGGAAAGGAAAGAAAAAAAAATGATTCAACACAATTGACAGCGACCCTCTTCTGAACTCTCACAATTTTTCTCACATCTTGGTCATGGCAAAAATTTTCAGCATCATCGATTGCAAAACAGCACACCTACAAATTCTGATGGCAGACGATGATGTCCAAACACTGTGATAATCCTGTCATTCAGTCTCTTTGATTTCATCTACATATTGTATGGACTAAAAAATGCGGCACAGACATGGCAAAGGTTTATTGATAGTCAACTGTTCAATTTGACTTTTCGTTATGCCCATCTAGATGACATCACAATCTTTTCACAAATCAACAGGACCACAATAACCACCATCATATCACCCTTAATAAGCTGGTCTCTCATGGGCTCATGATAAATGATGACAAGTGCGAACTTCAGCAGCCCCGTGTGACCTTTTTTGGACACCATGTCAGCGCATCTGAAGAGTATTGTACTGAGAAAACTAACCAGATACGCCTGCTTCTACATCCCAACTTCCAGGAGCTGCATAGGTATTGGGTGTCATAAATTTCTACAGGAAACAATTGCCACATGCTGCTGAGACTTTGCTACTACTCATTCAAGCACTGCGCAGCAAAAATACATATGGTAAACGACACCTCTATTGGAGACTGTAAATGCAGGTGACCTTCAAGAAAATAATAATAAAAAAAAATACCTGTTACAAGCCATGTCCCTCACCCACCCATCGCACATATAGTTATTACATCTTATGCTAGTGGTCATGCAGCAGGAGCTACTTTGCAGCAAGAAATTGGTGTAATCACTCAGCCACTCAGGTTTTTCTCACAGAAGCTTACTGACACCCAGAAAAAAATGTTCCATATTTGACCATCAACTACTAGTCATTTATGTTGCAGTTCAACATAGTTCATCATGTTGAGTGGCGAACTCTTACCATACATGCAGACTATCACCCACTGACAGACACATTCCACAACCCATTGGTGGATTCTGTCACTCGATTTTGGAGCACAGTCCATTATCAATGGGTGATACATTAAAGATGCTGGTAGTATAGTGGTGGACTACTGTTGTGATAGTGCCATGACATTTAACAGTGCCGCCACGACAGTACACACAAACGGCGATAGAGGCGCTCCGCAAATCGGCTGAGTGCGGGAGCACCACCTAGCTACGAACGGCGCCGGCCGCATGTCACGTCACGGCAGTCGAATACGAGAGACTGAGTTGTAATCATGTGATCAGCTATTGTTTCTAAGAGAGAGTGTGAATATCCACACAATTATTGTGATTAAAGGTTATAACACTTTTTGGCGACGAGGTCGGGATATTTTCACTGCATTGTGGATTTGTGTGTTCGTGATAGGGCAGACATGGAACAGCTTATGCAAGTGCTCATTGAACAACAAACACAGCTGATGGCAGCGATTCATGCGTTGTCGATGTCGCTTACTCATCGTCTGTCTTCCTCTTCTCCGCCTCCATTCCCTCCTTACGACGAGGCCACTGAAGACTGGGAGGATTATGAGAAGCGTTTGTGGCAATACTTCTTGGCTTTCGGCGTTGTCGACACTCCTATGTGTAAGTCGTTATTTCTATCTTGGATTTCCCCTCGAGTCTATCAGCTGCTATTTCAGTTAGCCCCTCTGTGGGAACCTGCCTCCCTGTCCTTCCAAGAAATGTGTGACTTATTGTCTGCCTATTATCGAAAAAACACCCACGTCGTTGCCGCCCACGTGGCGTTCTACCGGTGTCGTAAACAGCCCCATCAGTCTTATCGGGCTTGGGCGGCGGAACTACACGGTCTGAGTAGGAAATGTCAGTTTGTCACGGACACACATCACGAGTCTTATGCTGACTCAATGGTTAGGGATACTATTCTACGGCTTGCTCCTGATAAAGAAGTTCGGCAACGTGCCCTCCAACTGCCAAACCCGTCGTCGTCGGAAGTTCTAAGGATCGCTCAATCCTTTGAAGTGTGTCACGCTGCTGGCGTGCAAATCGATGCGTGGTGTGATGTAGGCGCTGTACAGTCAACTCTCGACACGGGCAATTTGCCTGTTTCACAGGAGAACGAGGATGTGGCGGCGGTTCTCTCGCGTCAACAACGTCGCGTTGGGCTACAACGCTCGCAGCGAAACCAGCAACCACAGAAGCCGGTTCGTTCCGCACTTCCTTCTTGCCCCCGTTGTTTCGTACAGCACAACAGGGCAGCGTGTCCAAAACGTTGGGCCACGTGTAATTCATGTAGGAAAAAAGGCCACATTGCTTCTGTGTGTTAGTCCCATAAAGTTCCTGTCGACGAGGACGAGGCGTCGGACATGGTTGTTCACTGTGTGCTTTCTCAAACAAATAAGTTGTTTGTTTTTGTTTGTGTTCTGAATAAAGACATCCGCATGCAAGTGGACACTGGCTCTGCAGTAACTCTCATTAATTCTCGCACGTATTTGGCGTTGGGCTCCCCTCCTTTGTCTCCAGTTACGCGAAATCTGAGGACTTATAATAAACAGAAAATTCCTATCATGGGCCAGTTTGATGCTTCCACTGCCTACAAGTCTGTTGTTCGGCCCCTCACGTTTTATGTGGTGGATCATGCGGGCACTGAAAACCTGTTCGGTTATGATGCTTTCCAGTTGTTCGGGTTCTCCATTGATGATGATGTGCACCTCATATCTGAGGACATTCCGTATCAACGGCTGGACGGATTGTATTCTGAATTTTCGTCCGTGTTCTCTGCTGGTCTGGGTTGTGCCAAGGATTTTGCAGCCCACATTACTCTTAAACCTACGGCTCGCCCTAAGTTTTTCCGGGCACGCCCTATTCCGGTGGCGTTGCGTGCACCTGTCAAGGCTGAGCTAGACAAGTTAACAGCTTCAGGGATTCTCCTTCCGGTTACCTCCAGCGAATGGGCATCGCCGATCGTAGTGGCTTCTAAACCAAACGGGAGTCTGCGATTGTGTGGTGACTTTAAAGCCACCGTCAACGCTCAGAGCCTCATTGACACTTATCCTCTTCCCCGTCCTGAGGAGTTGTTTACCAAGCTCGTTGGAGGCCAGTTCTTTTCCAAACTTGACTTATCAGAGGCGTACCATCAGTTGCCGTTGGACGCTCCTTCCAAGGAATTTCTCGTTATCAACACTCCTTGTGGGTTGTATCAGTACCAGCGATTACCATTTGGCGTCGCTAGCGCACCGCCCATTTTTCAGCGGTTTTTGGAACAGCTCACGGCTTCCGTTCCCGGCTGCATAAACTATCTGGATGACATTGTTGTCACGGGAGCCTCCACTGAGGAGCACCTTCGTAATTTACGTTCACTGTTTCGGGTTTTGCATTCGGCTGGGTTGAGGTGCAATCTGGACAAGTCACAGTTCTTCCAACCCTCCATTGAGTATCTTGGTTTCCACTTGTCCCGTGAGGGTATACGCCCTCTCCATCAGCACGTTGCGGCCATTAACGCTCTACCCCGGCCGTCTACGGTCAAAGAACTTCAGGCGTTTCTAGGCAAGATTGCTTATTATCACAAATTCATTCCATCCGCAGCGGCGGTAGCTTATCCTCTGCATCAGCTGTTACGCAAAAACGTCCCCTTCTGTTGGTCCGACGGGTGTGAGCATGCTTTTGTCCGCCTGAAGGCTCATTTGCAGTCGGCGCCTTCTCTTGCCACATTCCATCCGGGTCAGCACTTGGTTCTGGCGACTGACGCGTCACAGTATGGCCTAGGGGCTGTTCTCGCCCATCGGTATGAGGATGCGTCGGAACGACCCATCGCCTATGCTTCCAAGACCCTCAACGAGATGCAATGGCGTTACTCTCAAATCGAAAAGGAGATGCTCGCTATCATTTATGCTCTAAAAATGTTCAGCGTTTTTTTGTATGGTTCTAAGTTTCACCTCATCACCGACCACAAACCGCTGGTCTCTCTGTTCAGCCCATCGGCGTCACTTCCGGATAAGGTAGCTCACCGCCTGCAACGTTGGGCCTTATACTTGTCTCGTTTTTATTATGAGATTCACTATCGCCCCACGGCCCAGCACGCCAACGCTGATGCATTGTCGCGATTGCCGATGGGCCCCGACCCTGTTTTCGATCGTGATGAACTCCTCTGTTTCCACATTGATGAGGAAGAACGCCGTGCGGTCGAGGGCTTTCCACTTACAGGTTCGCAGGTCGCGTCAGCTACTGCGCGGGACCCGGTCCTGCGTTGGGTGATCGGTTTTGTTCAATGAGGTTGGCCGGACAGGACCAAGGGCCAGGCATCGGATCCCCTTCGCAACTACCATGCCTTGCGCCTTCGTCTGTCTGTTCGTGATGGTGTTGTTCTTCTGGCCACGGATGGCGCATCTCCACGGGTCGTGGTGCCAGCCTCTCTTCGCAAAGATGTTCTCAAACTGTTGCACGAAGGCCATTGGGGTATTTCTCGGACTAATTCCCTGGCTCGCAGGCACATTTATTGGCCCGGTATTGATTCGGACATCGCCCATATGGTTGCTGCGCTGGCCAGTGTGCTCAACAACTGGCGGCACCTCGTACAATGCCCTCTCTGTGGCCTGATCCAGCTCAGCCATGGGAACGGGTGCACGCCGACTTTGCTGGCCCCTTTCTCGGTACTTATTGGCTACTGTTGATTGACGCCTTCTCAAAGTTTCCGTTTGTTGTTAGATGTCCGTCACCCACCACTAAGGCGACGACGCTGGCTTTGTCCAAAATCTTTGCGCTAGAAGGTCTTCCATCCACGATCGTCACGGACAATGGCCCTCAGTTCTCTTCGCAGGCCTTCCGTGATTTTTGTACTGGACAAGGGATTCATCATGTTACCGCACCTCCCATCCATCCGCAATCAAATGGGGAGGTCGAGCGTCTTGTCCGCACTTTCAAATGCCAGATGAAAAAAATTCCTTAGTGATTTTTCCACAGATGACGCCCTGCTGCAATTTCTGAGTTCTTATCGCTTCACGCCTCTGGGTGATCGCCCAGCTGAACTCTTGCATGGCCGCCAACCGCGCACTCTACTGCACCTGCTTTACCCTGTCAGGCCTTGTACTGTGTCCCCTAGTGCGGGAAAATACTCGGTGGGCTCCGACGTGTGGGCACGACGGTATGGATCGCGCCCTAAATGGATTCCAGGGGTGGTCAGGGCTCTTCGCAGCCGCCGGCTTTGTAAAATCCGTACGGGCAACGGCACGGTTGTTCGCCATTACAACCAGATGCGTCCACGAGTGGTGGCCACGCTGGTGCCACCGCCCCATCCTTCGCCTCCACCAGCCCGAGACGCCAGTCCTGTCGCTGCTGCCGATCTACCGTCCGTGTTGATGCAGCCGCCGTCGCTGCCGCTTCCGAGTATGCCGGAACCGGTCCTAGTCACGATGCCGCCTTCTCCGGGACCCATCTCGCTGGAGCACATTCCCAGGTCCATGACACCTATGGATGCTGCTCCGGAGTTTTCACCCATCATCTCATCCAGGAGGCACGTTCCACGCACGAGCTTCCGTCCTGGACATTTTTGACCACACTCTCGTGTCTCTGCGCGGGATCTCCTCGGGGCCTCACAAGAGGCCATGGATGTCTCCGCACTGTCTCCAAGGAAGTGAGTGGTTTTTTTTTTTTTTTTTTTTTTTTTTTTTTTTTTTTTTTTTTTTTTTTTTTTCCAATGGGGGAAAAGTGTTGTGATAGTGCCACGACATTTAACAGTGCTGCCACGACAGTACGCACAAACGGCGATAGAGGCGCTCCGCAAATCGGCTGAGCGCGGGAGCGCCACCTAGCTACGAACGGCACCGGCCGCATGTCACGGCACGGCAGTCGAATACGAGAGACTGAGTTGTAATCATATGATCAGCTATTGTTTCTAAGAGAGAGTGTGAATATCCACGCAATTATTGTGATTAAAGGTTATGACAACTACCTTTCCTGTCTTGCAACTACCTCCACCCAGTTGGGCTTCAATGGAATCGCAGATGCACAAGCGACTGATGCTGATCTCCACAGCTTGTTTAACAAAGTAGACACCAGACTAATTGCAACAACACATACTACCAGCATGACCAAACAAGTGTGATGTGACAATTTGAATAGACAGGTATGACCATTTGACCCAGAGCCATATCGCAGAACGATTTTGGACATTATACCATAGCCTTGCACATCCGGGTGTGCCTCATCACTGAACAGTTTGTGTGGCTTAGCATTAAAAAGGATTGTGTCAAGTGGCCCAGGACTTGCATTGTGTGTGAGCAGGCAAAAACTGGCCACCATGCACAGCCCCCCTTTGGTAAATTTCCAGTTTCAAAGGGGTGGTTCCAGCCTGTCCACAATGATATCGTAGGGCCACTCTCCTAATTGCATGTTTAATGTTACAGTCATGTCAATGATAGACAATGTGAGATGATGGGTGAAGGCCACGCCTATTTCCAATATATCACACAGACAGTAGCAAAATCTCTCGTCAACAGTTGGATTGCCAGAGTTGGCTGCCTGATCTCCTTAATGTTGGACCAGGGTCGTCAGTTTGAATCTGAACTGTTCAATGACTTATGACACCTATGCAGATTCCTCCAATTTCAAACAACTGTCTATCACCCCCAATCCAATTGCCTCATGGAACGGCAGCATCAGACAATGAAAGCTGCTGTCATGTACCATTCAGAATCATGGATGGAGGCCATTTCATGGGCTCTCCTGGGCATTCGCACGGCAAAAAAAGATGACTTTGACATGTAGTTCACTGAAATACTATATGCTGAGCCACTCACTCTAGCTGCTCACTTTCTACAACATGAAACGGTCCCCACAGACCAAGACTTACCAGACTGTTGTGTGCATGTGCACACAAATACAAAACATCCATCTGCCACCCTCCTCTCATCACATGACACAATGAATTTTTATTCATAAAGACCTGCCATATATTCTCATGTGACACTACATACAGATTATGTGAAACCTGCCCTACAACAGCCATTTACAGGACCACACCAAGTGTGAAACACGATGCAAACACTCTTGATATCAAAATTGCTGGAAAACAAGGAACAGCATCAGTGAACCGGCTTAAAGCAGAGTGAAGTTAGCGGACCTCCCACAACAGATACCTTCATGCTGCTGCCTTCAGGTGCACCCATTAGTCAGTTTCAAAGTGCATGTGAATCGCCATGATTTTCTGCCTGGTGATATGTCCATCACATTACACAATATCATTTTTCCATCGCATCCATCATCACACAGCTGCCTGCATCACTTCAGACAGATGACGGCCCACCACAGTCTCTCCTGATATGCTCCACACTATGAAGGGTGGGAGGGGCTCTATAGCAGCATAATTTCTCTGACTCAGTAAATGAGTATCACTGACCCGCGAGGCAGTGGGTATGCTCTGTATGCTCATAATGCTAACATGTGTTATGTATATGTGCTTACTAATAAATAGTATGGAAATTTTATCTCTATGCTGCATCACTATTGTGCTTTGACACTGCTGGTACCCCATTTCCTATAGGCTGTTGGTGTCACCAAAGCAAATGTTCCTTTACCAAGAAAAACCAATGAGAACTGCCATAATTTCATCTCATACCACTGAAAAACTTATTGAAATCAGCATACTGGCTTGGCTGACAAAAGCAGCATTGATGAAAATTCAACAGAATATCTACCACGATATTGCCATATAACTCCAGTCCATGGGCAGTAGCGGAAAATTACTTAGACTATCGACTGAAAAAATGTCTAAAATTTAAAATTAGTTTATTGTCTTTAAAACAGAGAAAATGGTTACCAAGTCCACATTTCATATCCCAACATCAATAATGTAATGATAGTGAATGTCCGTGTTACAAGTTTACACCCAAAAGCAGCCAAAAGGTAGTGAGCCATGTTCGCTCAGTCTACACACATCAAAAAAAGTTTTGCATCACTCTGGTTCCCAGAACTATAGAAGACAGATGTTGACTGTAGATATTGTATCACAGACATGGTCCCTTTGGCTGTTGATAGATGTCACTAAACCCGCACAAAGATATAAACAACCATGCATGGGCAGCCCCTATTAGACAGAGGGGGTCTGACAGCTGATCAGTTCCAGTCATTCCACCAGGAAGGAGGTACACAGCTCATGTTGTTTGTAGTTCAACCATGCCTATATGATCAATACTGCAGTTCAATCATGTCCCCAAAGTTACTTTGTGTCAGGAAGGGCTCTCAACAAGGTAAGTGTTCAGGCGTCTCAGAGTGGACCAAAGTGATATTGTTTGGACATGTAGGAGATACAGAGACAGAAACTGTTGAGGACATGCCTTGCTCAGGCCACCCAAGGGCTACTACTGCAGTGGATGACTGACACATACAGATTAGGGCTTGGAGGAACCCTCACAACAATGCCACCATGTTGAATAATGCTTTTCATGCAGCCACAGGACATCGTGTTACGACTCAAACTGTGGCTTGACTACAAACTAGGGAACTGAACCCTGGAAGGGGGAATGAAATCTCATCATGAGAGCCAATCCATGTGGAAGCAGCAGAGTGGTGTCTCAGCACCACACAGGGACGTGCATGGAGAGAAACACAGATGTGATTAGTATGAGCGAATGGACAGCTAAACTTGCAGAGAAAAAGTATGAACTGAGATTAGCGCCAGGCCCAAGTTAGTTGATTTTAGGGGAAGTACTGATGGGCCTGACCTATCACCACCAACAGGTAAGCTCAACAGTTCTGCTGATACAATGCAATGAGCTCACCATTCATTACAGCTTGCCACACTACACTGGTGCGAGACTCATTCCAGCTTATCTGTATCATTGTCCACTGGTGGAGATACTAAATTCGTACTCTGAAAAAACCATGTAGGGCCTAGAATAGTTAGCTTTGTGCTGCAACCTCCATCATAAAACTGGTAGCAAATCAACCCCAGAATTGACAATGCCAATGCATATGATACTTATGGAGCAGCAGCAGACTGCATAGGCAGCTGTAGCAGCTGGTCCATCTCCAGAGGGCAACAGATTGTGGAGGCTGGTGTAAAGGCTGGTCTGCCTCCTTTCGGTGTGGCTGAGGGCTCATCTACAGGTGAGTGGGAATGGGAGGGCACCAATTCCAAATCCATGGACATTGCAGCTGGAGTGGGGGGAGCAATTGGCACTGACAGCCTATTCTATGGGTGAAAGTAGGACAATGGACGGCATGCTGGGGGGTCACAGTAGGTACACATACTGCCACAATTAGGAGCCTCCTGCCAGAACAACATTGTCACTGACCCCCATCACCTGGCTGGTGCAGAGATGGCGGTGACACAGGTCCATGATATCATGGACATAACTGATTGGCATGACGGGTCAGCACAAAGTGCTCCATCTCAGAGTTAGAAGCTGGGTGAAATGAACCAGTAGTCACATGCTGGATACCACTGCAAATGCAAAAAGCTCCCACAAATTGCCAACTTTTGTCAGAGACAAAGGTCTGAGGGAGTGGGGAGAGCCCTTGATAATAAAATTACTAACAATGCATGAATGGTGGTGGTCAACATCCTGGAAGAAAGTCTGACAACACACAGGAAACTGGATACCGCATCCACTATGAACAGCCACATGGTTCCCAAAAAAAGGGGCCCCCATCCTGGCACTACCCTGGTACTGGCCAAGGGGATACGACCCTGTTCACAGGTTGTGCAAGCATGCATGGGATGTTCAATGTCGTGATTGACAGCCAGCCAGTCGATATTATGCCATGCTGAAGCCTTCATACGAGATGTGCCCCAGTGCAATGCATGGCACAACATGAGTACTTTAGGATGCAATGCTGGCAATCAACCATTTGGTAACTTTGCTCCTCTGTGGCAATGTGAGGACCCCTCATTCATGTTCAGGTGCTGTTCCACAGAAGGAAAAACATAAGCCACGCTGACTCCACTCTCAGTCGAGGGCACTTGAGCCACCCCGTGTGGACTGCTGAAATGATTTTCCAGAAAAGCAGTTTGATGGACACGGCGGCTGCAACTTCGGACATTATCAAAGAAAAATTGATGCATGTCTACTGCAAGGTACCACACAATGCAAAAATCGGAGCCCCCTGTTGGTTAGACTCTGGATTGGGTCCTGGTGGCAACCACAATTGTATATCCACATTAACATGTTGGTAAAGCATATGCTTGGAAACCATGAGTTGGTGGGATTGAATCTTGGTTAGATTACAGATTTTACAGTCTGCTTCCTAATCTAGCCTTCACCGCTCAGTGATGTGAGCAGTCACCAGAAACGACACATTATTTGGATTCCAAGTTAAACTGTAGGTGTCTTTTTTCTGGATTGTATAACTGGGGCAGGTTAAGGATGCTCAAGTCGCTGAAGTTGAAAGACTTGCACCAAGCCATTGAGTCTCACAGAATTATCATCATCATCATCATCATCATCATCATCATACTGGGTGAAGGACCAGTAAAGAATGTCATAGCAATAATTACTCACAAATAGTGCCCACCTCTGCAAAACAGTGGGCAGTCCTATCCAGTAGCTTGGAATGAGGCCTGAATAGTGAAATCAGTGCCTTGTGGTCAGTGAACTTTTTAACCCTGAAAATGAAAGCCAGCACCTCCTTCTCCACCTATGAATAATTACACTGTGCCACTGGAAGTGTCTTCAACATGGAAGCAAGGGGCTGCTTGGTGCCACCTGGGTTCTGGTGCAACAGGATCAATGCCATACTGGGACATGTCACAGGACAGGGTTAATGGCTCACCCAGCATAAAAGAGGCCAAACAAGGGAGTCAAGCACAAACACTGCTTGGCAGACTGAAAACACTATCGGCAGCTCAAGGACCAGATGATTTTGATTTCCTTTTGGTGAAGCTGGGTGAGAGACCAGCAGACATGCATCACCTAGGGATGAGCTTAGCGTAATAAGCAGTCTTGTTCAGGAAAAGGGCTGTAGCTCCTTCATGTTTGTGAGCAACAACAGGCTGATGATGAATTTGACATGCTTGTCCATAGCAACAAGACCACCTTTGCTACGCACATGTCCACAGAACGCACCTTTAGGGAAAAAATTATATTTTCCAGTTTGCAACAAAGACCGTATTGGACAACTACCTGCAGGTTCCATACATGATTCTTGTGCGTGGAGTCCATGACCCAGATGTCGGTGACATAGTTGATACAACAGGTAATGCCCTGAAGCAGCAGCGCCAAATATTGTTCATAAGTTACAGGCACAGACAAAATTACAAGGGGACCACAATTAAACTGGCAATGCTAACAGGTGGTGCACTGAGAAACTCTGTGAAGCAGCAACCAATAGCAACTGCGTGCGTGCATTGTGCAAATCAATGTGTGAAAAATACTGCCCCCTGACAACTTTACCAGCTCCTCCAGCCATGGAATTGTGTATGAGGTGCTATCCAAATTTTTTGGGACTGATGCTGCCATCTGTTGAAAACGTTACCTTTGGACTAATGGCCGCCATCACCCTTGAAGTAGTTCTCATCCGCAGGTACACACTGGTCCCAGCACTTCTGCCACTGGTCAAACATTTTCTGGAAGTCCTGTTCTTTGAGGGTGTTTATCACTGCCAGTGATGCTTCTTGAGTCCTCTCTAGAGTGTCGAACCAACAGCCTTTCAACTTGAGTTTAGGTTTTGGGAATAGAGCGAAGTCGCAAGGAGCCAAATCTTGCGAGTATGGTGGGTGGGGTACAACTGCCATGTTGTTTGTCGCCAAAAAGATCCTGGTGAGCAAGGACGTGTAACAGGGTGCACTGTCATGATGCAGCAGCCAGTTCCCTTGACGCCTTAGGGCCATTGTCATCGTACATTTTCATGGAGCCATCGCAAAACTTCACAGTAGTATGCAGAATTCACTTTTTGGTTGGGTGGGATGAATTCTTTGTGCACAATTCCCTTCGTACCAAAGAAAACGATGATCATACTTTTCACTTTGCTCTTCACCTGTCTCACTTTTTTGGGTCTTGCAGAGCTTGAGCTCTTCCACTGGGACGATTGTTGCTTTGTCTCTGGGTCATAACCATAAATCCAGCTCTCAGTCGCTGGTGATAACCGGTGACAAGAAGGATGGATCATCAGATGCAGTCTGACAAAGGTCCATGCACACCTTCTGATCGGCAGTCAAGATTCTTGGCACAAATTTTGCAGTAACACGATACATGCCCAATTCAGTCAACATTCGTTGACATGTCCCACAACCAATACCCACTTCATCCGCAAGGTCCTGAATGGTTCGATGTCGATCGACACAAACCAATTGTTGAAGTTTTGCAAAAATATCTGGCATTGTGTGGCTAATGGACCTTCCAGTGTGAGCATCATCTTTTATGTCTGTATGACCAGCCCCGAACCAAGCATGCCAATCAAACACATGTGTACGGCTCATGCTCTGTCCCCCAAACACTTGCTGAATCATTGCAAGGGTCTCTGTAGCACTTTTCCTGAGATTTGCACAGAATTTTATACACATGCGCTGTTCTGTTTGGGGATCCATCATAAAATCGCCACACAACACAGAGTATTGCGGAAATCACTGTGGACATGCAACACGTCCTCTCAGTTGAATGCCATTCCACACACTGACTCATCAGATGCACAGCTGTCACCACCTAGTGGTGCAAAGATCTACTACTCCTGCTTTCCAGATGGCAGTACCAGTCCTGAAAATTTTGGATTCCACCTCTCATGAGCCTGCGACACACTGTGTGTTGACTGTCTGTTTAAAATCACCAGAGTTGCATGGTGCTATCTGGCTTCTGAATTACCACCAGAGGGGTAGCCTACTGAATTTGGAAATGGGGAAGGAGGGGGGGGGGGGGGGGGGGGGAGGGAACCAAATTTAGGTATTGCTGTCATAACAATGGAAATGCATGCCTTTATGCCTGAATTAAGGTATTCACTAACTATTGCTTGTATAACCATAGTTAAAAGTTCAGATCTTGAAAAGGGATGACTGAGAGACTAAATGTACTTTGGCCTCCATCTGGGAGCCAAACACAGAAAACATATCTAACCCAAAAATATTCTGTATCAACAGAGAATTAACAACTACAGTGGAACTTTGACTTTATTTTCTCTAATTTTATGCTTTTCAAATTTCTACACTGTAAATTCGTAGCTCTTACGAAAAATCCAAGATATAAATGCTAAAAATTGCACAATTTTACGTTTCTTCCTAGTAAAGTTTACCTCAATTCTAAGTTCTTACTTGATTTCTTGCTTGACTTCATCCCATTTTCTTCTTATTGACACTTGATGTGATTGAAGACATTATATGTGGCACAAAAGACAGATGGTTCGCACCGTGGGTGGTGGCGGAGTAGAGGGAATATTTTAGGTTGTTGCAGAGGTGAGAGACAAAATGCTGATGTAATCCACAACCAACATTGCCAGCACAACTTTGAATGTTTAGCTTCACCATGCAATTATAGTAGAACTACAGCTAGGTTACAGCAGCAATGGAGAAACAAGGCAGTTGGTGAGAAGAGTTCTGGACCTGGCCAATACATGACAAAGGGAACCAGCCGCCAACTTTTCTTGTGCCACTTATAACTCAGTCTCTTACTTTTGCTTGTATTTATGATGCATTGTATTCAGCAATAATATCAACTATCAACCTCTTGCATTCAAACACTGAGTCTTGAAGAGTGTGTTCTGTCATAATCAAGGAAACATCATCCATTTCCAGCTAGTGATCTTTAATTGGCTGGTGAGTTGTAAAGTCACCCAACAGCCAGTGCGCCCACCACACTAACACATGTAAAATGAGCTTGCCTGCTGGATATGTGAAGAGGGGGAGTGGCCCTTCAATGACTGGGGTGCAGGCAGGGGTGAAAGCATATTGTGAAGTCCTGAAAATATACTTTTTGTGCAGATGATGTGCTATGGCACATATGTCACATGGAAGTAGAACAAGGGTTTTGTGATAACACATTTTAAAGACTTTTGTGTTCAAATCTGACACGATACAGTTGTAACAACTACATAGACTACTCACATACATACTTTGCACTGCACACTGTAGATCATAAAAATTGGCAGCAGTGATAGAAGGCAAGAAACGAAACTGTAGTGCCTGAGTTTCTTTCAAATTTACATTTTACTCAGTATACAGTAATTCACTGAGCTGACTTCTAATAAGCTTGTAACATCAGCTGTGGAAGTAAACTCATTTTTCCACTTTTCTGTTTCTCTCATTGAGCTTAAAATAACACTTTGATGGTGACAAGCATCTGAAGTGTGTCTTGTAAGAAAAGCATTAACCTTTTAACTGCTCTGAACATGTTAATGTGTGCACCTTTGTACCTGTCTTTGTGTGCTCTGAAAGTGTTTATGTGCGCCGCCAGTCCTTCTATGTCATACTTTGAATGTGTCTATGCGTAGACGCGTTCAGAGTACCAAGTGGAAGGACTGGTGGTGCACGTAAAAACCTTCAGAGCACACAGGGACAGATACAAAGGTGTGCACGTTAACACGTCCAGAACAGTTAAAGGGTTAAACAGTAATGGCAATGGTGACAAAATTTGTCATTAAGCAGATGTCCACATTTATCCCTATGGTTTAACCACTTAGCTGCTGTGATATTTTTGATTTAATTCACTACATTCTTCAATTTTTCTTTTTTTCTGGGTGAAGACAAAGGAAAGATCTCTCAAAAATGCATGTTTTGATGTGTAATTTGTGGTTGTAGTATGTCAGAAAATGGCTTGATTATCTTGTACCTAGACATTAATTGCAATCTTTTTGATGAGGTTTTACTTGCTGCTACACACTGATGAAGTTCATTAGCACAAATTACTGTATAAAAATGGTATTGTACATTTAATTTCCTTCACCTATACAGATTTTATACAATGTATTGGAGAGGATTGTGATTTTTAATCATATATGCCAATTATATGTGTTTTTGCTCATATTTTGAGGTTTTTTTTTAAACATTTCCCTCAGTTTTGCATTTTTTTAAAGTCTGGACTGCTTGAAACGTAAAATAGGAGTTTCACTGTAACAATGTAAGATTCTATTTCAGATTCTGATAACATGCTAAAGCAAAGAATTACTGCCTCAGTGGTATACACTGTTTACTGTAAGAGTCAACTTGACATGGCCATTGCAATTTAGGTCAGCCCAAGAGCCTGTACATGTCTAAATTAATTAGGCAGGCCATTGCACCTGTATCTACCTGAAACACTATTGATCACTCATTCGTGACCAATATTAGCATAATACACTGGAGCAATGCTTGTGGGATGTCAGGACGCCCTCCAAATCCAGAGAAAACACTGGGGTCTCTGTGGCTGTCCTGCAGTTCACTCACTGTGACAAACCATTGCCAATTGGCACACTTTGCAGCACACCCCAAACATGGTCTTTTCATTTGGCCACTCCTGCCTAATATGCACCACATAACAACTGGAGAAGGACTAGAGGGAAGCAATGTTGGATATTACTGTGAAATCATTGCACATGATTCATCAGTGGTGTCACCACATGGTGGCTCAGCAAAAGCCACAGTTGCTTGGCCAACCCTGAGGCAATGGGTATTGTTTATCATCTGTATCTAACTTTACCATTTGCCAATTGTCAGAAAGTAATTCCCTTTTCACTGCCGCCATAAGTTCATGTGGTTCAGCATTCTGGACAACTTCGGCTGTAGAAATGTTAGATAAGGGCAGTACCTGAATTAGACTTTTGGATCAGATGATAACCAGACAATAATAATCCCTCATTAGTGAGTCCTTGTACAAGGTAGCACATTGGGGACACTCAAATCAACACTTTCATGAAAGACTTTCCAGGCCACTTAGATCTGTCCAGGGCACTAATGGTGATGTGTAAATTGCAACCATGCCACTACCACATGTGTTTGATGTCCAAAATACTGCATGAGCAGCTGACAGGGTTCCTCAAAGTTAAATTTCCTGGCCTTGGTAGAGCACTTCAAATTTTGTGTGAGCTCATACAACCATGCATGCTGGATGGTAACAAGGCGTCTGTATAAGCTGGACAGATGATACACCTTAACTGGCAGTACAACAAGAACCAGAGCAGGCACCTGTCACACTTTTCTGAAGACTCATCAGTGGGGAAGAAGGTTTCACTGCAGGCACCAGGTGTGCCACTGGCACCGCATGAGAGCAGAGCAATTATGTATTGTGTTTGAGCAGCTCTTGCATCTGTTCCTGTTGTGGCTTTCGCTGCGGCTTCTGGAGGCATAACTGCTCCTGCCAGCATTGCAAAAATGCCAGGTACATGGTGGTCACAATTTAACACTATGACGAAAAAAATAAAATAAAAGCATCACATGAATAAGAACATCCTATGTTGCAAATTTTGTTTCTGCACAGGTGTGACAGTGCTGTGAAACTGTAACTGTCAGCATAAATATAACTATACAAGATAATGGTGGTTCGACTATAAGCTAGGGATTTGAATCCTGGAAGAGAGGTCAAAAACTCAATGTGTGAGTAATTCTACAGAGGAGCAGAGTGTCAGAACACCACATTGAGAAATGCATGGAGATAAATGCAAGTGTGACTATTGCAAGGACAACTAAATATGAGGAAACACTGGACACAAGAAAAGGGACAGGACCATATTAATTGATGTAGGTGTAAGCACTGACAGGCCTGGTCTACTGCCACTGACGGTTAAACACCTAGGTCCATGGTTCTGCCCATACAATGCTTTGTGCATGATGTCTGTGACAGCTGACTGCACTACTTTGCTGCAAGACTTACACCAGCTCACCTTCTTCCATATCTATGTCTTGTGGTGGGGGTATTAAAATATATATTTCCACAGCAGCTGCAAATTTGAGGATCTGCTGATGGCAGATCACTTTTTACAAGCAAAACAACAAAGTATAGGTAGATTTCTCTGTGATGGGACTGGAGTAGGATGTACTGGGAAGGAGCATCGGACAGGTATCTTGTGTAAGCAATTTTTTCTTTTAATATAAAATCCTGCATAAGAGAAATTCATTTAATTACTTTTGGTTTGTCTTCTTACTTTTATTCCATCTGTCCTTTACAAAAAAAGTCTATTTCATTGTTTTATCATATATTCTTGCAGTCATAGTGTCTGTTGCGTACATAAATGTTTTCTGATGACATAAATTCATTGGTAAGCTCAGTATAAATTTTTATTATTGTTTTTAGCTCTTTAGGCATAATTCAAATACTATTTAAACTGCAAACTGAAACAATACATTTTATCATATTTCATTGTAGAGGATTCATTAAGCTTTCTTCTTGTTTTTAGTTTCTGTATTAGTGATCTTTTTCATATTGGCATTTTTCTTTTCCTTAATTCCTTTGTCATGCTTCCTTCTTTCAGGCTCTGTACTACGAATGTCATGCTTTCTGCCCTTTGGACCTGATTTTCTTTTTGTAACATTTGAACTATTAAGCTGACTATTGCTCTTCACTGAGTCATGTTTTTTAGTTTCCAGGTAACACAACCATACAGCAATAATTTGTGGTAGAATGGCTGTGAGAACATTTGTTGCCCAAAATAAGGAAAATGCTGTGAGATCCTTAAGGCTTGGCATCTGATGCTCTTTTAATGTTGACGGATGAAGTGACATTCCAATTTGTGCTGCGCCGGCCTGAAATGAAATGCAATGTCTCTTTTCCATGAAAACCGCTAATAAAGTAGAGACTAATTTACAGAAGTATTTTTGGCAGGGAAATAAAGCCCAAATTGCAACATTGTCATTTAACCTTTTAACAAGTGCGGATACATTAACAAACTATTCCTCAGGTGCTGACATGTCTATTTATGCTGTCAGCTCAGCTTCTGAGTGCTATGGACAGTTTCGTATATGTTTACACTAAGGTTCCTGTGTTGGGGTCTCCTGTTGATGTTTTCAACTTTTCTTTACATTTTTGGCTGTGCTTCAGAATTGTTACTACAGTAAATAGTGGTCTCTTGATTGTCCCATTCTTCACACTTTGCAGTAATTTCAATTTTGCAAGTAAATTGACATGTCATCCACTTGGACATAAGAAGAAAGTTTAGAGATAGAAAAAAAATTACCATAAGAATAATTTTTTGGTAGTGAAATCTGCAATGACTTATAAAGTATGATGAATCATCAGTCCTAAACCATATATTTCAAGAATTGTGACACTTGACTCTATTCATCCTTCAACAGATGTTGATAATTCTTCTGATTCTGAAGCATCTGGAAGAAATGGCAGGACTCCTGTGACAGGACAATGCTTTATTGAGAGGAAAACAATTTTCAATTATTTACGCGTATCTATGATGACTTGGCTTCAGTACATAAGTAATGGTCATATTTTATGAATTTTCTATCACATGAACTGATGACACACATAGTAGATTCACCAATTAATTTTACTAATACACCAAGGCAAATATGCAACTCTCTCTCTCTTTCTCTCTCTCTCTCTCTCTCTCTCATGGAAAAGGATGGGAGAGGTTTAGAAAAGGGGTAGAGTTTGGAAAACATACCCAGAACTTCAGGACAGGGGAGAATTACTGGATGGGACAAGAAGGAAAGACTTTGACATCTTTGCCATATGGAATCATGGTGAGACTGACCTGTTAAAATTCCTGGAATTGCTAAATACCTTCTGCCAATTAAATTTCACTTAGTCCTTTTCTGAATCCCATGCCTCTTTCCTGAAGTTAAGCTCAACCTCACCAACACATTTCTGTCCACATTAAACCTACTAATAAACAACAATACCTACATTTTGACAGTTGCCATCCTTTCCTTGTCAAACACTCTCTCCCATACAGCCTTGGCACTTGAGGCATACATATTTGTTTGGATGCATGCTTTTTACAGGAATACACTACCATTCTCACCTCAGCCTTCACTGGACGTATTCACCCCACCAACCTAGTTCAAATGTGGATTTCCTGGACCACCATATCTAATCCTGATACTGCTAATCCCTTCAAAAACAACTTCAGAACACATTGTTTGTCACTCAGTGTTATCCTGGTCTCTTCTGCATCCATCTCCAAACCCTATGACTCCTACCCCTCTGACTGTCCCTCCAGCAGGACTTGTCCTAGGCACCCTCCTACCACCACCTATACCATCAAAGCCACCTGTGAAATGACGCAGGTCATATACCAGCTGTAATGTAAACACTGTTTGGCCTTTTACATCAGGATTACTATCACCAAGTTATCAGTTAGAATTATATGGGCATAGGCTGAGGGTGTATACTGGCAACACAAAATATCCTGTTGCAGAGCATGCTCTACAACATGACAGTCATGACCTTGGTGACTGTTTCACCACATGTGCCATCTGGATTCTTCCCCATAGACACCAGTTACTCAGAACTCCGCAGGTGGGAGCTAGCGATACAACATGTTCTTGGTTGTCTCCACCCGCCTGGCCTTAATTTAAATTAATTTTTTCTGTCTCAGCATTTCTTCACAGTGACTACTACTTTCTTCGCTCCATTTTAGTTTTCTATATCTTTCATTTTCTGACCTGTCTATTTTTCTCTTTGCCTCTCCCACCTCTATCAAATACAATGCACTTAACTTTTCACTCATATTAACTTGTTAATGATGTTTTAGCATATTACACTGTCTTCCACCTTTAAGCACTCAGGTTTTCATATCTCGTCTTGAACAGTCCCCAACAATCAGTCTGTCCTTCTCGTCCTACCCCATAAGTCTCCTCTGACCTGGGGTTCTGGGTGAGTTTCCTGAACTTTCCCCTTTTTCTTAAACCTCTCCAGTCCTTTTCCTTGACCACTCTTCCTTTCCCTTCAACCCTTCTGCCAGAAGAAGGAGCCACTGGCTCCGAAAGCTTGCATACCTAAAACATTATTTTTGTGTGTTTCCTGGTGCCACATGGTAAGTAGATTTTTTTATCTATTCAGTTAAATTATATTGCCAAAATATGAGACAACAACTGTCTGGTACAGTTTTTAGATCAGTTACAGTGCTACAATGGCAGGTTATCAAGATTTAAGCGAGGCTGAATGTGGTATTAGTGTGTGCTCACATGCAATGGGGCACAGTATCTCCAATGTAGTGATGAAGTGGCAATTTTCCCGTATGACCCTTTCACAAGGGTACCATAAATATCAGGAATCTGGTAAAACATCAGACCTCCAACACCACTGCAGGGAGAAAAAGATCCTGCAAGAACAGGACCAGTGACGACTGAAGAGAATTGTTCAACATGACAGAAGTGCAACCCTTCCACGAATTGCTGCAGGTTTCAAAGTCGGGCCATCAGCAAGTCACAGCAGGTGAACCATTCAACGAACCATCATCAAGATGGGCTTTCAGAGCTGAAGGCCCACTCATGTACCCTTGATGACTGCATGGCACAAAGCTTTACACCTGGCCTGTGCCCATCAACACCGACATTGTACTGTAGATGACTGGAAACATGTTGCCTGGTCAGACAAGTCTCGTTTCAAATTGTATCAAGTGGCTCGATGTGTACGGGTTTGGAGACAACCTCATGAATCCATGGACCCTGCACATCAGCAGGGGACTGTTCAAACTGGCGAAGGCTCTGTAATGGTTTGTGGCATGCACAGTTGGAGTGATATGGGACCCCTGATATGTATATGCATGTAAGCATCCTGTCTGATCACCTGCATCCGTTCATTTCCATTGTACATTCCGATGGATTGGGGGAATTCCAGCAGGACATGCAACACCCCACATGTCCAGAATTGCTGCATAGTGGCTCCAGCAACATTCTTTTGAGTTTAAACACTTGTGCTGGTCACCAAACTCCATAGACATGAACATTATTGGGCCTATCTTCAGACATTTAGTCAAGTGCATGCCACATCATGTTGCAGCACTTCAGCGTGGCCAAAGGGGTCTTAAATGATATTGACAGGTGTACCAGTTTCTTTGGCTCTCCTGCGTATACACACTAGATATGGACTATTATATAAGAACATTGAAGAATACTGACGACCAGGAGGAGGGCTACAAATAAATATTTTTAAATTAAACCAAATCTGTCAAAATTTAAAACTAAAAATATACAATAAAGAGAAATATAATGACATTCCAATGAAAACAACAGGTGTGATCAAAAAATATTGATAGAAAACAAAATAATTGAGCAAGTAAAGTCATATTCACTACCTGGGATGTGTCATATCTTTTGATTATTACAAGGAAATATGGAATAAGAATGTAAAATTTCAAGGTGTCTGTGGAACAGTAAAAAGGACACTATACACTGAAAATCAATAAAAGACTTGCTGTTCCATTGTTACTTACACATCTGATGCTTGATAGCAACTAATCTAGATGTAAATCGAATTGTGACATCAGGAATGAAATTCCTCACATCAGTTAAACTTATAAAGTAGAATATCTATTGGGAAAATAAGAAATTAGAAAAGAGCTTAAAATACTGGCAGTAAAAAATAAATAAATAAACGTACATAAGCAGAAATGGAAGGAACAGGTAGACAGAATGCAACAGGGCAGTTGTACTAAGAAAGCTTTGCATTATATACCCAAGGGGTTAGGGAAATGATGGGGCTAAGAAGCTGACACTGAAACAGTTTCCTTGAACCTAATACATGAATTTGGATGATAAAGATAAAGATGATGCTTTCGTATAACATTGGTTCACAGCTTCCATAAAGTTTTCAAATGACATCATGTTCACTTTCAGCTATGTTTTTATTTCACTTTTTCAATATTTGTGCCACTTTTGAGCAGTTACAAAGGCATAATAGAACATACTGAGACAAACATGAGATTAACAGTATGTATACCAATTTTTGCAGTTTGTTAACATTCACATGTGACAAGATTTGATGTCATATTATGCCACAAACAAAGGTTAAAAATAATGTTCCTGTAGCACTGTATTACTCTTGATGATAATATAGTCATATGTAATTCCTGTCTGGTGCGTCCACATCGCGGGGGTGGGCATCCTACAATTCAGTAGGCCGGAGTGCTGGATGGCTGAGTTCAGGCAGCGACCCAATCCCTTGGGGTGTAACACGGAACCCATGCCCAGGGTTACAGGTGAAGACCTTAATGGCAGTGACGGCGGAGAAGGAAGACTTCGGAACGGCATAGCTGGCAGATGAGGCAACCCTCCTTTCTGGGGATTAAATGAGAAGGGAAACACTGCCTTGTGGCAGAGGATAAACTCCAAAGGCTAAGGGAGACAACCCCAACAGAAAATCCTTCCTTGCGTTAGGCCTAGCAAGCCAGTAGGAAAGTCTTCATATATTGCTTTCAAAACACAGACGAGCCTCCGAATAAACCATTCAGGATTTGACCCCACTGCTTCTCCAAGTACTGGTGTAAATGATGGGAGACCTGATGATATTTATCAGTACAAGAAGATGAAACCAACTGGACTAAAAAATAAACTAAATATTGGCACCCTTAATATATTAACCCTCAATGGAAAAATGGAAGAAATGACAGAGGAAGTTAGATATATTGGGATTAAGCGAAACAAAGTGGAAGGGAAAAGGTGAGAAGAATTTGAGAGGAGGAGGAAAACTGTACTGGAGTGGGAATAACAGGTCTGGAAGAAATGGTGTGGCAGTGATGGTGAATGAGAATGTACAAAGCTGTATTGAAAATGTGAGATATATATCAGACAGGATCATAATCTTAAACCCGAAATTCCAAAAAGAAACACTAAAAGTAATCCAGATTTATGCACCTCAAGTGGGATGTAGTGAAGAAGAAATGATGGACTTTGAAAATGTGTTAGAAAACCATATAGAGAGTGCTAATATAGTGATGGGATATTTTAATGCACAGGTAGCCAAAGACAGAAAGGGATTTGAGCAAGTATTGGGATGTTTTGGATATGGAAGCAGAAATGAAGAAGGGGAAAGACTCCTGGATTTGTGCCAGAGGAATGGAATGAAAATAGCAAACAGCTGGTTTATGAAGAGAGAAAGTCATGTTATCACCAGATACAGTTGGGATGGAAGAACAAAGAGTGTAATTGATTATATTCTAGTAGATAGGGAATGGGGAGAGAAAGTAACAAATGTGAAGGTAATTCCAAGTGTGAGTGCAGATGGAGACTATAGATTACTGGTGGGACAATGGAAAATGAATCAGTGTGTGAAAAATAGAAAACAGAAGAAAGTGATGAGGATACGGGATTGAAAATTGAAGGAGAGTGAATGTGTTGAGAAGTACAGAGAATTAATAACACAAAATATTCCAAAAGAAGTTTTCTGCTATGTAGGAAAAGAATGGAGTTTATTCAAAGACACTTTAGTCGAAGCAGCACAAAACGTATGTGGCAGAACATCTGGAAAGGAAAAAATAAGACAGACAAGTTGGTGGGATGATACCACAATCCAAGCAGTTAGAAGAAAAAATGGAGCATGGAGAAAATGGTGGAAAACTAAAAATGATGAAGACCATAAAAGATATATAGAGGAAAAGAAGAAGTGCAAAGAAATAGTGGAAACAGCAAAGAAAAAGGCGTGGAAGAGTTCTATAAAATGATGAAAAATAAAAGGAAAGCTTCTGAAGTACCAGTAAAGATGGAAACAGAGGACGGTACCATTATTGAAGATCCAGGGAATAAAAAAGATCTCCGGAAGGAAAATTTTAAGAAGCTGTTAACCACTGAGTAGCAGGTACATGAGGAAACAACAAATAATGGAGAAATTGAGAGAAGTTGGGAAGCAGAATTAGGACAAATTACATGGGAAGAAATGGAAAAAGCTGTGAAGAAGATGAATTGGGGGAAAGCCCCAGGACCTGATGCAGTATCAGTGGACATGATAAGAGCAGCAGGTCCAGTGGGAATGCAGTGGCTGTATAGAGTACTATCAAGCGTGTGGAGAAATAGTAAAATACCTGACAACTGGAGAATAGGAGACATTGTTCCCATCTTCAACAAAGGCAATAAAAGTCTTTGTAAAAACTACAGAGGAATAACCCTCATGAGTCATACAGCCAAGATTTTTGAAAGAATTTTACTAAATCGAATAAGTGAAAAGATAGAAAAGGAGCTGAGTGAAGAACAGCATGGGTTTAGAAAAGGAAGGAGCACGATCGACCTGATATTTTCTATCCGTCAACTGATGGAAAAAAGTTGGGAGTATAACAAAAGGATGATAATGGTTTTTATAGACATAGAAAAGGCCTATGACTCAGTTGACAGGGAAAGACTCTAGGAAGAACTGAAGAAGATAGATATAGAAGATGGATGCATTAATGTTATAAAGACAATGTACAGAGGCCATAATTGTAGAATTAGAACACCATTGGGGAACTCTGAATACTTCGAAATAAGACAAGGACTTAAACAAGGAAGTATTCTATCTCCTGTGCTTTTTAATGTTGTGATGGAGGGAATGAATAGGGCAGTTAAACATATAGTAAAAGAAAAAGACAAAAAGATGATTTTTGCAGATGATATGGTAATATGGAGTGATAAAGAGGTAGAGGTACAGTTACAACTTGATGCATGGAAGGAAATAATGGAAAGGTATGGATTAAAAATAAATAAAGATAAGAGTGAAGTAATGGTATTTGGAAGAGAGAAAGGAATCAATGGAAATATTACCCTGAATGGAGAACCCCTCAAAGTGGTAGAAAGTTTCACTTATTTAGGGAGTGAAATATCTAGGGATGGAAGAATAACTAACGAAATTAATAGGAGGTTACAGAAGGGAGGCAATTTCTACCAAACAATAAAACATCTGATTTGGAATAATGAGGTTTCAGAAAGAGCAAAACTCCTTATGTATTAGAATTATTACATCCCTGTTGTCACCTATGGAGGAGAAACATGGACAATGACAGAAAGGGACTGGAGCAGACTGCAAGCAGGGGAAATGAAATTTCTCAGAGTAGTTAAGGGAAAAACAAGAATGGACAGAGTAAGGAATGTAGAGATTAGAAAGGACCTCAAACAAGAAAGTATGAGAGAAGAAATTGAAAGAAAGAGATTAAGATGGTATGGGCATGTTAAGAGGATGCATGGGCAGAGACTCCCCAAAATTATGGAAGAACTAAAGATGGATGGGAAAAGACCTAGAGGGCACCCAAGAACACGGTGGTGGAGGAAGAAAAGTGGTGGGAGGACCGAGCCAAATGGAGAGGACTCGTCAGCACCCAGACCCGGCAGTAGCTTGAGCGGGATTCGGATATAGACAGATAGTTATTATTAATGACATTGGTAGGTTTGTTAATAACTTAGCAGTGAAAAAACACTACTCACTGAACAGAAGAAGCACACATGTACTGAACCCGCCTCCCCCCCCCCCCCCCACCCCCACCCCCTGCCAAACACACAAAGCTATGTAGCTGCACTGTCAGTAGTTCTAATCGGTGAGTGGTGCTCTTGGTGCCTAAATTACTTATATTCTGCCAGAACCTTACTACCACAGATATAAGGAGATTCATTACTGTTATTCATGTTGAAGTCAATCAATGTCGAGCAAAAATAACTATTTAAGATGTATGTGCATCAAAGAGTAACTAGTCAGCAGTAAATTATTGATCATGATACTCCATTTTATCCCCAGTAGTCGTGAATGGGTTTTGTACATCTCAACAGGAGTTTATGTACATGAAAGTTGTACTTATTGTACACTAGTTTGAATGTCTCAAACAGGCTAGGCAATTTTTATTTCTAAGGTCCATTTGTTCACTGATTGTATATTTTGCTCGCTGTTAGAAGGTGGTATAAATCTCAATATCTTCTGGAGTCTCCATTACTCTTCCCCTTATTCATCCTAAGCAGTAACTTCAAAGATTCCTCAATGTTGCTGATGTTAAGAGATTGTAGTTTTGCAGGTGTGCACTAAATACAGATTTACAATTCTCACTTACATTTGTGTGCTCTCTGAATCTTACGTTGGTGGTGGCAGGGGGAGGGAGGAGAGGGGAAAATGTTATCACTACCTATCCAATGACTTTGCATTTCTCTTTTTCAGAAAGTTTTTCTTTCTAGTGCTGGTCTGTAATTTATAACCTCATTACTTCTGCCATAATCATTTATTTTACTGTCCAAATAGCAAAACTTGTCTACCACTTTTAGTGTCTCATTTATTAATATAAAGCCTTCAGCATCACTTGATGTAACTCAACTTCACTCCATTTCCTTTGTTTTATTTTTGTTGCTGTTCCTCCATTAATCTCTTTTCAAGATGATGTCCATTCCAATCAATTGATCTTCCATATATTTTTCCCAACTCTAACAGAATTACAGTGTCACTGGCAAGACTTGAAGTATTTATTTCTTCTTTCTGAACTTTTAATCCTTTTTTAAATTTCTCTTTCCAGGCAAGAAACAATGTCTGCCCTCCTAGCTTCCATTCTGCTGTCCTCTCCATATGTCCTTAAATAACACATTTACTGCTTGCTCTATGTGGAGATTCAATAAATTGCACAATAGACTACAACTCTGTCTCATTCTGTTCTCCATAACTGCCTCTCAGATTTCCATTTTGGCAAGGTCATTCAATGTACTAACCACCGATCTTGTTCTTGGTTGGCCATTCCTTCTGGTGGAATGCAATCTTCCTTTCATTAACTGAACCCACGGATATCGTTACCTCTGGTTACATTAAATGATACTGAAAGAATAATCAAGTCATTTAAAATTAAATGTCTGTTGGTGTGAACAATATTTCTAGTAAAATATTGAAATATTGTTGTAAATATATATAAGTCCAGTCTTATATAATGTGTTCAAGGCATCTTTGCAAGAAGGAATTGTTCCCGATAGACTAAAACTAGATGTAGTGATACACCTCTTCAAAAATGATGACAAAAAGTGTCACTAACTATCACCCAGTTTCTCTTCTAACTGTCATTTCAAAAATTCTTGAAAACTTGTGCACAAATTGATTGTCAGCCACCTCAACTTCCACAATATCTTCAACAACAGTCAATATGGGTTTCATTTTATGCTGGTTTTGTTACACAACAAGCAATATTTTCCTTTAATAATGAAGTTTTGGAAGCCCATTAACAAAAAAATGTTTCCAGGTGGGATTTTTGTGATCTCTCAAAAGCCTTCAATAGGGTTTTTGCTGTTGTCTGGAAATTGTCTTAAATGATTAATTATGTCATTTATGTTCCTAACATGCTTTTTTCCTCTTGAATTTAAGGATTCTTTTATAAAAATGGAACTGAGATTCAAATAATTTAAAATGGCCGCAAAAACGCTCCTTTCATGTCATGTGATGCCTGTAACATTACTGATTAGCTTGCTGCTCCTACTGTCATAATGCAAGTTCACAATGATGTCTTGTTTTGGAACTTACGTTTAGGAAAATGGGTTACAAATGGTATGTAGTGCCATACTGTACAAATACGCCTACAAAAACTCATGAAAAGTTGTTTTTGAGTGTTCCCGAGAATGAGAAGATGCATAAAATGTGGTTGGACTGTAATGGAAAATTGCCACCATGTGGACACACAAGTTCACTAACTTAATTAAAAGTGTTTTGCACTCTCAAGTTAACATCAACTTATTTCCGAGATATGTTCTCCCATTGTCATAATGAAGGATAGCATCATTCAATGAAATTAAACTGCTAACAGAAATTGCCATTTTACATAACTACATCTCAATTATTCAGTAGCTCAGGTGCGTTAGAGTGGTAAACCGTCAAATTTTATACATCGATGTCTATAGATCGCTGATTCAAATCTAACAAAAAAAAACTATTTTAACTTATTTGGTAAACAAATCGACATTCTTCTTACACGAGAACTAATTTATAATCGCAAAACTTTGCCACACCAATCAGAAATAGAATAGTATTGTGTTTTCCTTGCTGTTTACATACACTTACATTTTTGATCACTATTCACACATGTCACATTCAAAAAGATGTTTTCTAGTTGTAGATGTAGATGTAGTTAATGTAACCACACACTCCTTACTTTATTAGAAATAGTGTTTTTATCTTTGTACTGTCTAGCTAAGATCCTTATTTTTTTAAAAGTTTTGCTGTTTCATCATCTTACATGAAGATGAAGCAAGTCTGTTTCAGACACTTAAGTTAGTTTTCACTAACAAACATCACAGCCCTTACATTTGTGTCACCTGCACGTTGTACAAAATTTATATCTCTCCATATAGCCTAATCATTCTACACCTCATTGTACTGTGGACGTGTGGTGATACCTTCACTACTAGCAATGCTTTCCAAACAAGTGAATTGTTTGTTCACAAAGTAAATGCATTTATCCTCTGATGTCCATTTCTCAGACTAAGGATGGTGAGCACCAACCAGGAGTAAGTGAAACTAAAGTGATAACTTACTAACAGAGAAGGAAATCAGTGACTTCCAGTCGATAGTACTGAACTAAAGGTGTGAATTACTGCAGGAGTAATTTTTCATTTACTTCCAAAGTAAATCTATTTACTTCATTACTGGTGGAGAGCACCATTGAAGAGTACACTATTACATTAGTAACTTAAAGAGGAAATAAGGGCAAAATTTACTCCTAGGCAGTAGTATGAGTAAAGTAAGAGTGTAAGGTGCAAACTTTGAGTTCTGTGTTTCAAGTATCGAATTCTATGGATTACCTGGACAATGAAGAATATATGGAGATACAGAAAGAGGTGAACATCCCATGAATGAGGGCTGTAATGGAAAGAAGAGACCCATTTTTGATGTATAGCGACAGTGATTTCAAAGAGGGGTTTGGATTTTGTAAGGAATCTTTTGAGTTGCTGCTTGGTATAGTGGAGCCGTTACTGCAGCATGATTTTGACAGGAACCATGCCTTGTTTCCTAGGCTGCAACTTCTTTGGGGACTGTGAATTTTTCACACAGGTACTTATAAAATCATAGCAATGGCTCTTATTAATATCCATTGTACTTCTGGTGAAAGAGCTTTCAACACGGTAATAAACATTTTAATTGCCTTAACGCCACTGTAATTGTCCTTAGCACAGAGCCAAGAAAATATATCAAAGAACAAAAGGGAATTCTATTAAACTGGAGGATTCCCAAATGTCATAGGGGACACAGGTTGTGTACATATACCCATACTTCATCCTTATGGAGCACAAGCAGAACTATACAGAAATTGCAAGAGTCTCTTTTCTATCAATACGCAAATCATCTGTGATGGCAATATGAAGATTTTGAATGTGGTAAGCCATTGACCGCATTTAGGACAATTGTAGAGTTTCTGCAGAATTTGAAAATGGACAGTGTGGTGGGTTGCTTGTCGCAGATAATGGATACGCTTTCTGGAATCACCTTATGACGCCGATGTTCTGAGCCCACAAAGGAGTCAAACGGCACTACAATAGAGCCCATATTGCTACCTGATGTGTAATAGAGTGAGCAGTCACTGTTTGGAAGAAACGTTTACAAATTCTCACTAAAACAATGTGATTTAAACCAAACAAGTGCGGGAATTGTAAATAATAGATTTCAGCTATCAGCCACCCATTTTAAAATTTATTGGCAGATCTAGATTTCAGCTAGAAACTAGCCATTCTCAATGCACTTCCATTTTTGATCAATGCCCGTAATGCCTGTTGGTCGGGCTTCATCCACAGTTCATTGAACTTATTTATAATTTCCATTTTAAGGGTATGCTCTTCTTCCATGATTTCTCTTTGTCTTTCTATTAATGACATTTTTGCATTGTATTCCTTTCCTATTAAATGCAGTTTTAAGGAATGAAGCTCATCTGCTTTTTTCAACAACTCTCAGTTCTTCACTACAACTGCATGTTCTCTCCCTCTTTTGCTGGGCACATCTTCTGACAAGCTACCACCAGAGAATGCAGACTGAGGTTCATGACTATCCACCATCAGCAGTTTCATTGCTACCTTCAGAGCAGTTATAATCATTAAAGTTGCTTGAAAGAATCACATTATCTCCAGATGTGTCATGTCGTTAACTCTGGCTATACCCTCAAAAACTTGTGGCATTATATCAACAAGCATCTGGCTTATATTATCAATTTTCATCTCACCTACTCCACCACCAGTTTGAAATTGTTCTCAATTACATTTAGCTTTCATTTTCTTTGCTTCTGCTTTCATGTCCTTCCAAATTACTTTAAGCTGCTCTTTGATTTTTGTGTAGGAGCTTCTGCATTGTACTTGTCATAGATTTTTTTCCCAAGCATCCTTTTCAGCCTGTTAACATTGTGCTTTTTAGATTCAATAGTAGTTATGTATTTTTTCATTATTCCAGCAAACTGCTCTTTTTCATTTTATGGTATGTTTTTGAACATTTCTTGGCTGCCTCCATGTTGCTGGTAGTTCTCAAACTGGCACTTAAATTAATACATGTCACCAACCAACAATGGGCATTGGTAGCTGTAGATGGCAGAGTTAACAACAGATTCATCCATTAATAGCACATTTCTTTTTCATAATACATAAAACTTATCATTAATTAGTACAACAGCATTTAGGTTTTCCAATTTTAATAATTCAATTTAATAATCCTTTCTAGCTTCTAAAATTATAGTGATGAACATAAATTATGCAAAAGGTGATGCAGTAACGCCTGCCGACAATCAGTATTTTCCAAGAAGGAACATAATGCACATGCCAGCAGTGTGCAGAAATGCCTTACTTCTTTAATAAAAAGGCATTACTACTTTAGTTACAACTAAAGAAGTAAATAGAAATTGAGCTCTCCAACAGTTACTAAAAGAGTATATTACTATAGACGTTACTGTAACAATCAGTTCTTACTAACACTATTTTCTTATTTCGTGTTAAACTTTCAAAAATATGTGACCCGTGTGACCTCTATCACTGTAGTAGAATGCATCGCCCATTGTGCCACAGAATGTCTGATGGATGCACTACCTCTGGTAAGTACTTTCTACACAGGAAATCAGCACCTCGTTTTATCAAGAATAATTTTATTGTGCTTTGTGTCATAATTCATGACTGAAAGTCAGCAATCTAGTTACAACATATGGACCCATTTGCACAAGTTTTACAATCCCTTGGTTTTTATGTTCCAGTGACCAGGGAAGAGAACGTCCACCTTTGCATATATCACTGTTCTAAATGGGTGGAGCATAAATGCATCAACTTTTGCAAGGCTTCCTATATGAGTGTTCACAAAATTCCTTTCTACTGTTACTTAAAAGCTATAATTGCACTTTCCAGCACTAAATAACTAAACTGTTTACAGTAGAAGTATGTAAAAACCTCATAATTTAGGCTAATGCTTCTATAACACAATTACTGTTTGATCTATATTCTGGGGGGAAACATCCTCATGGGGGGTAAGGGGGGGGGGGGGGGGGAGGAATAATTCCACTGAAAAAAGCCATAAAGCCAACTTGCTCGTTCAACTGCAGAGTGGAAGCTTCATCCTGGAAACAATCCCAGATACTGTGGCTAAAATTATTTATTCATAGTATCCTTTTCTCCAGGGGTGTTAGTCTTGCAAGGTACAGAGAAGAACTTCTGTGCAGTTTGGAAAATAGGTGAAAGGTACTGGCAGAGTGGAAGCTAGGAGGGCAGATCACATGTCTTGCCTGGATAACTTAGTTGTTAAGAGCACAGTTGGCAAAAGGCAAGGTTCTGGATTAGAGTCTCAGTCAGGCAGGAAGTTTTAATTGGCAAGAAATTTTCAAGTTACGATATTATTAGTTGATGACTGGATACAGGTACTTGAAATGTCTGTGATCTTTGTGAATAAAACCATCTAGATTGCTGATTAAAATTTCTTTATTTCTCACAATGTTTCAGCTACTGCAGTCATCAGACATAAAAAAACTTACAACTAATAAAAGAAAGTTCTGTGTCAGTACTAAAAACCGGATTTGGCATAGCTTTTAGTACTGAGACAGAGCCATGTTTTATAAATTAGAAGTTTTTGATATCTGATGATAGCAGTAGCTGAACTGTAATAATAAATAGAGAGATTTTATTCCATGATCTAGACAGTTATATTCACAAAAAAGTCTGTTCTTGCCTACAGAAAACAAAAAGATCTAAAGAAGAAAAGAAAATATTCAACAACACTATGATTAGAAAGTACCTTGCTAGAAACCCACTTACTGAAGTGATTGCAGTGGCATGACAATATGAAGTGGATGGCTGCCAAAATGTCCTTTTGGACTTACACTGACCAAAATGTTCCAAGGAAGAAAGCAAGGGGCAGATCTTGTGACATTTGGAAGTAGCACATCCTGAAGGACCTCAAAATTCAAGATGCTACAGCTTCTGAAGGACAACAAAAGTTAGAAGAGGGTTATTTATGACCACTCTGGGCTTGTGGAGCTAAAAAAATGATGATGTTGATGAAAATGATGACAACAACATGTGTTTCAAAGGGTTTACTGACATTACCTAAAATATAATGAAATCTATTCCACCCACTTATAAACTACTGCAAGACAAGCAGCCACCAATCTACAACAACATAATAAAATATAGTGCATCAGTGAGAGAATAACATTAAATAACTTCCTTATTTTGTTACCTGAATGCTTGAAATTTGAAAAGGACAAATAATGTCATCTAAAATTGGAGACATCAAAATAAATGCCCAGTCTGAAGAATTTCATTTGTTTGATACTTTATAAGTATAGTAAGTGGTGTACACAAGTTATTGGAATGTTTTGTTGGAGGCCAATTTGAAAAGACAGTTTGCAAGAAAGTTAGTCAAAAATATAATGAAAGACATGGAATTAGATTTGGGAAACATTCCAAAATGTCTGCTTGTGTCTGTATATGTGCGGATGGATATGTGTGAGTATGCGCGAGTGTATACCTGTCCTTTTTTTTCCCTAAGGTAAGTCTTTCCGCTCCTGGGATTGGACTGACAAGGATGGTTTCCGGGGGTAACAGATTGGGTAAGGATTCCAGGCGCCCAAGAAAGTGGTTGGTGTCTTTGATGAAGAATGGGAGACTTGAAATGGGTTGAAGGTGTTGTTTGGGTTTGTGACTTTTAGGAATTAGGTAGAAGGTAGGGGTGCGAGGTGTCGGTGGGGTCAGGAGGTTGATTGAGTCAGGTGAAAGGTTTTGTAGGGGGCCTAAGGTTCTGAGGATTCTTTGAAGCTCTGCCTGGACATCAGGAATGGGATTACCTAGGGAATCTTTGTATGTAGTATTGTCTGAAAGCTGATGCAGTCCCTCAGCCATGTACTCCCGACAATCGAGTACCATGGTTATGGAACCCTTTTCAGCTGGAAGAATGACGATGGATCAGTCAGCCTTCAGATCATGGATAGCCTGGGTTTCAGCTGTGGTGATGTTGAGAGTAGGATTAAGGTTTTTCAAGGAAGTTTGAGAGGCAAGGCTGGAAGTGAGAAATTCCTGGAAGGTTTGGAGAGGGTGATTTTGAGGAATAGGAGGTTGGTCCCGCTGTGACGGAGGACTGTTCCAGGTAGAGTTCAACTTGGATAGTGTCTTGGGGAGTTGGATCATTAGGAGTAGGATTAGGATTATTTTTCTTAGTGGCAAAGTGATATTTCCAGCAGAGGCTATGAGTGTAGGACAGTAAATCTTTGATGAGGGCTGTTTGGTTGAATCTGGGAGTAGGGCTGAAGGTGAAGCCTTCGGATAACACAGAGGTTTGGGATTGGCTCCTACCCTTGTAACCATCCCTGGTGTAAAACCTGTCCCATGCACCCTCCCACCACCACCTATTCCAGTCCTGTAACCTGGAAGGTGTACACGATCAAAGGCAGAGCCACATGTGAAAGCACCCACGTGATTTACCAACTGACATGCCTACACTGTGAAGCCTTCTATGTGGGAATGACCAGCAACAAACTGTCCATTTGCATGGACAGATACAAGCAGACAGTGTTTGTTAGTAATGAGGATCACCCTGTGGCTAAACATGCCTTGGTGCACGGCCAGTACATCTTGGCACAGTGTTACACCGTCTGGGTTATCTGGATACTTCCTACTGACACCAACCTATCAGAACTCTGGAGATGGGAACTTGCCCTTAAATATATTCTCTCTTCCCATTACCCACCAGGCCTCAACCTCTGCTAATTTCAAGTTGCCACCCATCGTACATCACCTGTCATTCAACAACATCTTTGCCTCTGTACTTCCACCTCAACTGACATCTCTGCCTAACCTCTTTGCATTTACACATGTCTGCCTGTGTGTGTGTGTGTGTGTGTGTGTGTGTGTGTGTGTGTGTGTGTGTGTGTGTGTGTGTGTGTGTGCGCGTACGCGTGAGTGTATACCTGTCCTTTTTTTCCCCTAAGGTAAGTCTTTCTGCTCCCAGGATTGGAATGACTCCTTACCCTCTCCCTTAAAACCCACATCCTTTCGTCTTTCCATCTCCTTCCCTCTTTCCTGATGAAGCAACCTTGGGTTGTGAAAGATTGAAATTTGTGTGTGTGTTTGTGTGTTTTTTTGTGTCTATCTACCAGCACTTTCTCGTTTGGTAAGTCACAACATCTATGTTTTATATAAAAAGAGGGAGGGGAGAAATACACAAAAATACAAAATTTAAAAAAAATACAAAACAGACAAGAAATGGGGTGGGGGTGGAGTTAAATGAACAAGCAGATACTGAGCACTGATGAGTAAATAATAAAAATCTACTGAAAAGATAAATGTTACGAGTAAAACAGTTGAAGAAGAAATGATATTTTAGAAGAAAAAGAAGGTAGAATGTATACTGCTGCCCAGCATCAATACAACATTTAAAAACAATATTTGTATCAAGCAGAAAATTGAATGGAGAAACCTGTTAAATTTAGGAGGAGACAGAATGCTAGTCATAACTTACCTTCAGAAGGCAAAAAACCTTGTAGTACTGGTGACAAATACACGTCAGGTAGAAAACAGTACTACTAGATTTCAAACTCAGTGTTCCTATGTTCCTTACTATTTTCATCTTTAAGGGTAGCACACATTTAAGAAAAAAATGTCCAAATTGGATGGAAATCTGTAGATATGATGTACACAAACAGATGAACAAATGATTACAGTTTCTGAAAAATTTGATGATTTATTCAAAAGAAAGAGATTCACTTCTGGCCCTAGTGCAATCAATTATTCAGCTTGGCATTGATTGATGGAGTCTTTGGATGTCCTTCTGAGGGATATTGTGCCAAATTCTGTCCAATTGGTGTATTAAATCATCAAAATCCATAGATGATTGGAGGGCCCTGTCCATAACGCTCCAAAAATTCTCAGTTGGGGAGAGATACAGCAACCTTATTGGCCGAGTCATGATTTGGCAAGAAAGAAGACAAGCAGTAAAAACTCTCACCATGTGTAGGTGGGCATCATCCTTCTGAAATGTAAGCCTAGGGTGGCTTGCCATTAAGAGCAACAAATCAGGGCATAGAATATCATCAACATACCACTGCGCTGTAAGAGTGCTGCAGATGACAATCAAAGGGTTCCTGCTATGAAAAGAAATGGCACCCCTGACAATTCAATCCTGGTTGTAGACCGTATAGTGGGCCCACCACTGTCCCAGGCATCTCCAGGCAAGTACTCAGCCTGGAATTTCACTGACCGGCAGAGAATTGTCTTCAATGATGAGACCCACTCCAAACTGAGCACTGGCAACCAACGAAGATGTATCTGGAGATGCCCCAGATGGCAGGGGACACCAACCACACTATAGCCATCCACATGGCGCGACAACCAGAAGTTCCATTTCTTTTCATAGCAGGACCCTTTTGTTTGTCACCCATGTCACCCTTACATCACAGCAGTACGATGACAATATTCTATGCCCCGTTTTGTTGCCTTCCTGGCAAGCCATTCTGGGCTTACATGTTGAAATAAAGCAATCCTTTGTTTTACATTCCTTTTTCAATAACCTAATGAAATACTGTCCAAAGAGGCAATTCATTGAATAATATGATGGGACCTGGATAAACTGAAAGAACCAGAGGTTGTACATTGTCTTGGGAGAGCATAAGGGTACAATTGACAGGAATGGGGGAAAGAAATACAGTAGTAGAAGAATGAGTAGCTCTGAGGGATGAAGTTGTGAAGGCAGCAGAGGATCAATTAGGTAAAAAGACGAAGGCTAGTAGAAATCCTTGGGTAACAGAAAAAATATTGAATTTAATTGCTGAAAGGAGAAAATATAAAAATGCAGTAAATGGAGCGGGCAAAAGGGAATACAAAGGTCTCATAAATGAGATTGACAGGAAGTGCAAAATGGCTAAGCAGAGATAGCTAGAGGACAAATGTAAGGATGTAGAGGCTTATCTTACTAAGGGTAAGATAGATACTGCCTACAGGAAAGTTAAAGAGGCCTTTGGAGAAAAGAGAACCACTTGCATGAAAATCAAGAGCTGAGATGGAAACCCAGTTATAAGCAAAGAAGGGAAAGCAGAAAGATGGAAGGAGTATATAGAGGGTCTATACAAGGGCAATGTACTTGAGGACAATATTATGGAAATGGAAGAGGATGTAGATGAAGATGAAACGGAAGATATGATGCTGCGTGAAGAGTTTGACAGAGCACTGAAAGATCTGAGTTGAAACAAGGCCCCGGGAGTCGACAACATTCCATTAGAACTACTGACGGCCATGGGAGAGCCAGTGCTGACAAAACTCTACCATCTGGTGAGCAAGCTGTATGAGACAGGTGAAAAACCCTCAGACTTCAAGAAGAATATAATAATTCCAATCCCAAAGAAAGCAGGTCTTGACAGATGTGAAAATTACCGAACTATCAGTTTAATAAGTCACGGCTGCAAAATACTAACACGAATTCATTACAGATGAATGGAAAAACTAGTAGAAACTGACCTCGGGGAAGATCAGTTTGGATTCCGTAGAAATACTGAAACACGTGAGGCAATACTGACCTTACGACTTATATTAGAAGAAAGATTAAGGAAAGGCGAAAGGCAAACCTACATTTCTAGCATTTGTAGACTTAGAGAAAGCTTTTGACAATGCTGACTGGAATACTCTCTTTCAAATTCTAAAGGTGACAGGGGTAAAATACACGGAGCGAAAGGCTATTTACAATTTGTACAGAAACAAGTTGGCAGTTATAAGAGTCGAGGGGCATGAAAGGGAAGCAGCGATTGGGAAGGGAGTGAGACAGGGTCGTAGCCTGTCCCAAATGTTATTCAATCTGTATATTGAGCAAGCAGTAAAGGAAACAAAAGAAAAACTTGGAGTGGGTATTAAAGTCCATGGAGAAGAAATAAAAACATTGAGGTTCGCCGATGACATGGTAATTCTGTCAGAGACAGCAAAGGACTTGGAAGAGCAGTTGAACGGAATGGACAGTGTCTTAAAAGGAGGATATAAGATGAACATCAACAAAAGCAAAACGAGGATAATGGAATGTAGTCGAATTAAGTCGGGTGATGCTGAGGGAATTACATTAGGAAATGAGACACTTAAAGTAGTAAAGGAGTTTTGCTATTTGGGGAGCAAAATAAATGATGATGGTTGAAGTAGAGAGGATATAAAATGTAGACTGTGCAATGGCAAGGAAAGCGTTTCTGAAGAAGAGAAATTTGTTAACATCAAGTATAGATTTAAGTGTCAGGAAGTCGTTTCTGAAAGTATTTGTATGGAGTGTAGCCATGTATGGAAGTGAAATATGAACGATAAATAGTTTGGACAAGAAGAGAATAGAAGCTTTCGAAATGCGGTGCTACAGAAGAATGCTGAAGATTAGATGGGTAGATCACACAACTAATGGGTAGGTATTGAATAGAACTGGGGAGAAGAGAAGTTTGTGGCACAACTTGACTAGAAGAAGGGATCGGTTGGTAGGACATGTGTTGTGTCATCAAGGGATCACCAATTTAGTATTGGAGGGCAGTGTGGAGGGTAAAAATTGTAGAGGGAGACCAAGAGATGAATACACTAAGCAGATTCAGAAGAATGTAGGTTGACTAGAAGAAGGGATCGGTTGGTAGGACATGTGTTGTGTCATCAAGGGATCACCAATTTAGTATTGGAGGGCAGTGTGGAGGGTAAAAATTGTAGAGGGAGACCAAGAGATGAATACACTAAGCAGATTCAGAAGAATGTAGGTTGCAATAGGTACTGGGAGATGATGAGGCTTGCACAGGATAGAGTAGCATGAAGAGGTGCATCAAACCAGTCTCAGGACTAAAGACAACAACAACAACTTGGAGAGCTGCGTCAAACCAGTCTCAGGACTGAAGACCACAACAACAACAACATATTATGTAAAAATCTTTTATATTGTATACACCAGTTTTGGCAGAAATTACACAAGGTTTTGTGGATAGTTACTCATAACAATGTTGACTTTTAACTGTTAATTTTATAAATTTGTACTGTAGTTTCATTGTCTTCATTGTTAAAAATGTATAAATAGGAGGAGCACAAGGGTCAGAGAAATTCAGTTGGAGATAGTTTTGAGACGCAACCACTGTGTCGCATTGTGTGGAGTGGGTTCCCACTAAGAACTGGTGCTGCTTGTCATAAATAAACCACTATAAATCAACTTAGTACCTGGATAATTTCATGGAATTCACATAACTTGATTCAATTAGCAGATGAAATGGAGTGGGACAATGACTACTTCAGCAGCAGCAGCAGCAGTGGCAAGAAGCAGATTACTCCGAGTTACACCAAACTAAGATACATATAAACAATGAACTGAACTATATATGTGTCACTGCACAACTAATTACTAAAGTGTTATGTTTGTAAACTGGTTTAGCAGTAAACATATGCATTTGTCTCAAAGTGATCTTTGAGTGGTGGAGGCCAAAATGATCAATGAGGTACTCCAATGACGGCACATTCTTGATGTCTATGGAAGACAGTTGTAACAACAAACGTTTGAGGTTTTTTGTTTAAATCAAATAATCTCTTTCAATGTCACAATTTTTGCTCCAATACCAATTTCACAGTTTTGTTACAATGTCAACAAGACAATGCTCGTCTGCACATGGCGAGATTTTATACTGCTTGCCTTCATGCTTGCCAAACTGCTCCTTGGCTAACCAGGTTACTGGGTCTCTCCACAAATGAGAATGTTTGGAATATTCTGGGCAGAGCCCTCCAACCAGCTGGAGATACTGATGATCTAAATTGCAAATTGGACAGAATTCAGTACAGTGTCCCTCAGGGCGGCATCTGACAACTCCATTAATCAGTACCGAGCTGAATAAGTGCTTGCATAAGGGCCTTAGTGGACCAATGTCACTTGTTCAATTTGTAAAGCTCTTTCTCTTGAATAAATCACCCAATTTTTCTGACTTTTAATCATTTGTTTATCATTACATGTATATTACATCTACCAATTTCCATCCCATTTAAATAATTCCTTCATGGTGCATCATCTTTGGCCTTAGAGTGTACTAGTACAATCATTCTGTCTACATATAATTTTATTAAACATATTAAAACTTCCTGTATTTGAATATTAATTAATAGTTAAGTAACAGTACCTGTGATGTAGCTCCAGCAACAACAAGTGACAAATCCATCATCCATTCTGCATTTGGATAAAATACTAAACCAAATGCAAGAATTATGAAACTTGGTACAAAATAAAATATCATGATGAGGCCCTGAATCCAAGCAAATGGTGCTGGGGTTGTCTGCATGGTAATGGGCTCCACGTTACTCTTATACCACACTGGCAACTGTTGCTCACTTCCAAGACATGCCTGCCGTTAAATAAAACACACTTCATTTCTATTTGTCAGTATTCATTTTTTGCATTATCTCAATTTGTAAAAAATTAACTTAAAAATTAATGAGAAAGGTACCAGTCACTGACAGGCACATAAACAAGACTTAAAGAAAGTAATCTTGTTTTTGTGTATACTAACAACTCAGCATCTCTACTATGTATTGAATAAGTTATCTTAACACCTTAAATTACTTATAGTCCACCAAGGAATTTCCATTACTGCAGGAAAGTAGAAAGAAAATGGTTAGAAGGTGAAGCAATGTGTATAATAGGTGCAAGAAACTCTAAGTCAAACTATATAGGAAAGATACCTAATAAATTATATCTGTAATAACAAAAAACTGTTCACTAGTAGAATTCTATGAATTATGCACAATAAATGGGAAAAATGATTTAAATAATTGAGGTTTGGTTATTCAGCTGGCTAAATCCTCTAGTAATATCTAAACTTATTTTGAGGAGAGTAAGTCAGAATTAACTTTATTGTAGTCTGATTAAAAGTACTTGACAGTTGACATCTGTCACTTGCTGCTACAGTGTTGCCCCATCAGCTGCTGGCTACTGTTCTGTTATAGGTGACACACAAAGTCACAAACACAGTGGGTCACTACACAAATGTTAATGTGTATCACAGAGAAATTTTGGAAGTGGCCATTGTGAGGCATGCCAGAAATGCGAGTTGCTCTGTTGACAGCTAATTTTAAGAGACCAACGATTGAACTGCAGCAGATGATTCATTTTGTAGCCCAATTAACTGAACTCATGTCCTAAGGTAACCACAACCTCATGATGTGTTAAGTATTCACTAAAAAGGCGATCAGTTATCTGCAACAGAACTAAAATCATAATTGCTTTGTTCACAATGGTTAAAGCTAACATACTTGAGCAAACTCAAGATCAGAAAAATTCATTGCTAAACACAAACTGTACTTCTCGCTATCATTGATTATCTGAAACTATCCTCATACTGGCTACATGAACTGTCGTGATAACAAACAACACGCAGCCCTTGTTGGCACTTTATTGCATCATAGGTGATATAAGCACATTCCTATTGGAAAAAGAATTATAGGAAGAAACAGAAATTTTGAGAAAATTACATCTAAACCAATTAATTGAATGTAAATAGTAATGAAACCTTTTGATTGCATTTTGAAATAAAAAAATTGCTAGGTTTGATGAGATTCAAACCCATGATCATCTGCATGAGAAGTTTATACACTATCAATTGTGCTTTGTGACAACAGGGGATTAAGTAGTTATATGTATGACTGTAGTTATCCAGTTGCAATAACAAACTGCAGCCTTTAAAAATTCAACTTTATGCACCATCATGCAAAGCTATCTAATGTAAGCTGATCTCTGTGATTACATAACTGTATAAGTGACACTGAATCACGTCTTGTGCAGAAGTATCCAATATAGTTGGTGAGTGCTATGTATGAAATGTGTGTGTTTCATTATCATTGTTAGGTGCGTATGTTATTTTTGGTCTGGTAAATAGAAGTTCCAGACCCAGGATTCAGGATCCAAACACATCAAGAAAGAATGCCTGACATGGAACTGGAAGTGAACTGACCAAATACTGCGGCCTTTGATAATGGAAAACAATTGGCGGAAAGTATAAAATGCCAAATATCAAGTATTTTCAATCAGGTTACAGTGATCTTGTCTTGAGAATAATGAAAAAAGTCTGGTCTCTACAGCTTTGTTCCAACACTCAAGCCCTTCTTCTCTTCCAAGTACTGTCATTAATAACAGTACCTGTTCTCTATCCATGTGTTCCTTCATTGTAAACCACACTGTACCCTCCTCCTAACAACACCCAGTCTTCCACTCTCAACTTCAAGATGTACTTCAACAGAATATACAAATTTACTGTTACATCACTTTTATGTACATTCAATTTTGAAGTAAATAATTAATGGAAAATCTTATATAAAGATGTGAAACAAATACTAACAAAGAGATAGAGGGGCTGGCCAGTACTTACCTCAGCTCAGTACAGCCGATAGATACACAAAAAACAACCGAAAATTTAAGTTCCTAGCTTTCGGAATAAATGTTCCTTCATCAGGGAGGAGAGAGGGGAAAGAAAGGGAAGAAAGGAAAGTGGATTTAGTTACTCACAACCCAGGTTATGAAGCAACAGGGAAAGGAAAACAGGGAGGGTAGCAAGGATGGAGGCCTCCCTTTCTTTCCACTCTCTCCTCCCTGATGAAGGAACATTTATTCCAAAAGCTAGGAACTTAAATTTTCGGTTGTTTCTTGTGTATCTATCGGCTGTACTGAGCTGAGGTAAGTACTGGCCAGCCCCTCTATCTCTTTGTCAATTTTGAAGTCAGTCAGACAAATTGCACCACAGCTGCCCTTGATACAAACGTTTGAAAGTTGTCTAGAATTCACACAATTCACTGTAGACTCTGCAATGCTGTCTCTCTCACCTGCAAAAGCAAAACTATCACCAATACAACTTCATCCATTTCCAACCAATGCAGTCCTGCAGATGATTTAAAATGCTAACACAAATTTCTTTGGTGACTGTCACTCAATCAGAAAAGAGTTATTTGGGTGTAAAAATATCCACAACATAAATCTGTTCTCTTCTTATGACATAGAACTTTTTCTTACAAAAAACTTGATGATATGTCATCCATGGCTGTGTAGTTCAGTAATACTGAATGGTTGCCTGCAATATCAGTCAGCCTAGTCCTAGGATGATCATCTCCTTATTGCCATATCTTGCTGTGTCAAAAACTAGTTTCTCAGCAGCTTGTCTCAAAAATTGTTAATTGTTAGCAGAAAGTTTGAGCCTGACTGATGCTGCTAATAATTTGAGCAAAATGTATCCTCTGCTGATCTGGAGAATTTTCATGTTCATTAATCAAACAATAGAAAATCCAGGATGGAATGTAACAATACCAGAGAAGGAAAGTTGCTACTCACCATACAGTGGAGATGCTGAGTCACGACAGGCACAACAAAAAGATTCACACAATTATAGCTTTAGGCCATTAAGGCCTTTGTTAGCAGTAGACACACACACACACACACACACACACACACACACACACACACACACACACACACACACACACACACTCATGCAAATGCAAGTTGCACACAGGTCTGCAGTCTCAGAGAATTGAAACCACACTGTGAGCAGCAGCTCCAGTGCATGATGGGAGTGGTGACTGGGTGGGGGTAAGGAGGAGGCTGGGGTGGGGAGGTGTAGGGATAGTATGATGGAAGTGGTGGACAGTGAAGTGTTGCAGTTTAAGTGGAGGGCAGGAGAGAAGGTGTGGAGGGGATAAGTAATGGAAAGAAGAGAAATAAAAAGAAGAAATTGAAAGACCGGGTGTGGTGGTGAAATGACGGCTGTTTGGCATTGGAATGAGAACAGGAAGGGGGATGGATGGGTGGGACAGCAACTAACTAAGGTTGAGGCCAGGAGGGTTACAAGAACATAGGATGTATTGCAGGGAAAGTTCCCACCTGCGCAATTCGGAAAAGCTGGTGTTGGTGGGAAGGATCCATATGTCACAGGCTGTGAAGCAGTCATTGAGATGCGGGATATCATGTTTGGTAGCGTGTTCAGCAACAGGGTGGTCAACTTGTTTTCTGGCCACAGTTTGTCAGTGTCTGTTTATGCAGACAGACAGTTTGTTGTTGCCATGCCTACATAGAATGCAGCACAGTGGTTGCAGCTTAACTTGTAAATCACATGACTGGTTTTACAGGTAGTTCTGCCTTTGATGGGATAGGTGATGTTAGTGACTGGACTGGAGTAGGTGGTGGTAGGAGGATGTATGGAACAGGTCTTGCATCTAGGTCCATTACACGGGTATGAACCATGAGGTAATGGATTGGGAGCAGGGGTTGTGTAAGGATGGACGAGTATATTGTGTAGGTTTAGTGGACGGTGGAATACTACGACAGGAGGGGTGAGAAGGATAGTGGGCAGGACATTTCTCATTTCAGGGCAAGATGAGAGGAAATCGAAACCCTGGCGGAGAATGTAATTCAGTTGCTCCAGTCCCGGATGGTACTGAGTTACGAGGGGAATGCTCCTCTGTGGCTGGACTGTGGGACTTTGGGAGGTGGTGGGAGACTGGAAAGATAAGGCATGGGACATTTGTTTTTGTACAAGGATGGGAAGATAATTATGGTCAGTGAAGGCTTCAGTGAGACCTTCGGTATATTTTGAGAAGGACTGCTCATCACTGCAGATGCAACAACCACAGGTGGCTAGGCTGTACAGAAGGGACTTCTAGGTATGGAATGGGTGGCAGCTGTTGAAGTGGAAGTATTGCTGGTGTTTAGTAGGTTTGATATGGACAGAGGTACTGATGTACCCATCTCTGAGGTGGAGGTCAACGTCTAGGAAGGGGACTTGTTGGTTTGAGTTGGACCAAGTGAAGCAAATGGGGGAGAAGTTGTTGAGGTTCTGGAGGAATGTGAATAAGGTGTCCTCATCTTCAATCCAGATAGCAAAGACATGCAGATATATAGGCATGACAACCAACAAGCTGTTTGTCTGCATGAACGGACACCGACAAACTGTGCCCAAAACACAAGTGGACCACCCTGTTGTTGAACATGCTGCCAAACATGATATCCCTCATCTCAATGGCTGCTGCACAGTCTGTGCCATATGGATCCTTCCCACCAACACCAGTTTTTCGGAAATGCACAGGTGGGAACTTATCCTGCAATACATCTTATGTTCTCATAACCCTCCTGGCCTCAATCTTCGTTAATCACTGTCCTCACCCATCCAGCCCCCTCCCTGTTCCCTTTCCAACACCACACAGCTGTAATTTCACCGCCACACCCAGTCTTTTAATTTCTTCTTTTTATTTCTCTCCTTTTCGCTACTTACCCCCTCCGCACCTTCTCTCCTGCCCTCCGTCTAAACTGCAAAAATTTACTGTCCGCCACTCCCACCATACTATCCCTACCCCTCCCCACCCCAGCCACCTCCTAACCTCCACCCAGTCACCACTCTCATCATGCACTGGTGCTGCTGCTTGCAGTGTGGTTTCAGTTCTCTGAGACTGCAGACATGTGAGCAAGTTGTGTTTGCGTGAGCTTGTGTGTGTGTGTATGTGTGTCTACTGCTGACAAAGGCCTTAATGGCCAAAACCTATAATTGTGTGAATCTTTTTGTTGTGCCTATTGTGACTCAACATCTCTGCTATATAGTGAGTAACAACTTTCCTTCTCTGGTCATGTTCATTAATTGTACACATTCCACTTCTCACCAAAATCTCCTGATAGTCTCCTGTATGATGTAAGATTTTGTGAAATGATTGATGGAGTATATAAAAGCCTGCCAGAAAACTCTTCTTGCTTTCTTTTATTATATGATGGCATGTTGCGCTCGGTAACTGAAAGGTGGCATCGGTTGTGTTCATGAAGCTCCACAGAGCATCTGTACTAACTGTAGAACTACACTCTTCACACACACACACACGCACACACACACACACACACACACACACACACACACACACACACACATTTTGAAACACAGAAAATTGGCTGGACTGTGGCTATTTCACCTCACTGAATGGTGGAAAATATTTTAATAGCAGTACCAAAGTGTGTAATGAGCCCTCTTTTCACAATATGCAAGTTCTGTGTCAGAACTAGGCTTGCAACTGTTCTATCTCAAAACCAGATGGTAAAAAATTTAAAAAATATAGAAACTTGTTGTTGCTATGGCCCTCAACCCAAATACTGATTTGATGCAGGTCTTTATGCTAGTCTGTCCCGTGCAAGTCTCTTCTTCTCTGTGTAACTATTGCAGCATACAGCTATTTCAAACTGCCTACTATAGTCAAGCGTTGGCCTCCCTGAACAATTTCTTGCTGCAACCCCCCCCCCCCCCCCCCCCCCCAACCACCACAATTCCTAGCATTACCAAGTAAAACCTTCCTTGATGCCTCAGGATGTGTTCTATCAATTTATCCCTTGTTTTAGTGAATTTGTGCTTTAAAGTACTTTTCTCCCCAACTTGACTTAGTATCTGGCATAACAAGTTCTAGGTTTACTTGCCGCAACAAATTTGGATAAAATCCTGAGCTTTCGATGACTACCTCCGTCATATGCATCAGGGGCAAAACCGACTGTCATGGACTGGTGAGGCTTTCACTTTTGTAAGCAATGGACGGCTTCTCATTGGCTGGATGATGTCACGGTGAAACTGGCACAGTGGTGGCGGAGCACAGTTTGTTAAATAAACATAAGATTTTATTCGATGAAACAAGAATACTGGCTCATGCTTCAAAGTATTTGGGACTCTGTCATCAGGGAAGCAGATGAAATTAGACTTTGTGAAAATAATTTCAACAGAGACTCCGGATATGCACTCAGCAATGCATGGAAGCGCGCAGTTGATAAAGAAAGAGCACAGAGGGCGACTTCATACATTCCTCACACTTCTCCGCCTGTTGCGATGGATGGTGCTGCAAGCAACGCTTGATACAGCACACAAATCTATGGACACAGAGGCTGCCACTTCTGTACACGCCGTTTTCACCGTGACGTCATCCAGCCAATGAGAAGCCATCCATTGCTTACAAAAGCGGAAGCCTCACCGGTCCACGACAGTCAGTTTTACCCCTGACGGAGATGACAGAGGTAGTCATCGAAAGCTCAGGATTTTATCCAAATTTGATGTGGTAAGTAAACTGAGAACTTTTTATGCAAGGACTCCATCGCAAAAGACTTCGTAGTCATATGACTTAGTATCTATTTGTCGGTTATTCTATCAACTCATCTTATTCCGAGAATAATTCTGGAATACCATAATTCAAAAGCTTCTATACTCTAGTCATTACTGTTTATTATCCATGTTTCGCTTTCATATAAGATTACAGTACTGGCAAATACTTCCAGAAAAGACTTCCTTACACTTAAATTGATATTCAGTACCAACATATTTCTCTTTTCCAGAAGCACTTTCCTTGTTACTGGCAATTTATTTAGCACATTGTGCACAGTAAAATTTCCATAAAAATTGAATGTTTTGGGTATTTATTTTACAAGATAACTGAGAGACCCTGCACTGAGGCTTCTTAGTGGCAGATATAGCAAGCATGTGATTATCTTCCATGTAAGAAATGGCAGTGGTATATACAATAATTGACCTCACTTATTGTCAGTGTCCTTCTTGCTGTAAGCATAAGAATTCATTAACAAGAGTAAGAAGTGGGAACAAAAGGTTTATGGGTGTGATTGTTTATTTAAGTGTCTTTGGTGAAAACTGCATGGTAATCAGAGTAGTAGATCATGATATATTTCAGTTTTAATCAAATACTGAAATCTGAATTTGTGATAGTGTGCAGAGGTAGAAGGCAACCATTGTTGCATTGGTGGGTGCCTGAACACTAAGTGTGGTGAGCTGTTATGGCAGGCTTCAGAGTGCACCTACTGGTTGTTTTTGGATGGCTGGCTGGATTTCAACATAAATCTTATGAATGAAAGTAGGCTAAAAAAATCAATTCCTAAGTCTATTATGTAGTTTCAGTTTATCTTCACATATACACAAACCCACAAGAACAACATATAATACAAACAGTCTTATAGATAATATATTTTCAAATGTAAAATCCACAGAAGTGAAAGTAACAAATACTGATTTGGGATTATCAGACCATAATGCTCTTGTACTCAAAATTACTTCAATGTAATTTCAAGAGAAAAAAATATACTTCATGTATAAAAGAAAATTTTCACCTGAAAACTGTGTAGAATTTACAAATATTCTAGCTAGTGGTTCCTGGGCAGAAGTGCTGTTCCTAACAAATACGAATGATGCCTATAACACTTTTTCTTCAATTTTCATGGTATATTTAAAATGTGCTTTCTGAAGCAGCTGTCAGGAATCACATCACATTACATCACAATACAAAGCCAAGTTCTTGGATCACAGTTGGCATCAAAACTTCTTGTGGAACTCTAAAGAGTCTAAATTCAAAATTGGAGACATCTACAGACCCACAGTTCATAGAATATGTTAAGAATTACAAGAGGGTGAATCAAAAAGTAATAGGCAAGGCAAAATTTATGAGTAATGACAACTTAATAAGAGTCTGATAACAAACCAAAAGCCATATGCGGTACTGTGAAGACTGAAACAGGAAAGATATCTGAAGACTAGGATATCATTCTCAAAAAGTCAGAAAATACCAATATTAAAAAACAAGATTTGGCAAATTACATCAACAATTATTTCATAAATGCAGCAATATAATTAAGCTCAAAAAACATGAATTTCCAAAAGCTGCTTGTAGCATGAGGATAGATCCAACAGATGGACATGAAGTGTTCAAAGTAATAAAAAGCTTGAAACCTAAAATGCCAGCAGGAGTAGATGAGGTGCCTGTTTATATCATAACAATGACACCTGCACAAATCACAAGGCCCTTGGCATACATAGCCAACTTATCATTTAATGAAGGGGTGTTTCCAAAAAGGATGAAAATGTCAAAAATGAAGCCATTATTCAAAAACAGTGACAAGCATAAGGTAGAAAACTATCGGCCAATATCCCTCCTTCCGGCATTTTCCAACATAATAGAAAAATTAATGAAGCACAGAATCAACAAATATCTAAATGACCATAAGTTACTAAATAGTAATCAGCATGGCTTCCAGGGAGGTAAAAATACAGAAACACCACTAATGTGCTACACTGAACAAATAATCAAAAATCTAAAAAAAGACAACAGCATAATAGGAATAACTTTAGATCTCTCCAAAGCATTTGACAGTGCCAATAATGGCATTCTTTTACAAAAACTGTAAGCATTAGGTATTCATAGGACAGGAAAAAAGTGGTTTGAATCATATCTACGGAACAGGACATGGATTGTTGGACTGATGTCAGATTACTCCAACCACAAAATAAATTTAGTATCAGATGCAAAAAAAGTGGAAATAGGAGTGCTGCAGGGCAGTATTCTAGGTCCCTTATTGTTCCTGGCCTACAAAAATGACTTTCACACCTCAGATGGAGCAGCAAAGGCCATACTATTCGCAGATGACAACTAGTGTGATAAAAGGTGCAACAAACCAAATGCTGCAGACAACTACTGATTAAGTAATAAAGAATGTCCATATTTTATTCAATGCAAACCGGTTGACATTAAATGCAAATAAAACAAATTATATGCAGTTTGGAAAAATATCTCAAAATGTAAACCATGATCTGTTGTTGGGTGACAAGGCTACAGACAGAGTGGCATCAACGAAATTGCTGGGGATTCATGTAGATTTTCATCTTAATTTTAATGATCATGTAATGAAACTTGTGCAGAAACTTAACTCAGCTTGTTTTGCTCTTAGAATGATTGCAAATGTTTGTACTGCAGAGGGTGCCAGGGTGGCATATTTTGGTTATTTCTGTGTCTTGCAACATACAGAATAATATTTTGGGGGTTCCGCCACTTGCCGTCTAAAACAAATCTTTCTGTTACAGGAGAGAGCTATTTGAATAATAACACATAGTCATCCACAGACACTGAAACAAGCTTAAAGTTCTAACAATACCTTCCTTATAAATATACAAATGTGTTTTAGATGTTAGACAAATTTTAGATTTTTAGACAAATGCCGATTTGCATAACTACAATACTCAAAATAGAATAGCACTCCATACTCAGCGAACAAAAAGAACACACACACACACACACACACACACACACACACACAAGGCATGTAAGCCATATGGGTACAAAACTCTACAACATACTGCCAGCCAACATCAGAAAAATAGAAGATGAAAACAGATTTAAAGTAGAATTTAAAGAATGATGTTTTTACTCGGTAAATGACTATTTAGGCCAATAAATAACTCAGATAATGTTTATATTAAGGAAAAGACTGAAGACACTGTCTTTCATCCCCTAAAGTTTCCGTTAATTTTTTAAATCTGGTGGACAGCTGTTGAGTGTGGTAAAATCTTTACTGAATTGTTGTAGTGAATATAAAGGCTTCCTGTTTAGGGAAGAAAAAAGCAAAGCCTGAGTGCAAACAGACTATGCCGTTACAATACTGTTAGTATACATGTATAAAAAGTTGTATTACTGTGTCTTGTATAATCTGGAGGAACTGATGTAAGATAGCAGTTCGCCACAGTTACACCATGAGCTTTATATTTGTTCATTTCATTTTTATTAAGTCTGAAAGCAAACAGTTAGGCAGGCAGTGCTTTTAACTGGTGTTTCAAAGCACATTTTTGCTGGTGGCAGTATCTGCATGGAGTTAGGTGAATTAAACAAAGCTTATGGAACAGCATACATTTTGCTGAACCGAATGCCAGTAAGTTGGATGATGCTAATTGTCTAGTTGTGTACTGGCTCAGTGTTGGTACAGATTATTGATGATGGTCATTTGGTCATGACTGTGGGGTAGTTTGTGTCTTGAAGAAATCATGTGACTTACTGCCGCAAGATTCTGAAATGTCCACAATTCATGCCTAAGTCCCACGTGGAGAATCAGCAAAGTGATTGCAATAGCATGTGTGAGTAGCTAATATGGCAGGTGGAACTGTGTTGTAGGCTGGAATTAGTTTCAGTCTCGCAAGCTCTCTGAATTGTGATGAGGGCTAATATCAACTTTGCACAAACGTTGTAACATATATATACCAACTTAACTGGAGATCAAAGGGCCTTGATAATATATTTGATTTTACCAGATTAGTTTATTCTTTCTTTAATGGTGTACCAACCCCTTATAGAGTGTTGTTGTGTACTTGTTAGGCCAGAAGCTGTAACTGAAATAGTGATCATGTATGCTGGTGACACATTTCTATTAAACACAAGTAAATCTGCAAACGACCTTGAAACCAGGAAATGTTTAGAGATGCCTGAGGCACACAAATATTTGGGAGGGAGGGGGGTGGGGTGGGGGGTGCAACCTTTTTACAAATGGAAGTAAAACAACTTATGAGGTCTGTTCAAAAAATTTCAGAACATTCATAATTTCGCGCCGTGATGTGTAGGAGCGACATAGTGTCACACAGTTTGTGAATTTCGAGATGGCAGAGTTAGAGAAACAACATGTCTGAAATAAATTCTGTGTGAAACTCAAGAAAACCTTTACAGAGATACATCAAATGATTCAGGAAACCTATGGTGATGAGTGCTTAAGCTGCATTTGGTGTTGCACATGTGGTTTAAAAGTGTCCAGGTAGAAGTTAAAGATGACCTTCATTGAGGATGCTCTTATTGTCTACCAATGATGCACATGCCATGAACATCAATGAAATTGTGCTTGCCAGTCAAAGACTGACTGTCTGAGAGATTGCAGAAGAATGGAACATTTCAGTTGGATCATGCCATGAAATCCCAACACAGCATCTTGGAATGGATTCTGTTGATGCAAAATTCGTCTCATGGCTCACAAGTCAAGACCAGAAAGACCTTCGCCTTGAAACCTGTGAAGAGCTTTTGGATAGCACAAATGAGAATGAGATGTTCCTTAAGAGAATCATAACTTGTGATGAGACAAGGGTCTTTGGTTATGATATTGAGATCAAGGTTCAGTATTCACACGGGGTTGGAAAAGGTTCTCCAAGACCAAAGAAAGTTCATCAGGTCAGATCAAATGTCAAAGGCATGCTGACAGTTTTCTTTGATTTTGAAGGATTAGTTCATCATGAATTCATGCCACAGGGACAGACTGTTAATTGATGGTGCTATTGAGACGTGTTGCGATGCCTGAAAGGGAATGTGAGTAGGAAATGGCCTGAAATTTTGGCAAGACAATTCATGGCTCTTGCATCATGATAATGCACCAGCACATTCATCCTGGGGGTCATGACTATTGCACAAAAAACGAAATCACTATGCTGCCTCATCCTCCGTACTCTCCAGACCTGGCTCCTACATACTTTTTTTTAATTTCTTAAGTTGAAAATCCCATTGAAAGGATGAAGATTTGTGATGATAGACAAGATAAAAGAACATTTACAGATAGCACTTCGCATGGTCCAACAAGAGCAGTACCAAGTCTGCTTGCTGAAGTGGAAATGGCACTGGGAGTTGTGTATCAAGTGTGGAGGAGAGTATTTTGAAGGAGACCATGCACAATAAGTAAAAGAGAAGCACAGAAAAATGTTGTGGACAAAGTTCCATAATTTTTTGAACAGACCTCGTACATGAGAATACAAGAAAATAGGGCAGTAAAAGCAGATGATCTTGATATCAAGCTTGAGGACTCCAGCATTTCAAAGTTTACTGCAGAAAGTCTAATGGCATGGGAGACTCATATAGATAAAATATGCTCCAAAATTAGCACAAATATATTTCTCATGAGAGAAATGTCACAAACTGTTGATCATGACACTTTGCTAAAAATGTATATGCTCTAAGTACCACATATGTTTTACTGTATACCTGTGTGGGGTAGTGCAGTTAATATACATGTAAGCAGATTACTTAAACTTTAAAAGAAAGTGATGAAGTGCATTGAAAACCTGTCACAAAGACAGTCCTGCAGAAATAAATTTGAAGAATTGTAAATACTGATAGTGGCAGCTCTGTAGGTATATGAAACAATTATATACCTAAAAATAAACTCTACAGCTTTGATGAACAAAAATATACATAACAACAGTAATAGCTGTAAAGGTAATTATCACATATATTCAAACAGACTTAAGTTAAGTGACAAAGAACCTAAAATAGCTGGTTGTATATTATATAACAAACTTCCAAGTTGTATGAAGAACTCAAAAACACTGTCTGCTTTCGAAAAAAAAAAAAAAAAAAAAAGTAGAAGGTCATCTGGTCTCAGCTTCTTGTTACAGTGTTAAGGAGTTCTTAGATGGAAGTGTAACAGTATAAAGGAGTTTCTTAGATGCAAGAATACAGAATTCTTAAATAAGAGATTCTTCTGGAAACTCCATGTATATAATATAAAGACATCATTCTGTCACTGTATGTAAGCACTATTGTATGTATTCTTTTTAATTCTGTATGATACATGTAATTTTATTTGTATAGTGTAAACTCTTAATCTCTTTTACAAATGTCTGAAAAAATTGTATATCTATGCTATTATGTAAATACCAAATACTTTGTAACACACCCATGTATAAACTGTCATATCCAACATCGCTACCAAAAATGATCCAAGGATGAAAACTAAATAAATGTATGGCAGCATAGTGTGAGCACAGCTGCATCATAGGTAAGGGCAGATTAGCTTAACAGACTGAGAATGTGTAGCTGTAGTTCAAGTATGTTGTGTCTGATGACAGGTATGTGCTGCAACTAAGTCATGCACCCTTATTAGATATGAACCCGTGTTGGTAACAACTGTACCCAGTGCCCATTCCGAAGACATGGTGTGCATTTATTGCATGGATTGCAGTTGTTACAAATTCGGTTACCTCCTCCCCCAATAAAGCAAGGCTTATCCTCTCATCCCATCAGTCAAATCTGTGCATGTACCCAGAAGGAAATTTCAAAAGAATTTTCCTTCTCATCCTGTCTGGTAAGTCTCCCCTGTCCCGGGGTTCTGGGTCTTTTCCAAACTTTCCTCATTTTCCTCCACCTACCGTTTCCACCACTTCCTTACCCTAGCAGAGCCACCCATAACACCAGTTACTTTGTGCCCACCAACAGACCCACCTTCTGGCTCCTCGCTGAAGTTGAGGGACACCAACCCCACGCTTTTGACACTGAGACACCCATCACCACCCCTGCGACACCATCCCACATCCCTACTGCAATGTGTGACCCACTCTATCAACAAGATGAAGCAGTGGCAGGTGCTTACGGTGCTGTCACAGGATAGTGTCCATTATAGCTCACACACATGGTGCACTTTGAGTTGCCCTGCATGCCTAACCTGCCTGAGCACTAGCACGCTACCATGTCTGCCGCCAGGCCCTTCCCCCACACCTTGGAATGCCCATCAATTGCTATGAATTGCCTCCCTGCACCGCAGAAGTACAGGGGGTGTTGTTAGCGTACCTGGCTCAAAAAGTGATGTCACGGATGTTGTCACATACCATGCTACCGCCTCTACCATCGCCAGTAGACCTGGCTCCACCACCATCGCACTGCCATCCCAGGAACATCCACAGCATTCATCAGCCTGCTCTCTCCTTCTTGTATGGGAGATGGAGGTAGCTGTATGGTGACGTGCTACTATGCATGTGTGCCTACCACTCGTCTGCTCTAGCAGACGATCACGCATTATAACAGATGACACATAATCCAACAAAAACTGCATTGTGAGCTATAAGCATTGTAGGGCAAGAGTTTTCTCTGTCATGTACCTCTTTGCTGCAGTGCATGGATTTTACTCAAAAAGGATGATACAAGAAGTGTTCCCAAACCAAATTGCCAGTCTTTGCATCATTTTGAAATCTTATCAGGATCTGACCAAATATTTATGCAGCTTCTTTCAGACAGTACTTCATTACATACAACTGCATCATCTGCAAAAAGTCTGAGGTCTCTTTTTAAAAGTGAAAGTAATCTCAACACACTTGGTGTTCTTTTATAGTTTAATATTTATTTTTGAACTGTAGCTTTTGGTATGTTTCCTGAAACCTCCTTTGTTACGTTGGTGGTAATGCTACCAGGTGATACATAAATCCTATGGAAGTGTTGATGAACAAGAAACTATATAATTCACATGAACAGCTGCAGAAATAGTTGGTTGGTTGGGTTGGGTTGTTTGTGGGAAGAGACCAAACTGCGAGGTCATCGGTCTCGTCGAATCAGGGAAGGACGGGGAAGGAGGTCGGCTGTGCCCTTTCAGAGGAACCATCCCGGCATTTGCCTGGAGCGATTTAGGGAAATCACGGAAAACCTAAATCAGGATGGCTGGACATGGGATTGAACCATCATCCTCCCGAATGCGAGTCCAGTGTGCTAACCGCTACGCCACCTCGCTTGGTCAGAAATAGTTGTCAATCTTTTTCAGTACTACTGTCAATGCAAGTCTAATAATGTAGACCTGCCTGAGGTGCTTCTCTTTTAGTATGTTTCACAGCAGACATGTAGCTTCTGAATTTTGTGAGTATTACTCAACTTGAAGAATACCTTCCATCATGAAACACAGGAGCTCAGTTTGAATCCCAATCCACAATACTACTGCAACATAGCACAAGTGATAGTTGCATGACTAGAGTTATAACCCCGCTGTGTAAGAAGGGTGAGAGAAACTGCTGCTCTGTTTTAATTTAAAGTATGACAAATATCATTAGTGGCTAGAATTATTGGACTGATGTGAAGCAATTGACAGTCCGCAACTGGAAGGGCAAAAGTTATTAGTTGAAACATACATCTGTGTGCATTACAAGTAAACTGTGTCAGATGAATGTACAGAATCCTTTCAGAAAAATTAGAAAATGACCAGTATAAAATTTAGATGTGATAGCAACAAAACATAAAAAGGGTGGTTACTTGAGAAAAACATTTTGTAAAGCAAATGTAAACGTTTATGAAACACTACTTTTGTAAGAAAGGTAAAATTACGTACTTCAATTTCATTAACTTGAAAAGAAAAGATAATGACTCTTTCTACTGCACCACAGTGATAAAGTCATAAAAATCAATACATACTGCCACATTCAAAGTAATATTTTAGTACAACCTAGTGGTGAGTTACAGCTTTCCTAGCCAATGATTTCCTTGTCTGTAACATCCAAAGCCACAAATTAAGATTTGTCCTTCCATTTGAAAAGATTTCAGCTGTTCAAGAATTACTAAACACAGTTGGTGATAGGAAGCTATTTCAATTATTTTAGTCAAACCCTATGTCTTAGGGCAGGAATATTCACTTCTTCTAGTAGCCACAACTGTTACAAAAGATGGATATCATTAGACCTGAGACAGAAAACTCATTTCCAGATACAGATCAACATACATAGTTACATCTAGAGTGCTGGTGATCATTATCAGATTTAATCTCTCTGGCAGCACATTTAGTTCAATAACAGTCAAAGGTGAGATATAATATCCAGGTAACTAAAAAAATTAATACAGTATAGTCTGACAAGACGATGTCCACAGCAGTTTTGCTGCAGAAGCACTGTTCCTACAACATACAAATGTGATGCAAAGAAATTTACAGTCCAGGTATCAGCAGTTCAAAATTCTCAATTTCCTTATGTATCAGATCAAAGTACTAATCTGGTATGGCTAAGAACTGTTTTCAGTCTGCCACTAGCAGATAAGATAAAGGCATTGTATTTATAAAAACATGGTGATATGCAGAGGTCAGCAAAATATAAACTTCTAATAAATATTTGCTTAAAACAGTCCTGTCTAAGCTTCAGCATAAGGATGTAATGAAACTGAGTACGGAAGAGGGACAGAAAAAATGTTTCAGTACATTTACCATATACACTTACCAGACCTTTAAGAAGACCTGCAAGAGTTGCTCCAAAGAGTAACAATGCAAGAAGCTTATCAAAGAGAGTTGAAGTCCTTGAACTTTTCCAGTTTCTTTTCTCTGAAAGACACTGTACACCAATGACTACCGGTACAATAACATATGGTATGTTTAGCATTGTGCACCAAGTCATTCCTGATTCACTAAGGCATCCTCCTAATAGTAGCACTATCATACTGTTGATAATTCCTGCTGAGTAATGGATGCCCAGATTGCGGTAACTTATTCTGTTGGATATAAGATACATTTTTATTAAATGACAGAACAGAATACATACACACAGTTGGACAGTATAATGAACCCTTGTACTTAATTGGATGCATACTATCCTACGAATGATTTATAGTTGTTTTAGAAAGAGTTGAGTGTTGCAGTAACTCTGAGCACTTGATAAATCTCAGTCCAACTGGAAACTAACCTACATATTACCAGTATGCTAGCACAAATAAGCTTACAAAATAAATTTCACTTTATATAGGAACTTGAAAGATGAAAGACTCATGATGAAAGTTTTCTTATTTCAAAACCCAAAAAACTTGTTTACACTACAAAAACTAAAGTAAAAGGAAAAAGGTGATTACATAAACTGATTATAGGTTGACAATTTTCGCATTTTTCATATGAAAAAATCTGATGTTAGTACATGGCTAGCCTGATTTGTACACATCACTCTTTAGGAAGACATTAGTTGTGAACTTGTGCTAAGAAACTGACAAAAAAGTTAGGGGAAAACAAAACAGGATAGATTAATGTTCAGAGCAAATAGTTTGGTTCCTTATATTACAGAAATACCCAACAAATAAAAATTATGAATACACGCTTCCTCAATTAATTTCACAGATGAAAACTACTGGGGATGTTACAAAACTGATAGGACTATTCTTTCTTGAAGATTATGAGTACAAATTCAGTGAAACACTGCTTCAAAATGAAGCTACCACTTTGCTCATGTATTGAGAAGTTTTCACCAAATACAAATTACTAATAGATACTATCAGTCAAATGAAAATCTATGGGTGACATTCTTAGGCATATTGATGAATAGAAAACTGAGGTGGCGCCAAGCACCTGAATATGTTAACCGATAATCTCAGTTCACTCTGATTTGCAGTTGGAAAGTTCTCTCACTGTGATGAACTGCAAAAATATTGCTAACATACTTCACATATAGTCACTCAGGACTGTCCTATGGAACAATCTTTCAGAAAATGCAGCTAACACCGAACAAGTATTTCTTCTATATAAGCAAGTCAAAAGAACAGTCAAAGCTGATAATCCAGCATCTTACAGAAGCCTCCTCAGAGCTCTTCGGATTCCTATTCTTATCAGCTAATACATTTACACACTAATGGTACTTGTGCTTAATGATAAGAGTGAATTTGGAATGACCAAGGAAATCCACAACCACGATACTAAAAGTGAAAACAATGTCTACATGAATTGTGCATTCCTGCCAAAAGTTCATAATGGTATTTTATGTTCTTGTGCAGAATTTTGTAACAGATTGCCAGCAGATATCAAGTGTTAAATTAGAAATACCCAAATATTAAAACAAAAGTCGCCACTCTTTCTATAACTTACAGCAATATTTTGACGTGGAGGTTGAGTATGGAGGGGTTGGTTGACTTTTATTGCACATATAATTGATGATGTGAGATTAGACAGCTCATTGTTTCTATTCATTGCACATTTTACCGATGTCACTGTGTTATTGATTCTGTAGCAAAGGACACTATTGTCTGATTCTTAATTTGACAGTTATTTACCAGTGATCAAACCTATTTCACTTCACTTCATAAGATGACAGTTTAAACTATCAAAACTGGTAAAGTGAACCAGACAAAGGTTTTCTTGTGCAGCTGATGACTGACTTTTTATCTTTGTTGAGATACTGAATAGAATTGGGAAAAAAAGAAATGTGTAGCACAATTTGTCTAAAAGAAGGGATCAGCTGATAGGACATGTTCTGAGATGTCAAGGTATAACCAATTTAGTATGTGAGGGAAGTGTACGAGGGTAAAAATTGTAGAGGGAGACCAAGTAATTATTCAGCAGAGTAGGGACTTGCATAGGATAGATTAGATGAAGAGCTGCATCAAACCAGTCTTCAGATGGAAGACAACAACAACGACACACAAAACTGCACCTCAATATCTCCACTATATGGCAAATAGTAATTTATTCCTTTCATAATATTTTCATTATTCCATCCTGGATTTTCCATTATCTGAAGAAGCATCTTAGTAATGATGAATACTCAGAAGAAAATCCTTTGCCATCTGTGTCATAACTAGTCTATTAGATTCTGGGGAGACTAGGCTGCAATTGTCATCATATAGCAGAGAAAATTGGAATCTTCTAACCACCCCAAGCTCCAAATCAAAACTTTTTTGGCAGTTAACTATTTTTCAAGGCCAAAACCTCTAAAAATTAGAAGGAACAGTGAAAGAACAAAGAATTATAATTTTAGTCTTCCAAGAAACAAAAATGCTAGGTGACACCACCATGGACTTCGAAAATTGCAGATTATTAGAAAGCAAAACTGATACAAAAATACTTAAAAAAGACCCCATCATTTGAAGTTCTGCAAGACATTCTTAATTCTGTACCTGAAATAAAGCATGTAAACAATAGGTTACTGACAGCTTCCTTGAAATGTACACATAAAAACTCAGAAGTTAATGAACACAAATATGCCGATCAGTAATAAAATAAAACAAATCAGAAAAAATAAATAATTCACAAAAACTACCAGAACGTATAATAGTTCATATTATAAAAAAATGCACACAAGTTTATCAAAACTTCCCAAAACAGATTTATTTATAAAGGCAAAAAAAAAGTCCTTGGTGGAATGAAGACTGTGAATGTGTAGCAAAATTCTGAGATGAGGAATTCAGAATATGGAATAGTAAGAAGTCAGAAAATGCATACAATACATTCCTGATAACTAGAAAAAAGGTAACAAAACTAGTAATACAGAAATTACTGTATGGAACAACATGTAAAATAAGTAAAAGACAACCACCCATTCACAGTAGATTGATGTGTTGCACACATATATAGGTAACAGAAAACAGTGTTCACTACCTTTGAAGGTTTCTGGCTCTTCTTCTAACACAACGTACACACAATTACCCAAATACACACTATGGCAGCCATAGTAGTGTGTGTTTGGGTGTCTGTATGATTGTGTGGTTGCATATGTGAATGTTTGTACTTTCTACTAGAACAAGAGCCAGAGAACTCAGGAGCTAGTGAACACTAACAATTATGAATAAAACAGCCTCTGGCTGGCTAAATACACGATGCATCTATGTACATAGCAAAATTTTGCTAGAATTTCATTCAATGCATCCACAGCAGAGTGTCATTTCTCATGTAGTATATGACACAAGTCGTCAAGTCTACATGTCATAAGATCTGGTTACAGTTCTAGCACTTAAGTCAGAATACATATGAAGCTACAATTACTCATAGACATGACCCAGTATTAAGCGAATAATACTTTCTATCTTTGGAATATTAATGCCATATGTTGTTGGTAGTCAATTACAGAGTGCAGCAATCAGTCATCCTTTTTCAGATTTTATTACGCAAATCCAGATTTCTGCTAGTGGCTAGCCATTCTCAATGCGCTATTTTCTATTCTAGGTGCTTGTAAGTCCCTGTTGTTCAGGCGTCAGTCACAAGAAATCGCATTAGTATTTTGCTGCTGTGGCTTATTAAACTGATAGTTCGGTAATTTTCACATCTGTCAAGACCTGCTTTCTTTGGGATTGGAATTATTATATTCTTCTTGAAGTCTGAGGGTATTTCACCTGTCTCATACATCTTGCTCACCAGATGGTAGAGTCTTGTCAGGACTGGCTCTCCAAAGGCTGTCAGTAGTTCTAATGGAATGTTGTCTACTCCCGGGGCCTTGTTTTGACTCAGATCTTTCAGTGCTCTGTCAAACTCTCCACGCAGTATTATATCTCCCATTTCATCTTTATCTACATTCTCTTCCATTTCCATAATATTGTCCTCAAGTACATCGCCCTTGTATAGACCCTCTATATACTCCTTCCACCTTTCTGCTTTCCCTTCTTTGCTTAGAATTGGTTTTCCATCTGAGCTTTTGATATTCATACAAGTGGCTCTCTATTCTCCAAAGGTCTCTTTAATTTTCCTGTAGGCAGTATCTATCTTACCATTTGTGAGATAAGCCTCTACATCCTTACATTTGTCCTCTAGCCATGCCTTGTGTTCCTTTTTGCCTCCTTCATTTACTGCATTTTTATATTTTCTCCTTTCATCAATTAAATTCAATATTTCTTCTGTCACCCAAGGATTTCTACTAGCCCTTGTCTTTTTACCTACTTGATCCTCTGCTGACTTCACTACTTCATCCCTCAGAGCTACCCATTCTTCTTCTACTGTATTTCTTTCCCCTATTCCTGTCAATTGTTCCCTTATGCTCTCTCTGAAACTCTGTACAACCTCTGGTGTAGTCAGTTTATCCAGGTCCCATCTCCTTAAATTCCCACCTTTTTGCAGTTTCTTCAGTTTTAATCTACAGTTCATAACCAATAGATTGTGGTCAGAATCCACATCTGCCCATGGAAATGTCTTACAATTTAAAACCTGGTTCCTAAATCTCTGTCTTACCATTATATAATCTATCTGAAACCTGTCAGTATTCTACCAGGCGGCTTCCTCTTTCATTTCTTACCCCCAATCTATTACTTACTCAAGGTATAAAAGGGGACTGCATTAGCAAAGCTGTCATTTGTACTCAGGTGATTTATGTAGAAAGGTTTCCAACATGATTGTGGCTGCATGATGGGAATAATAAACTTTGAACACAGAATAGTAGTTGGAGTTAGAAGGGGACATTTCATTTTAGAAATAGTTAGGTAATTTAATATTCTGAGATTCACTGTATCATGAGTACATTGAGGATACCAAATTTCTAGTATTATTTCTCACCACGGACAACACAGTCACTGACAGCCTTCCCTTAAAGGCCGAGAGCAGTGGCATCTACAAAGAGTTGTCAGTTCTAACACACAAGCAATACTGAATGAGATAACCACATAAATCAATGCAGAACATACAAGAAATGTGTTCATTAGGATAGTATGGTGAAATCTGGCATTAATGGGCTATGACAGCAGACAACCAATTCAAGTGCCTTTGCTAACAGCACAACATTTTTTGCAGCGCCTCTCCTGGGATCAGACCATTGGCTTAGAAACTTCAATTTTTTGTATCATCAAGGGAGCATGGACCTCAGTATGTGACACAAATTTCAACTTGATAGGCCTACTCATTCCTGAGAAAAAGGGCTTTTAACAATCCGACAGACAGAAAGACAGACAGACACACACACACGCAACAAAGCAATCCTATAAGGTTTCCATATCTAAAGGTTTCCATATCTACCAGTTGAGGCATGGAACCCAAATCAAGCAGAGTGTAATGAGCATCTCCATACATAATCATCAAACCAGATAGCAACTGCTTACAACAGGATAGGAAATATAATTATAGTTCTCAAATCAATATTTTTCATCAAGGAGTACCGGTACATAACAAACAGCTTAAAAGTATCACTAATATAGATGACCTATAGAGATAAAAAAACTCTTAAAATATATTAAAGAAACAATGATTTTTACCCATGAAATATATTTACTCTGGGAAAGAGTAAATGTAATAAGACTTGTTAACATAATAATTCAGTATTCAGAGCTACCAATAACAAAGTAGTCATTCAGCTATACATAATTATGATCTCCACAAAAACAAAATTTTTCTACAGGTGAATAAATGGATAAATCAATGAAATAATGAAGTACAATAGCTTCAATAATTGTTGGTCAGCAGTAAAGTTTCTTCACATTGTGCCCCTCCTATGTTTAACACAAATTTTTATATTTTTCAAAGTTTTGGAAATTATTTTTCCATAATAATGAAAGTCTGTAGCAGAATAATAAATGAAGACTGATTTATGAAAGCTCTTTCATGGTTTTACATGGACAAATACCTGTCAAATAATATATATGACAGTACGACAGTGCACATTACAGTGTCATTACTTTCTGAAGAGAAATAATAATATAATGCATAGTTTCAGTGTTAAAGAGTACAGTAATGTTCAGTCACATACCCATTGCTGGCACAATATGCCATTATTAAATATGATATTAGAAATACTGTTCCATCCCAGTATGCTGCTATGGAACCCCAAGGAGAAAATAAATATGGTTCTCCATATTTCAGATATAGTGCCATGAATCCTGCAATAATCCCATCTGCCTCCAATGCAGCAAATATGTCAACAGCACTTGTAAATGCAAATAATCCAAACCCTATTGAGAGAAATACATATTACCATGATAGAGAATGTATTTAAGCCAAGTTGCCTACATTTTGGAAACTAACTACAACATTTAACAATTACAATCCTCTTTAATCTTTTAACAATTCCTCTAGTTGAAACATCTAGTTGTAAAAGCAATATAATAAGTTCAGTTTACAAAGATATAAATGCACTGACATTTATTTACCTCTAGGAGACACAGTATTCAATACAACCAACAGAACCACATAAAATAGATGACATAGGTCCTAGACTTTGGAGCTAATGACTTCTTTGTAAAGTAAGAATACTAAATAAAAATAACATTGAAAATATGATAAGGGAACTAAAATCAGTGGACTGGGCCTTTAAATTGACAACTGAGAGAACTATAGATGAATGCACTAAGCAGTTTTTAGACATTGTTCAAAGCATACTAAATAGCAACAACAAAAATATGAATGACACCAAATGCAAACCAAAACATACAAAAGTGTGGTACACTCCAAGACTAAATAAAATAAGATTACTACTTCTCATAGCTAAAGATAGATCTATTAAGAGGTGTGAACTTAAAAAGATATATGCAAAACTCAAAAAAGTCTACAAAAATGAAATTAAAATTGCCAAGTGTAAAGCAAATCATAGCTACATTTCAAAATCTAAAACTAGTTGTAAAGCAGCATGAAATGTCATTAAAAGTGAATAAGTCAATGCAAAAAAGACAATACCATTCTCATAGATTCCAATGTATTAAATGAATACTTTGTAAACTGTACAGTTGGTAATTATTCAAACTGCAACAATAACACAGTTGCTGAGACACTTTTACCTAAAGAAAAAATGTAACTACCTTCTCATGGTCTAAAATAACTTTCCACAATATTACCAAAGCAATTAATAAGCTTGGAGATTCTAAAATGGAGGATTATTATGCAATGAGTAATTTTGTCATAAAGAGCATATCAAATGAAATTAAGATGCCATACTTTACCAGTCCAACAGAATTGTGACAGGTCGCATTTTCCCTGGACCTCTTAAAAGCACTGTTACCTTTCCAGTGTTTAACAAACTCCCTAGTAATTATACAAGGTCTGTTCAAAAAATTCTGGAACATTTGTAATTTTGCAAAAATGGTGTATTGGCACTAAATGCGAATGGCACCCCTACACATTCCTGTGTTTAATGTGTAACTGTCAGAAGTTTCATTGTTGTATGTGTGCTAGTTATTGGTCAGTGCTGTATTGACTAGAATGTTGTCGCATGATTTGTGAATTTCGAGAAGGCAGAGTAAGAGGAGCAAGGTGTCTACAATAAATTTTGCATGAAACTCAACTCATGCTTCAGCAACAAACTGTTAACCGATAGTACTATTAGGACATGTTGTGACACCTGCAAGAAAATGTGAGAAAGAGATGGCCTGAAATGAAGTGAGGCAATTCATGGCTCTTGCATTACAATAATGCACCCAGACATTCATCCCTGTTGGTGTGTAGTCATTGCACAAAAAAATACATCACTGTGCTGCCTCATACTCTGTACTCTCCAGACATGACACATTGTGAAGATTAACAAAAATGGAAGAGATAAAAGAAAATTTGCAGAAAGCACTTTGCGCAATCCAGCAAGAGGCAAGATTGCTTCTGAAAGTGGAAATGCCATTGGGAGCAATGTATCAATTGTGGAGGAGAGTATTTCAAAGGAGACCATGCACAATAAGTAAAAGGTAGGGGCAGAAAAATTTTGTGGAGGAAGTTCCGGAATTTTTTGAACAGACCCTGCAGGCCTATCTCAGTTGTTCCAGTTGTATGAAAAGTAACAGAAAGCTGTATAAATAAACAAATATATGACTACTTTGAAAATGATTGGTTACTCAATGCAAAGCAGTTTGGCTTTAGATCAAATCTCTCAGCAGTAAAAGTGGTAGGAAATCTGCTAGTGATTATATATGAGAGTGTTGAAAAGAGATGAGCTACACTTATAGACTTGAGCAAAGCCTTCAAACTCAGTGTTATGAGACTATATTGTTAAAACTAGCTTACTATGGCATTAGAGATAAGTCACTAAATATATTTAGAACCTACCTAATTAACAAGTTACAGTTAGTATATGCAAATAATCAGGCTTAACAGCTGTTGAAAATAAAACATGGAATACCGCAGTGATCAGTTCTTGGAGATTTTCTCTTCACTGTGTATATAATTGATTTCTCAAGTCACATACTACGAGAGAATGTGCTGTATGCTGATGACATCATGCTGGCAACAACAGGTGAAAACTTACAAAATGTTAAAAGTTACAACAGAGAAATTATTGAGATGACGAATCATTGGCATATAGCTAACCAGCTGTCCATTAACTAAAACAAAACCAGAAGAACTTTATTTCATTCTCAAAGAGCAATGAAGTCTGAGAATAAGAACATGAAAGTACTTGGTTTTGTGATCGATAAAAGGTTATCATGGGATGGACACGTAAATTATTTAAGCAGCAAATTCGCAAGAGTTTTACTTTTCACACATAACTTAAGACAACATGTCAGTAAGAAACTGCTACTTAACTCTTATTGTGGCTTCTTCCAGTCACATCTGCAATCTAGAGTACTGTTTTGGGGGGATGCACCTGAGTCAGCTTACATTTTTCAATGGCAGAAGAAAGCCATTAGATACATTCTCCCAGAGAAACTTTCCAAAGTCAGATCAGAACACTTAACATAATGACAATCTCCAGCCTTCACATCTACAGCTGTATAATCTATGCTAAACAAGCTTAGGCTAAGAAATAATGTTCATGTGCACAACATAAGAAATAGCCACTTGGTAGGTTTACCATAATCAAGGCTTTCTCTCACACACAATAGCCAAAACACATGACCCTTGAATTCCTCAACAAACTGCCAAAAAGAGCTCAATTGACTCCATTACACAATTACAAGAAAGTATTAGAAACTCCACTAAAAGAGCGAGAATTTTACACAGTCGATGAATTCATGGAGAGTGATTTGGAAGAATTGTACTTTGGGTAACTGTGCCTATCAGTAAAATTGTGTGTAATAATCATACAATTAGAATTCTGCATTTATATACAAGTAAATAAGTTTATGAGTACAGTGCTTCAGCTCCATAAGTAATTGTAAACTGTAAATGTATGTAACTAATGTGTAGAACTAAGTAACTGATATACTTGTACTTTTAGATAGTGTGTGTGTGTGTGTGTGTGTGTGTGTAAACAAGTATTCCAGTAACTATATATTGATGCTAATAATTGTATTACCAACAGACATTGTAGTCTTACTAAAATGTATTTTTATTTACTCATAAAGCGGATGTATTAATTTTATTAACTCTACTTTACTTGTTGACAAGATCAGTTGTATCAAAATATAGTGAATGGTTATTTGTAAATAGACAGGACAGAGGCACTGTATTCGGAAACACTGCACAAGGGGAGAGGTAACACTCATGCAAAAGCCAGGATAAGGGTGGTACACTTTGTATGAGAAGGAAGGGAACCAAAGATAAATAAAAGGTCATCAGAGAATTGGAAGTCAATGACTGTGCATTACCATGTAGCTTAAGTTAAAAGATGATACAAGGGAGAGAGAGAACGAGAAGTGAATATGGGTGTGAAGAAGGAAAAAATGAAAAGTCTACACCAACACTCCACAATCATATGGACTCTGCTCCTGAACATTAACTGTCCACATCAAAATCTCTTAAAACCCCATTCAATCACAAGCCAATTTTGTTCTTGTCTGTAACTTATTTATCATTCTGGAGCACACCTCTAAACATTTGAGGACAATGGCTATGAGGACCAAGATGGCTCTATCCTATGTCAGTTGGTCATGGGCAGTATGGAGGTGGCATTCATCAATTGCCAAAAGCCACACACCCTGGCTTGGTACCTCTCTCTTGATGGTATATTGGCGTCTGTACTCATTATGAAAAATAATGCCTTCATTATCTTCAGCAGTTCAATTCCTTCTCCAAGTTGACATTCACCTGGTCCTTCTCCAAATCCCAAGCCATAATCCTCTGTTTTGATCTCCATCTCACTGAAGCATGCTGCCAATTTTTGGCCCATATCAAATCAACCAACAGATATGAATATGTTCACCTCCATGGCTTCCATACCTTCCATATCAAACACACTATTTCCTATAAGCAAAGTATTCATAGTAACACAGTTGCCCCAACATGAAATCCCTCAAAACCTATACCAATAATTTTTCTCAGGCTCTATTCTGCTGCAGCTACCTAACTGCTCTTGCTTATCAAAAAATTGCCCAGCCAGACCACTCCTTCTTGCTCTCTTAAAACTGCACCTGCCACTTTTAAAACATACAGAAACACCCCCTTCATAAATAAATGCCACCCAGACCTTGAATGTCTCTGTAAGTTAATGCTCCAGGACTATTACTTTCTCAATTAGAGTTATAATCTCACTGATATCCTTGCCACACTACTGACCCTTTAAAATTCCCAGACCACCATCCCAACACCAAGGTTCTCACTTTAGCAATTGTTCCTTTTGTACAACCTGCACTATGCATCCACCCACTTCCACTTAAGTCACTGCTATCTACCGTACACAGGGATAAATACTACCAAACTGGTAGAATGCATAGGTAAATAAAGACAAACTGTCTGAGCCAGAATTCTTGCTATCCCTTTAAGTTTACTCTGGTTGTTACTGAAGTAATCATCATTTTCCTTGCATGTGCAAAAAATATCATTTCTTCAGTATTTACTTATTTATTTTACATAGTTGGCTTTCTCATCCTTATAATTTTTTGATTCATCACAAGGAATGTCACCAGAAATTTAAGCCTCATATGTCCCAGGTTTGAACATTTAATGCACAGATGTGAGATCATGTTTCATGGCAGCTGATTTTTTTAAACTATCTTAAGGCAGGTTGCCACATTTCAAACAGTGTTGACAAATACGGAAATTTATCTTTAATATGTGAACTTTCAAGAATGACCTTCCATTTTGTCATCTTTAATGTATCCTGTAATTATCATTATTCTCATCATTCAGAAGCCTAATAAAAACACGGTAATGGAAAGGATATTTGATGGAGGAATATAAAAGGGCAAATCAGTACATATTTGCACTTTCATTCTAATGACTGATATGTTAACAGCATGGCTTTGCACTCTCACTAGCTGCTAGATGGCACTGTTCTCTCCATTTGTGGCAAGTTACAGCTTTTTCACATTGTAACAAAGCAGGTGGATCCTTTCAGCTATTATGTCTTTCTTCCACAAAAACTTTTTTTCCAAATTCTGTGATATTTTCAATACATTTATACAGCACATGCACCTTTCCTAAAAATTATAATATTGACTGAGGGCTTTATTATCTATTAGGTTGGTGCTTAAGTTCATAGTGTTCTTATTTTGCACGTTCATATTCCCCTTGATATGTGTTTATTTATTGATTGTCATTTTTAATTTGTCATTCACTGTTGCTATATGAGTTTACATGTTGCCGGATATTATGGATACTAGAAAATGTGGTTCCAAGTGGATTTATTGATTGTCATTTTTTATTTGTCATTCACTGTTACTATATGAGTTTACATATTGCCGGATATTATGGATACTAGAAAATGTGGTTCCAAGTGGAAAAATTAGAACATTTATGACATATTCTTCTGTTTGATTTCAGTAGAGGAGCGACAATAGTGGAGGCAGCCATGAATATTTGGGCCATGTATGGGGATAACGCCATTTCACAGAGCATGGTCAAAAAATGGTTTTCACGTTTTAAGGAGAATTGTTTCGACATTAGTCACTCTCAACATTCAGGAACACCTTTGGGATCATTTAAAAGCATTAATTCACAATGATGCACATCAGTGTTCCCAAGAACTGGCAAATGTGATGAACTGTAATCATTTCATCGGTGTGAAATATTTTCGTGCAATAGAGCAGGTTTAAAAATCAGATGTATGGGTACTGCATGCTCTAAGCCAAAGTCACAAAAAACAGCATGTAGACATATATGTATCTCTGCTTGCTCTTCATCCATTGACTCGCGAACAATACCAACCATTCCTACCGTGTAGCATTACTGGTGATGAGAAATGGTGTCTTTATGCTAACAGAAAAAAAGGAACAGTTGAGCCCAAACAAAGCAACAACTCCCCATATAAAGACCTGTGCACATCCACAAAAGATAACGCTATGCATCTGGTGGAACAGTGACAGTGCTAGTGTATGGCAAATTGCGTCCCAGAGATGTAATCATCACTGCTGACATTTACTGTCAACAACTGAGGTGTCTTGCAGACACTTTCCAAGAATAATGACTGTGAAGACTGTTAAGTGGTGCTACTTCAACAATGCCCACCTGCATTCTGATAGACTGACAAAAAAAAAGCTATACAGGAGTAGTGTTGGGAAGTCAATCCATATCCACCTTAGTCACCTGATCTTCCAACCTCAGATTTCCAACTTTTCCACTCTCTATTGAAAAACCTTCACAAAACTTCCTTTCTAGATAAAAATGCACTCTGTACTTAGCTCGACGAGTTCTTCACTTCAAAACCATTTGATTTCTGCTGTCACATAATCAAAAGTTACCCCAGTGTTTGCAGACATAGTGAAGGGGGACTGATGACTAAAGTCTCTGTTATGTGTATCTGTTGTGTTTATTAAACTTACAGAAAAACGCTATGAACTTATGCAATAACCTACTATTACATTCCTTTGGTTATTGGGAGTTAATGAGTTAGCTAGTTTGCCTCAAAATTGTGTTGCCTACAAAATATCAGTAATTTCAGATTTCATTATCATTGTTCATACATAAAAACATATCTGATTACTGACTGCCTGATAAAGCAGTTGAAAAAGATGTAGAAATAAGTACAGCATTAGTACAACCACTGAAAAAATACATTAGCAACATTTCTATTCGTTTAATTCCAGAGTAATTATCATCCTTAGTTAAAACATTGTTACTAAATAGAATCCCATATATAGCCAAACTAACCAGCAAAATTCTATAGAAGTTATAGCAGCATCTGGAAATAAATGTTCCTCCACTATCCTGTTACTCAGAAATGTAGATCTTTAATTTTAATTTATGAAAATCCAGAAACAACAACTGCTAATTTCAGTTTCAATTATTGCAAATTTATAAAAGAGACACATTGGAACCCATTTTAAGTCAGTCTGTGGAAAGTTATGAAATGTATGAGATCTATGTCCACCAATACAGGGAAATATAGTGCAGGCAACTTAGTACAAGTTACAAGTTGAGACATCAACCGTGTTTTATCCTAATTTCATGTCAAGAAGTTGGTCCAATGGTTTATGGACAGTTTGAACAATTAATTGGACAGGGAATGTGTAATTATTTTAATCAAGTGGGAGCAATGTTTTACCAGGGAAAAGTGTTTACCAGTGGACTGAAAATATGAAAGTGGGCCATGGAGTTTGAAACATAAGGAAATAACAGGATATCAAGTCACACCCACTACTGATGCCATGGTTGAGCAAGTCAGTAACCTGATTTTAAATAACCAATGACTGACTGTGGCAAACTACAATAATGATCACCACCTACAGTGACAATATGATCAGATTATGAACTGTGTTATTTCCCGATGATAATTATTGTGCACATAGTGTTAATACTGTTTTGAAAGCTTTATCTAAAAGAAAGTGTTAAGAGTATAATTCAGTGATACTTGAACTCTTGAATAGTTACTTCAGTTCTAGGCTATGCACTTGAGCCATATTAGAGAACATCAGTCAGGTGTAATATGTGGCTATTATTTATCTGCATTTTAATTAAAATAGCAGAGACTTTGTCTGGCCGTAAACAGTTCTTTCAAGATCTAAATGCAAGATAAGCGTTTGAACTGCAAAATTCTGGTGTGGACTATGTTGTTAGTAGTATATCATTCCCACCAACAATATTTCAGCCACATCCTATGGAGGCCCAACTACTGAGGACAAATTTGTACAGGTAAAATGGGTAGACTACAAAATTTTGCTTTTCACTCTTATGAAATAAATATAGCTGTGGCACTCTCTATTTTCATGAATGAAGAAGAATAGCATTCTATAATTAATTTTTGTGGTCAGAAGGTACACCAAGAGCTTAAATTCATAGAAGAATCCAAGTGGGAGCAATGTTTTACCAGGGAAAAGTGTTTACCAGTGGACTGAAAATATGAAAGTGGGCCATGGAGTTTGAAACATAAGGAAATAACAGGATATCAAGTCACACCCACTACTGATGCCATGGTTGAGCAAGTCAGTAACCTGATTTTAAATAACCAATGACTGACTGTGGACGAAGTGGCAAACCAAATGAACATTTGTCATGGGTCCATATATGACACCATCCCTAACAGGCTCAAACACATAAACTCTGTGCAAATGAATCCCAAAGCAATTAATGAAGAGCACAAGCACAATCATTTGAGAATCTTTCAGTACCTGCTGAACAATCATTTCGATGAATATGAAATATTTCTGAAATAAATAGTCACTGAGACAAAATAAGGGCTCGTTATTTTGAACCATAGAGCAAATGCCAACACATGGGCTGAAAACACTTGAGATCCCCAGTGAAAAATAAATTCCAAACACAACCCGCTGTATTAAAAGTGTGGCTCACACTTTTTAGGGAAACAATTCTGTAATATTACTTGGAAAAGGGGTCAACAGTACATAGTCGTCATGACAGTGGTACGCTTTGCATTCTGTTGAAGCCTGCAATTAAAAATGAACAATGACATCTAGTGTCAAATAACAGTATTGTTTCACATGACAATGTACATTCAAATACTACTGCCCACACCATTCAAACACTTCAGAATATGCATATGTCGGTGTCCAAGCATCCTGATCGTGTCTGGTCCAAACTGTGATATCACAGGCTATTGATACCATGTCATTCATTCAATGTCTAGAAATTGGCAGTAACCCATGTGATTGCCCTGCCAATCTGTGGCCAGTTCTGTGACACGTCCTCCTCTGCTCGTATGGCCAGCACCACCACAGAGCCAACTTAAAGGCCACTGCACCACCTAAGCTAGCATCTGTCAGTTAGTGGATTTCTGCCTGTGTATTCAAAACATTATCAGTTAGCCCCTGTTGGTATTGTGTATGATGAACCTGCCTATCTCAAGGACATGCAATGGATTGTATTCTGGACTTGCTGTTACTCAAGTAAAAGGCCATTACTTAACTGCTTAATTCCTGAATAAATTTTTAGATGAAAGATAAAAATCAAAAACTAGTAGCTTGATGCAGAATCAGCATCTAATGGCACTGACATTCAGAAACAGTTAACCTTTCAGTTATTAGCACAGCATTGGTATGGCACAAATTTGTGAGTCAGAACTATGGGGTTAAACACTGTGTGTGCATCTCATTACTTTTGTTGTCTTAGAACTCCACAACTCCATGGCATCTACCACTTGTCTGACCAAACATCTGGTGACAAGGCTGGTCCCAGGAATGTACAACTATGTCTTTTCATCTGCCATACAAACATCTGGTGATGGCTTTAATTCTGTCTTTCTAGCAAAACTGTGATCCTTTACCATGCTTACCCTTTACTTTCCTTCTACATTCTTGTGTTTCGAAACATTGCATTGGCAACTGACCCCCCCCCCCCCCACACACAGAGTTTAACATTCCCAGTGACTCCAATTCAAGCTTGCTTGCAGTTTATAGGTTTTTGTATGTAGGATCATGGCCAGTCTGCTGCAAGAACTGTCAGCAACTCAGACTGTTCATTTTCGGGGGCAGCAGATGCAAGAGTTAATAAACATGATGACAAGTCTGCTCACACACACACTGGTGACCTCTGGGCCATTTTCTGTACTGCAGCTTTCCATTTGCTATTCTGAAAACTGAGTCAGTATCCTCCCATAATGAGTGAGATGCTGAGCTCAGAAAGAGGAAGAGCTGTTAGTATTGCACTATTCATAGCTTGGGGGTAAGTATTTCTAGAAAGGAAAACAGAAGGGAAAAAACATACAGTGAAGGTGTTACGTGGAATGTTGGATATTTTATAACCATTATTATTATTATTATTATTATTATTATTATTATTATTACTATTTGTTTGTATAACATTTTTTTGTCAAACCCCTACTCTGTTTTAGCTAAGCAATCCTTCAATGTATAAATGTATTGCATAACAGGTACTTTTTTGCTGCCTTTTTAAATAAGTGTTTTTTTATATTTCTTTAATCTCTTTTGGTAATTTATTGTACAGTTTTATTCCTTGGTAGAAAATTCTGTTTTGAGTTTTATAGTTATTTTTTCTTGGTAAATGTATGTTGAGTCTCTCTCTTACTGCATGGTCATGGACAGAGCTGTTTGTGCAGTAATTAGCAAATTTTATTTTTGATGTGTACAACCAACTGGTAAACGTATTCACATGGAGCATTTAAAACCCCCAGTGTTTGGAACAGATCTTTACATTGGGCTCGACTAGTATTTTTGGTTATTATTCTTATGGCTCTTTTCTGGAGTTTGAAAATTGTGTTTACATTTTGTGCATTTGCTCACCAAAAAAGAATGCCATAGCTAAGAATTGATTGTACATATGAATAATATGTAACTACAAGACACTGCATGCTACGCACTGATGATAGGATTCTAAGGGCATAACATGCTGATGACATTCTATTTGCAAGTACCTTTGTGTGTTCACAGCAACTGAGAATCTATTCATTCCTAGAAATTTTGCATTTGTTACACAGTCTATAAAGGTGCCTTCTACATTTAATTTAACATTGTCATTTTTCCTCTTCAAACTGAAATTCACGGCTTTAGTTTTCTTTATGGTCAATGTTACTTTATTGCTTATTGACCAATCATAATCTTCCTTGAGAGTTTCATTTGCTTTCTTGGCAAGAAGTTCTCTTATTTTCTCACTGCCTACAGTATTGCTGTCATAAGTGAAGAGAATTTTTTCACCATGAGTAACACTACTGGGAAAGTCATAGACTTATATCAGGAACAGTATTGGTCCTAATATGCTACGTTGCGGAACCCTTATATTAATGTATTCTGATTCTGATAAGTGTTTTACTAAATGTTTAGATCTATTTGAAGTATGTGCTATCTCTGCTCTCTGTACCCTATCTGTTAGGTATGATCGAAACCAATCATTAGCTACCCCTCTTATTCCTAATGCTTCTAATTTATTTAATAGAATCTTGAGGTCGACTGTATCATATGCCTTAGAAAGACCCAAAAATTTGCCTGTGACACACCCATCTTTATCAAGAGCATCAAGTACAACTTTTGTGAATTCTACTATTGCTGACTCCGTATTTTTGCCACTTCGGAAACCAAACTATGATACACTTAAAAGATTGTATTTATTCAGGTAATTCAATAATCTGTCTTTCATAATTGCTTCTATTATTTTTGAGAATGGTAACAGCGAGGAATTTGGCTGCATTACCTTTCTTAAGCAAAGGTACAACTCTTGCCTGTTTTAACTGCTCTGGAAATGTCCCTGATGTGAAGGATTCATTTATTGTATTTGTTAAGGGGCCTTGTATAATCCCTATGCATTGTTTCAGTACACACACTGGTACTTCATCTAAGCCTACTGACACTTTATTTTTTAGTTTTTGAACAGTTTTATTGACTTCATTCTCTGTGGTTGTATTTAGTGCAACATTATTTACAAGTATTATATTTGTTTGGGGGAATTTTTGCTGTAACTTCTCTGCAATACTTGAAAAATGCTTGTTTACAAAGCAGCATGCTATTCAGCATTTGTTTGCCTGTCCCTGTTTTCTTTTTGTAACGTCCCAGACTGCTTTGCTTTTATTATCTGCATTATATATTATTTGCCATTAAATGACTTTTTTGCAGCAATCAGCACGTTCCTATAGATCTTCTTGTATCTATGATAGAAATTTAAGAATTCTGAATCATTGCAAATCTTTTTCATGGAACTGAGGTGTTTAAGTGTTTGGGAGGACTTCTTAATACCTGCTGTTATCCATCTGTTTTTGTCAGATGTTGATACAGACATCCATCCTTTTGGAAATTCCTTTTCAAAGTTCAATTTAAACAATGTGGAGAATTTAGAGAATTTCATATTCACATTGGTTTCCTTATACACTTCATCCCAGCTTTGTTTTTCTAGTCTTTAGAAAAATCTTTTATTTTTATTTCTGATATATGTCATTTGTAGTCTTGTAGTTTAGGGAATGATTCAATGCCTGATTTTACTGTTGTTATTTGACGGAGATGGTCTGATAGTCCGAGATTTTTCACAGCTACATCACATTTTTCCCTGTCCATATTTGTGGCCACATGGTCAATTACTGATGAAGTCATCATAGTAACCCTTGTTGCACTATTGACCAATAGGGACATGGCAAAACTTTGAAGGATATTTATGAAGGTGCTGATGGATTCATTTATAATATTAGTGTTGATGTTTATGTCCCCACACAGAATTATGTTGACCTTTATACTTTATCTAGAACTTCTGTTAACTTGTGGGAAACAATGTTCACACTACCACTGGGAGATCTATACACACAAAAAATTATTAATTTCTTGGTGATATCAAGCCCTGTTAATTCAACAGCTGATATTTCAAAGTGTTTGTCTTCACTTACTGTACTGAGGTCATGTCTTGATTTGAAATGTCTTTCTTTTCTGATATAAATGCCTGATATCCACCCAATGAAGTAGTTCTGCAGTAATATTTTGCCTTTTCATACAGTGTTAATACTACATGTTGGATTTCTGTCTCTACACCAGTGCTCAGTAATACAAACTACTGTGCAGTTCAAAGATTGGAGTTCAACTTCTAATAGTTGTATTCTATTTTTTATTGATTGCATGTTTTGATGGAGGATTGTTAAGTCTGTGAAATGCTCCATGTTACTCTTTCCAATGGTTTGTTTTTCTTTGTGACATCTGGTATATGTGATATTTGAGGTGTTAAAATCTGTTTTGTGAGTGATTGTTTCAGTATTTTTTAAAGTGCTGGAGATAATCTTTAGGCACGGGAACCTATTGTCTGGATTTATCCTAAAAAAGACCTACTTTTCCTACCTATGATAACAGGTATTTGACCTTGTGTGTCGCGAGATCCACCCCCTATACTTTCATGAATCAGCTGTGCCAATCTTCCCTTCCCAGTCCTGTTTAGGTGTGGGCTATGCCTAGTGAAACCCCATCTGTTGACAGTCCTGATGGGCACCAGAGAAACATGAGCAAAGTTGGCTGTCCTCAGGGCCATCCCTAACCCCACACCGATTCGCCTCGCAGTTCCATCAAGGTGTGATCGATCATGATGCCAGAACAGCTCAACAAAGTGTATGGTGGTACCATGAGTCAGGGAAACTATCTCTTCCAGGTCACCACCTATGTCATGTGCCCCATCCCTGTCCAAACTGTTTCCCGCCCCACCCACTATCACTACATGGTCCTCTTTTGTAAAGTCCTTACATAAAGACTCTAGGTCCTATATCACATGACTTAGCCCTGTATTTGGCTTGAAGATACTGGTGGCCTGGTACACTGCCCCTAAGCTTTCCTGTAACTCAGGGCCTACACCTCGCCCATGGGTACTACCTAGCAGCAGTACTTTCTTCTTCCTAAGACTTTGTACACCCTAGGCTCCTTGGCCTCAGTTGAAGTGTGGTGCACATTTCCTGCTCCTTGTTCTACCTGAGCTCTTTTTCACTTAACTCTGGCAGTAATAAATGTCATGTGACTAGGGCCTTGCATCAGGTAGACCGTTCGCCGGGTGCAAGTCTTTCGATTTGACGTCACTTCGGCGACTTGTGCATCAATGGGAATGAAATGATGATGATTAGGACATCACAACACCCAGTCCCTGAGTGGAGAAAATCTCTGACCCAGCTGGTAATCGAACCCGGGCTCTTAAGCTTGATAGTCTATCGCACTGACCACTCAGCTACCGGGGGCGGACACACTGGCAGTGGTAGATACCTGTTTTATGTGTTGATGATAACACTGTGTTCTCTTTCTTCCTATCCTCCTACCAGCTGCCAGTTCCCAACCACCCTCCTCCCCCCTATCTCCCTTGATCCTTATGAGTTCCTTCTTTGCTTCCTCCAACTGTGCCTGATGGGCACAGATTTTCTTTTCCTGTACCCCAACCAAAATATTCCCTTGCATACTCTGCATTTCCAGGAGAGAGCCTCTTCTGTTCTCACAACATTCTCCCCACTGATCCCCCCCCTCCCCCCCGACTGAAAATATTTCCTACAGGATTGGCAACAAATCCCTCTACTCACTGCCCCATAACAGCTCCCACATTTCTCACTCATGGTCAGTTTCAAAAGAATAATTAAGTTTAAAGAATGTTTTAAATTTGTCAAGGACACGAGATTGGCCGTGTGTAAACAAAAAATGACACAAATGTCTTATGTGAGGTGGTTGTTGTTTTTGTACTGATTTAGAGATACAATGATAGAAGAATGAATTTGTAATTAATTTCCTTTTAGAGAATTTACGTTATCAGGTATGTTGGTCAGGTTTTTAAATGTTTATAACTCAGTAAATTTAGGCCTAGATCGCATCTATCTAACTAGTAAGCAATATGAAATGTGTTAGTTAAATACGGTTTAAAAATGTTTAATTACACTTTTATTGCAACAATAGACACTGATGAAACTAGTAACTGTTTTTTAAATGAATTTTGCACTATCCAGAACACTTGTATAGAATGTTTTGTGTTTATGTCAAGGAAAATTTCGGGTTATGTCACGATTATCGGGACTTCAGCTAAAGAACAAGTTTTTTCAAGTACAAGCGCTGCTGGGACACTAACATTCAGTTGTGTGACAACAACAGACTCTACAGCAAATATACAAAATAAAGAAAATTTAAATTTGACACTATTTCCTCTTAAATAAGTTCTTTTAGCAGACGAAGAAAATACCTGTGATCTCACTCGGCGGCCATTTATAGCTGAGTGGCTCCACCCACCTAGTATCAATAATACTTTTGATACTTTCATGAGGTAGTAATGTTCCAATAAAAATCTAGGTGATGATAAGGTCTGATCATTGAGAGATGGTGAAGGCAATGGGTTGGAGGTGTTTGTCTACATGAGCCCACACTTTTTCCCAGGGAGCACAGCAACTAGCTACAAAGGGGTGTCCAGGACGGTTAGGGGTGTGTGTGTGTGTGTGTGTGTGTGTGTGTGTGTGTGTGTGTGTGTGTGGGTGGGTGGGTGGGTGGGTGGGTGGAGGGGGGGGGGGGGTATTTGAGCGGTAGATGATGAATTTGGAGGAGAGATCCTGCAATAAGCATAAGGATTTGAGTAGGGACTGTAGATTGTGCTGGACTTCTGGAATGGGGTCATTGCAGCGGAACTGATAGGTGGAAGAGTCAGACAGTTGGCAGATACCTTCTGTCAGATAATCACTGTTCTTCATCATGACAGTGATGAAGCCTTTGTTTGCAGGGAGGATCATTAAATTGGTGTCTGTCTTAAGTGTGTGGATAGCTGTTCTTTCCTCCGTCAATGGGGCTGTGTCAACATTATTTTTGATCTGGATCCACAGCATTGACAGCACTTCTTATCTATCCATCATAATGTTGACACCCATTCCAAATCCACTCCTTGTCCTCCTCAACTCAAATAGTTACCTTTTTGGACGTATAAAATGAGTTTCTCCCAGCATAAAAGATGTTCAAGCAACTGAACAGGACTCGTTGATGTCTTTGACAACCATCAATATTGCTGCGATTGTGCCTTGAAAATGTAGTGTGTTAACCTGTCAAAATATGTAGCTGCAGTTCCCAATGACATCACCTGGCTACTACATTCTTGTAATTTTTTTGAAGTTTTTGAATGTTGATCTATGTCTTTCAGACTTATCCATGAAAACATTTCTCCACAGCCTTTGTATTATCTATGAAAAGTACCTCCACTTTAACAGCTGTCACCCATTCCATATCTACAACCTTGTCAGTTTGAGGCATGCACACATAGTGAGAAGAATGACTTATTCCTATATGTTCATAGTTCTGCCGGAGACTTCACAGACACCTGCCCAATAAGTCTGGAAAGAGATTTCCAATGTCATTTTTTCTGTGACATCAAGTAACCCTGCACCATTGTGTACCAGCCACTCAACAGCTCTCTACTCAGCATGGTATCCACATCGACATACACATTCTGCAAGTCATCATGTGGAGCATGGTATCACTTGAAAATAGAGTGAGGGAAAAATGACTCTATATGCCTCCACATAGCCCTCATTTCTCTTATCTTATATTCATGGCCATTATGCAAAATGTATATTGGTGGTGGTACAATTGTTCTGCAGTCATCTGGAAATGCTGGTTCTCTAAATTTTCTCAACAGTGTTCCTCAGAAATCTGCCTTGCCTCAGGGATTACCATTTGCATTCCTGAAGCATCTCTGTAATACTCATTTGTTGTTGTAACCTCCCAGTAACTAATCTAGCAGTCCTTTTCTAAAATGCTTCAATGTATTCCTTTAATCCAACGTGGTGGGGCTCCCAAACACTCGAGCAGTACTCAAGAATAGGTGACACTAGTTTCCTGTTCACTCTCCTAAAATTCTCTCAAAAAACCAAAGGTGATCGTTTGCTTTCCCTGCTACAAACCTTACATGCTTGTTCCATTTCATATCACTTTACAACATTACGTCCAAATATTCAATGGATATGAATGTGTCAAGTAGCACACTACTAATGCAGCATTCAAACATTATGGGATTGTTTTTCCTACTCATCTGCATTAAATTACATTTTTTTATGTTTAGAGGTAGCTCCCACTCATCACACCACTAGAAATTTTGTGTAAGGCAGCTTGTATTCTTCTACAGTCACTTAATGACAATACCTTCCCAAACATCACAGAATCATCAGCAAAAAGCTGCAGACTGTCATATCATTTATGTATAAAGAGAATAACAGCAGACTTGCCACACAGCTCTGGGGCACTCCTGATGATACTCTTGTCTCTCATGAACACTCGCCATCAAAGACAACATAATGGGTTCTATTACTTAAGAAGTCTTTGAGCCACTAGCATATCTGGGAACTTGTTCCATATGCTTGCACCTTTGTTAACAGTCTGCAGTGGGGCATTGTGTCAATTATTTTTTGCAAATCCAGGAATATGGAATCTCCTGTTGCCATCATCCATAACTTACAGGATATCATATGAGAAAAGGACAAACTGAGTTTCACATGAGTGATGCTTTCTTAAACCATGCTAATTTGTGGACAGGATCAAAAGGGTGAAGAAAGTTTATTATCACTCATGTCTTGAAAAACTAAACACACTGTTCACTAGAACTTTGACTATCTCTTAAGTTGACAGTTGCCTTACACATAACCCCACCATCAAAGTGAACTGCATTTGCCCACTTAACATACACAACATTCATTCCTAGAAGAGAAATCTACTGTTATGTAGAAGTCAGTGCTGTGGTGTAGGCCAACAGTTGCAGAAGAAATTAGGTGAGGCATACCAAGTCACATGCATTTTTAGACCCTGTTCTGGGCTCATTATGGTGATGGATGAATTAAGGGGCTTTGTGTAAGGATTTTAGTGAAGAGGAATAAGTAATGATAGCAGGAAGGGCTGGGAATGGTCTTGGCAGGAATCGGGCTTAGGGTATAGTCAATGGCTAGGACAGGATTGCTACTTAAACTAGAACCACATGTTTGCTATGTACAGCTGACTCAGTGTTGCAATTAGTCCTGTCTCAACACTGCTGTGAGGCAAGCTAATTTGAGGCTTAAGAGGGTGTTGATGACTGCTGACAAGGCTTACATTTTGATGGTGCCAGGAGAACGTATCAGTAGACCAGGACATACTAGTCATGACCTACAACTAAATAAATCTGGAAAGGAATGGTTGGTAAAGATTATAAGTGTCATTATAGTAGGCAAAATCCTGCTAATTATACATTTCTACTTAACGGTTTACTGCTTATTTGTCAAATATGTGTGTAGTATTGACACATGATGACATTACTTTACAAACTCCCTCTCCTCTCCTCTCCTCTCTTCTCCTCTCCTCTCCCCTCCCCCCTCCCCCATAATAACTACACTCCATTATGATGTTAACATTAGTGCTGTTACCAATTATGACTCAGCTAGCACTGAGGCCTAGTTCACACCATATTATTAATTCTGTTCCACAATGCCTGTGATAATTTTGTTTTTTATCTCTTGATGATGCCACTCTGGCTTTGTTATACTACAGTACAATTTAGACAGGTATATTTTATCACATTTTTAAGCATGTATTCTGTATGTAAGTAATTGGTACAATTTCATTTTGTCATAATTTATTGTTTACAGGGTGTAGACGGTCCATGAGTTGTATTGTTTTTCTGCAGATCTGATGATGGTCACCACAGACTAGACCAATAGCCTAAGAACAGTTTTTGTGATTGTAAGATGAAATTAAAGAAACAAATTCTACACTTCCTAGCTCACTGGTTTTATTCAGGACTGTCACAGCTTGTGATACTCTGAATAAGCTAGATGCACATGGAATGGATGTATACAAGCTGTTTCGGAAGTGACGGTCAATATTCAGGGATATGACAGGGATGATCATTCGAAACAAAAATGTCAAGTAACATGGCCTCTAGAAAACACATACCTAAAGAGCTTTGAACAATTCTTGATCTTTGATACTGTTAAACAAATTTCTTGTACTGAACACTTTCAATATTTTGGGAAATGGTAGCACAGAAAAAAAACAAGAAAAAAATGTGCAGTAAACATGTGCTCTAAAATGCATACCTTAAAAGTTATGAGCACTTGTTCATTAGAAGAGTTGTGTTTCAAAGTAGTGAAGATGAGCAAGTGCTCATAGCTCTTAAGGTATGCATTTTAGAGAACATGTTCACTACAGGGAATTTTTTTAGTCCATACTACCACTTCCCAAAATATGGAAATCAAAGAGCTTACAGAAGAGGAGATTTGTTTCACAGTAAGATCAAGAATTTCTCATAGCTCTTGAGGTATGCATTTTAGAGTCCATGTTTACTTTACTTTTTCTGTTTCTAATGATCATTCCTGTTATATCTTGAATGCTGACCATCACTTCTTAAACACCCTGTAAATAAAATATCACTTTTAAATATCATTATACAAAAGATGACAGCAAAAATCTAAATAATTATCATTCAATTTCCACAATAACACCTTCCTTCAGAACATTTGAGAAAGTAATTAACTCAGGTGTAGAGTAGCTCTTCAGGAGAACCAGTTTACTTAGAATGTCACCACTCAGGTACCAGGAGAGTTGACTGACTGATTACCATTTACACATTTATTCACCAAATATGATAAACCTTAGATAATAAAACATTAGCGTCTGGTATTTTTTCAAGGCATTTGATTGTTTGGATCATAACACTCTCTTAGAAAACCTAACAGTGCGTGGCACTGACTGGTTCACAAACAAATACCTACCAAAAACAATGAAATAAAAATGCTGCTGGATTACTCAAACACTGCTAGAAAGAGAGTAAATTTTTGAGGTTTGAGGAGAAAGTCAATGAAAGTCCCATGGGCTTAAATTTTAGATCCGCTCCTATTCCTTGTATTTGTGGTGACCTTCCACTTAATTACACTAAGAAAATTTAGTATTTTCTGCATACAACACATTAAATTTGTTAGAGAGAAAGAAACAGTAGAAATTCCAAGAATTATTAAGTTATTCTCTAGAAAATGACTCACCCTTAGTTGTGAATAAATAGAGCATATTCAGTACTGTACAACAAACACATTGCACCAACAATTAATGTAACATGTGGAAAGGGTGCAATGTTCAACATTTTTGGGATGTACATATTGATGAGTATTTGTAAGGGAATAAACATTACTGAGTAATTAAAACAGCTAAATTCAGTAAGTTTTTCTCTTTATATAATTGCTAGTTTTGGAATAAATTACTGAATGACAATTTGAAAAGAATAATGATGTCCACAGTTATAATGCTAGCAGAAAAATGACTCTTTAGTGAATTTATCAGTGGCTAAGAAATACACCGATGGAAAAAATTCCAGTACCAAGAATGAGATGTTTAAGATAAATGGAAGTTGGTAGGTGTGTTTCTACATCTGAAGGATGATATCTATTCAGATTTCATGCCAGTCACATAAGAGTGGCACTTGTAGTGCCACTATTGAGGATACACATCAGGTTTGTTTTAAATATGAGTTGCAATGGTTCTGAGTATTAGTTACCTTTGAGACTGGACATAGTGAGCTGATGTTAGTCAGGAATCCCTTTAAGATGATGAAGATGCGATTATCAGAAATCCATTGAGTTTGAACGAGGTCATGTAATGGGGCTATGAGAAGCTGGATATTCTTTCTGCAATATTGCAGAAAGACTTGGCAGGACTGTAGCCACTGTACGTGACTGTTGGCATTGGTGATCATGAAGAGCTACAGTCACAGGAAGACAGTCTCCAGATGACCAAGAGGGGAGACCGTCATGTTCAGTGTATGGTTGTGGCACATTGTACTGCATATGCAGCAGCAATTCAAGCAGCAGTTGGCACCACAGTGACACAACAAACTGTTATAAATTGGGGTGGCCAAGTAGTTCTAGGCACTACAGTCTGGAACCGCGCGACCACTATGGTTACAGGTTTGAATCCTGCCTCGGCCATGGATGTGTGTGTGTCCTTAGGTTAGTTAGGTTTAATTAGTTCTAAGTTCTAGGGGACTGATGACCTCAACAGTTAAGTCCCATAGTGCTCAGAGTAATTTTGTTTGTTATAAATTGGTTACTTCATGGTTAGCTCCAAGCTAAATGCCCTGTAGTATGCATTCCACTGATCCGAAGCCACCGCTGTTTGCAACTTCAGTGGTGCCACTGGAGGGCAGAGTGGAGCTCTGTTGTGTTTTGTGATGAAAGCCAGTCCTGTCTTGGTTTCAGTGATGGCCATGTGTTGGCCTGCACCCAACCTGTCTGCTTCCTAGACACACTGATGTGGAGTTACGATCTGGGGAGTAATTTTGCATGAAAGCAAGAGCACCCTTGTGATTATGCCACATGCCCTGATTGCACATTTGTGCATCAGACTGGTGATTCAACCCATTGTGCTGCCATTCAAGAACAGCATTCCAGGGGGTGCTTTCCAAAAGGATAACATATACCCAGGCAACAGTATTGTAAGCCACCATGCTCTACAGAGTATCAATATGTTGCCTTGGCCTGCTCAATCACCAGGTCTGTCCAGTTAAGTATGCATGGGACATCATCAGATGATAACTCCAGTGTCATTCACAACTAGCATTAACCATCCCTGTATTGACCAACCAAGTGCAACAGGCACGGAACTCCATCCCACAAAATGACATTCGGCACCTGTGTGACACAATGCGTGCACATTTGCTTGCAACCGTTAATCAGTCTGGGGGATACACCAGTTATTAATGTATCAGCATTTCACATTTGAAATGGATTTTCTCACACTAACACTAACTGTATTCTTGCAATATTAATCACTTAAATATGTTATCTGGACAAATGCATTCCCAAAATTTCATTACTCTTCATTCATTATTTCTTTGTACTGGGATTTTTTTCTGTCATGGATCTTCAAGCATTTCCCCAATAATATAAAATTTTGACAGGTAGCAACATAATTTTTATATCTAGACTAAAATCATTACTTCTAAACAACTACTTCTATTCCATAAATGAATATTACTAAAATAAAAAAAACTAAATTTAAGTGAATTACAATTTATGTGAGTATTGTTAAAGATTAATATTGTTCAATTATGTTTATCATGTTGATGTAGACTGAAACTTCCTGGCAGATTAAAACTGCTTGTCAGACCAAGACTCGAACTTGGGACCTTTGCCTTTTGTGGATAAGTGCTCTGCCATCTGAGCTACCCAAGTACAACTCATGACCTGTCCTCACAGCTTTAAATCTGTCAGTAACTCATCTCCTACTTCACAGAAGCTCTTCTGCGAACCCCGCAGAACTAGCACTCCTGGAAGAAAGGATATTGCGGAGACCTGGCTTAGCCACAGCCTGGGGGATGTTTCCAGAATGAGATTTTCACTCTGCAGCAGAGTGTGCACTGATATGAAACTTCCTGGCAGATTAAAACTGTGTGCCGGACCGAGACTCGAACTTGGGACCTTTGTATTTTGCATGCAAGTGCTCTACCATCTGAGCTACCCAAGCACGACTCACGACCCGTCCTCACAGCTTCAAATCTGCCAGTACCTCGTCTCCTACGGTCTGGCACATAGTTTTAATTTGCGAGCAAGTTTCATATCAGTGTACACTCCGCTGCAGAGTGAAAATCTCATTATGGAAATATTCCCCAGGCTGTGGCTGAGCCACATCTCTGCAATATCCTTTTCTTCCAGGAGTGCTAGTTCTTCGAGGTTCATGGAAGAGCTTCTGTAAAGTTTGGAAAGTAGAAGACGAGGTACTGGCAGATTTGAAGCTGTGAGGACAGGTTGTGAGTTAGCTGGGGTAGCTCAGATGGTAGAGCACTTGCCCACAAAAGGCAAAGGTTCCAAGTTTGAGTGTCAGTCCGGTACACAGTTTTAATCCGCCAGGAAGTTTCATGTCAGCACACACTTTGCTGCACAGTGAAAACCTCATTCTGGATGCTGACATTTCGAGTGTATGCTACTATTTAAAAACTCTTTGATTTTCAGCTAGATGGCAGTGTTATGGTGTAATGTCATTTCAATGAGTGTCATACTAACCATCTTCACCAGAATATGATGAGTATGACAATATTCATATGTCACAGTATCTTAATGCTGGCACCCGCTGGAAACATGGGAGCTTTTGCAACTGAATGCTTCATTTGTTTCTAACCAAGCAAGTTGTCAACATGATAAATATAAATGAAGAAGCAACTGAAAAATAAATGCTCCAAATATTAACAATATTAGTACATTCACTCATATTCAATGGACACCATTGTGGTATTTAATAATGTGTAAATATCCATCATGTAGCCATATTCACAAAAATTTCACATGTACATATCCTGTAAACTGAGTCATTCCACATCATTTGATAAAAATCATGTAAATGATGAACAGAACACGTGCCAGTTACTGCAGAAAACATTGAATTTGGTGATGCTATACAGATTCTAACAACCCCAGGTGCTTACTATAACTTAAAACATTACCTGCTAGATGCCTGTATCTTGCCTTGCTTTGCTAATCAACTATAACTGACATGAATGTAAAAATCTGGCATTTAGGATTCACAATTTTTATATGAGACACTAAATTTTGTGCTGTAATAACTTGTCCAGACCGAATCTTTCACGCTGCATATTAGTGTATGTTGTGATGAAACTACTTGACATACAAAAATCATCTCTATGAACTTACTTTAATCTGATTCAAACAGTTTTGATAAACAAGATGGCTTTTTGAATCGGCTATAAGGACAGATGGAATTATCCAATCATCTTCTGTCATATTTACTTTGGAGTTCATCCCCCACCCCGTCCTCTCCAGCCCTCCCTTTCACACATATGTAACACTAAGTCTGTCTCACTCTCCAATTAAAAAAGCATGTATTTACACTGGATTGTATTGAAATAGTTCCTCAAAAATAAGAAAAAAAACAATGCATTATAAACTTACAATAGTACATTTTATTCTTGATCTTACTCCTGGTGATGAGGTACATTACGATCACAATGGAAGACATTATGATAGCTGCTACAACCAACATTACTGCAGACTCAGATGACTGTAATATATTGTTGAAAGCATATGCTATTGGTCCAGCCAAGAGGCACAATCCTGCCACTGTTACAGTGGGACTCCATACTGTATGTACCTGCAAGATAATTGGTTATAACTACAGAGAATAAAACAACTTACAAAAGTGCTTTATAAGAACCATTTTAGATATTGAGAATTAAGAATTTTACTTATGAGATGTGTATAGTATATTTCTCAGGAATCTCAAAAAGATATGAGGCTTTGAATTACCAAACTGAACATTCTTTGTTGCTACAAAGGTGGGTAATGAAGGAAGTATGCACTAACAGAAGAAGTCATCATCTGCTTGAGCCTAAGGAATCATTTATATAAAAGCTTTACATTTAAGGGTTCCAATGTCCACCTTCTCTTGTTTTTAGATTAAATCAGATATACTTTTTGTTCCATAGATCCACTGTGAGGAGATCATCCAGCATGTAGAACATGTCATGCAAAAACAATAAATAATATATATTTACAAAAAATATAGGTGTGCTAATGTCTCTTCCATAGACCTTAATTAAAATGGTCCTTACGCATGTGAAATAAGTCAAATAATATTAAATATATTTTCCCCATTGGATGCCTCTGCAGGTGGCAGATAGTGGAAAGCCTCCCAGACGTGGTTGCTACTGGGGACATGAAATACCCAGTGTGGTGCAAATACCAACTTAGGTCATTGATGTCTGTTTTGGCATCCAGCAGCTAGTGGTCAGCATCTGGTCACCAAGGCGGTGCAGCTGCTACAAATGAGTCTTGATCTCAGCAATCAAGTTTTTAACATTTGTCATCTCCAAAAGAGATCACCACAATGTCCACCCCTGGTAGCTGAGTGGTCAGTGCAACAGAATGTCATACCTAAGGGCCTGTGTTCAATTCCCAGCTGGATCGGAGATTTTCTCTGCTCAGGGACTAGGTGTTGTGTTGTCATCATCATCATCATCATCATCATCATCATTTCACCCCATCGACACGCAAGTTGCCAAAGTGGCGTCAACTCAAAAGACTTGCACCAGGCGAATGGTCTACCCAACGGGAGGCCCTAGCCACGTAGCATTTACATTTTATTTATCACCACAATCACCTTCAATATCCACAACCCCAGACACCAGTATATGTGCCAAACTTTCCTGGTCATCGGAGTCTGGGTGACCAGGAACATCATCAGAAGGAGAAGAATCAGAGCTTCTTGAAACCTCTTCACAAACACTATATTGGCACATTCAACACAAGTGCACTGCTCAAGATAGGCAAACTCAAACAGCTTACAGATGTTCTGGAAAAATTTTGCATCAAAATCCTCATATCACGAGAGACGTGTTTAACAGACAAAAACCATTTCAACACAGAAAACTAGAAGACATACAAAGGAAAACCTGCTTTCAGAAGAGAAACACTGAAAATGTTTGGCACAGGATTTGCGATTCACAAATCAGTCATAGACAACATCCTACATTTCAGTTCAGTACCAGGAAGAGTCTCTACAATAACCTTCAAATCAGGTGACAAAAGATACACAATCATCAATGCACATGCACTGACAAACTATCACAATGAAAAGAAACCACAAGAAGTCAAAGACTTTTGGGAGGACATGGAAGAGACAACACACAAAATACAACAAAGACATGTTAAAATTGTATTCAGAGACTTCAATGCACAACTAGGAAAAAGGAAGAAGAAGTACAAGCAAATCACAGGTCCACACACAGCACACAATTCACCAACAAGAATGGGAACATTTCATACCTTACAGTCAAAATTTTAGTTTAAAAATTATGTCAATGTAATTTCAAAAGCCAAAACAAAAACTCACAAGATGGAGAATGCCCAAAAATGTATGGGGAGAATTTCAAATAGATCACATCGCCATCACAAGCAAAAATAAAAGTGAACTTCTGAATAGGAGGACACACAAAGGATTCTTAAGGTTGACCATTGCTTGCTACAAGTAAAAATTTGGTCAATCCCAATAAACAGAAAGACAACACAGAAAAAAATTATCAAACCACCCCCAGAATACTTAAAGATAAACAAAAACAACCTTAAAAAAAATCAAAGTTCAACAGAAAATTGGACAGCCCTTTCTAAGGTAATTTAGAATGAAATGCACTGGGGTCTATCTCCTAGGAGACAAAAACATAGATGGTGGAACACAACTTTTGATCAGGCTGTTGAACATGGAATCCAGACCTGAAAGAAGTTTAGCTGCAACAGAACAAAAGAGGCATGGCAAGATTTCCACAAAGTCTAGAAAAGTTGTTAATAATCTGTTTAATTCTTCTTCAAAAAGTATGGGTTATGTCCTTGATGCTGGAGTGACTTCTCCAGCAATTTTAGTATTGTACAGTTGCCCCCCGTGAGCACCATATGTCAGCACCGTCACTTGAAATTATGACTGCTAAACTTTTTCTTCCCATTATTTTTGTATTTTAAGCTGTCACATATGTTGTTTCTTGTTAATAATGGTCAGTTAATGTCACAATCTTGAAGTACACTTCTTTGTGTATCATTAAATTTTTCAAGAATAATTTTTGGAATTCTAATGATGCTTATTAATCCTTGGCTCAGACTTCTTTTCCTGGTGCAGAATTCTTTTATAAGATGGCTGCCATGTGCGAGGGTTTCACAGAATGTTATTAGATGTCTTCTGGATCTGCATAACTCTCATCCTCCTTATTACTCAAAATGTAAAGGTATCTACATTACTCAAGCCTACTTCAATGAGTAGTCATAGACTTGAGTGTGACAAACATGTTTTATTGCTGTATTTAAGTACAATAGACCTTTCAAATGTAAAGGATCTCAAATCACAATCTATCCACTATCCAACTGACATTCCCCTTTTATACACCAATGTTAACATTTTTCCAAGAAAGACCTCTACTTGATGTATTCCATGGAGCAACATAGGGCCTTGGGTCTCTCTGATACCAGTTGTAGAAGTATGAAACCGGAATTTCCCTACAGATGGTGCTAGCTGTCAGTGTAGGGCCCACCAGACTGCATCTGCAGTGCCATTTGCTTCTGGTTATGGCTGAAGATGAATGTCAACACACAGTAACACAAGTTCCGTACGTCGGTTATGTCGGTATCTATTTCAAACCTGTAAACATGTCGAGTTTTGTGCTTACGAACTACAATTTGCAGACAGAATTGGTTTTCTATTATCATTTAAAGAAAACTGCTGCAGAATCACATCGAATGCTTGTCGAAGCTTTCGGCGAACATGCTCTTGGGAAAACACAGTGTTTTGAGTGGTTTTTAAATTCAAAAGTGGTGATTTTTACATGAAAAACAATAATCGTGGGAAACCATTGAAAAAGTTTGATGACTGTGAATTGCAGGCCTTACTGGATGAAGATGATACTCAACAGGAACTCACAGAACAACTGAATGTGTCTCAGAAAGCCATTTCTCTTCAGTTGAAAGCTATGGGAAAGGTGCAGAAACTAGGAAAATGGGTTCCACTTGAACTGAATAAAAGACAGGAAGCAAACTGAAAGACCACTTGTGAAATGCTGCTCACCAGATACAAAAGAAAGTTGCTTCTCCATCGAATAGTGACAGGTGATGAAAAATGGATATATTTTGAGAATCCTAAGTGTTGTAAAACATGGGTGAATCCAGGCAAACCATCAATATCCAATGCAACACCAAATCGCTTTGGAAAGAAGACAGTGCTCTGTGTTTGGTGGGATCAGGAGGGTGTGATCTACTATGAGGTACTAAAACCTGGTGAAACCATTAACAATAATCGCTACCAACAACAAATGATCAATTTAAATCGAGCATTGTGTGAAGAATGACTGGAATATGGAAAAGACAACACAAAGTCATATTGCTCCATGATAAGGCCCTATCACAAACAGAAAAATGGATCGAGGCATTCAGTTGGGAAATACCAGGGCATGTAGCAGACTTGGCTCCATCTGATCATCATCTATTTGCATCACTGGGACATGTTCTCGTTGACCAGTACTTCAGTTCATATGAAGATGTATGAAAATGGTTCTATGACTGGTTCACTTAAAAAAAAAAAAAAAAAGAACTTTTTTTTTTTAATAAAATATTGTTTATCAGTTTCAAACAACAGACAAGTAATTATTGCAACCAATTCCAGTTTCATACTTCTACATCTGGTACATTTGGCTGCAGTCAGAGAGCCTGTCACTGCATTCACAAAATCACACAAAGCCCAACAAATACCTCAAACAGAAATTACAAAATGCATGCAGAAACTTAATCTAGTACATCTTAAATAAACAGATAATTGATTTATAAAAAAAACCTGACGTAATGGTATCGCATATTAAATCCATGATAATAATATAGTACTTTTGCTCATACATAATGAATGCCAAGAATACAGAAATTTTAAATCAAGTATCATATTCATGAGGTGCTCCCAAACTAAAATTTCCAAATTTTTCTACCCTCTCAACACTCACCAGTCAACATTAACATAACACTGTGCTACTCCGTGTGCATCTTTTCAGGGGGGCATTTGGTCCTGACTTCATTTTTATGGATGACAATGTATGACCATATTGAACAGTTCAGGTGAAGGAGCTCTTGGAATAAGAGGATATTTGGCAAATGGACTGGCCTGCCTCTTCCCCTGACTTGAATCCCATTAATGTCATATGCATTGGGGAGATATATTGTATCACAGCTACAAGCGTCAATAGCCATCCAGCAGTTGTCAACCATGCTGGTGGAGGAATGGAATGCTCTACCTCAAGAACTCTTTACCAACCTTGTGAGCATAATGGAAGCACACCGCAGAGCATGCAGTGCCACCAATGGTGATCACACACCCTATTAAGAACCACAGCCCACCATCTGTAATTGCTAGGGGACTGGTATGACCCTTTCAATAAAAATGTCATTTCTATTTGTCTCGTCATGTATTTCTTTCAGTTACCTTCTGTATTATACTGTAGCAGTTCTTTCAATGTGTGGTATATCTTTCATTGAGTTATGTTACTTGGCAGTGACACAGTATGTGAAAGTTATTCTTCCTTGAATTTTGCACACCAGTGTAGGTTTTTGTATCAAAGAATTGAGGAACAATATGGCGTATTTAAATCATAAATAAAACCATCCTGCTTTGAGAAAAATAGCATAAAAATCGTTAAAATTTTATTCTTCTCATATACACAATGTTCTCAGTCACACTGTAGTGTTTCGAGACAATGTTCTCAGTCACATTGTAGTGTTTCAAGAATTTCTGCATAATTCCAGAACCACAATATTTTGGATGTGAGTTTCTCATATACACAATGTTCTCAGTCACACTGTAGTGTTTTGAGAATTTCTGCTTAATTCCAGAACCACAATATTTTGGATGTGATTGTAGTGTTTCAAGAATTTCTGCATAATTCCAGAACCACAATATTTTGGACGTGAGTTTCTCATATACACAATGTTCTCAGTCACACTGTAGTGTTTCGAGAATTTCTGCTTAATTCCAGAACCACAATATTTTGGATGTGAGTGTGGGATCATAGAATTCTACCTACTGCACGTCACATATTTATGTGTGCAGATTTGAAATTCAGCTGCAAGAGAAATGTAGATGTTGCGGCCGAACAGCAACAACAAGTAACTGTTGGGTGATCCATGGACGTTTTAGTAAAAGTTTATGGAAGAACCATGGAGCTTCTATGTTATTCTGTGCTAATTGTGTCAATGACCATTGTTATAATAACGAGAACAGTTGAGAAGGTACTCTTGAGAAAAACTCTTGTCTTAGCCTTGTTGAAGGGAAGACTTGTATTAAGATTCATGTTGAGAATGGACATGGTGTTAAGCCAACTTTATTTTATATCTATATTAGTTTGTTTCTGACATTTGGAGACATGAGACACTTATGAAACAGTATATGTCTATGTGAAGAGAGAGATTTGTAATACGCCTGAAATTTAATATATGTCATTAATTGAAGGAAATGAAAATTTGCAGGTCTACTTATTTTCCTCCTGTGTATTAATGACTTGAGCCTGAATGTTGATGCACACAAAACAATAACATTTGCTGATGACACAATTGCACTCCTCAAAGGGGAGTATATAGAGGCTGCGCAAAAAGCTCTGAACTTGGCCACTGAACAACTCAGCAACTGGGCTAAAATCAAGAGATTAATTATCAACATAAAAAAGACAGCTTCCATGAACTTTCACACAACACAAAATGCAAATTCTTCTCAGCCATTTGCCACTGTAAATAACCAGCCAATAGATACAGATACTGTTTTCAAATTCCTGGGTCTGTGGGTTCAAGATAACCTGAAATGGAATACACATACAGGAAAGGTAAATGCCAGAATTAGTACTGGCTGTTATGCATTGAGTGTACTGAAATCATGTGCTAGCCTGAAAAGATTAACCAGCGCATACTATGCTTAAATACAAGCCCATCTAAAATATGGTGTCATATTCTGGGGAAATTCTCCAACTGCTCTGAACACATTCAATACCCACAAGAGAGCAATGAGGATTATTACAGGTAGCAAACCCAGAGACTCCTGCGAACCCATCTTCAGAAAGTTGGAAATCCTTACACTGCCTTGCCTATACATTCTCGAGACTCTAAAATTTTTCAGAAATCACATATTGCCAACTGACACCAGAGTCGTAAAAAATAATGAAATACATGAACACAACACCAGGAAAAATGCAAATCTGCATGTTTCACGTACAAACACTCAACTGTGTAAAAAGGGAGCTTTCCACATGGGCCTCCAGCTGTTCAACAATCTTCCCACTAGTATTAAGTCCATCAAAGATAACATAAAATTTAGCAAAGCTGTGAAGTCATATTTGTTGTGTCACTGTTTTTACTCTGTAAATGAACACTTAGAACAGTAATCTTGCTATTTGTGTTAAATTGAAAACATTGAGCAATGTAATACATTAGGATACTATAGGCCTACGTTGATATATGTTAACAATATGTTCTGATATTTTCTGACATCTGCAACACACTGTGTACCATCAGATCACATGGAATGAATAAACAGATAAATAAATAAATGTGTGTGGTGGTCTTCAGTCCTGAGACTGGTTTGATGCAGCTCTCCATGCTACTCTATCCTGTGCAAGCTTCTTCATCTCCCAGTACCTACTGCAACCTACATCCTTCTGAATCTGCTTAGTGTATTCCTCTCTTGGTCTCCCTCTACGATTTTTACCCTCCACGCTGCCTCCAATATTAAATTGGTGATCCATTTATGCCTCAACACATGTCCCACCAACCGATCCCTTCTTCTAGTCAAGTTGTGCCACAAACTTCTCTTCTCCCCAATCCTATTCAATACTTCCTCATTAGTTATGTGATCTACCCATCTAATCTTCAGCATTCTTCTGTAACACCACATTTCGAAAGCTTCTATTCTCTTCTTGTCCAAACTATTTATCGTCCATGTTTCACTTCCATACATGGCTACACTCCATACAAATACTTTCAGAAATGACTTTCTGACACTTAAATTTATACTCGATGTTAACAAATTTCTCTTCTTCAGAAACACTTTCCTTGCCAATAAATAAATAAAGAGTCTTAAGAGATTCCTGTACCTAGCAGCATACTTTGGAGAAGAAGTGAAAGAGAGTTTGCAGCAGCAGGCTAGCCAGCAAGGAAGGTTGGCCGAGCATCTCAAGATCTCAAGTAAGTCATCTCATAAAAGAAGTGGACGTTTGGGTATCTACTTCACACTTAAATTGTCATCCAAAGCCATTAGAACGTTGCAACTAGTGAGAAAGGACTGAAAAAACAGGAATTCTACAGGGGGGGGGGGGGGGGGGGAGGAAAGAAGCTGTTGTATGTTGCCATAGCAACTAAACCAAATATGACAAAGAATTTACTCCGAGACAACAGAACATGCTCAAGTATTTAAAGGAGCAAAATTTTGGACTGAGAAATAGAGAAGAAGATTCCAGTGTGTTTCTCTAAGAAGAAATACACCTAGAACATTTCAATTAAGAAGATCCAGTTTGGGGAGTGTACAGCTCTCACCCACACATCATGGGGACACAGATGCGGAAAACAACATCTGATGCCTCCAGCAGCAGTTGCTATTCACCGGTGCTGACCTGCCTCCACATCCGCTCACTGACACAGTGCAGATTCTCTGCCAGGTGAGCATAAAACAGAACTTTATTGTTTTAGTACAAAGTGGTAGAAACTGTTCAGTGAACTTTATTAGAGTAGTTAACATACTTAAAGTTAGTTAAATGCTTACTAGATCAAAAGCTTACAAGAATATGGGTAACATATGACAAGTTGAGGGAACTCAAGAAGCAGCTATGGCTTTGAAAGTTAGTAAGAAAGTGGCTGACTGATCTGAGGTAGTAAAGTTAATGAAAACTCAAAATGTGACTCTTAAGTGAAAAACTAGAATCAGTAAATTCTCAATTAAATGCTGAAACAACAAATTTAGGATGGTTAAATGCCTAAGTCGACTCCATAGCAAAGAATTTAGTAATCTATGGGAAGGCATGGATGCTTTAAAGACTTAATCTGATGCCTTAAATAGTAAAGTAGAAGATCTGAAATTAGATTTAAAGAATGAATTGACTAGTTCCTTGACTATTCATGTAAATCAAATGTTTACTGACTTCAGCCAGAAACAGAATATAATTTTCTGAATTTGACAAAAAGGTTAGAATTGAATATTGAAGACAAATGTAATAGTGTAGAATCAGAACTTAATGAAAAGTTAGGATCCTTTGAAAATGTGTGCAATGTTAAATTTAATGCTGTAAAGCAAGGGTTGAGTACTTTGAAAGAGAGTGTTGATATGCAGGATAATATAATGCCAATAATTCAATCGCAACAAATTACAGGTGTTAATGCATGAGTAGATAATGTGGAAAGGGACTTCAAAGAGAAATTAGCAAACGCTGATATCATAAATATAAGTAGTTTGGAGGAACAGGTTGAAGAAGTTATAGATCCAGAAATCCTATTCCATCTTCTAAACCTGGTGATACCAGGAAAGGTATAGATGTCCTGTGGAAAGAATTCAAGCTTATTCAAGAAAAAGTAGAAAAAAGAGTATATTTACCTAATGTTGTGTTAACTAGTGAAATGGTGACTGATTTGCAGTGGAGAGACTTTCAAAAGAAATTTAAAGAGAAATACTGGTCTGCCAGTGCACAAGAAAAGTTAATATCAGATCCATGGGACCCAGGCAGAGTCATATATCTCCCAGGGACGTTAAAATTCTGAGATAACGGACGGAGTGACCACCATCGGATCCCGAGTTGTTTTCGGTTTTTTCTTGCAAAATGGTTTTTCTGCACCAGATTCCTTTAAAATCTTAAACTATTCTGTCATCAATTCCTAACATCTTAAACTATCCTATAATAATAGTGCTTAGAAAACTGGGTAAGACTACAAAATAAAGAAAACTTAGGAGAATCATAGAATAAGAAAGAAAGTGATATCGACATAAAATAAAATGAAGAGAGTATTATATTTATGGATAATATAAAATGAGGTGAATAATTAAACAACTGTGATACCATATAGTATAAATTTTCTATTTTGTATAGACTTTTTATTCCTTTTATGAGAAGTGATGTAAATCGGAGGGTTTCTATAGGTTTTGAAAGGGGTGGGAATTGTAAATAAAAGCATGGTTCACAAGGGCAAATAAATCATGGCTTACAAAAACCCCACATCGCACCTTTCAGACAACCCTCACAAACAAGTGTGCCTGATTCTTCACCATTTCCTGTTTCCATAGGGTTGCTTAGATTTCCTTCGGGGAGCTCCAGAGTGAAGGTGGGAATATCTGTACTGTAGGAGACGATTTACACCAAACCTCCTCCAGGGTCTCACTCAAGTACCTGAGGGGTAGGGATCCTGGGGGAAGGGGGGTGGAGGGGGGGGGGGTTGGGAAGAGTTTCCTGTCTTTGGGGCTATCATCTTTCTCTTCTTAGACCTTAGCAACCATATCTATTTTTTTTTTTTCCTTTCTTACTTCTCATTTGAGGACCTATATATTTTTTTTCCTCTTTCCACATTCACGAACTTCTATCGCTGAAGTCCTTCCTTGTTTCTGTGGTTTATAATAACCTACATCTTATCTTTAGATAAGAAGGCCAAAGAATCAGATCACACGAACACATCCGCATACACTATATATAGGGCGTGTGTACCCCAATGGAGATAGGACGACCTGTGGCCTAAAAAATAGGAAAGTTTTATAAAGGGGCATACCTACCAGAATGGAAAGAGCAAGTGCTCTCATAAGGTCATCCCACAAGCAGGGAATAGGTACTGATCCTAGGAGAAGGGGACAGTATCACAAATTTTATAGGGATTATTCTGGAAAGTCTGAATTCTATGCACAACTAGCATTGTTCTGTTTCATGTAAGTTTATGAGTGTCAAAAAGAACACTTTCATTTTGCCCAGAGTTCCTCCAAACTACAAAAAATAGTAAAAATAGCATATATTAAGGAGAAGTAGTAAAAAAAAAGGAAATGAGAACAGAAAGTAGATTAGTCATGTGCCATGAACACTTGAAGTTTACTATTGAAAACAAGGAAAGAGTCCTTACAATTCCTAAATACTAGGGAGGCTGATTAAACCACGAATAAATGCTCATGTCTGGATATCAAAGTAAAGTAAGAACAGAACAAAGAAACGCTCAGCTAAAGATTGTTCTAGAGAAGAAAAAAAGATTGTTGTTGAAGTGAAAGATGTATGTAGAAACATGTACAAGAAAAGTATATTGTTATGATACGAAATGTTGTTATGAGTGATATTATTTACATAATGACTGTGTACAAAATATCGCGTGTCCGATCTGGGGGGGGGGTTTGGATATGCAGTGTTTCAAGAATTCCTGCATAAATTCTAGAACCACTCCACCCTCTACCATCTCAAACACACAATATTTTAGATGTGGGGGATTATAGAATCCTACGTACTGCGCATCACATGTTTGTGTGTGCAGGTTTGAAATTCAGTTGCGAGAAGAATGTAGATGCAGCAATCAAACGGCAATGACAAGTACTTGTCAGGCGATCCATGGAAGAACCATGGAGCTTCTATGTTATTCTGTGCTAATTGTGTCAGTGACCATTGTTATAATAACGAGAACAGTTGAGAAAGTATTCTTGGGAAAAACTCTTGTCTTCGCCTTGTTGAAGGGAAGACTTGTATTAAGATTCATGTTGAGGATGGACATCGTGTTAAGCCAACTTTCTCTTATATGTATGAGTATATTAGTTTGTTTCTGACATTTGGAGACATGACAGACTTATGAAACAGTATATGTTTATGTGATGAGTGAGATTTGTAATATGTCTGAAATTTAATATACGTCATTAATTGAAGGAAATGAAAATTTGTATGTCTACTTATCTTAATAAGTAGAAAGAGTCTTAAGAGATTCCTGTATCTAGCAGCATACTTCAGAGAAGAAATGAAAGAGAGTTTAAATCATCGTCCAAAGTCATTAGAGTACAACATGATCATGGGGGATATTTCCATATGGATCAAGACATGTGAATCTGTTCCCTTTACAAGAAAGGCATTTAGACAGATATTAATACATATCAGTCAGTCTCACTAATTGCCTCCTCCTCAAAGGTACTGGAAATGATTATGCAAAAACCATAACATGGCTGTTTCAAAGCATTGTACTTGGTCTCAATTTGAATTTAAAAAGTGTCCCTCCACAGAACACGCTATTTTTCCACTCATGATCAGATCATACAAAATTCAAATGAGAAAATAATAGCTACTTGTATTTTGTAAAAAGCATTCAATTGTGCATTTCACACTATTGTCCTAGATATGCTCAGATATAATCATACCAGTATCAGAAATCTTGCTAGTAACTGATTTTCATCCTACCTAACTAAAAGGACACAGGCAGATGCATTGACAAACACTAGGAATTTATACAAACAGCACCTTCAGAATTGGCAATAATCACTACAGGTGTAGGTCTGCCACAGAGATCAATATTGGGTCTGCTCTAGTTTCTGTTATACGAGGGTAATCCCAAAAGTAAGGTCTCCTATTTCTTATAAGAACATAGACCTGTTTATTTCTACAATGGTTTACATTAGTTTACAGCTTGAACATTTAGCTACTTTTCAAAATAATCACCATTTCTGTTGATGCATTTTTGTAGAAGCTGTGGCAGTTTTTGTATGCACATGTCATACCAGCTCACCGCCAGCTCTGCAGCTTTGGTGAAGAAGGATGCTGCACTGGCGTGATTGTTGCTGGGTCTCAGGTCTAAAGTGGTATGCCCAGGATTCGTCATCCATGACAATTGAGTCCAGAAAGTTGTCCCGTTTGGCTGCAAGGTGGTGAAGAAATGCGCGGGAAGTATCAACTCATTGCTCCATGTGGTCCTCAGTCAGCATGCGTGGCATCCATCATGCGTACACCTTCCGGTAGTTCAATGTTTATGTTAAAATTCTGTGAGTGGTGCTTTGGGAAACCTCAGGAACCAACGTGCAGAGATCATCCAGGGTGATCCACTGATCTTCACTCATAAGTTATGTGATCTACCCATGTAAACTTCGGCATTCTTCTGTAGCACCACATTTCGAGAGCTTCTATTCTCTTCTTGTCCAAACTATTCATTGTCCATGTTTCACTTCCATACATGGCTACACTCCATACAAATACTTTCAGAAATGACTTCCTGACACTTAAATCTATACTCGATGTTAATAAATTTCTCTTCTTCAGAAACGCTTTCCTTGCCATTGCCAGTCTACATTTTATATCCTCTCTACTTCGACCATCATCAGTTATTTTACTTCCTAAATAGCAAAACTCCTTTACTACTTTAAGTGTCTCATTTCCTAATCTAATTCCCACAGCATCACCCGATTTAATTTGACCACATTCCATTATTCTCGTTTTACTTTTGTTGATGTTCATCTTATATCCTCCTTTCAAGACACTGTCCATTCCATTCAACTGCTCTTCCAAGTCCTTTGCTGTCTCTGACAGAATTACAATGTCATCAGCGAACCTCAAAGTTTTTATTTCTTCTCCATGGATTTTAATACCTACTCCGAATTTTTCTTTTGTTTCCTTTACTGCTTGCTCAATATACAGATTGAATAACATCGGGGAGAGGCTGCAACCCTGTCTTACTCCCTTCCCAACCACTGCTTCCCTTTCATGTCCCTCGACTCTTATAACTGCCATCTGGTTTCTGTACAAATTGTAAATAACCTTTCGTTCCCTGTATTTTACGCCTGCCACCTTTAGAATTTGAAAGAGAGTATTTCAGTCAACATTGTCAAAAGCTTTCTCTAAGTCTACAAATGTTAGAAACGTACGTTTGCCTTTCCTTAATCTTTCTTCTAATATAAGTCGTAAGGTCAGTATTGCCTCACGTGTTTCAGTATTTCTATGGAATCCAAACTGATCTTCCCCGAGGTCAGTTTCTACTAGTTTTTCCATTTGTCTGTAAAGAATTCGAGTTAGTATTTTGCAGCTGTGGCTTATTAAACTGACTGTTCGGTAATTTTCACATCTGTCAACACCTGCTTTCTTTGGGATTGGAATTACTATATTCTTCTTGAAGTCTGAGGGTATTCCACCTGTTTCATCCATCTTGCTCACCAGATGGTACAGTTTTGTCAGGACTGGCTCTCCCAAGGCCGTCAGTAGTTCCAATGGAATGTTGTCTACTCAGGGGGCCTTGTTTCGACTCAGGTCTTTCAGTGCTCTGTCAAACTCTTCACGCAGTATCATATCTCCCATTTCATCTTCATCTACATCCTCTTCCATTTCCATAATATTGTCCTCAAGTACATCGCCCTTGTATAGACCCTCTATATACTCCTTCCACCTTTCTGCTTTCCCTTCTTTGCTTAGAACTGGGTTTCCATCTGAGCTCTTGATGTTCATACAAGTGGTTCTCTTATCTCCAAAGGTATCTCTTAATTTTCCTGTAGGCAGTATCTACCTTACCCCTAGTAAGCAAGCTTCTACATCCTTACATTTGTCCTCTAGCCATCCCTGCTTAGCCATTTTGCACTTACTGTTGATCTCATTTTTGAGAACGTTTGTATTCCTTTTTGCCTGTTTCATTTACTGCATTTTTATATTTTCCCCTTTCATCAATTAAATTCAATATTTCTTCTGTTACTCAAGGATTTCTACTATCCCTCCTCTTTTTACCTACTTGATCCTCTGCTGCCTTCACTACTTCATCCCTCAAAGCTACCCATCCTTCTTCTACTGCATTTCTTTCCCCCATTTCTGTCAATTGTTCCCTTATGCTCTCCCTGAAACTCTGTACAACCTCTGGTTCTTTCAGTTTATCCAGGTCCCATCTCCTTAAATTCCCACCTTTTTGCAGTTTCTTCAGTTTTAATCTACAGTTCATAACCAATAGATTGTGGTCAGTGTCCACATCTGCCCCTGGATATGTCTTACAATTTAAAACCTGGTTCCTAAATCTCTGTCTTACCATTATATAATCTATCTTATACCTTTTAGTATATCCAGGGTTCTTCCATGTATACAACCTCCTTTCATGTGATCTTACTGGTGCCATTTGTGTATGTGTTCCACCAACTCTGGCCCTCATCATATCATCTTATGTTTTTCCTGTAGGACTGTATGGTGGCGAGTGGTTGGTCAGACAAGGTACTGGATGCGCTGTGCCTTAGTACTCAGTATCCTGGCAACTGCAGAAAGTTAACATCACTGAGCACTGGGTTATGGGGGGGCCACGTTTTCCTGGAGTGTTGAAGTTGGCACTAGTTAGTTTAGTTGGCAAGGAGTGGTTCTCATCATGTCCAAACAGGTTACGATGCGCATCAGTCATTTGTGGTGTGCTAAGTGCGCTAAGATGTATTGAACAACTTGTTAGTAGCTACTAGCACCAGGGCAATATTATCTGGTGCCTACCTGGAGTCCTGAAGTCATTGGCCTCCTTGGCATTTGTTTAAATTTATCCATGGAGATTGGTTAGTAAGTATTGTACTTGAAGACTGTTAATTCTGCCTGGTGTGAGCTGGCCAAAAATAAAGTTTCTTTATGTCTTTCCGTGACCTCTTTGGGGCTATGTGGCTTAATCTGGATGTTTCTGGATAGGCCAAGCTAGATTTTGAATGTTAATCTTGTACTTGAAATCATGGTTTTTTTATTTATGAGTATTTGATACTAATGATTGTAATTTCTGTTTATTGTAGACCTCATGGCCCTTCCTGGGACCAGTAATTGGATTTGGCCTGTAACTACACTCAGCCTCACCTACGTGTGTGTGTGTGTGTGTGTGTGTGTGTGTGTGTGTGTGTGTGTGTGTGCGCGCGTGCTCCTTGTATTTGCGCAATCTCTTTCTCCATATTGAGGAGATCTTTGGGTTGTAGGTGTACAATTTAACTGGCCATTTGCCATTGGTCCATATCCCAATTACACCCTTCTATTAGTCCCTAAGAGGCTCAGTAGAGGTATACCTTGATTTTAAAAATCTTGTTTGAATTATTATTTAATTATTTTATTAAATGACCTTGTACATTGCTTCTTGTTGTTGCTGGGAAGGTTAACTTGCAATGTTATGAGCAAGCCACTCCCATACTGTAGTTTTAATAGTCGAATTTTAAATTTCTCGTTTAAGTATTAATGTGTTTGTTAATTTCTATCAAACTGGTTTTGCTGTTTGTTCTTTGGTATATGTTGACAGCCTTGTACCAGCAGCAGTTGATGCACTGATATTTGGCTGGTCTGGGACAAGAATGCATTCTGCTTCTGCTTCGGCAGCTTTACCGTCATTGCACGAGGCCTAAGAGTTGGCCGGTCACATGTGTTTCTGCAAATCTCCCATTCCAGCCTCAAGCTGAGTAGCAGTTTGTTGTTATTCTTTTGGTATCGTGCCACAATGTGGGGGGGGGGGGGGGTCGCTGGATTAGGAAGTAATTGATACAGCAATTCTGTTATTGTAATGCCTTGTGGGCGTGTAATGAAAGTTGTTGGGAAAACTGGGCACTGAGTTCTTGACTCCTTAAAAAATTAAGGGTTAAATTGTCAATATCATTTTCATTGTGTTTTAGGGGCATGGTAGTTTATTTAAGTACTGAAAGTGATTTATGTAGGATTAGGAAGTAATTGGTACAGCAATTCTGTTATTGTAAGGCCCTTGTGGGCATGTAACGAAAGTTGTTGGGAAAACTGGGCACTGAGGTCTTGATTCCTTAAAAAATTAAGGGTTAAATTGTCAATATCATTTTAATTGTGTTTTAGGGGCATGGTAGTTTATTTAAGTACTGAAAATGATTTATATAGGACAGGCTTGTGGCAAGTCAGTGAAGTACTACTGTTTTGTTTTGTTTTTGGATGCAAAAGCAACTAGGGTCATATGCACTCATGTCAAAACCATAGAACATGAAGACAAAAAAAGGAATCAAAAATGACTACACGTTAAGCCCAATTGACAGGAGGAAGACTGCTATAAACAGAGACTTGGAGAAAGGTCCATAAAGTACGCCACAGAGAAATGGAGGTCCTGAACTAAAGATTAAATGTCCTTCGCCATATTGCTACGACAGATAAAAATTAAGATGGAGTCAATAGCCCATGTGTTGTGCACTGAAATGGCTGATCAATTAGACGGCAAACATAAATGAGAATATAAGTGGTTAAAAAAAGGGCATTCTGTCAGGAAATGGTAAACCATCAAAGGTCAAGGGCAATGAGCACAAAAATCTGGGTGATCATCACTTAACAAAAGGCAATGGCTAAAAAGACAGTGCCCAATACGCAACCTAGCTAAACTGATCTCCTCATGGCAAGAGGGCCAAGAGGAAGTTGTCCAAGCCACTGGGAGAGGCTTAATTCCCTGGAAGTTGTTCCTTTGAAAGGAAGACCAGCAGTGATGCCAAAGTAACACCACCTGCTGACAGACAGAAAAATAGAGATCATCGAAGGGAAAGGAAGTACTAGTGGGCCAAGGTACAAGAACTGCAGCCTTGGCAGCAGCAGCAGTGGCCTCATTTCCCCTCAGACTGATGTGACCAGGAACCCACATAAACATTACAGTGGCTCCATCAAGAGTGAGCAAATTACAACTTTTCTGGACCCATTGCACCAAAGGATGGATGATGTACAGCACACAAGGGCACCAAGAGAGTCAGAGCAGATGATGCAATTGAAAAGCTTGTGTTGGCACATGTACCATGTGACCTAATACAGAGCAAAGAGCTCTGCTGTAAATACTGAGCAATATACTGAAAAACGTCAGTGCCAATGATGAAGGCACACCCGACACCAAGGTCAGTCCGAGAGCCATCAGTGTACATGAAGGTACTATCACGAAGTTCCACACAAAAGGTCGTGAAACCCTCAGCAATAAAGCAAGGTTGGAGTAGTGTCCTTAGGAAGTGAATGAAGGTAAGGTGAACACAGACTGCAGCACGAAGACAAAGTGGTGAAGGGTTCACAACCATCAGGAAAGTGTCAGGTACGGTGAAGTTACACTGCTGGAGCAAGAGCTGAAAGCGAACTCCAGGAGGTAACAGAGAAGAGGGATGCACCCCATATTGGCAATCAAACGAGTAACTGAAAGGAGGCATAGGATGGGTGGACAGACATGGCAGACAAAAATGACATGTGTATCTGCTGAGGAGAAAGTCGTGACTGATAGCAGTAGTTTGGTAGCTTCTGCATACAGACTCTCAACAGGGTTAGTGCAAAAGGCGCTAGTGGCCAAACATATGACACGGTGGTGGACAGTATTGAGACAGCGTAAGAGGGATGGATGTGCAGATGCATAAATGAAACACCCATAGTCTAATTTCAAACGGACAAGGGACTGGTACAAATGGAGGAGAGTGGTCTGATCTGCTCTCCAAGAAGTTTCACTGAAGACACTTAGGACATTGCTTGACCATGTACAGCGGGCACCCAGGTAAGACATGTGGGGGGACCAAGAAAGTATCCTATCAATCATTGAGCTCCAGGAATTTCCAAGTACTACTCTTGCTTCAGTTTTACATGTGGGTAGCCTTTGGACAGCTTGGCCGTATCTCGTTTATATGAGACCAGAATAACCAGTGGTGATACATGTTAATATTTTTTATTTAATGTTTGTTGAACTCATATTCAAGTCCTGTTGTGGAATTAGCCCACAGTTGTGGGGACAGAGTGCCATCAGAGGCTTATTTAATTAATTAACTGTTTGTAGTTGGGCCACCAAATTGTTGTATAGTTGACATTTTTGAGTACTATTTGTAATTTTATGTATAATACAAATGTCATTATACTTTGTGAATTTAATTTAAAAACCTTAACTATTTGTATGTATTTCAAAGATGGATGGTAACTGTCAGTTGACTCATGGCTGAATTGTTATTAAATAAAAATATTTGTTTGGGTATGATGCATCAAGTTGGGGCAACCTTCCATGCATGTTTCTTATATTAATCCCAATCCTTGTTCTTGGTCTCAATTGGTAGTTACAAAGCATGGTTACATTATATTTGGCAGAGGAGTTTAGAGCTGTTAATCCTCTGGTGTCATTTGTCGTCCCTTTGAGTTATTGTGCTAATAGATTTGTCACTACCCGAGTTACTATTTAAATACTTTTTGTTGTTTGTGAGGTGGTCACTGCCTACCAGGAACTCCAGTAGGTGCCCTGGGATTTCGCATCTTAAGAGGGAGCACTTGCAGTGTAAATTAAAGGTTCATGGCCTGCCTATAGAAGTTAGCATCCTGGAACTGGCAACCAGGTTGTGCGCTGTGGTGGACGGTCCACTTTGCCTTTCTTTGGACCCATTGTGAAGGCAGATGCCTCTCTTCCTATTATTTCAGCCACATTAGATGATGTGCTGCATAATGTGTCTTTCCTAGAGGGCAGCAAAACCACCTATAAGCAGTCTTGTAGGATCCAGGCACACCTAGCACATTGGGGAAACCGTTTAATGGATTTCAGTCATATTGAAATTAAGGATTCCGAGAAGCAAGGGGTTAAATAGTTACTTAATTGGGTAGGGGACTTGCTGGTTAGGATGGCATCCTTGAGTTTAGAGAGTGAGGATGCAGGGTCAGAGCAGGAAGTTTTAAGCCATAATCAGCTCCTTGATGACAAGTAGTCCAGTGCACAGGTTTTGGTAGTTTGTCCTCTGATCAGTTCCTCAAATTGACCAACCCTATTTTGTGGCTCCTTACTGATATATCTGAGTTTTCTATTGATGATATGCATCAAGTACAAGTGCTGTGGCTGCTTGTCTGGTTTGAGTTCTAAGCTGATGCCCTGTGCGTACTGCACCACGCGATTCTTTCGTTGCTTTATCCATTAACTCGGCCTTTGAAACCTTGAGACATCAGGACTCCGTAGAACACTTCAGGGCTCGAATTATAGACAGAAATATGTCGGTGTCTACGTGCAATTAGCTTGAGCAGAGATGTTATTTGCAAGTGCAGGCAGCTTCTGAGACATTGAGCCAATATGTTGAATGTGCAGTACAGCTGTGTCAGCACTCGATATGGGGGTTACCGAATCTGACAGTATCTCCAATATTTTAGAAGGCATGCACCCAGAGGATCAGTCTCATTCAGTTTTTGTGCACTGCCCAACTGATTTTGATGAATTTCAGGAACTGCTAGTGTCAACTGACACACTGACCTTTTCTGACGAGCAGCATTGGTCAAATGGAAGTCTACCATTGGCACCTTTTATTCTGCAAGGTAACAAACCACAATCCGTATTTGATTGGTCTAGTCACAAGTGATGTTTCCATTGCAGTGCGAGTGACCACATTGCTCTTGTGTGCTCTGTTGTGAGAAGTCCTAGGCCTAACAGCTGATGCCATGGGTGGGTGGAGGACAAACATGTCAGAGGAGATTACTGTTTTGTCATACGCCTATTTGTGCTATGGAAAGATCTTCCCTTCCTTATGTTTGTTGTGCCCGTGTCAGACAGGGACCAGTTCACATGTTATTGAATACTGGCAGTTTGGTCTCCTTACCAGATTACAAATGGTCCCTTAAGTTTGGCCACTTGTGTCAATTTCTCCCATGCATGCACTTGTCTTCCCAGAGATGTCGCATGGCCAATGGGCAAGAGTTGCATCTGGTTGGCGAGTTATATGATAGTTTGTCTGTTTGTAATGTCCATGGCCAGTCAAACCTCTCTTAGTTAAGGACTTGGTGGTCACCTTATTGCTCGGCTACAACTTTATTTGGTGGACTGGGCTGGTCCTTGACTTTGTGAGTGGTACCTTGTTCTTTAAATTATCTCCAGTGGAGAAAATAGCCCTCTGCTCTTGTTGTAGTCCAAGCCTCAGATCTCTTGTCTGACAAACTGGGTGTTACTAATTTGATTCAATACAATATTCATCTAATCAATAATGTTCTACTTCAACAAGCTCCATAACATCTTTCAACACTTAAAATGAAAATTTTGAGGCAGGTCAGTGCTATGTTGCGGGATGGGGTAATTAGGACTTCCACTTCACCATATGCTTTACTGGTATTCCAGCTTGGGGACAGGACTATAGGCCTGTAGTTGATTACAGGGTCCTAAACAAAAGGTCATTTTTGAATCAGTCCCTTGTCTAATCTTCACAACTGTTTTATATGGGTTTCTGGAGCTTGTTGCTTCACTGTACTAGACTTGAGTCCCTTGACCGAAGAATGTAAGCATGTCATTGCCTTTTGCATGGACTGGAATCTGTACGAGTTTAATAGATTGCCATTCAGGTTGGCCACTGTTCTTCCTCATTTATTGGGTCATGTCTGGGGGATTTGACATTTGCATGTGTTTAAAACTATCTTGATGATGTGGTTGCCCATAGCTGTTCGTTTGAGGAACACCGTTCTCACCTTGGCCAGACTGTTCTGCTGGGTTAACATTGAAGTTGTCCAAGATCTCCTTTGCCAAGTGATAGATCTCATTTTTGGGTCACCTCATTTTGGATGATGGAATTAGGATCAACCACGAATGGGAAATGGACCTGAAGAAATTTCCTCCACCTAGGAGTAAAAGGTAAATGGCCAGGTTTATGCGGATAGCTAATTATTTTCGTAAATTCATTCCTAGTTTCACCCAACTTCCTACTCCCCATAATAATTTGCACAGTGCAGGAGAGAGCTTTGCATGGGGAAAAAGTCAAGAGTGTGCTTTAGAGGCAATTAAGATAGCCAACACTAATCCTCTGGTGTGGGCTGTGCCTGATTTCAACACGAGATTTACTGTTCAGACTGATGCTTTGAACACTGGTGTCACCACAGTTCTTCTGCAGGAGGATCTGGGTGAAAGATGTCCTTTAACATTTGACTCAAGGAGACTGACAGGTCTGGAACTGAGGTATTTGGTGTATGAATATGAGACTTCAGCCATTCTATTAGACTATGAAAAGTTCAAATTTTATCTTGAACACAAAAAATTTGATTGAGACACTGACAATCAGGCATCGAGTTGGTTTCTGGCTAGCCCACGAAAACTGGTAGGATTGTGAGATGGGCTGTCTGTGTATGTCTGCTGCTTTATAGTATGACATGTTAAAGGTCCTCGACAACCAGGTAGCAGAGGTGCTTAGTCACATATCTGAACAGGAGAAGCCGGGATCCGAAGATGAGGCTGGGGAGCCTCATGATATTGTGTGCGGTGTGTTAGCCAAAGTACCACAGTTGTTTGGCAGCCTTAAAGCTAAGCAGGATCAGGATCCAACTGTGGGGACCTCTTATAGTCAATTTTTGCCCGAAGGTTGTGTCCCGAAGTATTTGTTAAAGGACGGGATTTTGTGCAAATAAGTAGCTGAATTCGGTAGCCAAGGATTTGTCTGCAGGTTGAGATAGTTCCCTCCATCTTTCATTATTTCCATAACTTCATGGTGGGTGGTCATTTAGACCTTTACAAACCCTTGGCAAAGGTACATTCTCAACTCACATGGCCTTCTTTGTACAGTGATATTGACCATTTGCTTAATGAGTGTCAGTCTTGTAAGAGGGTAAACTGAACACAAACTTGCCCATGGGGTTACTGCATTCCGAGCATGAGCAACATTTAATGGATAAACTCTTTATTGATTTTGCAGGATGCCTTCCCCATACTAAGAGGGGCAACCGTGACATCTTGGTTATTGTCGACACCTTCTCTCATTTTGTTTGGCTGCTCCCTAGCCGAGCGGTTACGGCTGCCATTATCATTCTGCACCTAACCAACATATTTTCATGGTGTGGCCCTCCCAAGGCCCTTGTGAGTGAAAAGCTCCAGCCTTTGTCTCCAGGCACTTTTGACAATTCTGTTTCCACAATGCCATTAGGAATATTACCACCACGCCATATAATCCTTGTATGTCATTTGCAGAAAGGATCATTCGTAATCTCAATGTGGTCTTAATCATATACCACACTGAGTCTCCAAGCACATGGGATGGCACCCTCCCCTGGCTCAACTTTGCATTCAGTATCACCCAGCATCCAAGGCTGCTTCTGCCACTCTTACGTTAGTGTATCATCTTAATTTTCCTCTCTGAAACTTGTGGAGCATTAATGATCTTTTACCCACTTTATTACTCTTGGTCTCATCAAGGATAATTGGCATTGGGCTAGGCAGAATATTGAATTGGCTCACCACTGTCAGGCAAGGAGCTACAACCATGGCAGACAATCCTATTGGGGCAAGAGGGGAGATACGATTTTTGTTAGAAACTTCATGGGGCGAGCATAGAGTGGTGCTGGTGTTGGCAAGTTGTCCCCCTGTTCCATGGCCCCATATCTGTCATCAAGATTTTGGGGCTGATTAATTTGCTAGTCAAAGGATTAGCCACTGGGAAGACCTTCTGAATGCCTATTAGTCAGATGAAGCTTGTTAATTAATGTACCTTCTCTTCTTGTTGGAGGGGGGGGATCTTTTGGTTCGAACAGGCGAGGTTGAGCCGTGGTGGCTAGTGTGAGGGCAAGCGCATGTTGGCAGTTGGGCTAAGGTGGCCTATGTTTTCCTGCAGTGTTCACAATTGCTACTGGTGAGTTGAGCGGGGAAGGAGAGGATCTCATCATGTCCAATCTGGTTACGACGTGCATCAGTCAGTTGCAATGTGGTAAATAAGCCGAGCTATATTGAACTTGTTACCAGCCATGATCAGCAGGGCAGCATTATCCTGTGCCTACCTTGCGTTCTGAAGCTGTTGGCCTCCTTGGCATCTGTCTGCAATTATCTACAAAAGCTGTTTAGTAAGTACTGCATATAAAGTTTGTTAATTCTGCCGAGTGCGAGTTGGCCAGGAATCCAGTTTCTTTATGCTTTTCCATGATTCCTTTGAGGCTGTGTGTCTCAGTCTGGAGGTTTCTGTATGCACCATGCTGGTATTTTACAATGTTAATCTTGTACTTGAAATTACAGTTTGTTATTATTAAGTATTTGATACTATTGCTTAAACAATGGAAAATCCAGGATGGAGTGTAACAATATGATGAAAGGGACAGTTGCTACAGCAGAGATGCTGAGTCGCAGAAAGGCACAACAATAGACTGTCAGAAAGTTAGCTTCAGTGAACAAGGTCTTTGTCAAAAATAAACAACACACACACCTCATACACACATGATCACAGTCTCTGGCAGCTGCAGCCAGACTCAGACTGATTGTGAGTCAGGCTCCAGCTGCCAAGACTGTGGTCAAATGTGTGTGAGTTGCGTTTGTGTGCATCCTGAGTGAGAGAGAGAGAGAGAGAGAGAAGGAATATGTGTGTGTGTGTGTGTGTGTGTTGGCTTAAAGCTAAGTTTCCAACAGTCTCTCTCTGTCTGTCTCTCTCCTTTTTTTTTTGGGGGGGGGGGGGGGGGGGCTTTCTGCAACTCAGCACCTCCATTATAGGGTGAACAGCAACTATCCTTTTCATAATACTAAAATATTGATACTGATACTACTGACTAATTTCTGTTTGTTGTAAACATCATGTCCTTTCCTGGGGCGAGTTATTGGATTTAGCCTGTAACTAAAGTTGTGTGTGCTCAGCCTAATGATACGCGCGTGTGTGTGTGTGTGTGTGTGTGTGTGTGTGTGTAGCTGAAATCTTACATAAGTTTGAGCAAGCCAAATACTTTAGTTCAATGGATCTGAAACTGGATGAAGCATTTAAGAAATTCACAACTGTTTTGTACAAAAATAAGTCGTATCAGTTTAACCCTCGAGCATGTGCACCTATGTATAAAGTGTGAACCACAAATAAAATTTTCTTGTGCTGTTCTGTTGTTCTTTTATAATTGTGAGCTCATGTCTATACCTTCATTACTGCTTCAGCTAACACAATGATAAGTTGTGTTGTCATACACCCAAGTGAGCAGCAACAATATACAGTAAACAGCGGGTTAGGTGGGAAAAAACTTACAATCCAAGCAAGAAAATGCCCCAGAATTCTGAGCTAGCAGCACAATTCCACAATAAGGCACTTGTCAATGAGATAATTAGGAATCGATTAAGTGTTTGGCATGTCTGCTTGTGCCTGTATATGTGCGGATGGATGTGTGTGTGTGTGTGTGTGTGTGTGTGTGTGTGTGTGTGTGTGTGTGTGTGTGCGCGCGCACGAGTATATACGTGTCCCTTTTTCCCCCTAAGGTAAGACTTTCCGCTCCTGGGATTAGAATGACTCCTTACCCTCTCCCTTAAACCCCACATCCTTTCGTCTTTCCCTCTCCTTCCCTCTTTCCTGATGAAGCAATCGTGGGTTACGAAAGCTTGAATTTTGTGTGTGTGTGTTTGTTAGTGTCTCTATCAACATACCAACGCTTTCGTTTGGTAAGTTACATCGTCTTTCCAGAATTTAGACACTCATTCCAGCAACTTGTTAATGTGCTCAATATGGGGCGTGAGCACCTCAGATAGCAGTACAGTCCTGACAACGATGGGGCACTCTGCAAATGATGTCACCAATCTCATGTTGAGGCTATAACACTGCTTGCAAGTCTAGGAGAATGGTTGGCAGATGGTGACAGGATAGAACTCATCTCCCTGGTGCATCCCAGACTTGATCTATGGGATTCAAACTGAGAGAGCAAGCAGGCCACACCATGCCAGCAAATTCTTCAGTTTCCAAGAAAATATCAACCACCCGTGCTCTATGAGGTCACGCATTATCATTCATCATACGAAGTCTGGGCCACAGCACCTCGCAACAACCACACGTGAGGTCCCAAGATCTTGTCACTATACCTGACTACAGTTAAACCTTGCCGATTCAACCATACAAGTTCACGATGAGGTGTTTGAGTGGTCAGCACAATCCCTGCTCAAACCATTATGTATTCTCCTCGATATCTGTCTCTTTTTCAGATTTTTGGGTCCTGAAATGATGTCCCATGATTCTACAGATGAGAATCCATCGAGTATGACTCTCCAAACCAAATCTGTGAAAAGAACATTGGCCCACTGTTTGACCGTTCTGGTGGAATGTTGATGGTTCCACTGTTGATGTTCCCTTCTGTGAAGACATGTCAGATGTACACATACAGCAGGTCTCCGGCAGTCTGCAGAATCCTTCTGTACACCATTTGCCTGTATACAATATGTCCTGTGAATACTGTGTTAGATGCCAGTTGCAGTGCAGTACTAAGACAGTGCCACTGTCCCCTCACAGTCAAATAAAGTCCTCAATTTCTAATGTCAGACATGGTCAGCCCTGCTCTGTCCTTCGAGAAACATTTCCAGCTTCTATGAACTGTTGCCACATCCAAAAAACAACAGAACAATTCAAGTTAAGCCATCATGCCATATCAGTCTGCAACTGTCCTGCTTCCATTCTTCCTATGTCCCTCCACTGCAGAGAGTCTCGTACGTGTCTTCACTGTGCCATATAGCACCACTCATAGGTATGTATACAGCAATTGTGGATTTGGAGTATCTGGGAAACACTACCCCATTTGATAGGTGCCCTGATGTCAAGCACTGGTGTGGTTGTTTGTTGACCAGAAACCTATCTTCTGTGCACAACACGGTCATATGGGCATCTGTTGCTATTTGTTTGATTATACTGTGAATTAGACACATGATGGAGAAATAGTGGTTTGTTGCTTTAATTTTGGACACCAGTGTAGACACTTGATCCAATCTACACCAGGTATCTGATAACTTAAGGTATTCTTCATTGTGTGGTTTCAGTATGTAAATATTTTTCACAGATGTTGTTGTTGTTGTGTCATCTATACAAAATTCAAATTTAGATGGCAACTCCTTCACAAACACCATAAATAGTAGTGGTTCCAGTTTTCATCCATAGGGAACTCCTTCAGTAACATTCAGAAATTGCAACTTTCACTGTTGTGCTTTATAATTTATTTTCTGTTATTGACAAAGAATTCAATCAAGGATAGTGTCAATCCCTGAATGCACTCTCTAGTGCTTCAACTGCTATTTTTAATTACCTTTAGTATCAACTCAAAAGGAGTGACTAGGCTCATTTAGTGGCAGATTCAACATATGTGCATGTGTTTCACTTTGTTGGCAACAATGTAGAAGGGAATCTCCATCCATCAAAACTCTGGAACAGCAGTGACAACTGCTGAAATTGATGCAGTGTAGAACAAGAGTAGCAAAACAAAAAATTGTTCCAAGTCCATCTACAGCAGCGTCAACAACAGTTCCAAATATTAAGCCAGATCTTGCAGCAACAAGTGCATCCATTGAACAAAACCCATTTGTTGCTGCAATCTCAAGTATTTAATAATGAAAGTAAGGATTGGGACTCTTATGTCAGCATAAACTGGATGCTCATTTTCAGGCGAGTAACATACCTGATGTCAATTTGCAACGCGTCTATTTGGTGTCTTCTATTTCACAAATTTATGAGAAGAAGGAAAAAGACCTTCATTACTCCACATTAATGTTGCCTTTAGCGCAAAAAGGGGTACACACTACTGCAACAAAAAATTTTTATCTCTTACCCAGTGATATAAAATGTCTGATAGATAGCAAGGAAAATTTGAAAAAAATTGAAAAAATTTCTCCTTGACAACTCTTTCTGTTCCCTGGACATATTTCTACTATTATAAAGTGTACAAGGCGGTAGATATATCCTCCGATCATGTACTCTATGCAACTTCTGTTACTGACTATCATAGCCACAGTTATTCCATCTGTGCTCCTGTACCTCCCACACCACAAAATCTCACCCCCCCCCCCCCCCCCCATAGGGGCCTTGGGCGACGCTTCATATAGTGTGCTCACTCTGCTCGTACATACATCACAGCCACATCAGGTGACATCAGTCATACCTGCTGTGTCATTCAACCATGTTCACTATGTCGTGTTCTGTGTGGGGTCACCACTTCAACCCCACCCCCCGCAACGACCCCAGATTACGACACCAAGGGTCAATTCTGGGCATTCAATCAAAATTTCACCACTCATCACATAAGCATCCTCCAGGCCTTCTGACTCGTCTTTCTCTGACACTACAGGTACTGACAGGCAGGTTTCCTAAATAACTGCCCCCCCCCCCCCCCCAGTCAAAAGAAAACCCTCAAACCTGGTTTGTCCTGGCTGATAACCTCTTCAACCTTCACAGTATTACGAAAAATGACTCGTGCTACATCTGCCTCATCAGCCATCTTCACAAACATTTGAACATGATCAGTGATTTAGTTCTGTGCCTGCCCATTCACCACAAGTATACTACTGCAAAAGCCACTATCATCAAGTGTTTATCATGCCCTCCATCCGAGTGTTACAACACATCATATATGAAGAGAATTGGGGATCACAGACCCCACCCCAGCTGTAGCAATGCCTAAGTGCACTGGTTGATGTAATATTCACAGCAGACATTGTGCTGTGGCCCATATGACCCGACAAACTTTCATACGAGCTACAACTGCAATTAGTGTCTCCTGCCTCAGATACTTTGGAGATTAACCTGTGCATTGCTGACCAAGCATACAGCATTCTTTGGCACCAGCATCTACTTACCAATGCAGGAGTTATCAAGGAGGATAGTGTTGGTACCAGTGACTACACCCCCCGCTCCACTCCACTTTGGCTGGTCAGCAGAGCTCGTGCATGCTCAACTTCAAGATGACATGCAACCCTCTGATGGCATCCTCCATGCACAATCTGCACTACGCATCTGTTCTTCGCTGATTTGGCAGGAGGTTCTCCTGACCGCATGGTAGACTACACTCAGACTCCCATGATGGTTCGCAAGCAGTAAGGAATACACCTCACCCTGTGAATCTCCTGTGAATCTGCTGCGCTGATTTCACACTATATTTGGCGACGCAGCATAAAACTGCCAACCTCCCTGCGGGTTCCCAAACTCTTCCTGTGGACCAGTTTAGGCGCACCGGCCCATGTTAATTCCTCATCACATCTCACCACGCAACAGTCAGTGTATGCAACATCTGTGCCAAGCAGCCATCTATATGTAGTGGACTGTACCTCTGCCCTTAAACATCTTATTGATACTGGTGTGGAGGTCAGTGTCATTCCTACCGCACTGCTCCCTGCACACACATACCTGTGTGCTACAAACAACTCCAGCACCAACATTCTGGGCACCACAGACATTCAAGTGCATCTCACACATGACCTCAGTTTTACATGGACCTTCCACATCGCACATGATGAAACTATGTTAAGTATTGATTTCCTTCAAAATTTGGGATTATTTCCTAACATCCACAATAAGTGAGGGGGGAGGGTGGGGGGAGCATGAGTTCACCATCCACTATTGCGCATGACACCTAAATGGGAACCCTTTGCCTGGTAGGAACACCACCTCTTCGACAGGCAGTGTTTGAAGTAATACACAATCTAGCCCAACCTGGCATCAAAGCCGCTATCAAACATCCAAACTTGTCACTAAGTGGTTCATCTGGCCATGTGTCAAGAGTGACTGCTGTGATTGGATGCATACTTGCATCCCTTGCTAGTGGAGTAAAGTCAGTAGATATGAACAGTTCCTCCTTAGGAAATTTGACATCCCAGAAGCATGACTACACCACATTCGAATCAACATCATCATCAGCCTGCTTGGTTGGAATTAAAAGGGGGGAAGATTGGGGGGGGGGGGCAGGGACCAAACTGCTATATCATCGGTCCCTTGTTCCCTGTAGAACAAATACCCAAGGGAAAGAAGAAAACAAAGAAGATGTGCGGCACAGTAACAGGTGTAAGGAAGAACCAGAAGAATGGCAGGAGAACAACAAACACTACAACAGACAAAACAGGACAATAAAATCACAGAGACACGCAAGAAACAGGGAGAAGAAACTAAAAACAAGAAACCAGATTACCATGGCTGGCTGACCATGAGAATAAAAAAGGAGAAACCAGCCACACTACAACACATTAAAACCTCCACCCTAAAAGGCCTAGGGTGGACAACACAGAGGGACAAAGGACATGCATTAAAACTCATAACAAATGATAAAACCCACCCTCACGAATATAACGTAAAACTAAAGCTGCTATTGAGGCATTGTCACCCAACACCGAAGGTAGGGTGCTGCGAACGTTAAAAGTACACCGCAGAATGGCTTAAAGTGGGCAGTCCAGCAAGAGGTGGATGACTGTCATTTGGTAGCCACAGCGAGACTGAGGTGGGTCCTCGCAACGGAGGAGGTAACCATGCGTGAGCCGCATATGGCCAATGCTTAGCCAATAAAGGACAACTGATTCCCTGCAAGAAGCCTGCGTGGAAGACTTCCACACACTCACAATCTCCTTAATGACACACAGTTTGTTGTGCATACTGTTATGCCACTCTGTCTCCAAAAGCCGAGAAACCTTGCAGCATAAGATAGGACGCAGGGCAGTTTCAGAGATGCCCATCTCCAGGAGTGGTTTCAGCCAAGGGGTACACCGTGGAGGTGTACGTGAATGGACCTCAAGAAGAGGTGGTAAAGGGAAGGATCCCAGTTCGGAGAGAAGGAATTACACGTGAACCACAATTGTGAGTCCTGACCTGGACTGCCGGTGCGGGAAATAAACTGCTGTGCATGGAAGAAGGAGACGTTAATTTGGATGCTCAGGGCTGCAAAAGTGTACATAATTACTGGTGAACAGTTGAGCACGTCCGATCCGCAATGGGGGGACTCCTGCCTCCACCAGGACATTGGTCACCGGACTCGTTCTAAAACCTCCTGTCGCTAGGTGAATGCCACAGTGGTACACTGGGTTGAGTAAACGCAATGCTGAGGGCACCGTCGAACCATGAACCAGACTCCTATAGGATATCAACATTTTACAACAACCTCCAAGCCCTCCAACTGTGAAGTGCTTTCTGTAATACAGTTTTTTAATGCATAGAATGTTGAGCCAGCTGAAATTCATCATCAACTTGTAGAGATTTAAGGGGGGAATTAATGGCTGATGGAATGGTGAGAAAGCAGGTGAGACAATTCAATGATGGAGAAATCAATTACATGATGAAGCACGGTCTGGGTGGCCTTCTGTTATCAGTGATGGTTTGGTTGAGAAAGAGAATAAGAAAACTCATTAAATCACACAGTTCAAAATAACAATGTTTTGTGATGAGTTTTCACAAATTTTAAAACACGGGTGCATGACATTGTCACAAACTGCTGAAATTGTCGAAAATTATGTTCCAATTGAATTCTAAAAATGCTTAGGGATGTGCACAAAATGAAGCAACTTGGCAAGGCTTAGACATTTCTTACCTAATATAGTGATAAGGAAGATGAGTTCTTAAATAGAATTGCGACTGGTGATGAAACTTCGACATTCAATGAGTGGAGGCTTTCATGATCACCCCCACAAAAAAAAAAAGAAGGAAAAGAAAAACAATGTGTTCTTGGACAGACAGAGCATTCTACTTGACGAGTTACTCCCCAGAGGTGACACTGTCAGTCTAGTACAATACTGTGAATTACTGAGAAAACTTTGGCACACAATTCAAACAAAAGACATGGAACGCTCAGTCAAGGGATTGTGTAGCTTCATGACAACGCATGTCCCCATTCTGCTTGTGTCACTCAAAATCCTATTCAACAATAAATTCGGTTGGGAGCAGTTTTCTCATCCACCTCATAGCCTGGATCACGCACCTTCTGACTACTACGTTTTCTTGAACCTGAAGAATGATTTTGGAGGAAGGTGCTTTTGACAGCAATGATGATGTAAAAAACAGTGTTTAGCGATGACTGTCTTCACTGGCAAGTTGTTTCACATATGACAAATGTTTGAACAATGGGTGGCAGCTGTGTAGAAGAATAGTTTAAGAAGTGCTCTTTCTCATAAAAATAAATTCTGGTTCGGGGGGAAAAAAATCAATTTATGAGGTGGTTTCTTTCCAAAACAAGACTCCCTTTCCAAACATGCCTCGTAAATCATTCCAGAACATCCACAAAACAACTATTGACTCAGTAGCACAGTTTGTGTTTACTGTTGTAAACACAGTCATGTTAAGCTTGTTGGCTCAGTGGATAGGGTCAGACTAGAAATCAGCAAGTCCATGATTCAACCCTGTCAGCCCCCAATTTTTTTCTCACTTATTGTTTCTATCAACTCTGGCAGTGAGTAGTAAATAAAATAGAAAGAAACTTCCACATGGGAAAAATATATTAAAAACAAAGATTCCAAGACTTACCAAGCGGGAAAGTGCCGGCAGACAGGCACATGAACAAAACACACAAACACACACACAGAATTGCTAATGGATATGTGTGTGTGTGTGTGTGTGTGCGAGTGTACATCTGTCCTTTTTTTCCCCTAAGGGAAGTCTTTCCGCTCCCGGGATTGGAATGACTCCTTTCCCTCTCCCTTAAAACCCACATCCTTTCGTCTTTCCCTCTCCTTCCTGAAGAAGCAACCATCGGTTGCGAAAGCTAGCAATTCTGTGTGTGTGTTTGTGTGTTTTGTTCATGTGCCTGTCTGCCGGCACTTTCCCGCTTGGTAAGTCTTGGAATCTTTGTTTTTAATATATTTTTCCCATCTGGCAGTGAGTAGCATTTATAAAAAAATGTTGCTTTGTGCACCATTGTTTGGTATCTATGTTAGACCGAACTTCCCCTCTAACTGACAGGTTAAGTCAGTTCAAAGGTCAGAGTGGGGTAACAGATCGATATACAGAAAAGCACTATGGTGTTCAAAGCAAACTTCATGATTATAACACCTGTGACAATGCTCATCTGCTTTCTTTCTTCGTTGATTGTCCTCAGTGTTGACGTACTGGCTGAAAAAATAGGGGGTGGAAGTGCAACTACTGTCTACTGTAAATGATGTAGCCGACAGATACACAGTGGCGTTTCACAGTCTTTTACTTTCACTGTTTACAACCCCCCCCCCCCCCCAATACTGCACAGTTATATGGCCAGTGCATTATTGTTTAACTTTCAATAAGCCTAATTAATAGGTTGCAGGCAAACATCCACATACTGCTACAATCGTTTCCTGTTGAACATCTATGAGCAGTAAAAACCCAACTACACAGTTCTTGAACAATAGGGAAGTATGTATGGAGCAGACACTGTCATTGTTTTAACACAGGACCTAACTGTGTAACACTTCTTTCACAGTTAAGCTGAAGCACTGTTTTGTTCTAACCAACACAGGTTTCCCGTCTGAAACTCGGCCATGGACTGACTGTCTCAGGAATAAGAATCAGGCCCTTATATATACTCACAATAATAGGTGCTGAAACTACACATTGTTCAAAGTTTACTTTACAGAAATTACAATTAAAACTTAACTCATTAAATAAACTGAATACATCGAAAAATTGGTTGTTTTTAACAGTTTCTTCTACCATAAGGAATCGCCAAATTATTTGTTTATATGATGAATTTACACACACTATGTGATCAAAAGCATCTGGACACCTGGTTGACAATGACTTAAAAGTTTCTGGCGCCCTCTATCGCTAATGCTGGAATTCAATACAGTGTTGGTCTACCCTTATCTACAGCTACATCTACATCCATACTCCGCAAGCCACCTGACGGTGTGTGGCGGAGGGTACCCTGAGTACCTCTATCATTTCTCCCTTCTATTCCAGACTCGTATCCTTGATGACAGCTTCCACTCTAGGAGGCATACATTCAATAAGGTGTTGGAAGGTTTCTTGGGGAATGGCAGCCCGTTCTTCAGGGAATGCCGCACTGAGGAGACGTATCGATGTCAGTCGGTGACGCCTGGCATGGAGTTGGTGTTCCAAAACATCCCGAAGGTGTTCTATAGGATTCAGGTCAGGACTCTTTGCAGGCCAGTCCATTAGAGGAATGTAACTGTCTTGTAACCACTCTGCCACACACCGTACATTATGAGCAGATGCTCCATTGTACTGAAAGATGTAATTGCCATCCCTGAGTTACTCTTCAACAGTGAGAAGCAAGAAGGTGCTTAAAACATCAATGTAGGCCTGTGCTGTAATAGCGCCACACAAATCAACAAGGGGTGCAGGCCCCCTCCATGAAAAACATGACCACAACACAACACCACTGCCTCCGAATTTTACTGTTGGCACTACACACGCTGGCAGATCATGTTCACCGGGCATTCACCACACCCACACCCTGCCCTCGGATTGCCACATTGTGCACCGTGTTTCGTCACTCCACACAATGTTTTTCCACTGTTCATTCATCCAATTTTTACACTCTTTACACAAAGTGAGGTGTTGTTTGGCATTTACCGGCGTGATGTGTGTGGCTAATGAGCAGTCACTCGGCCATGAAATCCAAGTTTTCTCACCTCCCGCCTAACTGTCATAGTACTTGCAGTGGAACCTGATGCAGTCTGGAATTCCTGTGTGATGGTCTGAATAGATGTCTGCCTATTGCACATTATGACCCTCTTCAACTGTCGGCAGTCTCTGTCAGTCAACAGACAAGGTCAGCCTGTACACTTTTGTGCTGCATGTGTCCCCCCTTCACGTTTCCACTTCACTATCACATCAGAAACGGTGGACCTAGGAATGTTTAGGAGTGTGAAAATCTCACGCCTAGACATATGACACAAGTGACTCCCAGTCGTCAGACCACTTTCAAATTCCGTGAGTTCCACTGAGTGCCCCATTCTGCTCTCTCATGATGTCTTATGACTACTGAGGTCGCTGATATGAAGTACCTGGCAGTAAGTGGCAGCACAATGCACCTAATATGAAAAACGTATGTTTTCAGGGTTGTCCAGAAACTTTTGATCACATAATGTATATAACTACGCAAACAATACTTTTGACAAAACCATTAATTACTTTGGAATTAATGAAGGGCTGGCTTTGCTAACGTGTTTTTGAATAGCGCCAAATAAATACTTAAAGAGTGCTAGTGTTTTGTCTTCCAAATGTTAATAATTATTACAAAATTTATATTTGTTTCTAAGTCACCAATAGAATTTAAGTTACGAAACAATCACTGATTTCACCTAATAATGAAAGACACGAACTACGAATAGTCAAAATAAATTAGAAAACCGACTACATACGTAAAACTAAGCAGGAAATTAGATCTGGTGTTATAGTCTTTAAAACTGAGGGCCAACCATTCTCTTTTATGGAAATGCAGATTACATTCATGCACATTAATCATTAGTATAGTTAAAACTAAAAAATTAATTTAAGTAAGCAGATGGCAAAACATGAAGGGAAGTAAAAATATCCCAGCTTGCTTTGTCACACACATTTACTTATTTGAAATACAATCAGACATCCATAATGTGCTTACGCCAGCCCTGAAGGACAGGTGTGGTTTCAGCCAGAGACTTAAAGTAAAAGCTACAGTTCCTGTTTATAACAAGGAAGCAGTGCCCCTATCAAACTAAAGCTGATATTAACATTAGAGACCACAAAGGTGCTGTTTAGCTAGATAATGGTATCTACGTCACTATTATAGACAAAGACCTATTAGTTACTGGGTCACCAACATTGTTATTGACAAAGCTTGAGCTTACTACATAAAGTGGGCAAACTACTCCCCTAAAAGCACAAACTTCCATCTCAGTTACCTTCGAGATTGCAAGTTGATATTACTTGTCATACATAATCCTTTATGATTGGCAAAGACTCTGAAGGAAGAAATGTTGGATTTAACATCCCGTCAACATCAAGATCATTAAAGATGGCGCACAGGTTCAGATTGTGTCAATGATGGGAAAGGAAATTGGCTGTGGCCTTTTAAGGGAAATATCCCGGAATTGCCTGGAGCAATTTAGGGAAAGAAGGAAACCTAAATCTGGATGGCCGAACACGGATTTGAACCGTTATCCTCCCGAATGCGAGTCCAGTGTGCTAACCACCATGCCATCTTGCTCTGTGCACAGACCTGGTAATGGCAAACATAAACATACATACAAACAAGAAGCTATTAAAAGAGTTCGCACAATGGTTGCCAGGAGCACAGTGATTAAATTTCTGTTTGCTGCATGCGACATTGCATGACTGTTTTGTTCTGACAAAACTTTGTGAGATAGGCCTACCTCTGCAACAATTGTACTTATTTCATTATATGATTGGACTGTCCTGCATGCACAGTGGTGACCTGGTTTATTCTTAATAAAATGTTGTTCATGATACACCACTATTAATATTTTGTATCTGTACCTGTATGAGTCACATGCACTCCACATTCAGTTTGGAAGGCTATCAAGTCTCGTGACAACTTTCTGTTTTGAATCAAAATTCATGACATAGTTCACCTGGCCTCACAAATCATTCCATTCACAGATATGGTCCTTCTTTGACAGACTTAGTATGCCATCTTCAGCTGCTCAAGTTGTGCTCACATCTCAATTAAATCTTCTGGATTACTGCTTTTAAGTACACCAAGATCAGTCCCGTTTGCTTTGTGGTATGACCAAAGGAGCTAGACTAGCTGCAAAAACAAGTCATCACTCCTATCTCATTCACCCATTGTCATAATAAGCAAGCTTAATGGACTATTAAGAGTCTGCAGTGATTTCAGTGCCACAGAAAATGCTGCTCAGTCTGAAGCAGATACTTCCCCAACTTTTCACTCACAAAAACTAATGGCCAAACTACCTGAAGACAAATAATTCTCAAAAATGAAGAAGTAATGGCCAAACTACCTGTGTTAAGTGCTCATTATTTCCAGCTGCAGCAGGATATTACACGAGGAGATGTTGAGATCAACGCATCATCATGTCAAGGCAATTGACAAACTATCCACTTCTAAAAATTTTAAAGAGTTACAATAATTTTTTTTTTAGGCAAGATCACTTTCATGACAGATCTTCTAGCCATTCCAAAACAAGATCTTTGTAGGAGTTACATTGCCTGCATCTGGAGGGGGCAGGAGATGAAGTGGCACATAACATTTACAACTGAATCACATATTCTGGCAGAGCTTTGACTACCTCATCTTGTACCCTGAAGGGAGTTGACATCCTCCCTATATTTTGCAACCTGATATTCTGCTGCACTATCAACCAGTGTAATAATATTGTTTGTTTCTGTGCCCCTCTTGCCCCCAACCCCTTGGCTAGTAGGTCATACTCCTGTGGAATATCCAAGTGCAAGACCTGTCCCATAAATCCACTCATCTCCCATTTTGACCCTGCCTCTGGCACTTCCTATCCCATCAGAGGCAGGACCACCTGTGAAAGAAACAGGATGCTATCTGTATATGACTATGAACAGCCTAGCTATCCAAATGAAGAGTCATAATGAAATTGTAGCTGTGGGTCACATAGGCCACCTACTTATACAGTATACAGCGCAACATAATGTAGTTGACTTTGTTGGCTGTTTCAAGACCCACGTCATCTGGATTCCCTCTATCTCCCTACACCAGCTCTTCAAAATTGTGCAGCTGGAAACTTTCTCTGCAACATATATTTCAGTCCTGTATTCCCTGGTCTTGAAGTCCACTGCATGGCTCCAAAGCCCTTTCTGTTCCCACCCTCCTACACCAGTCACACACTGCTCTTGAAACTGTACGCTTCAGTAGTAGCTTGACATGGTAATCACTTTCTGTCTCCTATTCTACAACACCCGCACTTTACTACCAGCCACAATGTGCAGATGCCTGTCACCTTCAATGAATGCATTACATGTTCCAGACTGGCATGCCACTGCTCAGAATGATGTCAAATTTGAGCCAGATGCATCAAAGAAGCAGGAAATGTTATGCCAAGGGAAAAAAAACCATTAGACTGTGCTGTAAGTGCCATAGTGTAAATAGGCTCTGATGCAAATGAAAAATGAATTGCAATTGATTAATACTGTGAAAGTTGCACATAAACTGTATTGTGTAATGCACATAACTGTAGAAGTGTGGCACTCGACAGTTGCGGCACTGGTAGTTAGGTAAGCCCATCCACCACACTGGATGGAAAAAATCAGTTTTTATTTGTTCTAAGGCCGAAAACTGCATTTTAAAGCAACACTGAAATTGGCTTTTAACTGCCCTGAGGCGGAAAACTGCATAAAAACTACAATGAAATCAGTTTTTCATTGTTGTGAGATTGGCAGAAGACATGTTCCATATGCTCTCCACCATTTTCCATTCCAAGTTGAAATCAAGAAACAGCACGAACCACAACAGATTGCAGTGTTTCAAGAGTCACATTCAGAATATGTTGCATGCATTCAACACAGTGACATTTGTAATTGAAGTAGTGGAAACAGAATCTTAAAGATAACATTGCAGCCAGTAGTCACAAAGATTAAGATCAGTTGATCTGGGCCACCAGGCTGTAGGCAAATTACAGCTGTTAATTCAAGCATTTTCTAAATGCCTCTGCAACAGGTGCTTCACTGGCTGTGCAATGTGCAGAGAAATGCCATCTTGCATAAAATCAATCCTACCCACATATCCATGATGCTGAAGGGTTGAAATGATGATGGTGCGCAGAAGACTCTCACAGTGTTTATAATGATGGTGCATGTAACAGAACCTATAGGACACATTTCTTTGAAAAAATATGGCTCTGCAACAAAAAATACTAGCCTGCGCCACGCAGCTACCTTTGCAGGATCAAACAGTGCTGGTTGGTGAGTGAGTCGATTTTCCAGTGCCCTTACTCTGCAGTTCTGTGTATTGACATGTCCCTGGAGATGGGCTTTGCTTGTCCACAGAATGTTTCATGGCTACTCATTGTACACTTCCAGGCGAACAAGGAATTCTAGAGCAAACATTACTTACTGGAAGGTCAGCATGAGGGTAACTCCTCGCTATGGGTAATTATGTATGGACAGCAATGCAGGATGTTTTGTAGAATTTTATGCACCATGCTCCAAAGTTCGAGTCCCCATGCACTACATGTTTACACGCCACCATTCAACCCCCCCCCCCCCCTCTCCCCAATGCTGCGACCACGTCATTTACTGAAACCTAATCAGCTGTCTTCCTCACAGTGTCTTTTGAATTTCTTAATCATTTTCTCCAGATCATTCGCAGACATTGGACCAACGCCATTTTTCACATCCTAAAGTGTCCAGAACTTCTGCAGAGCTACTTGGACACAGTCTTAATTCCTGTATAAAAAGCCTCACCAGCAATGGATGGTCCTGCATTGCAACAGTCATTCTTAGCATCTCAAATGCAAAATGAGGAACAGCTATGTATTCTATGTCTTATTTCGCATATTCTACCACTTGCAGCACCATATCGTGGCAAAATTTTCATTTCCCTAACATTTTCTCCTCCTTCAATAATGTTCCGTTCAAATTTCATATCATTCTGAGCTGTGGTCGTTTTTGAAATTTTTAATTAAATCACGACTGGCTTAGCTGTCAGTGTGATGGAACAGCCTACAGAACGCTCAGTCCAGTTGATGAGGTCAAAACAAATAACAAAGAAAAAAAGCACACAAATGATGTATCTCAAAATTTATACTTTTATTCTTTACTGCAGAATAGGAAGACAAATAGAAGGATCTTGAGAAATCTAAATCATTTCTTCCCGACACTGTAACAAACATTCTCCATGACTTTGCTTAGTGAGAAATTGAAATGATGAATGAATAAAGAATTTGGATAAGGAATACAAATGAGAAATAAATTTCGTTCTAATGTGATTATCAAAGGATTCATTTAAAATCAACAGTGTGAACAATACAAAAAGAAAGTAATGCTATAATATTTACTATTTCTCAACGAAAAACTCAAACTATCAATTTTCCACACAATTAGTTTATTTTTGTGAACCACTTTCTGGCTTATAAACTATCTTCAGGTAACTAGCTGATAAACAATTTTGAATGTAATGATGTGTAATACATTCTTCAAAATTCTTCACCCACTGATGACAACTGTCAGCTACTACTTTAAAATTACCACCGAAGCCAAAGACCAGTTCACAAAATAAATACTATGTAATACTCACAGTCTGTAATTTTTATTGACAAATGTCAAATTGTTTTATCAGGCAGCAATGAAGGAAATTGTCTAGTATTATATCAAGATTTTAATTTATTTAGGGCTTCAGAGGTACCTACAACTCACATGCATGCTCTTTTCATTGCAAAACTCTACAACATAATCAAAATATGAGGGAACTGTCAGAATAATTTAAAAAGTTATAAATTTTGTGAAAGGTGGTACCACATTGACAATGCAATGGTTAAAATGCAATGGTTAAGACTAATGACCGTAAGACCAAACAATTACTATTGTGGTTCTTCTGATGCATAGAACGCATTTCTAACACATGCAGGTCGTAGTTAAGCAATTACTTTTCCCACCAAGAAAGTGTACAGACTAGAATGCTTAAACTACCTTTCTGAAACTAATTTTAATAAGTGATAAGACTAATATGCATATAGATGACCAAAAAATGTAAAATGGCCACTATCAAATGACAAGAGAGAAGAACGTCAGCTTGTATATACACAGAATCCTTTGCAAACAGATCTTAATCTATGGGTGACTAACAGAAAGCGAACTGTTTGTAAAACAAATTGTTACTGTACTATATTAATTGATATTTATCTTGCCACTGATGGCATAAACTTAAAACTGTTGACTTTCTGAAAAGGAGCATTTCTAGTAGGGACATTGTATGTTGAACTAATCAAATTCGTTGGAACCCAAAACAAGCATTCTGAACAGCACACTGGTTCGAATTTAGGAAATTCAGCTACCTTGGGTCACTGTTACAGTGGGGTCATAGATAAAATAATAAAATTTTCTGGGGCAGATCAGATACGTCTTTTAGATCCTGCAATTCATAAGTAGTAAAAAGTTATTTTATATTGCAGAACAACTTAATTCTCAAGCTAAAGCACACAGGTCACAATACCAACAACGCTTAAGTTATGTTTTTATTACAAGCCTAAGCAGGCATTTTTCTATCTTTACTCGGTTCTGAAAGAGAAGGAATGTTATTTGCCTCTTTAAACTTTTTAGGGATATCCCTTCCCTTACATTGCATTGCTGCATACGTTAACAATTTTAAAAGTCCTGCTGATAGTCAATGAAAACTGCAATGGCTGAATGTATAGGGAGATACCCTGATTTACCACGGAGTCCCAAAAAACTTATTAAATATACAACTCGGAAAACACGAAAGAATAACTGCATGAGATGCGTGGATGGCTTTACCAAGAAACTAAAAAGTCGGTAAGAACTTGGATTTCGCAAGCGAACAGGTTTGTCATGAAATTTGGGCCGTAGGCTATTAATGCTTGGACTGATGAATGGATGTAGAAAATGAGATGGCGTTTTAATCTTCGTTGTCTTTTCTAGTGAACACGTTACAAGAAATTGTTCAAGTAGGATAAAAACAGACCATTTGTCGTGTTGTCTACGTCGTAATGAAATAGCTATATAAAATATGTAGAGCAGATACGACTAACTCAAACAGACAATGTACTGTGTTTCATTCGAAAAATAAAGTTACAATCTAATATAATGAAATCAACTTGACACTTTAAAATATTTTTCTGCGTACCGATACCATCACTGCTGTGTTCAAACGCAACAAGTCACTTCTGAGCTACTGAGATAAAATCATTGCCTGACGTTATCACAACTAAATGAGTATTTAGTGATAAATAACTGGTCTAAACTATTCCTAACATGATTCACTGTGACCTGCGATGTCTCCATAGTGGTAATGGTATAATACAACCACTACAAATTTGGTACTCAAACTGAGTTTATTTCAAGCTGGATATGCACATTCCACGTACTGGGTACTGAAACAATGCTACAGTAACACGCAATAAATGGTTTCATGAATCACATCTAAAAGCGTTTTCATATGACAGGGCAAACACGACCTCCAGTGAATTTACATTTTGTATTTCGTATGGCATGTTTCTTCGACGACAGAATTACAGATACAGCTCGTTCCACACATGCGATACAATGCAAATTGCAATGCATCCTTAGAGTTCAATTTCAGGCATGACAGTGTCACATGGTTCTTGCAACAGCGCAACGACGCATGCGCATTTGTGCAAAGTCCTTTCTTGGAAATTGCATTGCTTCCTGCCTACGGTAGGAATCTTTGAGCGCTTGAGTAAACGACAAGCAGCTGGCGCATATGTGCGTTTGATTTTATTGAGGTTACGCTGTAAATCGATTTATGTGCAATAATGTCTGTTGATCCCAAAGGAAGCACGCTTAAATTTGTATGTGATTACAGAAAAAGAAAAGCCGTATGGAATACCGCTTAGAGATTAGTTGAACAAAAATTTGAGCCCTGAGCGCCAAGTTGGCCCTAATCTCACCAGATTAAATAAATAAATAAAAATTACAACAATTTTCTGATTGAAGGCCGTGGGAAACGTGCTGGAACAAGACTAGAACATGTTTAAGGGGGACTAAACAGAGCGCCAAGTATTAGAGGAACAGTCTACGATCATATTACTCTTTCTCTATAAAGTCTAAAGATAGATACCACAAGCTTCGTAGCAGGAAAACACGCGAGAATAAGTCAGAAATTTATGGAAAGTGTATATGAAAACTGTGCACCAAATTCATATTATGGCGAATTAATGGAACAACAAGTGAGAAATCTGTTTCTAAAGAAACAATGAATACGTGTAGCTCCTCAACAAACTACTTGAAATACGAAAGAAGGACATTGATGACGCAAAAAATACAAAATTGAAAATGCAGCCTAAGTTCTACTGGATTCTGACACCCAAAAAAATCCTAAATTTGTTGAGTCCAAGGATGTTAAGTGCTTGTCATCTTTCCTGACAATAACACATGATCTTTCTTGATTGAAACTGCATAAAAAATTGTTTTATAAAATAAAATACAAATGACTCATTGAAAGGTGACTAACCTTCACTTAATGAGTAAGAACATCTCTTAAGTGTTCGTGAATTTCAGAAATAATCACTGAATTGCTTTGTTTTGAAATGCGAAATAAATAGTTCGAACTGGTTGAAATGTTGCTTTTATACATAATTAATCCAAATATGCCCCAAACGTTTAATTACTGCTAAAAGTACTTTCACAATAAATTTTCTCTATGTAAATAAATCTGTAAATTAAGAACAAAAGCAAATCAATCCTGTACCCAACAAATGTAGAAGAAGCACAGGTTGCAATAAAAAGTCTTAAAATGAAACACTCTGCAGGAGTAAATGATGTACCTGATTTTTATTTATTTATTTGTCCATATAAATCTCTTTTCCAGTACATATATCGTCGGATATTGGACAGAAAATCTTTTTATCTATTGGTTTTTCAAACATCAAACATACATTATTTAAATTTTTATAACAAATTGTATCTGTACAGTTAATAATTACTATTTTTAAATACTGTATATTTTTAACTTATTTCTACAATTAAAAATACAAATTACATTTTTTCTTGCATGATATACTGTGAGATTGAATAGTAGCAGTTTTTCAGAAGGTAGGCTGTCGAAGACTTTTTAAGGTTCTGTAGTTCAGGATACGATTTTATATGTCTTGGTAATCTGTTGCATAATTTTGCTCCTATAAAGAAATGTTGGGACCTGATTACTGAGCCCTTAACTCACCTATTATGACGGTTTCCGGCGACTAGAGGAAGCAGTGTGGTACTGGTGTGCCAGACTCACAAGTCTCCTTCATCATTGGATTTACTCGGAGGTGCTTTACCGTTCTTTTTTTCAGGATCGTCCGCTGCGACGATCTGCCTAACTTTTTCTTCGAATATATGATACTGTATGGAGGAATTTTCTCTCTCAAGATACTTTTAAATCAATCCTACTATATTTCACTTCCACTAACAGAACAACTCATAACAGTTTTCACATAAATGAATCATATTTCGTAAGCCCAATAACTCGCGGTCCATCATAAACTATTACATATTTTTACAATAAATACAGTCCCAAAAAAATCTCTTAGGGCTTTCGCAAGTCTACCATCCTCACCTCTAGAGAGTCAGTAAGTAAGTAAGATTAGATTAATACTTGTTCCATAGATCGTGAATACGACACTTCGTAATGATGTGGAACGTGTCAGGTTAATAAAAGTTGTCTGTACAAGATATTACATTACACAAAACATTGCATGACACTAATGTTTAAGCTAGTTTTTTTTCCTTCTCCTCCCTTAATTTATATCTAAAAATTCAGCCAGTGAGCAGTGAGTAGAAAGAGTTGTCATCTAGAAATTCTTTTAATTTATTTTTAAATGTTGGTTGACTATCTGTCAGGCTTTTGATGCTGTTTGTGGCAGCATAATTTACCCCTTTCTGTGCCAAAGTCAGATTTAACCCTGCATAGTGACGATTATCCTTTCTCCTGGTGTTATAGCTATGCACACTGCTATTATTTTTGAACTGGGTAGGATTATTAACAACAAATTTCATAAGTCAAAAGTAAGTGTCTTTTCTTTTCTTTTTCACAATTCAACTGTTCACAATAATGATTGACGTAGCACCATTACGGAGCAAGGCGTGCTTGCTGATTGTTCTGGACGTGTAGCTTCTGTGACTAGCGCGGCAGCTATTTGCCCGTGTCGATCAACCGCCCATGTTGCAGCTTTCTCTTAACACACGTCCACGCTGCGCACACGGATAATCGGCGCCAGGTAGACACTCTCACGCTCGTACGTAAAATTTCGGGTGTTCAGGACCGGGGAAAGCTGAGCGTCTCTCGAATTTGCGTCGAAATTCTCGAGGCACTCCACTATGTAACGTACCTGTCGCTGCAGGAACTTTTCCTTCATGTTTGAAAATAGCAAAAGTAAAGCCACTGTACAAGAAAGGAAAGAAAGAAATTCTGGAGATACCATCAAAACATTCAAAATTTTATAAGAATAATGGAAGCCGTAAATAATCGCAAATCATGCAGACAATTTTTTCAAGAAAGGATGATCCTGCTTCTTCCTTAAAAAATTGGATGTACATGTTCAAAGTGCCAAAATAAAGTTATTTCAAAACAGCCTTATCCATCTTACCTAGAATCAAACTATACAATGCCTCACCAGGTGCCATTAAACAGAACAGTGATCACTTCAAACCAAAGTGAAGTCGTACTTAGTTGAATCGCTACTTTTACACAATAAATGAATCTCTACAAAAATAAAATTTTCTATGCTAACCCAATGTAGTCTGATATAGAAAACATTTGTATATTGTCTCTGTGTATATAGCGTAACAACATTTATTTAAATACTCATCATTAATTGAGATATTAATGTATTATTATGTACAAAGGTATAATTACATATAAAATTGTTAATATCAACATAAATAATGCCAGTAGTACTTTATGGTTCTCAAACCTGGCGCACTCGAAAACAAGACCTTACGCGACTGCTAACATTTGAAAGGAAAGTCCTCAGGAAAATATTTGGACCAGTCAGAAATCAGACTACTGGAGAATGGAGAAGACGCCATAACACTGAATTAGACGAGCTGTACAATGAGCCTAACATCTTGAGAGTGATGAGAAGCAAAAAACTGCAATGGGCTGGACATGTTGTTAGAATGGAGGCAACAAGATGCCCCAAAATCACAATGGACTTGATCCCGTCAGGCAGCAGACCAGTGGGAAGACCTAGAAAGAGGTGGATCGATGCAGTAAGAGAAGACCTATTGCAGCTGGGAGTCACGGAAAACTGGAGACAGATAGCAGACGACAGAGACGGATGGAGAGCTCTAACTGTGGTGGCGCGCGGTCCTCTGGGCCTGATAGCGTGAATTGAATTGAATTAATATCAACATAAATATCCAAATATCTCTTGCAGACTGTGCAGCTGTAGATGAAAGTGGATCAATAAATTAAATCGATAAAAAAATATAATTTTTTCTGGTCATATAAAGAATGTGCCAGAGAAATGTTTATATACCTAAACTTTAAAAAGACGCTTTGTAAAGCAAGTTGAAGGCACTCACTGTAATTTGCTTCGCTGTATAAAAGAAGGAGCTTCACTCCTGTTTGTTGTTGATTGCTGTCTCATAAAATGTTAAGTGTTGCTCTTGCATCTGTAACTTTTGGTTAAATAATTACGTTAATTTCATGGTAACAGCCATATTTGAACAAAGAAACCTACTTTCCTCTTCCATGAATGCCACATCTCAATTGATTAAGCTGAATTTTAGAATTTTTCAGGCTGCAGCGAACGACAGTTGCCAACGAATTGTTTGGTGGCCAAGATCTAACGCTACTTGTAGTCAATTAGCATTTACTTTATTGAACTTTTATTCCAGCGTCCCTGAGATCGCTTTTACCGATCTTTTCTATCTGTATCCGGGCTACGTAATTACGCAAATTGCATAATTTTGGGAACTGTCAATGGCATCTAATAATGCCGTTGTTCAACGTTCTCTTGCGTTCCTGGAATGCAATAAACAAGAAAATAAATAGTTGCAAGGTTACCACACAGATATGATCTAACATTAAAATAAAACAAGTGTATTCTTTGTTTGGAAAATGTAGCGTCCTTGATATAGACAAACGGGACAGATGTCAACATACAAAAGAGGGAATGCATCTAAATTACGAATGAAAAAAACCGCAGCTCGTGGTCTCGCGGTAGCGTTCTCGCTTCCCGAGCACGGGGTCCCGGGTTCGATTCCCGGCGGGGTCAGAGATTTTTCACCTGCCTCGTGATGACTGGGTGTTTGTGTCGTCTTCATCATCGTCATCAATCATCCCCATTACGGTCGGAGGAAGGCAATGGCAAACCACCTCCACTAGGACCTTGCCTAGTATGGCGGCGCGGGTCTCCCGCGTCGCTCCCCTACGCTCGGTAAACGGAGTATGGGACTCATCATCATCATCATGTAAAATGATAAATGAAATCATTGCGAACAGGAAAAGAGCGAACAGCAAAATCCCACGTACTGGTATTGGACCAATCTCAGCAGTGGGAGAAGCAGCATCGTCAAAAGGAGAAGAATCATCAGTGGCAGGACCAACAGCTGAAACATCAACACATGCAGCAGAAACTGTTGCGTGCCATACTTGCAACAGAAGGAAAATGTAACTTTTTTTGTGTTCATCCCCTTAACAAAACAAGAACTTCACCACCATGCCATCTGAAGGAGCAGTCAACATGGGAAGACCCATCAAATGGCCATATACTGAGGAACAGGAAAGCAGCAGTTCCATCCCATCTCAATGATTTTTTACTGAAGGTCTACAGCAAAACCACAGTAAGATAAGCATAAGTGGAACGTTATTACATATTAATGTGCAATCTCTTAAGAACAAACTCAATGAACTTCAGTATGGGCTGGAAAACTTAAACTGCACTGTTATTTCAATAAATGAACACTGGCTTAGCAATGAGGAACTAAAATTAAGTGTACAATTTGGATATGAATTGGCAAGGAGCTACTGTAGACCAAGTATTAAACATGGTGGTGTATCTGTATATGTTATAAATAGTGTGAACCTAATCTATGAAGTTATAGATGTAAGTGGACTGTGCATAGAAGCAAAATTTGAAGCTGCAGCCATAATGTTGCCAAACCAGGAAATTATAATAGCGTCAGTATACCACTCCCCAAAACACAATGAAGACCTGTTTGTGGAGCTTCTGGAGAAAGTGATACTACTGCTACTCAAATATAAAGACTACAGAGTACTAATATTTTGTGATATCGATAGAGACATTAGGATTAAGAACAGAAAGGCTAATCACTTGCTAAATACATTAACATCCCATAACTTCAGTTGCATAAATGACAAACCCACAAGACAGGAAACATGTCTAGATAACATAATTGGTAATTTTCATCTAAACAAAACAGAATTTGACACAATAAAGTTAGGCATTTCAGACCATGAGACAAACTTTTAACAGTAAAGCAACTGAAACTTCCACAGATTGTAGAAAAATTATATGACCAATTAACGAATCAAAGCTAAACAAGTTGATAAGTAAATTGAAATTAATAAAATGGGATAAAATAATAACCACTGCAGGTGCAAATGAATCTACCAACAAATTTCTAGAATTGTTAACTGAAAATTTTACAGCATGTTATCCTAAACACTGCAAGAAAATATCGAACCAAGATCGTTACACCAAACCACAAAATTTAAAAAGCTGGTACACCCTACATCTAAGTAGAATAAGAATCATAATGCTACTCTATCATGATAGGTCCAAGCACAATAATGCTGAAAAGGAGATTTATATTGAAGTGAAAACAAAGCAACTAAGTGCAAAGCAAATGATACATATATACTGAAATCAGTAAATAAATGCAAAGCTGGATGGGAAATTATTAAAGCAGAAACTAACGGTGATGATAAAGTATACGAGGCACCAGATCCACCTGATATTCTAAATGCTCATTTTGTCAGTCTTCAATCAGCTAACATCATAATGGAGAATGTGAGTAAGGCAGAGGCACTGCTGCCAGAAATGAACAGTAAGCAGACAGTTTTCACTGGACTTGGGTAACTGAGAAGATGGTCAACGAATCAATAGCTAAACTCGGTAATTCTAGAGCAGAGATTACTATGATCTCTCATATTATGTTATAAATATATCAGAAATCAAATTTTAATGCCACTGACTAAAACAATAAAAAATAGATAGAATGTTTAAAAATATCTGTAGTTAAACCAGTACATAAAAAAAGGATATATAGCAACACCAGATAACTATCAACGAATATCACTTATATCCACAATATCAAAAGTAACTGAATACTTCATGCATAAACAGATGAGTCAGTATTTTGAACATAATGATATACTCAACTCCTAACAGTATGGTTTCAGATCTAGCCTTTCTACAGTCAAAGCAGTTGAGTGTATGGTACCAAAAATATACAATTGTTTTTAAAATAAAGATATTATCTGTGCAACACTGTTGGACCTTAGGAAAGCTTTTGATATGGTCTCCCACAATATATTCATAAAAAACTCTACCACTACGGAGTGAGAGAGAATGCTCTATGCTCAATGCAGTCATACTTGGACAATAGTTAGTTAAGGTGAATAACCAAATGTCAGAAAGTCTCCCAGTTGTAAAGGGTGTACCTCAAGGACCTGTTCTTGGACATTTCATTACTTATATAAATGATTTACCTGCAGTTGCATCATGTGATGCAGTGCTATATGCTGATGACACAACATTCATCACATGTGATGCCAATCTTGAAAATGAGCAACACAGCATGCCAGTGGCAATTTGGAGAGGTGCACTACTTGGTCTGAGGCAAATGTACTGTAGAAGAGTGATAGTAAAACTGAAGCTATTGTATTCAATCTGAATGCTCCCAGCCATGATAACAAAACAGTAAAATTATTAGGATTTCATATAGATCAAAAGCTCAGCTGGATACCTACACAGGGAAGATATGTGGCAAATTGGCATGTGCCCTATATCTGCTGTACAAGCTGAGGAGCAGTGTCAGTAAAGAACTTCTGTTGCATGCAAATTTTGCGTTCTTCCATTCACATATGAGTTGTGGAATAATATTATGGGGCAATTCTGTAGGCTCAATGTTAGTGTTTAAATGGCAAAGTAAGCCATAAGGTGAATAGCAGAACTTAGCCCATATGAATCATGTCCAGATTATTATAAGAAACGAAATATGTTGACACTGCCTGGCCTGTATATTTACAACTGACTTGTCTTTGTTAAAGAGAAACTGAGTAAATTTTTGTTAAAGAGAAACTGAGTAAATTTGACTTAAGGAGAACAGTTCATGACCATAACATAAGAAGTGGACATACAATTAATATGCCATCTGATGCTAGATGGCAGAATGTAAATCAATTAATAAGCAAGTAAAAATTTTTTATGCACCATTTTACCATTTCAGAAGCTCTGCCACCATCATGTTATAAAAAGTTATATAATATTACTTAGTAACTGTTTAACAAACTGTAAATGTCTTTTGGGGATTTAAATTAATTCCAGTCAGTAATATTTAAACCAAATATTTCAAATTAACTTCTCCACCTCCAAAAAATCCTAATATAATATTTTAGAGTTAGTAATATTGTATTGTATATAAGTTGTCATTTACTAGCTAATGAAATACGATTTCCAGACTTACTGCTACAGATTCTCAGACAGAAAATCTTGCTGCGAGCTTCTTCTGAAATTTTCAAAGCGTTGTCACTTTATATTTTTTGTGCTTCTGTTAATTAGGTATTTCTTTATCTATAGCTGCTTTTTCATTTTCTTTTCCTGTCACGTTTTAATGTCAATACGCAGCACAGGCTCCCAAGCAAAGAAGGCATTCTGTAGCAGACTCCTTGTGCAATGATGCAACTTGTAAACACGAGAATGTCCCTGTGTAGATATGTTCTCTCCACAAATCTCTAAGCATGTCCATTAATTCCCGTGCATCTGCATACTTTAAGGTATGTCCACCTAATGCACCTTCCCTTTTGTCATTTATTTGTTTCAAAGTGAGAACCTGCCTACTTCACACTCGTTTTTTTGCATACTGGTATGTGTTACCAAAAGGAGAAGATCCCCAAATGCTGGTGCTGGTTGTGTGAAGTACCGGTATGTTATAATTTGTGTGAAAAATTACAAATCACTGCCAGAAAAATAAACTTCTTCACTTACACTTAAAAGAAACTGAAAAGACGAGAAAAAACACCACCAGGAACAACGCTATACCTGTACCACTGCATATACACTTTAATTGAAGATGCCCTTGTTTGGAAAAGAAGCCTTTTAAAATGACCATAGCTTGTAAATTTTCTGATATATTTCTTAGACAACTGAAATTTAGTCACGTTTTAATTCTTTTTTGTATAAGTCAATCATTTCTAAATTTATTGTTTTGAGTGGTAGTTTGTTTTTATCAGATAACCAATGTGTTTTGAATCTGCAGCTTCATTTCTGTGGTCCATTTGTCATTTGTGAATGACTGACAGTGGCAACTCATTCCTGAGAGAATGTTCTTATGTGCAAGTAATATCACAGAACATACTTCTATTTCATTAATAAGAAAAGTCCCAGAATCTTGCAGAAATGTGAAGATCAATAATAAAATACTGCTGATGTCCAGACATAAACTAGACCTTTCTGATTCTTAGCTCCATATCAATAACTACTACACCATAGTAATTAGGTATAAATTGTGACTGTGTCATAGAGCACCTGTAAGGCTCAATTCAGCTTGGTTCTGTTTTCTTACTCAGCTTGGTTCTATTTTGTTACACAATATACACCATATGGATGTAGTCACTTCACAGCCAGGACTATTTACAATACAGTATCTTATATTTAAGCCATTTACAGTCTTAAATAAAAATTTTATCTTACATCATTATATGAAATTTCTCATATTCATATATTCCGTAACGTGACGAAAGCTATACATTATTAAAAATTGCCATAGGTTTAGTTTGAATTTATGAAAATTTTTCATATTCAGATATTCTTCAGTACTATGCAAGGTATTCATTATTAAAAATAGTTGTAGGTTTAATGATTATAAGGATTCTGCCTCGATTGCAAATTGAAACCGGTTCCAATTTGCAATTGAAGTGGAATCTTTATAGTCATTAAATTATTCATGATTGCTGATGTGCTGTAATGTTAAAAGTTCTCAAGTTGTAGGTTTACTTTGAATTTATAAAATTCTTTAATTATCTTCAGTGTCAGACATCACATTCATATTTTAATGCCCCAACTGAGGATAAAACAGATGAGGAAAAGGAAGAGTTCTATGACCAACTAGAACAAACAATTAAGACCACACTAACAGGAAATAACAGGATAGAGCTGGGAGATTTTAATAGAAAAACAGGAAAAGAAGAATTCTACATGTCAACTATAGGAATGATCAGTTTGCTTGATGAGACCAATGAGAATGGTCAGAGGATGATCAACCTAGCTATCTCAAAGAATCTGAGAGTATGTTCGACTTACTTCAAACACAAGAGAATGAATACGGGAACATGGTCCTCACCGGATGGAAGAACCACTAACCAGATAGATCACATCTTGGTAGACCAGTGCTACAACCTTAGAGTCATGGATATCAAGTCATATAGAGGAGCCGACTGTGTGTCAGGCCACATCCTCATTGTGTGCAGGGTTAAACTCATTTATCACCTACATGCATAAAAAGAAGGGGACACTAGAACCTGCTTTGAATGTTGAGAAACTATGAGGAAGTGCCATTAAATAACGATATGCTATAGAAATAAAAAACCATTTTGAGGACCTAGAACCCTGGAAGCAAGAGAGAACATGGAGGAAAAGTGGAAAGAAATTAAGTCCACGGTACTAGTGTAGTGGAGGAAGCCAACTGTTTCAAAAAAGTAGAAGGAAAGTTCTATTGTTAGGTAGTAGTCATGGAAGACGTGTGGCACAGATTTTTCAGGAAAAATTAGGTGACATGTACCAGTCACAAGTGTTTTCAAGCCCTATGCATGTCTTAGCCAACTGATAGAGGATGTAGGATCATTGTCCAAAGGTTTTACAAAGCATGATCATTATGTGGTAGTGGGTGGAGTGGAAAACAGTATTGATAGGGATCAGGGCTAAAATATTGAGTGTGACCTGGTAAAAATAGCATCTGCAATGAACCATAAAAGTGTTGGCTTGGTTTTTGCTTTCATTAGGTATAACTGGTCCCAATTGAACATCTCTGTTGAGGGTCAATATGGAGCTAGATCAGGTGCTTCAGCAGCTACTTTGTCAAGCATAGGTTTGGTTCCTGTTGATGATATTGGTAGGTGGGACTTCACAAGACATGGCCTGCATCTCAGTAGGAAAGAGAAGGGTAAACTGACTGGTATGATAGCAAAATCTTTAAAGGGGGGGGGGGGGGGCACTTAAACCCATGGGAGTACTTTTTCAGGCTAAGATCACTATCCAGTTGTCCTACATAGATTGAAATTAAGCTTAATGAAAAGTTCAGACAGGCAGGTACTAGTGATGTGAAAATACCACAAGATTCTCATAACAGTACAGTGAAAAATAATGTAAGTATGTCACAAGATTGATATAAAAGCACAGTAAAAAATAATGTTAATATTTTGCATCAGACTATCAGGGGATTAAATAACAAAGTAGATGAGCTTCTTGTTTGCATAGAAGATTAAGAAACTGAGGGTGGAACAGATGTACTATGCATGTCTGAACATCATATAGTTACAGGTATGGAAATGGTAAATGTAGGTGGATACAAGCTTTCAGCGCATGTAAGTAGAGGCACTATGGAGAGAGGGGGAATTGCCATATATGTTAAAATTAGTCATAGTGTGAAAAATTTGGAAACTAAAAAATTTTGTGTAGAGCAACACATAGAAGCATCTACATGTGAGCTTAAACTAAATAAAGGCACTTTTATAATTGTAGCCATGTACAGGTCCCCATTGGGAAATTTTAAACTATTTTTGAAAAACTTGAATTCTTTGTTGTGCTATCTGTCAGACAAAGGAAAGCAAATTATTGTTTGTAGGGATTTCAGCATAGATTTACTGAAAGAGTCAGATAGAAAGTGTGACCATGATGACCTTGACGTATTACTTGTTTCTTTCTATTTGACATCAGTTATTGATTTTCCTACTCGGGTGGTAAAGGAAAGCAGCACACTGATATTTTCACAGACCAACATAAATTCAATCAAATAAAAACTTTTCCTGTTAAGAATATCCTGTCTGATCATGATGCACAGCCAGTTACAGCATATGATATAGCTCCATACAGTAATGCAGAACAGTCCTCCAAAATAGAGTGTTCTATAAACGTCAGAATTTTAGAGAAAGCTTGCAACAGTTAGACTGGGATGAGGTGTATAGGGAACATGATGCTAATTTAAAATTTAACTTATTTTATGATACCTTAGTGAGTATATTTGAAAACAGTTTCCCTAAGAAAACAGTGAAATGTAATTGTAGGAAACCATGTAAAATGCCATGGCTTACTAAAGAGATAAAAATATCTTGTAAACAGAAAAGGGAAATGTATCTTATAGCTAGGAGGAGTAATGATCCCAAAACACTGAAACATTATAAAAACTACTGCACTGTATTAAGAAAAGTTATTAAAAAGTCCAGAAGTAAGTGCATTATGTCTGAGATTAGCACATCTGATAATAAAATTAAAACAATTTGGTATATTTTGAAAAGGGAAACAGGGCAACCAAGAGCACAGGAAGACTGTATTTCTATCAAACGCAATGAAAAGTTTGTTAACAAGAAGTCAGAAGTAGAAAACATTTTTAATAATCATTTTTCAGTGTTGTAGAGAAAATAGGTTCCAGCTATTCACTAGAAAATGCAAGGCGGTATATGGAAGAGGCAAGACCTACGCAATTTGATAAAATTGAAATTCAGCCTACCTCTCCTACTGAAATTAGGAAAATAATAAATTCACTCAAAAGTAAAATCTCACATGGAACTGATGGCGTTTCGAAACAGAGTACTAAAAGCTTGTTCCCAACAAATAAGTAGGATTCTCAGCCACATATGTAGTAGCTCACTGAAACAGGGAATTTTACCAGGTAGATTGAAATATGCTATTGTTAAAACATTGCATAAAAAAACTGAATAGATCTGATGCTAACAACTACTGCCCAATCTCACTTCCGACCGTTTTATCCAAAATTCATGAAAAAGTAATGTATCCAAAAGTAGCATCACATATTTGTAAAAATGAAGTACTAACAAAATGTCAATTTGGTTTTCAACAGAAAATGCTATATATATGTTTTCACTGATCAAATATTAAATGCAATGAATAACCTAACATCATCCATTGGGATATTTTGGGATCTCTCAAAGGCTTTTGATCATGTGAATCATGAAATTCTTGTAGATAAGCTTAAGTACTGTGGTATGAGTGGGGTAGTGTACAAATGGTTTAATTCATACTTAACTGGAAGAATGCAGAAGGTTGAAATTAACAGTACAGATACACTACAAAAACCAGCAGAGTCCTCTAACTGGGGAGGTATGAAGAATGGTGTCCCACAGGGTTAAGTCTCGGATCCCTTATTGTTCTTAATATATATTAACGACTTGCCACTCTGTATTCATGAAGATGCAAAGTTAGTTCTTTTTGCTGATGATACAAGTATAGTAATCACACCCAAGAAGCAAGAACCAGGTGAGGAAATTGCAAATAATATCTTTCAGAAAATTATTAAGTGGTTTTCTGCAAATGGACTCTCACTAAATTTTGAGATAACACAGTTTATATAATTCTGTACAGTAAATGGCATAACACCATTGATAAATGTAGACTATGAATGGAAGACTGTTGTTAGCGTAGAACACTCAAAATTTCTGGTTGTTTGCATTGATGAGAAATTGAATTGGAAGAAACACTTCTATGATCTGCTAAAACATTCAGGTTCAGCTACTTATGTTATTAGGGTTATTGCAAATTTTTGTGATAAATGTATCAGTAAATTAGCCTACTATGCCTATTTTCATTCACTGCTTTCATATGGCATCATATTTTTGGGCAATTCATAATTAAGAGAGAAAGTATTTATTACACAAAAGTGTGTAATCAGAATAATAGCTGGAGCCCACCAAGATCACCCTGGAGTCATTTATTTAACAAACTCGGGATATTCACAGTACCTTCGCAATACATATATTCACTTATGAAATTTTTCATTAATAACCCATCCCATTTCAAAACTAACAGTGAAGTACATAGCTGCAACACTAGAAGAAAGGATGATATTCACTATTCTGGATTAAATCTCACTTTGGCACAGAAAGGGGTGAATTATGTTGCCATAAAAATCTTTGGTCATTTGCCAAATAATATTAAAAGTCTGACAGATAGCCAACCAACATTTAAAAACAAATTAAAAGAATTTCTGAATGACAACTCCTACTACTCAATAGATGAATTCTTAGATATGAAGTAGTAACTGTAAACATAAATAAATAAATAAATAAATAAAATAAAAAATTGATTAATTAATTAATTTGTGTAAAGAAAACTCATGTTAAAATGACACATTCCACGTCATTATGAAATGTTGTATTCATGATCTATGGAACAAGGATTAATGTGTGTATGTATGCTCAATGGGACATGCCAGAAGGCTACAGAAAAGAGAATGAAGATGGGGGAGAAAGGGCTAGCTGACAAGGAAAATGAGCAGGAATGAGCAGAAAATGGAACATTTTATCAACATCAGAATGGAGCCAAAGCGAGTCTTAAGAGCAGAGAAGAGAATATATCTAAACAATTTGCTAGAACCAGTTGAGGCAGAGAGCCAAAACAAGAATTCAAGGCAATTCTTCTAATACATAAAAAATTGGAAATGTGGATTTCAGAGCCCAACTTTTTTCATTAGACATAAGAATGGCAACTTGATAAATCACAAGGAAAGAATTGTAGAAAGATGGAAAGAATACTCCTCACAACTGTTGAATCACACAGACCCAGATGAGGTGTTACCTGCAGACACTATAGAGGAAAGGAAAAATGAAGAAGATAGTGAAGGAGACGTGAAGATCACAATCAAAGGACTCAGAAACAACAAAACCCCAGGGGAGGGCAGAATACCATCAGAATTAATCATGAGGGAGGTGCGAGCTTACACTTAGAGATATATAAACTGATCCAGTTGATATGGGCGGAGACACTGCCAGAAGAATGGCTATAATAAGCCCAATATACAAGAAGGGAAGCAAAATGGAACGTGGTAACTACAGAGAAATCAGCTTATTGAATGTAATGTATAAGGTACTGTTCATCATTATCCTCAGAAAATTGCAACCATTCATAGAGAAAAACATACGTACCAAGCTGGCTTTCGATCAAACCAATCGACAATACATCACATTTTCACATTAAGACAATTGTTTGGATAACACTGGGAATATGATAAAGATATCTACAGCCTGTTCATCAGTTCTCAACGTGCATATGACAGCATCCACGGGAATAGCCTGAGGGAGAAGTTCGGGTTGGTTAAACCAAACAATATTCCCATTTTGCAATAGTTCATTTATTCACCTCTTTACACAAGCAAGGCTTACAAAGAACTAACATGGTGGTTTTGCCCAAAGATAATCATAGTTTAGTTCACAGACAATACTCAGATCAATGCTGGTGTCGACCTCATCGGCGCCACATAGCCCCACTACCCCCCCCCCCCCCCCCGCCCCCCCAAATCCCCCTCAGTACGGAGTACTCTTAAGAGGCAGCAGGGGGGGGGGGGGTGACTATGGGGTTGGCAGGGGTGTTCAGCTTGACAGCGTCGTCGGGGAGCTGTGTCAGTAGTAGATGTCGTGAAGGAAGGTTCGGGCACCGAACCTGGAGCGCGTCAGGTGTCGTACTGGGTGTGCTGGTCGTGCAGCGACAGGGAGGCCGGCGGTTTGCAGGAGGAACAAAGCGATGATGACGATGTCTCCAGTGGGTGCGGCGAACACACGAAGCATGTCCAGGTCGACATCGGGTGAGAAGGAAACACATTTCACCAGGTGGCAGGGAATGGCAGAGGTTGTGTCATGAGTAATGGATGAAGGGAAACACACAACAAACAGTGTATCATCACGTAGTACTATAGAAATGTCGTGGATTATGTCCGGGGGAACAGTCACAAACACCTCGAGCTAGGTCACGTTCAAGATGGGGGGGGGGGGGGGGCGTGAGAAACCTCGACAGGGCGAGGCAGGCGACGGGGGAGAGATCGAAGAGACCGGTGAAGGGCCCAGTGGTGAGGGTATGATAGTAGGTAAGCTCGACGTGAGGGCTCGACATGAGCAGACTTAAGTCTGTTGAGAGAGAATGTAACAGCTGAATCTTTTATCTGGATGTCATAGGTGTTGGATGAGTGCTGGAGAACTCGGTATGGGCTGGTATATGGAGGTTGGAGGGGAGCACTGACAGTGTCATCTCAGAGCATGACATCTTCGCAATTGTCCAGAGATTTCGGGATGTGAACCTTAGGGCGGGAGTGGCTGCCGGGCGGAGCAATGTGGAGGTTGATGAAGTGGCATCTGACACGGTCCACGAAGGAAGGTAAGTCAGACTGAGGGAGAGAAGTGGGAGGGCTCACAAGTTCACCAGGGAGAACAATGTTCTGGCCGTATACGAACTTGGCTATTGTGCCTTTGAGGTCTTCCTTATAGATCGCACGAATGCCGAATAGCACAAGGGGAAGGGCCTCCGTCCATGGAGAGTCGTGGCATCGATGAGCCACCTTGAAAGTGTGGTGCCACTGCCCAACTAGCCCATTACTTTGCGGGTGATATGCTTTGGTATGGATGTGCCGGATGCCACAAATGCTACAAATCTCACTGAACAGGGCCGACTCAAATTGTCTGCCCTGGTCGGTTGTGATGATAGCTGGAAATCAAAACGTGATACCCATGATATGACGAAAGTTCAGGCAACAGTTTCTGCCATGATATTGGGGAGGGGGGCAGTCTCAATCAACGAGTTGTTTGGTCGATAAACGAGAGAACATAACGAAAGCTGTTAGAGGGGGGGATAGGGCCGACAGTGTCAATATGAACATGGTGGAAACGCCCAGGAGGATCGAAAAGGTGCTGAGGGGGGCTGAAGTGTGCTTGTGTACTTTGCAGCATTGGTACCCAATGTAGGAGCCTGCCCATTACTGGCAGTCCTTGTTGACATTTCTCCACACAAAGCACTCCGCTACGAGGCAGGCGGACGCACAAACACCGGGGAAGGCTAAATTATGCAGTGCGTTGAAGACAGCCCGATGAAGCATGGTTGGGATGAGGGGTGTAACATGCCCGTACTGTCGTTGCACCAGATCTCACCAGAAATGCCAGGGAAGGTGGTGTGGACAAAGTGTAGTGAAGGGGTAGAGTCTGAAATCAGGTTTTGCGTGTCTTCATTGGTGGGTTGGAGGTTAGGCAGTTCAGAGAGGTCTAACAGCGAATGAATGGCGTCAACTCGTGAAAGAAAATTAGCAACTATATTGTCAGCACCCTTTATGTGTCTGACATCAGTGGTGAACTAAAATATGAAGTCCATGTATCTGAAGCGGCGAGGAGGAGGGTCAGCTGGCGGGTTTGTAATGGCCACAGCCAGGGGTTTGTGGTCTATTAAAACATAGAAAGGGCGTCCCTCAATGTCAGTCTTAAAATGCTTTATCACTTTGTAGACCACGAACAACTCCCTGTCAAAAGTGGAATATTTTCATTGTGCATTGATGAGCTTGCACGAGAAGAACTGCAGAGGCGAAGTTTGGCCGTCGACTGTCTGGCTAAGGACAGCGCCGATGGCAGTATCGCTCAGGTCTGTGGTGATGAAAAGCTGCGCATTGGGATGAGGATGCATGATGGTGCAGGCTTCGGCAAGAAGATTTTTGAGGGCAGTGAAAGAGTCAGTCATATCCATGGAACAGTCCGGGATCCAGAAGTGTGGTTCCCTGCCAAGGCATCCGTCAGAGGAGTCTGAATCTCCATAGCCTGAAGTAGATGTCGGCGATAATAATTAACCATCCCCAGAAAGCGCTGGAGCTCTTTGAATGACGAAGGTCTGGGTAGGTTTAGCATTGTTTGTACTTTCTCAGTGCGTGGCGAAATGCCATCAGCAGAGACCCGAAAAGTGACAGTGGGTTGATGTAGCTGCAATTTGTCCTGGTTGGTCTTGATGCCTGCTGCTGCGACAGTGTTCATAACAGTTTACACATATCGAATGTTGTCCTCGATGGAGGAGTTGAACACAAGAATGTCATCAAGATATGCAAAGCAGAATTTTAGTTTGTATAGCACATCATTGATGAAGCATTGCCAGGTCTGGGTTGCGTTTTTCAGACTGAAGGTCAAGAATTGAAACTGAAATAACCCAACCGGGGTGATGATTGCTGTCTTCTCGATGTCTTCAGGTGTCATGGGGGTCTGGTGGTAGGCCCGTTTGCATTCAGTGACAGAGAACGTGGTAGCACCTAAGAGGGAACTGTTTAAGTCGGCAATGTAGGGTATGGGGTAGGTGTCCATAATTGTTCATATGTTTAGTCGACAGTAGTCTCCACACATGTGCCATGACCCATCTTTCTTGGGTGTCATGCGTATTGGCGTAGACCACCTACTAGCAGAGGTTCAATGGTGCTGGAGCTTAGTAGATCAGAAATCTGTTTTTTAAGGTCAGAGAGGCACTCGGGACAAAGTCGACGTGGTTTACTGGAGATCGGAGGGCCTGAACACAAGAATGTCATCAAGATATGCAAAGCAGAATTTTAGTTTGTATAGCACATCGTTGATGAAGCATTGCCAGGTCTGGGTTGCGTTTTTCAGACTGAAGGTCATGAATTGAAACTGAAATAACCCAATCGGGGTGATGATTGCTGTCTTCTCGATGTCTTCAGGTGTCATGGGGGTCTGGTGGTAGGCCCGTTTGCATTCAATGACAGAGAACGTGGTAGCACCTAAGAGGGAACTGTTAAAGTCGGCAATGTAGGGTATGGGGTAGGTGTCCATAATTGTTCATATGTTTAGTCGACAGTAGTCTCCACACATGTGCCATGACCCATCTTTCTTGGGTGTCATGTGTATTGGCGTAGACCACCTACTAGCAGAGGTTCAATGGTGCCGGAGCTTAGTAGATCAGAAATCTGTTTTTTAAGGTCAGGGAGGCACTCGGGACAAAGTCGACGTGGTTTACTGGAGATCGGAGGGTCTGGCGTGATGCGAAGCTAGTGAACCGTGCCATTGGTGATGTCGGAAATGTTGCCGGCAGCATGGGAAGCGGTTTGTTTTTAATGTGTGGTGGGCAGAGCAGGCGAGACATGGTCATGATGTTCGGAGCCACTCGGTGGATCCGACGGGAGCCAAGGCGGCGAAGTGTACCAGGAGTCAATGTGACAAGATGGCCACCAGCCCAAAGCAGTGGCACCATTGTTGGGTGAGATCGGTAGAGCTCATGAAGCGTTAGTGAGTCCACTGTCCGAGGGCGCGGCCTGTGGCAGCACGGTCGGGGACGAAACATTAGGTGCGAGTGCACTGTTTGTGTTGTCAGTGGTGGTCACATGGTGGTGCGCAGGAGCCAAAGTTGCATAGTTTGAGGTGCTGTCGGTGAGGGGTAGGGGCTGTCATTTCGAGAACACGTGACACTTGTCACGCATGTGCACTCGTGTCCGGCCGAGTGTCAAATGCTGCCGTGTTAGAGGGGTGTGGTCCTGTGGAACTGCCAGTACACCTTATGGTAGAATTGATAGCACAGTTGTGAGGGGTAGCGGGAGATAAGCACACGGAGGCTTGATTGCTGGGACTGCATTGCTTTGTCCTTGCTGCAGTGTCTGTAATTCCTTTGCTGCGTTGGAGAGTTGGAGCTGAGTTACATGGAACCAGAGGGAGAGCTCGAAGTTATCCTTGCGTAAGCTAGAGATGTTTTTGTGCTCAACAAGGCACTTATGCGTGGTTTCTTGTAATATTGTCGACAGAGATGAGATGAGCCCAGATTGATTTATCATGGGGGGGTTTGCTCGACAGAGCACAGTAGAAGTGAGTCTTGGACGGGTGCTGAACTCAGTGTTTCGCACTAGGTCCGGTAAAAGTTTGTGGTGTCGCAAGAAGTCAGTGCCTAGTATAGGTTCGTCAATTTCACACACTAAAAATGTCCACTTGAGTTTGCAGTTTGCAGAGAGTGAGACGATGTGTTGTTGCAGGTTCGAAAATGTCTGGCAAAATCGGCATAATCGTCGAGTGAGAGGCATCGTGTTGCAGTCCGGGGGGGTGTACATCGCCCGCAACATGATGCATGTCAATCACAAAATCCAGCGTTAGGCATTGAGCCAAAGTCATTGTTCAAATGTTGTGTCGATGTAATACACGCGAATATATCTGACGCTGAGGTCACAGACACAGTAAAACGGCGAAAACGGAAGACGTTACAATTCGGGGTCACCAGTGAGGAGGAAGTTTGGGTCGGTTACACCAAACAACACTCCCATTTTGCAGTAGTTCATTTATTCACCTTTTTAGACAAGCAAGGCTTACAAAGAACTAACATGGCGGTTTCGCCCAAAGATAATCTTGGTTTAGTTCAAAGACGATACTCAGATCGATGCTGGTGTCGACCTCATCAGAGCCACACAGTCAAATCATGTGTCTGTGGAATAATGACAATCTAGAAAAGAGCTTGAGGCATTCTTTTGTTTGTTTCCTTCAAGATTCTCATTGCACATAAAGTTTTCGTTGTGATAAACATCGTCTCCACCTCTGATTATGGTGCAACTGTTATTGGTCATAAGTAAAGCCACTTTCATAAACACAACAAAAGTGTTGTCACAGCTAGTGACATACTGGAGTTGCAATGCATTTGCATATGTGAACTCCCTGTTCTTAGTGGCACAACTTAAGAGATGCAACTATTATCGTGCCATAAAAATTTCAGCTTGGTTGTACTTTGTTTGCCACCTTTTTCCATCATTGTTACCTGGTGGTAGTATTTCGAAACATGAGCATTCTGTTGCATTTATCATGGAGTAATTGCTGCTGTACTCCATTCGATTTCAGTGTGTTTTGATGATATTACCGAAAAAATGGAAGCAGTGGTTGGCAGATACGTTTTTGCAGCTTCTGGAACTACAAGAACCGAAACTTATGTTTGATTCCCTGCAGCAGTGTGTGTGTGTGCGTGGGGGGGGGGGGGGGGGGGGCAATATCTACAAACTGATATTGTATCCCACTGTCTTAAGAATTTTCTGGATAATAAAAAACCAAAAAAGTGAGTCATATAAACTTCGCAGTTCGTGAGTCCAAGCATTGCATAAATTGTGGATTAAATGATGGAAATATCTCCAGAATGTGATGTGGGAGCTGTTAAAGTTAGTTTCGTGAAAGGGCTACATCAACAAATACTACAATATTCTAAAATCTTGGGAGATTTGTGTGTCTGCATTTGATATATGTATGCCAGCCATTGGTTAGTTTGCTATTGCACACAGCATTGTCATCTCCTGAGTGCTATTTCATTCATAAATGTGTTTGTGGCTCCTGATTTATTTTTGTATTTAATCTATTTTCAGATCCAAGACTTGGGTTTTGTCTTTCTTGTATTTAAGTGTTGTCACAGCTGCAATGCCATAACCTGAAGTATAACACTCATACTCGTCCGTATGATTTCAATAGATGCCATATTGAAAGCTGTACAACTACGTGGAATTTGTGAACCATAGCTCATGATGCCAGTACAGGAAGCCACAAGCTGTGATGCCACATTAGTTGCATTTGTGAAACTGACTTAAGTTGCCACAGCTTTTCAAAACATGGCATAGTGGCGCACCTGACTTGATAATCAGGTCACCAATTTTTTTAAACCTAGTGCTGGTGTGGAGCAGGTGACAGAGGATTTACAATCACTTTGAAAAGATTTCACTAAGGAAGTCACCATAGTTATAGTGGGCGAGCCAGGTGATAGTACTGACAGAGATCCTGGGTACAGTATAGAGTCTGAACTGGCAAAGATTGCATCAGCATCAAAGCATACTAGTTTTGAGTTTGCATCTGTTCCATGACCAATGTCATTTGAACTCTTTTGTCAGGAGAGTTAATTTGGAGCTGAAACAGCTGCTTATGTCAGGTTCAGGGTCGCACTTTGGTGTGGTTCCTGTTGATTCTCTCAGTAGGTGGGATTACACTAGGCATGGCCTTCACCTCAAAGGAAAGGGAAGGGTAAACTGGCTGGGAAAACAGCAGGAAAGTTCAATGAGGGAGGCACAGTCATGAATGGTAAAATACCAGTGGTTTTAGGGTAGGGAGGACAGAAAGTTTTAAGAGAGGTTAGGATTGAGGCAAACATTCAGTTTGAGAAAGAAACCAAAAAACATAATTCTAGGTTATTACATCAGCATAAACAGCTTTTGGTTGCGAATTTTTAACACTGGTATAGAAATTTAAGTGTTACAGGATGTAGGTTAGCATCTCACTTTTGTAGAGCAGAAATGGGGAAAGGAGGAATTGCCACACTGATGAGGAAATATCATAAATTAAGGAACATAGACATTCATAAATTACCTAGAACAGCATTTGGAAGCATGTGCAACAGAAGTAGAACTTAATAAAAAATCCTTCATAATATTAAGTGTATATCGAGCATCTGCAGGTAACTTTAATCTGTTCATAAACCACCTTGAAACTGCAGTGGTCCATTTAACAACCAAAAACAAAGAAATTGTGGGTGCTGATGACTGCTGTGTAGATTTTCTTAAAGACTCTTCCAGTAAGAACTTATTTGAGTTAGTAGCACTATCAATCAACTTAATTCCCACTGTAAAGTCCCCAACCAGGGTAGCCAATTGCTCACAAACAGCCATTGATAATGTCTTTCGAGAAAAGTCCAATGAACAAAATTATAGTAGAAAACCAATAATCAATGGCTTCTAGGACCATGACATGCAGTTCCTTCTGTTAAATGTTAATACTGAACAGGATATAAAATCTGTTAAATCTGAACTCAAGAGGGTAATCAATACGCAAAAAATTGATTATTTTATGACACCCTTCAGATACATTCACTGAAGTGATGTTTACAGTGCTCATGGGATGAATGAAAAATATAACACTTTTGCTAATCAAGTTCTCACCTTATTTGAACACTGTTTTACCCCAAAACTAGCCAAGGTTAGAGCAAAGTCTATGAAGAAGCCGTGGATTACTCAAGGTATAGAGGTATCTTGTAAAACAAAAAGAAAACTTTATCTGTCTATCTGAAACAGTTCTGATGTTGATGCTATAGCACATTACAAGAAAACAGCAAAATATTGAAGACTGTAATATGGACTTCAAAGCAACTATATTACAAGGAAAATATAGTTATATGAGAGAACTAAATAAAGACAATATGGGATATAGTGAAGGAGGAGGCTGGTAGAACCAGACATGAAGAGGGACAAATAGCATTAAGAGTAAATGACACATTAGTGACAGATGTATATAGTGTTGCAGTACTTTTTAACAAACACTTTATAACTGTTACTGAAAAGATGGGGTTGTCAGGTTCTGTAGATGCTGCCATGAGATACCTCAGACCAGACATTTCAAGTAACTTCCATAATATGAATTTGACCCTCACTACCCCAGCAGAAGTAATGCCCATCATAAAATCTTTAAAATCAAACACATCTAGTGGGTATGATGAAATATCAACAAAGTTAATTAAAGAATGTGATTCTGAGTTAAGTAACATATTAAGCTACCTGTGTAACCAGTCATTTATCAGTAGACTATTTCCTGAATGGTTGAAATATATTGAAGTTCAGCCACTGTTTAAGAAGGAAGATAAAGAAATAGCATCAAATTTCTGTCCAATTTCACTTTCGTCAGCATTCCCAAAAATGTTAGAAAAGGTAATGTACAATTGGCTTAATAACCGTCTTCTCACAAATAACATACCGTCAAAGTTGCAGTTCATATTTCTAAAGGGTTCTGATGTTGAGAAGGCTATCTACACTTACAGTGAAAATGTACTTAATTCATTAGACAAAAAAGTACAGGCAGCTGGTCTATTTTGTGATCTGTCAAAGGCATTTGACTGTGTAAATCGCGATATCCTTTTCAGTAAATTAGAATATTATGGTGTAACAGGAAACGCTGCAAAATGCTTCAAATCTGGCAGGAAACAAAGGGTGTTACTAGGAAAGAAACATGTATTAAGCTATCAGGCAACATCCAACTGGTAATTAATTACATGTGGTGTCCCACAAGGTTCCATCTTAGGGTCCTTACTTCTTATTGTGTATACCAATGACCTTTTATCAGTTACATTACCAGATGCCAAGTTTGTTTTGCTTGCTGATGATACAAACATTGCAATAAATAGCAAATCAAGTCTAGTTTTAGAAAGATCAGTTAATAAAATATTTGTGGACATTAATCACTGGTTCCTAACCAATACTTGTATTGTATTGTATTTTTTATTGGTCCTGTTGTCTACAGAGCAGCTTATGCATAAGACATTGGACAAGTCAAGTTATAAATATAAAGGCTGAAAGTCATTTCAAGGCATACATATTTAAGGTTACAATAATACACTTTACACGTAAGTATTTATATAACACATTTCATAAATTTAAATATTCTTCAATGGAGTAAAAGCAGTGATGCTGTAAATATGACTTTAGAGATTTTTCCAAATGTATTGATCTCAGTGATAGCTTTTATGTTTTCAGGAAGTTTGTTAGAAAGCTTAACTACCATGTGAAAAGTGCCTATGTAGCACAGTGCTGTGTTGATTTGAGTCAAATGTAAGTTTCTTTTCTGTCTCGAATACCATATCTTTCTAGCCTTGATAACAGAATTTCATGGTTCACCATGTCAAAAGCTTTTGAAAAGTCAATAAAGATGCCTATTGTTTCCTGTTTTTTGTCCATCAGGTTTAGGATGGAATTGATGCACTCATAGACAGCAGTTGTTGTTGACCTCTTATTTCTGAATCCATGTTGTTCATTACATAGGATGCTGTTTTTATTTATAAATTTCATAAGTTTCTCATACATAACTTTTTCCAGTACTTTGAGATGTCGGAGGAAATTGTGATGGGTCTGTAGTTATTTGCATTGTCTTTATCCCCTTTTTTATGTACAGGAATAACATTTGATGTTTTCAACACATCAGGGAAAATGCCTGCCTGAAGTGAGCAGTCGTATAAGTGTGTGAGTACTTCAATTAGGTTTGATGCACTCTTCTTTAACATTGTTGCAGGTATACTATCAATACCTACCGATTTGGAATTTTTTAGTCGTTTTATTGGTTTAGCTACTTCATCTTGTGAAACAGAACTGATGTACATTGATCCTCTACATGCACTTATTTTATATTCATTTGCCTGGATGCTCTTAAAGTTTGATTGTAACATATTATCAGCTACACCTGTTAAAAAGTTGTTAAATGTGTTGGCTACTTCTAAGGGGTTTGTTACTTTTTTATTTTTATGTGATAGTGTTATATTTTTGCAAGGTTGTCTGTATTCTCCACATTCTTTTTCTATAACACTCCACATAGCCTTTGATTTATTAGCTGAATTATAAATGATTTCATCATTATGCATTATTTTTGCTACTTTTATTACTTTTCTTAATATTTTGGAGTAATTTTTATAGTATGCGCATACTAAAGGTGAGGAATTTTTTGAGTTACCTGTTTCATGAAGTAGTCTTTTCTTCTGGCATGTAACCCTTATTCCCTTTGTAATCCAGCTGTTTATTCTAGTGTTCCCTCGTATGGTTAATGTTTTCAGTGGGAATGCAAGTTCAAAGAAATTGGGTTAATATATCAATGAAAGTGTTGAATTCTTCATTTATGTTTTTCATTTTGTACACTCCTAGCCATTTTTCTTTCTGTATTAAGTCGTTGAAGTAGTTTAAATAATGCTGATTATAATTTCGATGTGCTATTCTGAAAGACACGTTAATAATACTGCCTTGTACTTTTATGCTTAACATTTGAGCAAGATGGTCACTAAAACCTGCATTGAAAATTTTTAGTGAGGTGTTGTGTAAACTCTTCTTGAGTACAAACTGATCAAGAGCTGTTTGCCAAGTTTCTGATACTCGGGTAGCTGCTTTTACTTCAACCTTTAAATTGTAGGACGTTGCAAGGTTCAATATGGTCTCCCTATTTCCACTACTCGTGAGGAAGTCAATATTGAAGTCAACACAGATTATCAATTCACAATCCATTTTATTTACTTTATTTAGCAATGACTCCATTTTGTTTAAGAAAATTTCAAAATTCCTGGATGGTGATCGGTAAACAGTAGCAATAACCAGGTTGAACTGAGTAATTTTTATAGCTGCAATTTCATAATCCTTTTCAACATTTGCCCTAGTTAAGTCAGGTAGTGTAATAAAATCTACATTATCCTTTGTGTAAATTGTTACTCCACCCTGCTTGCTGTTTTTCCTGCAGTAGTAAGCAGTCAAGACAAATTTGTTTATTTTCGTATTCTGGATTAATTCTGGGTTAAGCCAGTGCTCAGAAATGCATAACACTGAGACATCATTAAGTTCATGTGTTAATAGTACGTTAATTTCATTGATCTTATTACGCAGGGATTGCACATTATGGTGATACATTTTTAGTTTGGGCGTATTCACGATTTGGTAATTGGGAATCATATTTACAGCATCACATACCTCTAGTTTAAATTAGGAACATCAGCAGTGTTTTATTTTCATTCTTCTGTCTTTTTTATTTTGTTTTCCTCACTGTTGTTGGAAGGATGACCAGGAAGCTGATAGATTGTTCTATCCCTTACAAGTCTTTCTTTAATTATTTCACTAACACTATTACAAACAGACCTTTTCCCTTCATAGTTCAAATGCATTCCATGTTTTGTGTTCAGATTTCGATGCAGCTTGCTTATATCCAGTACATCGCACATAGCGTATTGATAACACAGTTTCCTTATTTTAATGTTTGTTTTCCGAATTACTTTGTTTACACACGAACTATAAATCCGATCATGCCTATGAGGAAGTGTGGCAACTACTGTGTTTCTGCATTTATTAGCTTGTAAAAAAATTCTGCAGGGTTTTCACGCAAACCTCTGCTTCATTTTTTGCCACATTGTTTGAACCCATTATACATATGATAAATTCATTTTCTTGCATTAATTTTGTCTGAGAGTTAATGTCTACAACACTAAACTTTGAAAAACACACTACATGCAGTTCAGAACTTGTAAGGGGTGTCCCACGAGTAAATGCCTAACATATGATGACAAGCAGATAGAAAAAGTGGACAGTGTTAAATTCTTAGGATTACAGCTTGATAATAAATTCACATGGAAGGAGCACGCCACAGAACTGCTGAAGCATATATACAAATCTATATCTGAAATGCAAATTCTGTCAGACATAGGGGATATAAAAATGAAAAATCTGACATACTATGCTTACTTTTATTCTGTAATGTCATATGGTATTATGTTTTGGGGTAATTCAGCAAGCCAAGCTTAAGTTTTCCAGGCACAAAAAGAGCAATAAGAGTTGTATGTGGTGTGAACTCAAGAACATCCTGCAGAGGCCTGTTTAGGGAACTAGGGATACAAACTACTGCTGCCAATATATTTATTCCTTAATGAAATTTATCATTAAAATATATCACTTTTTCAAACCAACAGCTCAGTTCATGGAATCAGTATAGAAACAAGAACAATCTTCGCAAGGATTTAAAGTCACTTACTCTTGTACAAAAAGGTGTGCACTATTCAGGAATGTGCATTTTCAATAACTTGCCAGCAACAATAAAAAGTTTAACAACCAATGAAATTCAGTTTAAGAGAAGCCTAAAGGATTTTCAGTGTAAATAAGTACTGTAGTAGTTCTATTATTTGTTTGTTGTTGTTGTTGTGGTCTTCAGTCCTGAGACTGGTTTGATGCAGCTCTCCATGCTACTCTATCCTGTGCAAGCTTCTTCATCTCCCAGTACTTACTGCAACCTACATCCTTCTGAATCTGCTTAGTGTATTCATCTCTTGGTCTCCCTCTATGGTTTTTACCCTCCACACTGTCCTCAAATACTAAATTGGTGATCCTTTGATGCCTCAGAAAATGTCCTACCAACCGATCCCTTCTTCTAGTCAAGTTGTGCCACGAACTCCTCTTCTCCTCAATTCTATTCAATAGCTCCTCATTAGTTATGTGATCTACCCACCTGATCTTCAGCATTCTTCTGTAGCATCACATTTTGAAAGCTTATATTCTCTTCTTGTCCAAACTATTTATTGTTCATGTTTCACTTCCATACAGGGCTACACTCCATACATATACTTCCAGGAACGACTTCCTGACACTTAAATCTATACTCGATGTTAACAAATTTCTCTTCTTCAGAAACACTTTCCTTGGCATTGCCAGTCTACATTTTATATCATCTCTACTTCAACCATCATCAGTTATTTTGCTCCCCAATAAGCAAAACTCCTTTACTACTTTAAGTGTCTCATTTCCTAATGAAATTCCTAATGTAATTCCCTCAGCATCACCCGAGTTAACTCAATTACATTCCATTATCATTGTTTTACTTTTGTTGATGTTCATCTTATATCCCCCTTTCAAGACATTGTCCATTCCGTTCAACTGCTCTTCCAAGTCCTTTGCTATCTCTGACAGAATTACAATGTCATTGGCAAACCTCAAAGTTTTTATTTCTTCTTATTTGTTTATAATTAAAAAACACTTTTTTTCAAATTTTAGATTCAGTACATTAAAGTGATCTTAGTAAATGAGTGTTCATTAAAGAAAAAAAGAAAAAGAGAAAGAACAAGAGAGAGAGAGAGAGAGAGAGAGAGAGAGAGAGAGAGAGAGAGAGAGAGAGAATGATCATTCCACTTGTGACCTGTGGAAGGTATATAAGTGTATTTGTTTTAGTTGTAAATATTTGTCGTGTATTATTGTTTTTCTGGCATGTTCTACAGCCTGGAGGACCTCCTCACTACGGATCAATTGGAATGAAAGCATGTGTGTGCTGGCATGCTTACATGTGCATATGCGCACACAAAAACACACACACATACATACATACATACATACACACACACACACACACACACACACACACACACACACACACACACACACACACACCTACTAATATAAATAATTATAAGAGTAAAAATGGATGGGAGTACTTTGCTTGACTAGATATTTTTTTATTTTATTTTTTTTTACTTATGATTGTAAAACAATACTTACCATCAGGATACGAAACGTGTAATATTGATAATAGACATATAAAAGTAAAAGGGATGCACTATCTGGCTTTAAAAAGTAAGAGTCTTTTCATCGGGAGGAGAAAGGGGTATATTAATGGAGTTAAAAAGGAATGACTAGTCACTCAGGCCCCAGGATGAGAGAGACCTAACTGTAGAGATAATGGGGATGAATGGGTAAGTATCAAACAAATTTCCAGTATAGATGTCAATGACACTCCTGCACATTTGCTAATGTCAACAATCCATCTGCCATAAGTTTCTTAGTATATTTTTAATTTTCTTTCTTTTCGTGTCAAATATTATACCTGAACTTCTGTGAAATGTTTGTCACTTCAAGTGTTTCTTTAAGAAATTGGTAGTAGGTTATCTTCTACCACATTGTCATAAGTATTAATACAACTGACATCTTGTTATGAGGAGAGTAAAAGGTATGGACCAAAAATGCTTTAATGCTCTCTGATATTAATAATAAAATGCAGCTTTGGTTGAATTGTAATTTATGCAACTCCAAGGAAACAGGAAAATATTCGCCATCTAGAATTTGCATCATGGTGCAGGACTCAAAGTGAGTGCAAGGGTCTTCAGAAGTCTCCCATCATATATGAAGTAACACATTTAGAATTCGTCCAGATTCAAAAGAAAATTAATTGTAGAACTTGCTAGGCACTCCTTCCAAATTGCCTGATCATGTAGATTGAAAAATTCAATATTCCTATCTGCTGCATGAAAAGTAGCGATGCTCATTACAAACAGTGCTCAACTTCTGTGGTACATAGACTGTTCTATGATAAACCTCAATACAGTCATGTAGGTATTAAGTTTGCAATAGGAGATACACAGCACTGATTTAATGTCAGCTATGCTGTTAATTTTTGTATGTTTAGTTTATGCTGGCTCAACATAAATACTTTTGTAGCAGTATTGTGATGATTAATTGTTAATACCGTACCAGCTGCTGCTTGAAATCTGTTATTGCATACCTTGACTATTTTCAAATCATTAACAGTTATACTTGTTTGCAGGATATGCGTAACATGATGAATGAAGGAATGTAACTTGAAAAAAATCTAGAGGTCATGTTTGGATATTGAATGTAATTGGAAATACAACATTAATTACTGCACAATTTCTGATAGTTGTAATTAATGTATAAATGATTATAAAAATTATATATGAAAGTTTTTCAGACTGATCCATTGAGTAACTGTTGTTAATACAAATTCTGAATGAATACAGTCTTATTTTTATTTTTTGATCTGATATTTTAAAGATTTATATTCTTGTACATTTTGTACAAAATCTTGATTTACATGCTGTGTAGGTGCAATCGTTTAGATAACATCCATCACATTAAGACTAGGTGAAATCATGGACATGTAGGGAAGTCCACCACTAATGTGTGTGACTCATGAAATCTTCAGGTCCAGGTGTTTTTGTCTTTTTGCGTAATCCACTTAATGTATTACAGAATTTAATGTAGTCTATCATTGCAACTCCTTTCCTCATGCAAACTGGAGCATCATCAAGAGCCAGATCAGCCTGTGAAAAAATTGACATGCTGTTAGGTATCAACTCCACTGTATCACCAAGTAAACATTTTTAAATTTGTTGAACTTATAACACTGCATTATCAAAAAATGAATATGAATTACAGTGACCTGAAGTTGAATACAAGGGTGCTGAACAACATAAAATACTTAATATTATTGAGGGGAAATGGTGAATAGCAATATAAAGGAACCATATGTATAGCTTTAAACAGAGTGTTGACACCTGTGATAAATGATGGACAAAGATCAATAAACAATAAAGCTGTGACAATTTAGGTGTGTGAAGATGGCTGACTCAGTCAAATTCAGTAACAGCTATATGTAAGCAATTTGTTATTGTGTTTCTAATAAAAGTGATTTTAAGAGTCCTCCATCTCTGTCTGCACTTCATCTTGTGATTTCTGCAGATTTACTGCTATACACAAGTCACTAAATGGAAGTGTTTTTATTATGACCAACAAAAAATTACCTTCTCATTTCAAATTTATTTTCTGCTCATAACATGTAATTTTACATGCATGGGAAGTATCAGCAAAGTATAAATTATAGCATTATTTTTTACAATAAGCTACAATAAAATAATTTGAACAGTAGGACACTTGTTATGAAATTTATTCTATACTTGTTTCTTGGAAGGATTCTTACTTAATTATTATTCATATTATATCTAAGTTATATGGGCATTTATGGATAAGCTGTCGCTTGAATCATTTTTACAAGTGTCTCATGTCTCATCTTATGAATATTTGGTAGAAAATTATAAAAAAAAAGACAGCCCCTTGGATGTATGGGCTTTTTGGTGTTAAAGTTGATCTCCAATCAGCTATATGGAAGTCTGTTTTATACTTGACTGTGAATTTGTGTGTTCCAATTTGTGATCTTAGTGTCTTGTTTCACTAGCATAATGGTTTCTAGCATACACGTAGCCTAACTGGCAGAATACAGAAACTGCTAAACAGGCTTTTACAAGCTGTTCCTTGTTTCACTTACACTGTGATCTTCAAGGCTCTCATCTGTATAATGAAAATCCTTTTCGTATTAGTATGGCAGGTCATTTTACTTAGGTCTGGCAAATGCACACAGTTAAACTTATTACACAGCTTTTAGCTTAAAATTGTAGAACTGTACTACTTTATTAACTCAAAACCAATGTGGCAGACCATGATGTGCTGCATATCTATGATAATGACATTTATACTAATTAGTTTTGGGAACAAGTTTCAAAAATATCACAGGGTTCTCTTGCTTTCATTTTTATTTACATTGTTGCCACCACCTATAATCACCAAATGATCATCTTTTTTTGTTGACTTGTCCATTAAAATATTCTGCTCCACTAAATTTAATGTGACAACCAGGCTTAATCTTAATAAAAATGGAATGTTTTAAATGCATATTTTTACAAATACATGTGTAGAGATCTTCTCCATGGCAGTCAGCTCATGGTAAGAGCCCTTCGGTGCATATTTGCTTTATAAATTCAATTTTAGAATTTTTTGGAGATTTTGCCATTGCTTTTCTGTTTACCTATATTGGTTGAATTACCACAACCAGCTTGTAGTGCCAAAATTTTGAGAGCAATATCACTGGAGGTGTACTTACATATTGAGCTTGCTTGCATGTTTGTTCAGCACTCACCATATTTTCTAAATGGAATGACCCTTAATAACGCCTTTAGTTTGGGCTATGTGATGTTTCCAGCTGAGTGCTTTATATTTCATTTCCAGCTCATAATATTACCCCCCCCCCCCCCCCCCAAAAATTGTACAGTTCATTGCATTGTCACCTCTCTCTTATCCCTTCTTCTGTTTCTTGTAGTAATTCCCATAATGCACCTCTCCATTGCTTCCTCAGTAAGTCTGTTTTTAAATGATTTTCATCTTAAAAGTCCATATCTGCTCCCATAAATCAAAACTGGTAATGCACACTGATTATAAATTGTCTGTTTTAGATACATCAGAGGTCTTGTTTTTTATTGATTTTCACATTAAAAGCTTGTATCTCACTCCCACAAAGCATAACTGGTAATACACACTGATTGTAAATTTTCTGTTTTAGGTATATCAGAAAAAGAAAACAGTTGTTTAGTTGACTACAAAAACTCCAGTCCATTATTGCTCTTTTGTTCATTTACTTTTGTAGAAATTTAATATGTGTCATCAACTGTTTTACATACAAAGACCTATCAACTCGTCCTCTGATTTAAATGTTACTTTATTTTCTATGTCATCATTATCATCACCACCACCATTTCCCAGCTCCAGTTTCCCTGGTGTGATGTACAAGCCCTCACTATCTACTCCTGTCTTCATAGATCTACTGTTGCTGTCCATTTATCCCACAATATCATCTGGCTGTTATTTTCTTTTCCATTCTCATAATGTGCCCATACCACTGCAGTCTGTGTTTATTTATTGAACTAGTAACAGGGATTTCAATGCCAACTACATTCCTGTTCAGATTATTTTTTATCTTGTCCTTTCTAGTAGCTTGCTTCATAGGTCTTATGAATCTCATTTTTCTCCCTTAATTCTGCTGTCGTCTTTTATCAGTAGGGTTTATTGCTCTAAACCATAAGTGAGAATGGGCACAAATTATGTGCTGTATAAGGTTGTTTTTGCTTTTTGTGGTTTTTTGCTGTCCCATGAATGTTTTCTGACTTAATCGCAATAACTGAATGCTTTCTGTGTCCCTCTAGTGTTTCCTGGGTAATAGGAGATTGGTCCCTGTTGATGGTAATTTCTATAGTCTTGGTGTTGCTCATCTCCAGCCCAAAATTTGTAAACATACTGTTCATTCTATCAGCTTTTTCTTACTTTTTATATGTTGATTCCTTATTCTTGGTATGTTGATTAAAAATAATTTTGCTTATAAGTAATTTTTGATTATAAATAATTTTACGTACTGGGCATCTACAGCTGTTCAAGAGCATGATGTTAAGAAGAATTCCACTGAAAGCTGGTGAAATTGTTGTTTATTGACATGCAACCAGCCTTGCAGCCTAAAGCTACATCTTCAGGTGCAACAATGTTAAAAAGTCATAGGGACCCATCATTTCTAGTCAAGATATATATCATAGTGATTTAAATAAAAACCTTAAAAGTTCCATAAAATTTCGAAAACTTGTGTGCTGTGTTGGTAGTTGGCAGTAGTGTTCCTCAAGTTTAAAAAGTGACTGACATGTGGCAAAGTGATGCTAAAATGCAGGAGAAGGTAGCAGCATTCACAACAAGCTGTCAGTATGCACTGTAATTGAGCAGCTATATATGATCCGTTTTTTGTGTAGTGAGGGTGTCAAATCCATCAATATTCATCGCAGAGTGACAGCACAGTATGGTGATTCATGTTTCTTATTGGAGAAAGTGTATAAGTGGTGTAGGAAGTTTAAAAGTGGTTTAACATCTGTGGAGGATTCCCCAAGCCCAGAGCAGCGTCACCGCTTAGTGATGGACGAGACGAGAATGTTGCATTAGGAGCTTGTAGAGGAGAACAGATGTGTAACTCTGAAACAGCCACAAGTGTGAACTTTAGTACTGGTTCAGTGCAGAATATTGTTCACAATGTACTGCATTTGTGCAGAATATTGTTCACAATGTACTGCATTTCGTATAAGGTATCTACAAGATGGGTGCTATGTCAGTTGATTGCCAAATTGGAAGACCATCGTGTTGGTACCTGTGAAGAACTTATGCATCATTTCCATGTTGAAGATGAAGCATTTCTGTGAAAAATTGTTATAGGCTTGGGTCCCCTGTCACCAACCAGAAACGAAAAGGTCAAGCAAAGAATGGCACCATGGCTCATCGCTGAAACCAAAAACTGATGGTAAATTCAAGCTTATTCTCTTCTATGACATAAACAAAGTAGTTTTGGAGCATTACACGGATAGGGGAGTGATGTTAACCAGTACTTCTTATTCACCCTGCAATCAGGAGTAAATGATGAGGATTTATGACGTCAGGAGTATTGATAAACCATGATAAAACCTGACCCTGTAAGACAGTTGAGACTATTCAGGAAATTAAATTTGAATGTCTGGTACATCTTCCTTATTCACCAGACCTCACTTCTAGTGACTTTCATCTGTTTGGCACACTCAAAGACGCAATGGGAGGCAGACATTTGAGATGTAACAAAAAGGTGAAAACTGCAGTCCATGAATGGCTAAACATATGACCAAAATAATTCTTTCATCATGGTATCTATGCACTTATGAAGCGGTCGAATATATGTGTTCAATGTCTGGGAGACTATAATGAAAAAGGACATGTAAGTTTTTTGTTCAGTGTTACAATGAAAAACATTATAGCAGTTTTAAGGTTTTCACTTGAATCACCCTTGTATTATTTAGTGAGTATTATCTACATTACATTGGTAAATGAAGGGTGACAAAGACATGAGCCGTTAATTTTATTAAAATTGCTGGTGTGTGAATCATATATTTATAGACTCTTGTATTATGATTTGTCTGCATTATTGTGATGGCAGGGCAACCTGATGTTGGGAAGAGTAGAAGTGGCTTGCGCAAGTGACTGTGACAGATGGTGTTAGTATCAGGAGGCTACATATCTCCACAATAACTAATTGAATTGTGATTACAGTGAAGTGAAGTGATCAGCGGTTACCAAAGAATTCTAAAAGCAGCTATCCACGAGTTGCCTAGCAGTGATCATTAAGTAACCTTCCAGATTACTACTCTGGTTTACAGATATTTACAGACTGGGTTATATCCTGTAAGTTGGCTAGCCTGGATTTAGTCCTTGAATTGGGAATGTGTAACTTATCCAGTTTGCACTTTGCTTTAGGGTGATCTTTAGTGAACTTATGCATTTTATTCTGAGTGTCCTCATATGACTCTAATAGTGTACAGTGTGCTTTGAATAAATCTGATGACTCTTGTTAATACTGTGTTTTGTAGATAATTAGCCACCTTGGAGAAACTGACATTTATTAAGTGCAACATAGCTTTTTGTGACTGCCATCACAACAACATGGTGATAAGAATATTTGAGCATAGTGATTTCATTTGTGACTACTTTCTGCTGTGCACATTTTTTAATTATTCCCAGTGAAATATTTTTTGACTCTGTTCTAATCAAACACTTTTACATTTCAGTATGGAAACTTGGAACTCTGATATGTCAGTGCAAGCACTCCTCTTGATGAAGAAATTGCAGAGGACACAGGAGCTTATGTTGGCAAAATTATCTGACTCTGAAGCTAATCCAGCCACTTCCAAGGTTTCCAAGTTTTCACAGGAAGTTGGAGCCACGGCCGAACTACATTTCCAGTTTGGAGCAGTACTTCATTGTCCAGTTCACAGGTGACATACAACAGGTTCCAGCTTTTTTACTTGTATATATGTTGATAGAGACACTAACAAACACTAACACACACAAAATTCAAGCTTTTGCAACCCTCGGTTGCTTCATCAGGAAAGAAAAAAAGAGAGGGAAAGATGAAAGGATATGGGTTTTAAGGGAGCAGAAAGACTTACCTTAGGGGGAAAAAAGGACAGGTATACATTCGCACACACACACATATCCATCCGCACATATACAGACACAAGCAGACATATGTAAAGGCAAAGAGTTTGGGCAGAGATGTCAGTCAAGGTGGAAGTATAGAGCTAAAGATGTTGTTGAATGACAGGTGAGGTATGATGGCAGCAACTTGAAATTAGTGGAGGTTGAGGCCTGGTAGGTAATGGGAAGAGAGGATATATTGAAGGGCAAGTTCCCATCTCCAGAGTTCTGATCGGTTGGTGTTAGTGGGAAATATCCAGATAACCCGGACGGTGTAACACTGTGCCAAGATGTGCTGGCCATGCACCAAGGCATGTTTAGCCACACTGTCTGCCTGTGTCCATTAAAGCGAATGGACAGTTTGTTGCTGGTCATTCCCACATAGAAAGCTTGACAGTGTAGGCAGGTCTGTTGGTAAATCACGTGGGTGCTTTCACACAAGGCTCTGCCTTTGATCGAGTACACCTTCCGGGTTACAGGACTGGAGTAGGTGATGGTGGGAGGGTGCATGGGACAGGTTTTACACTGGGGGCGGTTCCAAGGGTAGGAGCCAGAGGGTAGGGAAGGTGATTTGGGGATTTCATAGGGATGAACCAAGAGGTTACGAAGCTTAGGTGGACGGCAGAAAGACACTCTTGGTGGAGTGGGGAGGATTTCATGAAGGATGGACCTCATGTCAGGGCAGGATTTGAGGAAGTTGTATCCATGCTGGAGAATCACATTCAGAGTCTGATCCAGTCCCGGAAAGTATCCTGTCACAAGTGGGGCACTTTTGGGGTTGTTGTGTGGGAGGTTCTGTGTTTGAGGGGATGAGGAAGTGGCTCTGGTTATTTGCTTCTGTACCAGGTCGGGAGGGTAGTTGCGGGATGCAAAAGCTGTTTTCAGGTTGTTGGTGTAATGGTTCAGGGATTCAGGACTGGAGCAGATTCGTTTGCCAGGAAGACCTAGGCGTAGGGAAGGGACCGTTTGATATGGAATGGGTGGCAGCTGCCATAATGGAGGTACTGTTGCTTTTTGGTGGGTTTGATGTAGATGGTTGTGTGAAGCTGGCCATTGGACAGATGGAGGTCAACGTCAAGGAAAGTGGCATGGGATTTGGAATAGGACCAGGTGAATCTGATGGAACCAAAGGAGTTGAGGTTGGAGAGGAAATTCTGTGGTTCTTCTTCACTGTGAGTCCAGATAATGAAGATGTCATCAATAAATCTATACCAAACTTTGGATTGGCAGGCCTGGGTAACCAAGAAGGCTTTTAGGTAGGGTGGCAAGTGATCGGCGTGAAAGGAAGTGCTCCATCACAGCGATGCCCTGGACGTGCAGAATATTTGTGTATAAGGAAGTGGCATCAATGATTACAAGGATGGTTTCTGGGGGTAACAGATTGGGTAAGGATCCCAGGCATTCGAGAAAGTGGTTGGTGTCTTTGATGAAGGATGGGTTGAAGGTGTTGATCTACGTACGCAGAGATACGTTCTGTAGGGGCTTGGTAACCAGCTACAATGGGTCAGCCGGGATGTTTGGGTTTGTGAATTTTAGGAAGTAGGTAGAAGGTAGGGGTGCGGGCTGTCAGTGGGGTCAGGAGGTTGATGGAGTCAGGTGAAAGCTTTTGTAGGGGGCCTAAGGTTCTGAGGATTCTTTGAAGCTCTGCCTGGACATCAGGAATGGGATTACCTTGGCAAACTTTGTATGTAGTGTTGTCTGAAATCTGACGCAGTCCCTCAGCCACATATTCCCGACGATCAAGTACCACAGTCATGGAATCCTTGTCCGCCGGAAGAACGACGATGTATCGGTCAGCCTTCAGATCATGGGTAGCCTAGGCTTCAGCTGTGGTGATGTTGGGAGTAGGATTAAGGTTTTTCAAGAAAGATTGAGAGGCAAGGCTGGAAGTGAGAAATTCCTGGAAGGTTTGGAGAGGGTGATTTTGAGAAAGAGGACGTGGGTCCCGGTGTGATGAAGGACGGAACTGTTCCAGGCAGGGTTCAATTTGGATAGTGTCTTGGGGAGTTGGATCATTAGGAGTAGGATTAGGATTATTTTTCTTCATGGCAAAGTGATATTTCCAGCAGAGAGTACGAGTGTAGGACAGTAAATCTTTGCCGAGGGCTGTTTGGGAACAAAATCAGCAGATGCGAAGGTAAATTCAGGAGAACCTGAAATAACTGTGACAAAACCATTACTGTTTACAGTATATATAAATGATCTACTGCATGGTGTTGAAAACTCCATGAGAATGTTTCTACTATCTATGCAGTTATCAATAGGAAACAATGCCAGAACACCAGAGCGCAGTGTGAATTGCAGGAAGACCTGCAAGGATCAGTCATTGTTGTGAGTACTTGAAGTTAACTCTTAATGTAACATATTGTTCATAAATAAGTGTAGAAATTCGCCATGGTTTGAATAAATTGTTGGTGGCAAATCACTGAAAGTTTTAACTACTGTAACTGAGGTTCATTAGAAGAATCTTGAGAAAATGGTATTCACTCACGAAAGAAGTAGATTGCCAAATACTTGTTCAACTGTTTCTTGATCAATGTTCATCAGTCTGAGACCCTTACCATGTTAAGATTAGTAAGACGTAGATAGATAGATAGATAGATAGATAGATAGATAGATAGAGAGAGAGAGAGAGAGAGAGAGAGAGAGAGAGAAATATTCCAACAAAGAGAGGTGCATTTTATCATGGCAATGTTCAGAGATGCTCAGCAAACTCCAGTGGTAGATACTACAAGAGAGTTATTGTGCACAATGGAGAGGTTCACTGATGAAATTCTAAGAGTGTACATTTGTCAGGCAACACATTATTTCTTCCCACATACATGTAGTTGGTGACTACAACAAGGAAACCAAATAAATTAGAGCTCACACGGAGGTTTACAGAAAACTATTCTTCCCACATGCCTTTTTGAAGTGGTACCAGGAAAGGTGGTAAAATAGTGGTACTAGAAATATGCTCTAGCTCACACTGTGAGATGGTTTGTGGAGTATAGATGTAGATGTAGATACAGAATCTTATGAACAACAGACTGATGAGTTACATGAATAAATACAATCTTCTTATCAGATTACAGTTTGGCTTCCAAGGTGGCAGAAGAACAGCATCAGATATAAATGTGCTTGCAAAAGTGTTACCTCAAGCTGTTGACAGTGATGACTGTGTTATAGGCTTATTTCTAGACCTGTCTATGGCTTTTGCAATGTTAGCCACAAAATATTACTAAATATACTAGAAGTACTATATAAAAAGGAATAGCTAATGAGTGGCTCCGGTCATACCTGGAAAATAGACTGCAACAACAATCAGATGCAAAGCATATTAACATAGATGTTCCTTTGGGTAGTGTATTAGGGCCAATTCTGTTCTTAATTCATAAATGACTTAACAGACAGTATAAGGCATGGAGAAAGAATTCTCTTTGCTAATAACAGCAACATTACAGTCACTGATGAAACAACAGTTTCCTAGTTGCGAAGGCAAATGAAACTGTAAAGGATGTTTACAACTGGGCAACATGTAATAAATTAACATTGAACATAAAGAAAACAAACAACTGTAAAATTCACTTGAAGAAGGAAAACAATTCATGATGAATCTGTAGACTGTAGCAGAAACAAAGTTTTTAGGGATGAATATTGATTTTCAGATGATATCAAATGAACACGTCAAGACCAGCAAAGAGAATGTCATCAACACATTATACCAGTAGGATTCTATCAATAGTACCTAACCGCCAGTACCTTGTGTGACATATTATTTGCATGTACACTCATTGGTAATTATTAGCTACTGTATTCCATGCACAAAAAATGGACACAATTTACAAACCGCAGAAAATGGACATAAGAATAATAAATAACTAAAAGTAGTAGCTGGGCTCACTGTAAGGAAGTATTTAAAAGAATTAGGTGTCCTCAGTGTGCCAAGTAGGTTTACCTATGTGTCAGTTGTGCACATTAGGAAAAAACATTAACAATTATATCAGCAATAATTATGCATAATCATGGAAAAAGTAGTAGTTAGAATTTGCAGTTAGCATAGAAAAAAATAAAAATAAAAATCTCTGTACAGCGTTTTCTCTTACGAGTTAAAATTGTGTAATAATTTACCCATGGAGATGCAAAATATAGCTAAAGTACATTATTTGAAATGCACTCAAAGCAGACCTCTTAATTACAAGGTCTGTTCAAATATTATGAAGCTCTGTTCACAAAATATTTCTGTAGTTAACTTTTACTTATTGTGCATGGTCTCTTTTGAAATACTCTTCTCCACAAGTTATACACCACTCCCAACACCATTTCCACTTTCAGAAGCAGTCTCAGCAAGCCTCCTCCTCAATCGCGCGAAGCACCATCTGTGAATTTTCTTTTTCTCATCTATTGTTGCAAATCTTTGTCCTTTCAACAGGGCCTTCAATTTTGGAAATAAAAAGAATTCCACAGGACCAGGTCTGGCGAGTATGGGGGATGAAACAGCATAGTGATTTCATTTTTTGTGCAATAGTCACATATCAACAGAGATAAATATGCAGGTGTATTATTGTGATGCAAGAGCCATGAATTTTCTTGCTACATTTCGGACTGTTTTCTTCACAAATTTTCTCACACGCATCACAAAACATTTCAATAGTACAATCAATTAACATTTTATCCCTGGAGCAATAATTCATGATGAAATAATCCTTCAAAGGCAAAACAACTATCAGCATGCCTTTGATGAGCTTTTTCTTGTCTTGGAGAACCTTTCCTTACCTATTGTGAAGATTGAACTGTGGTCTCAACATCATAACCATAGACCCACAACTCATCACCAGTTATGATTATATTAAGGAACATCTCATTCTCATTTGCACAAACCGAAAGCTCTTCGTAGATTGCATGGTGAAGATCTTTCTGCTATTGACTCGTGAGCCGTGGGACAAACTTCATGACAACAAGGTGCATTTCAAGATGCTGTGTCAGGATTTCCTGACATGATCCAACTGAAATGTTACACTCTTAGCTATAATCTCTTGGACAGTCAGTCTTAAATTAGTATGGACAATGTCGTTGACCTTTCCGACATGAGCGTCGTTGGTAGACGTCAACGGGTGTCCTTAGTGAAGGTCATCATTAACTTCCTCCTGGCTACTTTTAAACCATGTGAACCATTCATAACACCAAGAATGGCTTAAGCACCCATCACTGTAGGCTTCCTGTATCATTTGGTGTGTCTCTGTAAAGGTTTTCTTGAGTTTCACGTAAAATTTAATGTAGACTCGCTCCTCTAACTCTGCCATCTCAAAATTCGCAAACTGTGCAACACAATGTTGTACTCAATACAGCTCTTAATAATAACTAATAAACATACAACAATGAAACTTCTGGCAGTTATACACTAAATATAGGCATGTGCAAGGATGCCAATCGCATTTTGCTGCAACACACCACTGGCGCAAAATTGCAAATGTTCCAGAACATTTTGATCAGGCCTCGTAATGCATAATACACAATTTAAGGTTCCTTAAAAAACTCAAAGTAGGCTTTAATAAAAAAATGACAACAACTAAACCACCTCTGTCAAATTATATGTTCATAATATAATGCTTTCAAATGTGAAATCTTACATGTAAGATTAATAGATTATAATATTAAAGCTTCACCTTTTTTCTAATCTAACATCTTACTCATCATAATGGGATGCTACTAAGTTTTTCAGACAGGCAGAAGGGAAGTGATGGAGATGTAACAGAGGTATTATGCAATAGAGTCACAGTCCTAAGTCATCTAGAAGGATGTGTGGTGTGTACCATGATAAAGTGTTGAGAGACTAAATGAGCTGTATATAATTATTGTTTCACAATGTCAAGCTAACTTGTTTCCAGTATGTGTATACAAAAGAGGGTTGTATGCTAGATACAACTGTCTGAGGTAGCGCATCCTGGGTTTTCTGTAGTTAGACTACTACCTAAAAATCAAGGCAGTTGCCACAGGATCAGTGTTTTTGTATTCTGGATATAGTGCTTAGTAAGCCCATAACATAACTCTTCAAAATACTGCCTTCATTCATTCATTTATTTATTTATTTTATTCATTGTCCAAAAGATCACACATGTGATGTAGGGTTCATCATTAGAATGTTTACATGTAACACATGATAACAATGTGCAACATAATAACCAAACAAAGCAAATTATATACCCATAGTATATAAATAGAGAACAACACTTAGTGCACAGAAAAAAACATTCTCATGCGAAACATGTATAGGGCATTAACTGTGCCTTATACACAAAATGTTCTGAGAGCATTTAACATAATTTCCATAAGTATTTTATAATTTGAAAATAAATTTAAATTCATTTAAATTATTGAAAGCTTCAATTTATTGTCTGATACAGATATTCAATGACACTGTAGAAGCATTTATCCATCAAGTATCTTTTTAGAATGATATTTTCACTCTGCAGCAGAGTGTGCACTGATATGAAACTACTTGGCAGATTAAAACTGTATGGCAAACCAAGACTCAAACTCAGGACCTTTGCCTTTCGTGGCAAGTGCTCTACCATCTGAGCTACCCAACATGACTCACATCCCACTCTCAAAGCTTCAATTCTGACAGTACCTCATCTTCACAGAAGCTCTTCCGTGAACCTTGCAGAACTAGCACTCCTGGAAGAAAGCATATTGCGGAGATGTGACTTAGCCACAGCCTGGGGGATGTTTCCAGAATGATATTTTAGCTCTGTGGTGGAGTGTGCACTGATATGAAACTTCCTGGCAGATTAAAACTGCATGGCTGAGACTTGAGATCTTTGCCTTTCGGGGGCAATGTCCTGAGTTCGAGTCTTGGTTTTCCACACAATTTTAATCTGCCAGGACATGTCAGGTATTTTTTACTTCATGCTTGAATTTAGTTTTGCCTTTCAGCTCTTTAACTTAGTATGGAAGTGCAGTTAAAAGCTTTATTCCTAAATGCTCACATGGGTCTAACTTCTGGATTTTGCTACATAGCTAACGTGGAAGGCCTTACCATGCCTTGTATTGTGATTATGGTAGCTAGAGTTGATTTGAAGATTACAGTGATTTTTGTGATCATTTCCAGGAATTTTAAAATTTATGTAGATGGTAATGTTAGCGTCTTTAGCTGTTTAAATAAGGGTCTACTGGGTGTTTGTGGTGTGTGTGAGTCATGATATGGGTAGCTCTTTGCATAATAAAAATTTCTTTTAACCTTGACTTGGTTTTGTCCCAAAAACGTATGCCATAGTTCGCAACTGACTGGAAATAACCAAAGTACACAGCTCTGGAGCATTCTGGGCTACATACCTCGGATATTATTCTTGAGGCAAAACGTGCTGAACTGAGTTTCTGAGTAACATGCACATGTTCATTCCAGTTAAAATGTTGATCAATCTACATTCCCAGAAACTTTGTAGTACACATCTTTTCTATTTGTTTGTTTTCTGGCATATTATCCTGTTGATACTTACTTCCGTACTGTATAAAGTTAGGTTTTTTGTGTTAAAAGTCAGCTGATTTGAATAAAACCATGACAGTAATCATGAGAGCACTTTCTTTGCTGTAGTACACAATGATTCTTTCCCTTTGTCAGTGTAAAAATTATACAGTAACTTGTTTATAACTAAACTAAAGCATACAGATTTATAATAAAAAATACTTTCCATGTCTAATCATAGCTGAACTCACAAAACTGTTTTTCTTTGTATAAATAGTTCCCTGGCTCGAGGGAAATGAGAGCTTCATGTAAAGGAAACACAATAAATTCCACATAATTAATCTTTTATGTTCTGAAGTACAATTCATCAAAAAACATTTGCCAAAATTAAGAGTAAAAAATTAGCAAGACAAATTTGTAACTAAACTGATGGGTATATAACTTATAACATAATTATACCAAATAAGAATTAAGATTAAATAAATAGATCAAAATAAAGTGAGAAAAACTCACCTCTTCAGGAGTAAATCTGTCACCCCATGTGACTAGATCATGTTTTATCCTATAAGAAAAGATGAAACTGGTCACATGTGATGCCCAACACACATAATCACTCAATTAATTTTTTTGTCTTGTGTACATAGGACAGTTCTTTATTTCAAATGTGACAGAACTAATGCTATTGCATGCTCATACCTAAATATTATTCTGAAAGTTGTTATTATTGTTACTGTTACTCTACCTTTCTTCAGAAATCAAGCCAGAATTGTCATAGTCCCATCTTGAGAGAGCATCAATGAGTACAGTTTCTGGATCCAACTCTACTGTTTTATACCCCAATAGGATAACAAATGATTCAAAATCAAGTGGACCAATTGTCTGAAATGTTAAACACCTTAGATAAATTCTTTATACTACAATAATCAATTTTGGGTTTCATTTGATGAATTTATTCAGCACATTTGACATTCAATGTATCTTTTATTTTTTGCCACTCATATTTGGAAGAAAAAGAAAAGACAAGTGCTACAATAAATTTACTTATTGTGTAGCTACTGCAGTTACCTGAGAATACATCAGGACATCAACAAATAATATTTTCACAGATTATTTTTGTGTTACAGATCATTCATTATAGAGGGATGTGTAACACTATGTCTGCTTGGCTGATGAAAGTGGTCACAATCTTAAAACTACATAATGATTTAGCAGTTAAGAATGTGAAACTGTTTGAAGTCTTGTTATCTGTTTATGCATGTAACAAATGTATATGTCTTCAAGGTGGGGCAGCAATCACAGTATCACCAAGAAATGAGGTACCTGTCTGGATTTAGTGTGTGTTCATTGCACCATTGTCCCAGGCTACAGTAAAGTGGCATGTCACTGAATAACAGTATGCAGTGTTAACAATATATCATGGCATCAGTGCAAAACAGGAGAAGAATGTTGAAATTGGTTGGAGGGAGGAAAAAGTTATGATGATTAAATGATATTTACTTTAAGATACAAATGAAACAGAAGAAATGGTAAGCTTTAATTTTTTTTATATAACTTATGTCAGAAAAACATTGGGTGCATATGTAGAAGCACTGTAAGCACTGACTGTTGTATTTTTAAAAAAATCTAGGTAACTGATGATTCAAAACAAGAATCAAAATGCTACATTCTGTAAATGAAAATATTATTTTATAAGGCAGAAGTAGGTGGAGATTTAAAATAAGGTGTGAGCTGCACTTGTGAAGGTAATTAATTATGTACAGGACTTGATATATAATAGAAGTATAATTGAACTTGTTATAGGTATGTGCTTGTGAAAGTAATTAATTGCATGCAGGACTTAATATGTAATTAAAGTATAATAAATGAATTTGTCACAATGAATTTGCCTGAGTCGTAGAATATATGATTTCCACATCACTCTGGTAGAATGATCTGTAGCCCTATGTCTACCAAGCGGATGAATGATGGTGATGAATTTAAACTATATAGTGATTTAGAACATGAAACTTTCTGGATGTTTTGTTACCTGTTTTTGCATGTAATGTTTGTACAGGGGGGCACTGCATGTCATCAAGGTGATCACACTATCACCAGGAGATGATGTACCCTCGAGGGCTTTGTGTATTTTCCTTGCATTGTTGTCCCAGTTTTGAGTAAAACTGGCTGCCACTGAATTAATGAACACAGTGTAACAGTATAGCATGATGTCATTGCAAAACAGAAGAAGAATACTGAATGTTAATTAAGGTAGGTTTATGTCGGAACTTGAGATGTATTGTCATGTGATGTACTCTAACTTGTGAATAATGAATGTGAGAAGTTGTATCTTACTGGACAATATGCAAAAATTATTACAAAGGAAACAATTTGCATTTATTTGAGAAAGTTGAACATGTGTTGAAGTATTTTGATTCCAGCATATTGAAGACTGTAGTGGTAACGAAGTCCAATTGATTTGCACCAGCAAGGTCAGAAGATAGTTTTATGGCAGGTACAGTTCTTTGAAACTGTGAGATGTCAACAAAGTCTAATCTGAAACCATCATCTGATATCTGATATGTGTAGTATCTGACAAGGGGCTGAGTGAACGCACCTAGCTCAACTGGTGGAGGGTGGGGAAGAAGTAGTATAGCAGCAGACCTTAGATTGCACCCAGCAGCTTCTTGTTTAGTGTTACATTACTTGCAGTACATACAAAAAACTGACATCAGATGGATAAAGACAGCCCTGATGTACACAGATACTGGGGGGCACTGTTCACTGTCTGTAAACAGCTGAAAGGTATTTTGGCCACAGTAGAGAGGTGTAAAGCAACTACCCTAGGCTGTGGTGGCATTGGGCACCTGATATGAATGCTTTTGTACAGCTGGAGCCTATAATGATATCTGGAGTCCCTGATGCCACTGCACCCTCTGATTTGCACTTCCTGGCTGGACAACACTTACCTGACGCTGATTAGTGAACAGTGGTGAGATCGTTTATCTTGGGGTGGAAAGCAAGCGTAGATACCAGCTGCACAGTTGCCCCCCCCCCCCCCCCCACTTGTCTTAAAAATATTTTTGAGGTATTGCCTACTGCTGAAAGTACATCTGAACAGCATGGGATGCTTTGCATGTTGGGTCTGTAGCTGATCTTCCTGAGAGGTCCAGATAAGTGCAGAGGGTGGGACTGCATGTCATTAGGACTACAATGTTAAGAAGCCCTTAAGGGAAACAGTGGGCTGGTCAGTAAACAAGGCCAGTATCTACTCTGTTTCCTACTGGGGGGTCTAATCTGAAATGTGGAGGAGACTCTGTCAGCAGTGATTTAGCACAGTGGGTGTACATGACTGCAAACTGTGCTTCATGTAGGAATGAGTGATGCTTGCCACCTGGGTTCAAAGGGCATTCTCAGTTCCTGCAGGTGTCTGACTGCTTTAGTGAAGACAGCTAGGCTTACCTGTGGAATGGAACCAGAACTATCATTTTGGGCTGAATGGAAGGCTTAAAACAGTGTCTCAGATGATTATGTGATTATGTCGAATGCAGGTCTTGTGGCCTCCTCTATTGAGGGGAGAATAGATCAGATGTGCACTATGCGTGGGAAGTGGCTACTAGGGTAGTGGAGTAAGTGTGGCCTGCACATGTGGGTGTTTAGGATAGAGAAGTCCCCCCACAGATCCAATAAAATGCATCGTGCTTCCAGGTAGAGTTGAACTCATTATAAGAATTCTAAACTCCAATTGGTATGTATATCGCTAAGATATTTTGAATGCTTATGATATAAGTGTGTTTATAGCCATTAAAATATGATAATTTCTAGTGAGATTAGAACAGATTACAAATGCAAAATAATTTGGATGAAGACAAATGTTAAAGGTGGGTCAAATGTTGTCATCAGATGATTTTATAGATTCCCCCAACCCCCATCCCAGGAACATTAGTGGTGTAACATTTGAGGGGAAACTTGGAGAATATTTTGCATAAATTTCCTGGTCATTTTGCAGTTTTAGTTAGTGATTAGGGTAGGTAGTAGGGACAGGGAATCATGTGAAATTTTTCTATTGCCTTATCAAAGAATTTCGTTGTGCAATTCATCGGAGAACCAACTTCTGAAGGTAATATTGTAGAGCTGCTGGTGGCAAACAGACCTTAACTTCTCAACTCTGTTAGTGTAAAACAGTGGAGGCTATTACAGCATCATTGAAAATGGCCATAAACATGAGCAAAGAAAGGTAGGAATATTTTTCTGTAAACAGGAACAAAGAAAGGTAGGAAGATTTTTCTGCTGAGCAAGATTGACAAGAAACAGATTTCAGATTACTTGAGTTGTCAGCTTGAAAATTTCATATCCAGCACTAACAACATTGAGTATCGATGGACAATGTTTAATAGCATTATACAACATGCTTTAGTGTGCTGAGCAAAGTTGTGAGGGATGGAAAAGGCCCACTGTGGTTTGCAGCTGTTTTATGAATCTGATCCCTAAGCAGAAAGAGCATCACTGCAAATTTAAATACCGTCAAAGCCTCACAGACAAACAAAAACCAAAGAAAGCCAAAATTAGTGTTAGGAGAGTCATACATGAAGCTTTCAATGGATTTGAAAGTAAAGTTCTTCCTACTGACTTGTGGAAGTACACAGATCACGCAATATTAGTTGGAGATGACTTTAAGCTACCCAACTACAGATTGGGATCTCTATGAATTCAATGCAGGGGGTATGGACAGACAAACCCCTGAAGTGCTATTGAACATGTGCTTTTGAATATATTTTCTAAAACCTGTGTTGAGCAGCTATTTCAACAGCCCATACACAATGGAAATATTTTAAACCTTGTAGCAGCAAACAGACTTGATCTTATTGATGGTGTCAGTAGAGAAACAGGGTTAGCGGACATGATGTTGTCATAGCCATGATGGTTATGAAAGTTAATAAACAAATAAAGAAAGATGGTAGAGTATTTTGGGGGAATGAGCAGATAGGCAGTTGTTAACATCCCACTTAGACAATGAATAGACATCATTTAGTTCCAGGTGATGGGAGTGATTATAAGCAAAGTTTAAATGGATTGTAAATTGTGCTCTAGAGAAGTTTGTGCTGAATAAGTTGATTAAGGACAGAAAAGGCCCACTGTGGGTGAATGGCAAAATTCTGAAAATGATGAGGATACAAAGGCTGTTGCTCCAGATTCAAAAGAGAATACACAAATGATGACAAGAAAAAGTTTGTAGAGATTTGTGTAGAGATCTTAGCGAAAGATCTTCCTGAAAGCCTGAGAAAATTCTGATCCTACGTAAAGTTGCTACTTGGGTCAAATGCTTCTCCCCCCTTCTTGTTGACCAGTCTGGTGTGGTAGAAGAAGATAGCAAAAGAAAATCTGAAGTTTCAAATTTCACATTTAAGAAATTGTTCATACATGAAAATCATAAGTATACCTTTGTTTGTCCATCATTCTGATTCCCATATGGCGGACATAATAACAGGCGATCCTGGCATAGAGAAACAACTGAAATAGTTTAAAACAAATAAGTCACCAAGTCAAGATCAAATTCTGATTGGTTTAAAGAGTACTCAGTGGTACTGCCCCATTTTTTGCTTGCATTTATCACAAATCTCTTGGTCAGTACATTGTCGCAAGCAAATGGAAAGAAGTGTAGGTCACTGCTGCATGTTTAAGGGGTAAACGAATGAACCTGCAGAATTACAGACCAATATTGTTTACATCTGTTTGCTGCAGAATTCTTGAATGTACTCTCAGTTTGAATATAGTAAATTTCCTTGAGACAGATAAGTTCTGTCCACAAATCAGCATGGTTTTAGAAAGCGTCACTGGTACAAAAGTCAACTTGCTCTTTTCTCACATGATAATCTGCAAACTAAAGATGAAGGGTAACAGGCAGGTACAATATTCCCAGATTTCCAAAAAGTGTTTTACATGGTGCTCCACTACAGATTCAGTGTTTTACCAAAATAAATACAATCTGAAAACCAGTGCAATACAAGTGCCTAAAATGAAACAAATGCAACTTGACCAGTGGATTACCATTAGAAACACCACAGCACACAAAAGGCAGGGCCCAGAATCCAGGGAACCAGCTAACAAGAAGACACCACCCACACCTCAAATCAAGGAGGATTTTTTACAGCTAACAATACTAGATGTAAATAAACTGAATGAAATACAAATCTTGTTAAATGATATGAGTGATTTTTCGGTTTCATGCTTTACTGAGCACTGGCTGAATAAAGACATGATAGAACTAGCATACCTACCTCAGTTTAAATTAGCTGCCACATTTTGTAGAGAAGTACTCAGGCATGGTGGTAGCTGCATATATGTTCGAGAAGATATAGACTTCACTAACATAACCAAATTTGACAGCTTATCTACAGAAAGAGACAAAGAACTCTCAATAGTAGAACTGCCAACTAGCAATTCTGTAATTGTTTGTGTATATAGGTCACCAGATGGCAATAAAAAAGGTTTTTATAATCATATGGAAGAGCTGTTAGAGGACTTCAACACCCTTAAAAAAATATTATCATATGTTGAGATTTCAGTGTTGATTTCTCCAAACCCAGTAAATTTAAAGATGAAATCAAAGACTTACTGAAGTTCTTTAACCTAAAACCATCTATAACCAACCCAACTCGTATAACCATGACTTCTGCAACAACCATAGATCAGGTGTTTGTAAACACAGATAAATATATTTGCTACACACAGACAGCAAACATTGGTTTTAGTGACCACAATGCCCAAATACTAACAATCACTATTCCAGGAAACATGAAAGCCCAGAAAACTGGAACTATTGTGAGGAAGTTTAATAATGAAAACATAGATTACTTTTGTTCTCTCTTGAGAAGAGAAATCTGGACTGATGTTCACAGTTCAAACAGCACAGATGACAAGTTTGATAAATTTATGGCCACATACAAATATTTTTTTGAAATAGCCTTTCCTAAACAAATGTCACTTATGAATTCTGTGCACAAACCAAATAAATGGATCACAACAGGAATAAAAATATCATGCCAGAATAAAAGGAACTTATATGAATACTGAAAGCAAACCACAAATCCTGTATTTATCAACTACTTTAAACAATATAAACAAATACTTAGACAAGTTATAACAAAAGCAAAGAAAATGGAAAATGACAAACAAATAAAAAATTCCAGGAATAAGACTAAAGGAACCTGGAGTATCATAAAGAGAGAAACAGGTACTACATCATTAGCCCACAAAAATATAGAACTTCGTGAAAACAACAATAAAATAATCAACCCCACAGCAGTGGCTAATAAATTTAACAACTACTTTTCTAATGTTGCACACCACCTGATTACCAAACATTAAAACTCACAACCAGACAGATACAAAAATTCTTACAAGAACCATATTCATGTCTCCAACAACACTTGAGGAATTATCTGTCATTATAAAAAGGTTACCCAATGAGTATTCAGCAGGTACTGATGAAATACCAGATATTATCATCAAAGCAAGTGTAACATCTATCATAGAACCACTAATGGATATTTTCAATTCATCATTTGTGAGTGGTATATTCCCAAAAAATCCAAAAATGGCAAAAGTGACAAAACTGTACAAGAAAGGGGACAAACACGAAGCTGTAAACTATAGACCTGTATCAGTATTGTCAGGCTTTGGTAAAATTCTTGAAAAACTATTTCTTAGAAGGCTGACAGCCTTTCTAAATAAAGAAAACATAATAAGTGATGCACAACATGGATTCAGAACTGGCAGATCAACACAGTCAGCTATTTATACCTTCTTAAATGAAATTCTAACTGCAGTAGATAATAAGCAACATGAGTCTGGCATATTTCTTGACCTTAGTAAAGCCTTTGATGTAATTGATGATAATACTATGCTGCAGAAGCTAGGTAATTATGGAATACGAGGCCTACCAAACAAGTGGATACATTACTACCATCATGACCATCAACAGATCACTCAAATAAAATACAAAGACATAAAAACACAAAAAATTGTAATTTTTAGAGTAATGTACAAAACATTACATATGGAGTTCCTCAAGGCTCAGTCCTTGGGCCAATTCTTTTCATTCTTTATGTTAATGATTTGTCAGAAAAAATAACTAAAGGGACAACAGTACTTTTTGCAGATGACACAAACATCCTAATCAAATCATGTGATGAGGAAAGCCTACAAAAAACAGCTACAGGTATAATACAAAATTTGACACAATGGTTCAGAACTAACAAGTTAATAATAAATAATGAAAAAACAGTGACAGTCAATTTCCACAATTCACAGAAACTACATCCTGCAAGACCAATTTTTAAAATTGATGGAAAAACTGTCTCATCTGTGAGTGACACAAAATTTTTAGATATACATATACAGCAAAACCTTAAATGGGAGACACATCTTAACCATGTAAATAAAAAGCTAAACACACTTACATACACAGTAAGAATCCTCGTACAAAATACAAGCCGTGCATCTGTGATCACAATGTACCATGGCAGTATTCAGTCACTGCTGATGTACGGTATTATCTTTTGGGGTCACTCCGTAGATACAAACATAACATTTAGGCTACAGGAAAAGATTGTTAGAATAATAAACCATGCTAAGTAAAGAGACTCCTGTAGACCAATATTTAAAAATCTCAGTATACTGCCTCTTCCTTGCTTATATATGTATAAATTTCAGAAAAGGAAGTATTTTAAAAGATGGAAATACCTTCAAGTATAACTGTGATTACCACCCTCATGATACTAGGCAGAAACATTACTTGCATGTCAATACAGTAAGTACAAATATTTGTAAGACAGGAGTGTATCACACTGGCATAATGCTGTACAATCACATGTCATCCTATTTGAAACAAATGCAAAATTTACAAAAGTTTAAAGTGAAACTGAAAAATCTACTTGCTTGACCACTGCTCCTATTCTGTTTTCGAGTTTTTAGAGTACCATAAAAGTGTAGTGTAATTGCCCAAATATTCTTAATAACTCTATCATTTTATTTTATTATATTAAATTTGTCATCAATATTCAACATGTATTGAATAATTTTTAATTATTTATCCTTTCAAAATAATAATGTGTATGATGATGTATATACTGTACCAATCTGACTTGCCCTACATCGTTTGTGCAAAATATGTAATAAACATGATTTACAGGACCAATAAAGAAATACAAATACAAATATGAAGGTACAAGCATACATAACTAGTTCCCAGACATGTGAATTCTTCAAGGACTTCTTACATAATAGAAACCCAGTAAGTTGTCTTCGACAACGAGTGTTCATTAGAGACAAGAGAATCATCAGGAGTGGCCAGGGAAGTGTGAAGAGACTGCAATTATTTTCATTATACATAAATGATTTGGCAGGCAGGGTGGGTAGCAATAAATGGTTTTTTGCTGATGATGCTGTGTGCTTGTGAAGGTGTTGAAACTGAGTGGCCCTAGGAGAATACAAGATGACTTAGACAAAATTTCTATTTGGTGTGATGAATCTCAGCTAGCTCTAAATGTAGAAAAATGGAAGTTACTGCAGATGAGTAAGTAAAACAATCCCTTAACGTTCAAGTACAGCATTAGTGATGTGCTCTTGACACAGCCATGTCAATTAAATAACTAGGCATAATGTTGCAAAGCATTCACCTCTGTAGCTGAGTGGTCAGTTGTAGTGGTCAGGACAACTGACTGCCATGCAGGAGGCCCAGGTTCAATTCCTGGTCAGGTTGGAGATTTAGTCCACCTGAGGACTGTGTGTCTTGTTGTCCTCATAACCATTTCATCATAATTGGTGTGTAAGTTGCTGAAGTGGTGTCAAATACAAAGACTTGCACCAGATGGTCAACTGTACTAGATGGTGTATCCCAGCCAAAAATGGTGTATGATCATTTCATTTAATGACAAGTTGCAAAGCAATATGAAATGAAATAAACACATTAGAACTGTAGTAAGGAAGGCAAATGGTCAACTTTGGTTTATTGGGAGAATTTTAGGAAAATGTGGCTCATCTGTAAAAGAGACAGTATAAGACACTAGTGTGACACAGTTTTTAGTTCTGTTTGAATGTTTGGCATCCCTACCAGGCCAGATTTAAGGAAGATATTCAAGCAATTCAGAGAAAAGCTGCTAGATTTGTTACAACATGCGTGAATTACAGAGGTGCTTCAGAAACTCAAATGGGGATCCTTGGAGTGAAGGCAACATTCTTTTCAACATACACTACTAAGAAAATTTAGAGAGCTGAAGTTTGAAACTGGCAGCAGGCCTGGGATCGATTGGTGTTAACATAGCTCTGTCAAAGTGTAGCAATGTTCATGTACCCTGTCAAACACACTGGATACTGGCTGGCTACTGTACTGCAGGTAGGGTTGTTGCTGGCCACATGTGTGAGTCCTTCGGACACTGATCTTTTGGTATTCCAGCCTATTTGAAAAAAATATGGGGAGTAGTGGTATGAGGGAGCCCATCGGTGGCTTTATGCCATGGAAAACACCCAGATATTGCTTTCCCCAAATCTTGCTACATGAAATTTGGGGTGGATAAACAATAAAAGGAGATGAAAACCCAATTAGTTCAACTAACTGTCCCTAAGTAAAAATTAGTAGATGAACTTTAGGAATTGAGAACGAGTCAGTGGAGCAGGAAGAGGTGTTAAATGAAATCACATGGGATATTTACCAGAAGGGTAGTGACAATGAAGATTAAATAAAAAAAGAATGACATTTGTTTTAGTACAAAGGAGAATATCAGAGACATAATTCAGATGCAAGCTTAATTGTAGTAAAAAAAAAGATTTACAGCATTATGGGGGTCTTGCGGAAATAATAGGAAGACTTATATTCATCATGAACAAAAGATTTTCATATTTTTGCTCCAAATGTGCTGATGTTGTCCTGAGAAGTTAGAAGATCTCTACAAACAGTTACAAAACATAAATGATAGAAATTACCACTACAGTGAGATACAGGGAATATTAATGCAAAGGTGAGAAAAACATTAAAAAGTGCATTGTCAATGGGGAATTTAAGGTGTGATTGTAGAAAGACCCAAGGTTGTACATTAACTGTTAACTCACAAATGGTGGTCTCTCACAAAGCGTGAAAAGTTTTGAACTCACTCTCCAAGATCAGTTCTGGTGGAATGCTTCTATAACCCTCCACCTCCTTTTTCCCTTAAATAACCAGTCTTACAATACTATATTGTCAGTTGCATTATTGCCTTCTCAGTCTGTTGTCGACATGTTTTTGGGTTTCCTACACTGAGCCTTGTGAGCTACATACCTGTTTTGCTCAGTATAATATGAAATTTATGTGCAGGAACATTTCAATTTTAACACCCCTAAGTTTGATAAAATTATTGGTCTGTGGATGCAGAAAGATATCAGTGATATAGGACAAGATGAAGATTTTATTAGGTTAGTGCATAAATTCCAAGCATTTTTGTTTTGCATGTTAGTATTCCGCTTACTGTGGGTTTACTTATCAATTGTCTTTTTTATTTGTCATTCACTGTTGCTATTTGAATTACATATTGTCATTTTGTCATTTGGAGATAGTGAGTGGAGCTGTGGATATTAGAAAATTGAGTGCAAAGTGGAAAAATCAGGAGATTTCCAACATATGCTTCTGTTTGAGTTCAGTAGAGGGGTGACTTCAGCAGAGGCAGGCAGAAACAGTTTTGCCATGTATGAAAATAATGCCATTGGACAGAGCACTGTAAGAAAATGGTTTTCTCATTTTAAGAAGGATTGTTGTGACATTAGTGACTGTTCACATTCAAGAAGACCTTCAAGATTTGATGAATATCATTTAAATGCAGTACTCAAATGATCCACATCATTGTACTCAAGTACTGCCAAATTGTGGTCATTCTATTGTCGTGTGACATTTGGATGGGATGAGGAAGGTTAAAAAATCTGGTGTATGTGAATTGCATGCTCCAAGCCAAAATCACAAAAATCATTAGGTGGCCATGTGTACATCTCTGCTTGCTCATTACTAAGAACAACACTGACCATTCCTATCCTGTATTATTAATGGTCATGATAAATGGTGTCTTTATGCTATCATAAGAAAGAGAAAGGAATGATTGAGCCCAAACAAAGCAGCAACTCCCCGTGCAAAGATCTGTGTGCATCCACAAAAGATAATGTTATGCATCTGGTGGACCACCGTTGTGGTTTACTACGAACTGCTCTCCCTGTGTGTGACCATTACTACTGACATTTATTGTCAACAGCTGGGATGTCTTGCAGTCACAGTCCAAGACCGATGACCAAGAAGTTGCGTGAAGAGATGCTACTTCACAATAATGCCGATCTGCATTCTGCTACACTGACAGAAAACACTATGCAGGAGTGGAGTAAAGAATTCATTCCACAACCACTTTGTTCACCTGATTTTTTCACCTTCAATTTTTCACCTTTTCAACTCTCTGTAAAACAACCTTGAAGGAATTAACTTTTTAGATGAAAACGTGCTCCAAACATGGCTTGATCAGTTCTTCACCTCAAAAACACATAATTTCTACCATAGTGGAATCAAAAAGTTACCCCAGAATTGCAGACTGTAGTAAATAATGAAGGAGAATATATTATTCATGACTTAAGTCTCTGTTACCTGTATCTGTTGTGTTTATTAAACGTACAGAAAAATGTTAGGAACTTATGCACCAACCTAATACAATAGCCAGTAATCACAGTTCTGCTAGTGGAGGATTATTTAGACAGAGGAAGAACTTCAGGACAATTGTGATGGGGAACTTTCTGTTTCTCCAATAAAATCAAATTTTCCCAAGTGGTGATAAAGAAATATATATTGGGGGCAATTTTCGTGTGTGTGTTCCAAACCTGAAATTTAGTTTTATTTTAAAATCTACTTGCTACAAAGATACTACATTTTTTAGAATGTAAAATTCACTTCTCTAACAGTTTGTTTATGTAATGTGTAAAAAAATTGCACAAATGTGTTATTTCAGTATGATAAAAAGTAAAGTACTGCAGGCCTAATTTAGTGCAATAATGTCAACAAGGATTATTTAAACAACACTTAAATAATTTAAAGATAAATGTTAAATAACTTAAATTTTAAAAAAATCAAATGATTTGCACCTTAAATCTCTGTTACAACAGGGGTCCCAGAAACCCCACCTCACAGTATACATTACAGATAAGTCAGTGTTAAGAGTTAGTAAAATTCAACATTAAGAGCAACAGGTGAAATCTTTAAAAAAATTGTCTGCAACAAAAGAAATAGAAAATCATTTCAACAGGAGCCAACTAAAAGTTAGATTGCCTACATTTTATCAGTTCCTAATGAAATTGTACAGAATGTGATTGTCCGAAATCAGTTTTAAATTTCAAATCTGTTGTGACTCGCTGATCTTTCAAAGTGCTGCCACACAGTTACGCACGTCCTCTACATGTGGCGCTGTCTGACAGCCATGCAGCAGAAGTGCCACCTAAGCAGCCAGCCAGCCAGCGGCCACTAGATTTGGACTCAGTTATGATTTGACTGTTAAAGTGTACACACGTCTTACTCTGTTTACTTGATCTGTGACTTCCATGCATTGCGTCTTCCTTGAAGTTACTACAAAATCATTATAGGCTAATGAGATGCTGAGTAAAGAAAGATGCAAAGCAAGAGAGATTGAAATTCACCAGACAAGAAATGCAGATTACGAGAATTTATCTACAAATGGGAAGCTATACAAGACTAAATTAAGCAGCAAGTTCAACAACTGAAAGATGTGATTATTTCACAAAGGTACTGTAGTAACCAACAGACCTGCTCATAAAGAGTAACATTCCATGACATAGGTTGTGAATCATGGAGGTGAGACAGACCTAGACTTAATCCATGCAGCGGATTAACAACTGTTTGTGGGTACACTGGGCAGCCTGAGTGTGGCTTTTAGGTGGTTTCCCATGCTACTTTAAATGCTGATCTGTCCCAAATTTCACCTCATAGGATACAATAATGTTGTTCTTCTTGTGGTCTTCAGTCCAAAGACTGGTTTAATGTAGCTCTCCATGCTACTCTATCCTGTGTAAGCCTCTTCATCTCTGAACAGCTATTGCAGCCTACATCCTTCTGAATCTGGTTACTGTATTCACATCTTGGTTTCCCTCTACAATACTAAATTTGTGATCGCTTTATGTCTGAGAATGTGTCCTGTCAACCGAGTCCTTTGTTTTGTCAACCTGTGCCACAAATTTTTTTGTCTCCCCGGTCCTATTCAGTACCTCCTCATTTTTTATGTGCTCTACCCATCTAATAGTCAACGTTCATCTGCAGCACCACATTTCAAAATCTTCTGTTCCATTTTGTCTAAATGGCTTATCATCCACATTTCACTTCCATATATAGCTTCACTCCTTACATATTCTTTCAGAAAAGACTTCTGAACATTTTAATCTATATTTGAGGTTAACAAATTTCTCTTCTTCAGAAATTTCTTTCTTTCCATTGCCAGTCTAATGTTATACCCCCTACTTTGGCCATCATCAGTTATTTTGCTATCTAAATAGCAAAACTCATATACTACTTTAACTGTCTTGTTTCCTAATCTAATTCGCTTAATGTCACCTGATTTAATTCGACTGCAGTCCATTATTCTTGTTTTGCTTTTGTCAATTTTCATCTCATATCCTCTTTCAAGGCTATTTACATTCCATTCAACTGCTCTTCCAAATCCTTTTCTGTCTCTGACAGGAAAACTTTAAAGTTTTTATTTTTTCTCCCTGAACTTTAACTCCTACTCCAAATGTTTCTTTGGTTTCCTTTACTGCTTCTTCAATGCACAGATTGAATAACATTGGGGATAGGCTACAACCTTATCTCTCTCCCTTCTCAATCACTGCTTCCCTTTCATCCCCTTTGACTCTTATTACTGCTGTCTGGTTTGTGCATAAGTTGTATGTAGCCTTTCACTTCCTGTATTTTACACCTGCTATCTTCAGAATTTCAAAGAGAGTATTCCAGTAATATCATCAAATGCTTTCTCTAAGTATAAAAATGCTGTAAATGTCAGGTTGTCTTTCTTTAACCTGTCTTCTAAGATAAGTCAGAGGATCAGTATTGCCTCACATGTTCCTATATTTCTCCAGAACCCAAACTGATCTTCTCCAAGATTTGGGTCTTCCAGGTTTTCCATTCTACTGTAAAGAATTCATGTTAATATTTTGCAACCATGATCTATTAAACCAATAGAATGGTAATTTTCACGTCTATCAGCAATTTCTTTCTTTGGAATTGCAATTATTACACTCTTCTTGAAGTCTGAGGTTATGTGTGGGAAATGTAGATGACTACAGTAAGAAATAGTTGATTAGTGATGCCCCACATTTTTTAAATAAGCCATTAACATACTTAGACAAGCATCCTTGTTGATGCTTCACATTTGATGTTTGTTCTGTGCACCGGTGAAGTTTCGAATCATTCTGGTAGATAGCAGAACCATAATACAGCATCAAAATGGCGTCTACATATGACTCACATTACAAGCAGTGTGCTATTATTGAATTCTTGTGTGCAGGAAAGGAAATTGTGGTGAAAACCATGAATTAAATGTTTGATTGCAGTGTATGGCGATGCTGCAGTTGATATGAGTACAGTTTGGCAATAGGTAAAGAAAGTTACAGCCTCAGGACATGCAGAAACAGAGCTCCACGATCAGCCACACTCGGGACATACTGTCACAGCCATTGATCCAGACATGCTGAATCATGTGGATGTCATTATTCATGCTGACCAGTGCATTACAACTCAACAATTGGCTCTACAGTTGTTGGTCAGTGTTGGAAGTGTGTCTGCAATGATCGAGATTCTCGGGTATTCAAAGAGGTGCTCATGATGGATTCCACGAATGCTCACAGTGGACCACAAATCAAAGAAAGTCCATTTCATCTGAATTGTTGGAGCATTCTGAGAGCAAAGGAGGGGCCTTTCTGTCTTTTGAAGATGATGCGAGTGTCAGTCATGCAATGAAAACATGGCTATGCCTACAGGACAAGAGCTTTTACCAGCAGGGAATACATGCTCTTCCACAACATTGCCGTAAGGCCACAGAATGTGATAGAGACTATGCAGACATGGTGATGTATATTGCCACTGAATTCTGACTCTTAACAACAAATATGTTCTGAGAAAAAAAAATGTGGGGCATTACTTATTGAACGACCCTTGTATAATAACATACAAAAGAAAGTTTACGTGATTCACAGACAGATGGTACATATGTCTTCCCGCCATTATGTAACCTTGATGGATTTGACAACAGGAAGGACATACACCCACAATGTTAGTAATAAAATAAAATTTGTCAAATTCTAAGAAAAAAAGAAAGAAAGAAAAGAAACCTGTACTAGATGGTGTAAATGCTAGGGAAAAGAAAGAAATATTGTGGCAACCAGCAAAATATGCAAGAGGCATGAAGGAGACAAATGTAAAGAAATCTCAAATGTAATGTGGTGACTATTAATGAGAATGAGAGTTTCACTCTTGCATAATAGGGACATACATTATGCAAAATCATTTGGAAATGTGAGGTGGTATTAAGGGAAAGAAAATTCCGTATCATCAAAACTGTTCTCAGCAGTCCTGGGGTATGTTCTTAGATTCTTACACTAGGGAAATGTAGAAGGAATACCTTCCCTAAATCACCACTGCTTTTTATCCCTGAATTTTTTGATAACATTATACAGTTTTCCTTTAGTGCAGATAAATTCACAAATTAATTTCTACCATTGATTAATATACTTATAATAATTAATTGAGTTTGAAATTAGGACAGAAAATCAATTACAAAAAGACTAAATTAATATATAACTTCACTTCTGAAAGAAAATTGTAGAAATTAAATACAAAATCATAGAACTAGTTGATGAGTTTCTTTAGTTACGGTAGTTGAAGACAACTGTGGGATGGATAGGAAAAGAAATAAGAAAAAAAAGTAAAACTGACCTTTAGTGCTTTTAGTAAACTGAACAGTTCTCAAAACTAAGCTTCTGGTGAGTCTAAAACTTAAAGTTCATTATAACTACATTTTTCCAGTTTTGGTTTATAGTGGTGAGAGATGAAACCCATTCAAAAGTTGAAGGTTAATCAATGAGCAATAAGTCTGGAGGTGGTCATCATCCAATTGTGGATGTCAAGTGGCTCTGATGAAAATAACTGTGACAATGATAAGGATTGTCTGCTGTGAAAGTAATATCAGAGCATAATATGAGTGTTTGCCAACCTGTTACCAATTTATTAGTGTCATCTAGAGTATTTCAATACCCATTTTCTGTTGATAAGTTAAATCAATACTTTATTGGTATGGACAAGTATGCTGAAGTTTTACAAGCTGGTGGCCAATGACAGTTTGTGATGAAGCAAGCTGGGATATTTTTAGTTCCCCTCTTGTTTTACCATCTGCCTCCTTAAATTCATTTTTCCACTTTTAGCTAATTACCATTAACGTATGTGAATATAACCTGCATTTTCATAAAAGAGAAAGGTTGACCCTCAGTTTTAAAGAATATAACACCAGATCTGATTTTGTGCTAAGTTTTAGGTATGTAATTGATTTTCTAGTTTATTTTGACTATTCCTAGTTAGTATATTTCATTATAGGGTAAAATCTGTGATTGTTTCGTAACTTAAATTCTATTGTTGACATATAAATATATATAAATTCTGTACTAATTGTAAACATTTGGGAGACAAAATGCTAGTAAAGTATCTATTTGGCTCTCTTCGAAAACATGTTAGCAAAGCCAGCCCTTAATTAATTGCAAAGTAATTATCAGTTTTCTCAAAACTATTGTTCCCATAACTATATCTGTCAATTTCATGATTTAAACAAATAATTCAGCCTAACTCTTGTAGTAAAAGAAACTGTTAAAAGGAACCAATTTTTTAATGTATTCAGTTAATTTAATGAGTTAAGTTTGAATTGTAATTTCTGTAAATTTAATTTCAACAATGTATAGTTTCAGTAGCTATTATTGTGAGGATACATAAGGGCGCGATTTTTGGTCAAGAGACAGTCAGTCCACGGCGGAGTTTCAGATGAGAAACCTGTGTTAGTTAGAACAGCAACAATGCTTCAACTTGAATGTGGAATAAGTGTTACACAATTAGGCTGTGTGTAAAAACAATGACAGTGTCTGCACCATATGTACCTTTCTATTTTTCAAGAACTGTGAACTTTGTGGTTAGGTTTTTACTGCTTGTAGATGTTCAACAGTAAACTATTGTAGCACTATGTAGATGTTCACCTGCTACCTATTAATGAGACTTATAAAAAGTTAAGTAATACTGAACTGGCCATATTAAATTTGTACATGAGGGGCTGTGAAAAGTGAAAGTAAAAGACTGTGAAACACAAGTGTGCATCTGTCAGCTACATAATTTCAAGTGAACAGTATTGCACCCCACCCCGTATTTTTTCAGCTAGTACATCAACACCGAGGACAACAAACGAAGAAACAAAGCAGGCAACCACCATTACAAGGTATGCCATATGTACCTACAGAAAATAAGCAAGAAGGAGTAAGAATCAGCTCTTTAATCAATGAAGCATACAGATTGATACAAGTATGATGAACTGTCAAGTTGGCTAATGAAGAGCACAGTTGTGCACTACTTAGTTACCTGTGTAGTCCATTTGGATCAACAGAAAAAACAGTTTATTATTTTGTGGTAAGGCACAGACAGTGCTAAGTGATAAGTTGAAGATAATGTGCATTTTCTTTGTTTAAACAAAACTATTTGACTGTGTGGCATACTCAATATTTATGCACAGACTGAAGCGTTATGGAATTAAATACTGCAGCATTTACAAAAGGACATTAAACACAAAAACATTTTTCATTTTGGATAACACTTCCTTCACCATACTTTTGAAATGTGTACATTATTTTATAGATTCAGTTTCTGATAGGATAAGAGATAAAAAAATAGATTTTTCAGATTGAAAGGATTCTGTGTGGCTCATTCGTTGTATCCTGCAAACAAATTCGTTGTATCCCGTATTTTAGAGCCTTCTCCCACTATATATATTATTACGTATATGCAGGGCTCGTATTTTAATTTGTTTATAATCACCATGTGAGTTATGTAACAGCTAACCAATTTCATAATCAGTTAGCTTTCTTAGGATGGTCTCACGTAACACGGGGGGGGGGGGAAGAAAACAACAACAATAAATAAAAATAAAACAAGTTACAGCTTTACACCTACCAATTGTTTGGCAGTAAACTAACTCTAAATTAAGTTTACAAATATTTGCTTGCATTGTCTGTGTTATTCTTCTTTCTTTAATTTTGGGACAAATTCTTTCATGTATATACATTATAGATCCTTCCACACACTTAGGAATTTCAGAGTACAATATAAGGAATTATATAGTTCAAATTTGTGATGATATTTGTTTTATGGGCATTAGGGTGTGATGCAAGGTATATTTCTCTGCCTAAAATTCTGTCTTGCAATGCTGGAGATATGATCAGAGGCTGTGACAGCTGAGAAAGCAGTTACAATCTCAAAAAAAAGCACATAAACAACTTTAACTGAAAATAAGAAGGTTTGAAATTACACAGGTTGTTGGTCTTAGTACTAAATAAAGCCCCATAGCATATGTCACAACACCACAATCTTAGAAAGTGATTTAATGAGATCACAAACTGAGTGTTGTATGAATGTGGAAACAATTAGGTTTGCTGAGCTTGTTTTGAGATTCTAACTTATTTCTGAGATGTTATAGCCTCTGACAGTGTCTCCAGCATTGGAAGACAATATGTTATGCAGATAAATATGTCTTGGACCACAGTGTAATGCCCATAAACCAAATATTACCCAAAACACTAATACTCAATGTGAAAGCCTGCATTCTATGGTTAATTATTCAAGTTGTCCACCATCTCATACATTAATGGCATAAACAACCGTTCCTTAAAATTTAAGCTGTTAATAACACCAATATTTCTTATAATTTGTAAAATATTCCATTGTTTCATCCTTGAAGTCATTTCATTTTATCACATATCATTATTATCAACAAAAATAATCAATTTTTGAACATGTAATTGGATAGATAAAGAAATCTCCTCATCAGGTGGTGGAAGGAGAACATACACAAAGAAGTTAAAGAAATGTGCAAGCTTTCAGAGCCAGTGACTCCTTCTTTTGGTGGAAGGACTGAAGGGGAAGGAAGAGGAATGAAGGAATAGGACTAGGGAGAGTTTAGAAAAGTCACACAGAATCGAGCATCAGGGGAAACTTACCGGATGGGATGAGAAGCAAAAATTGATTGTTGGGGACTGCCCCAAATGATATTTGAAAACCTGAGATCTGAAACGTGGAAGATAAAGTAGTAAAAAAGACAGAGATTACTGGCAAAACATCATTCAATAGTTAATAACAGTGGAAAGATAATGCATCATATGTGGTAGAGGAGAGGGAGAAAGGACGGGAAAAATATATACATACCATAAAATGAAAGATATAGAAAAGCAAAAGAGAATGAAGACATGATTAACTACTGAGAAGAAATGCCTAGATTAAGGAAATTACAAAAAATAATTAATACAAATTAACGCCAGTTAGGTGGTGAGAACTAAGTACATTTTGTAATGCCAGTTCCCACCTGCAGAGTTCTTAGAAAGTGGTATCTGGGGGAAGAATGCAGTGGCATATGTAGTGAAACATGCACTGCCATGCTTTAGAGCATGCTCTGCAACAGAATATTATGTAGATAGTAGTCATACCAATGTAGAAGGCTGAACAGTGTTTAATAACAGCTGATATACAATGTGTCATTTCACAAGTGGCTCTCCTTTTGATTGTACATGTTTTGCCAGTTACAGGACTGGTACAGGTGGTTGTAGGTGGGCACAAACTACAAATCTTACAGTGGGGATGGTTGCAGGGGTAGGAGCCATAGGGTGCAGAAGCAGCATAGAGCTTAACTAGGATATTGCAGATGTTGCTTTGGGTTGGGGGGGGGGGGGGGGGTGGCACAAAAAGCTATTCTTGGTGTGGTGGGCAAAATGACATACAGAATCTGGACCTCATTGTAGGACATGATTTTTAGAAAGCCATGGCTTTGATAAAGCAGCTGATTAATATATACAGCATCAGAATAATACTGAGAGATGAGAAGTAACTCCTAAGTTGTTTTTGCAGGGGTTAGCAATACCAGGATTGGATATGATGGCCTGAGAAATCTGCTTTGGACCAGGCTGGTGGGGTAATTATGTCCAGTGGAGGCTGAGGTGAGGATGGTGGTGTATTACGTTAAAGAGTCTACATCTGAACAATATGTTGACTTCAAATGGCAAGGCTGTATGGGAGGGATTGTTTGACATGGAAATGATGGTAACTGTCAGAATGTAAGAACTATTGTTTGTTAGTTGGTTTAATGTGAACAGAACTGTGTAGCTGACCCTCACTGAGGATGAGGTCAACATAAAGAAAAGCGGCATGGGATTTGGAAGAAGACCATATGAAATTTAATTGGAAGAATGTATTCATAGATTCCAAAAATGTTAACAGTTCAGCCTCACGATGAGTCCATATGGGAAGGATGTCATCAGTGTATCTAAACCAAACCAGAGGCTGAAGGCTTATGGATCCCAGGAAGGTACCCTCCAAGTGACTCAGTGAGTCACTGGCACTAAAAGCATGTACATTTCTTTAGCCTTTATGTGTGTTTTCTCCTACTGCTGCTTGGTGAGTAGATTTTTTTATCCATCCAGTTATATTATATAATTATTATCAGACATTTATCTCCACCATTATATACAGGCCTCTTTCAAACTTCTCTACATATTACTATCATTCGAATTTTGGATCTACATTTGTGCTGCTTGTTTCCTTATGTTATCAGTCTTCCATTAGATGGTCTCTAGGTTTTTTCATATCATCAGGTGTGTGGCCCAGAATGTCCTTAGTTCAACTCCCACCATTTCATCTCACTATAGGTCTGTCCCACCACAATTTAAGTTTCGTAACTTTGTTAACACATCCCCAACTTCTGTTGGTCTTGTCCAGTTGTCTGCTTTTTTGTCTTTTCTTGTTATGTACATTTACTTCTGGATAGATAATACATTTTCCCAAATGAAATTTAAGCAATTTTTACTCACCTGTTTATTTCTTGAAGAATCCATCTGCTTGTTGATTTCAGCTGAACTAACTGTACAAATAAGTTGTTTCTATAACTTTGTCAATAATCTTCACTATTATCTTTATAAGATATAGGTTATACATTATCCTCCTCTTCTTTCAGTTAATATTTGGTCTAATTGTATACCTGCTGTGTTTATTTCCTTCATCTTTTTCTGCAGTTATTATGTGCAAACTGAAGACTGTGCACATAAGATCCATTTACATATATTCCTTCTTGATCTCAGTTACAGGATTTGAAAACCTCTTCCAGGGGTGCCGCAAACAGTGTTGGTCAAGTGGACTCTCTTCACCTAATACTTTTCTCAATTTTGATCATTATATTTGCTTGATGTAATTGAGTGGAAGTTCTAACCTTGTTGTGTATGTTATTCAACAAATTGATGTCAGAGGTTTGCATTCTTTTGTTCTGCAGTGCTACCAGCTTAATTTCTTACAGTCTGTAAGCCCCATATAAAGAGGTAACTGATGTGCAGTGTTGACAGCTTGAAGATGGCCAATTGTGCTATACCTAGTTTTGAAATCAGCTTTTGCTGCTTGTTTAAAGTCTGACGTTTTTGTGTAAAGTATTAATAAGGATTTTTTTTAAAAAAATTCTGTATCCCACTGACAAAAGACTTATGGACCTATAGTTCTGAATATTTTCAATTCATACAAAATATTGGATGATTGTAATTAAAAGTGCAGCTTCTGATGGATGTCCATAGCAAGCTGTAATTGTTATATAGCAGCAAAATTTGGTAGATATGCTAGTCTCTCACACACACACGCACACACACACACACACACACACACACTAGTAGCACTCTTCCAAAGCAGTAATCACATGGTCTCGATAATGTGCAGACATCACAGTACACCTGACAACCCCTGTGGGTGTGTTATCTTCATAGAAAAATGGGCTGAATAAAGGTGTTAGTGAATACACACTATATAGTCAAACACAGTGAGTACAGGGGCTCTTCATGCACAACACATGGTTTAGCAATACCCCAAATTCATCAGTTCTGTGTATTCACTGCACCCTGTAGTGTAAAATGTGTCTTGTCACTCCATAAAATATTGCCTGATCACATGTCATCAACTTTTCAACCCATGCCAGAAACCGAAGAGCAAATTCAGAACACTGCTGTAGATCGTGAGGTTTCAGTTGCTGCACCATCTTTATCTTGTATGGGTACCAGTGTAATACACCTACGAAACCTTTTTTTAGTTTTAACAATGGGATGGAAAATTCTTGTGACACTGCGCAAGCACTAGTGCTATCTGGGGCACTACAAGATCAGTTACAGCAACAGCAACCTTGTCAATAATTTTCACCAGCATAGGATGCCTTACATTTCCAGGTACCACACCAAGGTCACACAGGTTTTTGAATTTCATTATCATCTTTGTTAAACCATTGAATGACTTAGGGCATCTCCTGAGACCTTTCAGCCACTGGTACTACCTAAATACATCACTGTAAGCGGTGCTATTCACATAAAACAGTTTCACTAACAGCATGTGGTTTCTCTTCTCTGCAACCATATGTTCACTCATATAATGGCTTGTCAAGTGACACTGTCAATGTCATATTGCCATACAAACAGTGTACAGCACCAGATTGCACCTGGTGGCCAAAACTGAAATAATTTTTTTCCAGAGTAAATTCGTCATGCATTAATGTATGTGTACCTACCAAGTTTCTCTGGTATATGATAATTACAGCCCACATTGGACCTCTGTGAGTAGCTGCACTTTAATTATAAACACATGATACAACAATTATGGTATTGATCAAATTATCTGATGATATCCTATATACAGACATATATGGATATTTGTGCAAGTTGTGCTTTCAACACTTTTCCCTTTTCTTTTATAATATTTGCAGTTATTCCATTATTTCCAGGGGTTTTTCTTCTTTTGTTGTTTGCATTTTATGCACAATGTTTCAGCCACCAACCCAGCCACTTACTCCAGGTGCTGTGGGTGAAGAAGACAACTGGGTCAGTTGTTGAAATATCATGCATCAAATGGCAACAACAACTTGGCAGAGCACAAACGTGGACACCATTAATCAGTTACACTGAGAAAACCTGAGAGACGTTATATGAGTATTTGTTTCCTTTGGTGTATTATGTAGAGTTTTGAAAACATCATTGAACCCTATTAATATGATCTCCTGGTTCATCATCATAGAGTCATCTGATACCTTGTCTGATGTGATATGATGTCTACCCAGTATAACTATCTGTTTCATTTTCTTCATAGTTTGGATACATTTGACTGTTCTCCTTATAATCTTCTCTTTATACTGTCTGACATCTTCTCATTTATGTTTCTGAATATTTCAGTGTAGTTCAATTAATTCTCTCTCTGTCTTATGTTATCATTTACTCTTTATTTCTTTTCTCTTCTCCATCAACTATCAGACTGTCTGCTGTAAAATACTCCCATACTATTTTAGAGAGAGAGAGAGAGAGAGAGAGAGAGAGAGAGAGAGAGAGAGAGAGAGAGAGAGAGACATGTGACACAAAAGACTATTCTAATTATGTGCCTATCTGTGAGTTGTGTTGTCATTCAGTGTTAATATGGCTTCAAACTGATGAACTATAAATAAATAATTTGAGCACTTCCCATAGAGATTTTGAGTTTATTATTGCCTAGGCCATCAAGACAAATCAATGATTAGCTTGAACGACACCCTCTGCTTGGTACACTCAGTTAGATGATTAGTTTCATGTTCCATAGACTAATCATAGTTATGTTAAATGAATCATTTTACATTCACATTACAAATTAATTTGTAAATATGGTTACATGCAGAACATTTATAATTTTTTCCCCATCTATAACAGGCATTTTGTTCTAATTGGATTGTCACCTATCATGTAAATCTGTCGTGCCATTTTCACACATATTATTATTAAAGTTATTACTAACTGTCCCTGGCCACACATTGCTGTCGCTCACTCTGGTTAAACAGAAAAGAAAGAAAAGGCAAAGCACCCAGTTCCAATATGCATGTGAACTACATATACATCCTAATCTCTTGGGCTCCTCCTCCTTGCCCCTCTTCTAACCATCACCTTCTCCCCCTTCTCTCTGTCAATCTTCTCATCTCTCTATCCGTCCCTTCCAGCCCACTCTCTCTCCATGTCTCTGTGTCCATCATCTGCTCTCCTTCTCTCTGTCCATCTTCTACTCCCCATCTCCATCTCCACATTCTCACTCTCTCTCCCTGTCTCTCTGTCCATCACCTCCTTCCCCCTGTCTCTGTCCATCCCCCCTTTTCTCCATCTCTTCCTACACCCCCTCCCCGTCTTCCCTTCTCTCTATCCATCTCCTTTTTTCCATTTTATGTGCCCCATTTCCTCCAATTGCTCTGTCTATCTACTACTGTACCCCCCCCCCCCCCCCCCTTTTCCCTCTGACCTAGAGGCTTTTTTATTGTTACTGAAAATTCAGATCGCTGTTGCACTTGCCATATGTGACTATTCACAGGCACCTTTATTCATTCTATTCATCTTTTAAGAGAATACATCAAGAGAGACTGTCAGGTGTACCATATCTGCATGTTATAGAGACCATGCGATTCCTGCTCTGGAAGAGCATAACTCCATATGTGTGTGTGTGTGTGTGCACGTGCCTGTCTGTGTGGGGTGTGCTTGTGCATGTGTAAACCACTGTTTTAACCACTGTTTTCATGCAAAATGGTTAATAATTATCATAAGCTGATGAGCCATAAATATGTCTATGTATGCATGTGTCCAAATATTTATCACACTAACATGTAACAATCTGAAGCAAATTGGTTAACTACTTTCTGAGATTTTTGGTAATGTTCCCCTTCACATATTACAGATTTATTTATTTATTAAGAAAATAGACATACAGCATGCAAGTATTTGAATACAAATTTGTGTCAAAAGTTCAAAGCAGTCAGATATTTCATCTTAATGTATTATATATATATATTTAAAAAATAGGCATACAAAAACATGCGTGTATTCAAATGCCAAGGTATGTCAAAATCTCGAAGAAACCAGTGAAGAACTTTACAGATTTTAACATATTGACAAAAGATTATTTACATTTTTATGTAGATTTCCCCCCATAATTATTACATATAGATTTATATATTACATACGTCACTCCTACAGGTACATAAAAACATGCACTTATTCAAATGCAATATTGTGTAGAAATTTCAAAGTATTCGGGGAAGAATTTTCAGAGATTTACAATTTTGAACAATTGAACTTTTACACTTTTATTTATATATGTTAATTTGTTCAAAAACTTAGTCCCTTGAAATTTTGAGACTATGTTGCATTTATTTATGTATTATTCGAATATCCTTCTCATTGTGTCCTGTAGATCTTCTCTTACCCACGGATCTGAGCAGTTTTTCTGAACTTTACTCCGTTTTCTAAACCTTCCCAGTTCTTTTTCTTCACTCCTCTTCATTTAACTCTTCTGTCAGAAGAAGAACCACTGCCTCCAAAAACTTGCAGACTTTAATACCTTCCTATGTGTGTTCTCCTGCCACTGCTGGATGAGTAGATTTTTTATCTGTTCAGTTACCTTATATTTTCTAAAGTGATTATTTTTAAAGATGTTAGCAAAGATCTTATATTCATTTATTGAAAATCTGAAAGTTCTTCACCAACCCCTTTGTAATTTTCACACAATATTGCATTCAAATATGTGCATTTTTTATATACCTATGATAGTGTCATGTGGTATATTTTACAATTTATTTATTATATATCTAAAATATGTTTATTTATACACCATATGGTGCTCCTGTTGTTTTATAATAACATGCAGAATTTCAAAGCAGTCAGTAAAAAAATTCAGAGATATGTGATTTTGAACAAATGAACATTTATAATATTATTTTTAGACATACTTGTTTCTATTAAATAAGATTACAGTACACCCCAATAAGTTAATGAAGGATTATAGCTGATGATTTACCCTTTAAACCCAATAACTTGATCTTATAACAATAATGGAAATTCCTGGCTGGAGCAATACATAAAATAAGGGAAAGGCAGTGTGTGTATTATTTCCAGAAAAAGAGCTAGTGCTCAAAAGCTTGTGTGAATGCCGTTTTCTGTTATGTGTTACTGTGTTCTATGCACTGATCTGCTGCAGCTGAATAGTTTCCTTTCCTTTATTTTAAACTGATCTTATAAAGCACTTCTTCATTTAGTCATATTTCCTGGAGTATGATTATCTTGCAGCTGATATTGTGAGTATCGTCCATATAAAGTGTGCTATCAACCAATTGTGTACTACTGCTGTTGCAGTATGCTACAACTTGAATGGGAAATTTTGAATAACCCAAGGAATCTAATAATTGTTTCCTTGCGTTTTAGGATCAACTTCTTAGTAACTGCGCTCTGCTGAATACTACCACAAAACTTACCTCTGACAACATTTGCTTAATTTCAGTGTCTGGTATGTCAGGCTGTCCTAATGTAGCAAATGTTAGCCTTAGGTCTTTAGTACTAATCACACCATCTTTATCCAGGTCAAACAGTTCAAATGCCTGAAAATATAGACACATAATAGAGTGAAACATTAATTGTATATTTGTGTGATCATATTTTGAGCTACTAAAGAGGTATGTGCAAGTTTTCATAAACTTTTAGAAAAAAACAGAGGCAACAAGACTTTATACTAGTTAGTAAAACACTTTTTATTGTTGCATAAAACATTTAGTTTGGATAAGCTTTATTTAATACTCTCTCCAAGATATAACGTATTTTCCAGTATGACAACTGTTGAATGACAAAGAGAACTGTGAGCTAAAGCATTTGTCAGTTAGGTGGATTCTGAATGACTTTTCTAAACTCTGCCCCTTTTCTTAAACCTCTCTGGTCCTTTTCCTTTGCTCCTCTTCCTCCCCTTCAACCCTTCTGCTGGAATAAGGAGCCACTGGCTCTGAAAGCTTGTGGGAGTAACAGCAACAAAACATTTTTTTTATGTATGTGTTCCGTTGCCACCACTTTATGAGTATATCTTATTAAATTACATTGTCAAAACTTGATTATTGTAGTTGTTAACCATGAGAATGTTTTATAAACATGAAGAAAATTTTTGTAATAAACGTAAATTCTTAAAAAGTGTTTGTGCTACTTTCCTCAGCAAAATTAAGTAAAAGTGCATTTAGTTAGTTATTACTTAACATGAGCACCTGGAGAAGAGAATTTTCACACAGTTGCAGGAGAGAAGTTGAGAATGTGTGGCAAGTAGTCAATAAGTGAAACTGAAAAGCAAGCAGAAAAGGTATACTACGGCAAATATCTGTCAGAAGTGTTGTGAGATACCATTTAATGTTCAAACCATTTTGATTATGACTGGTACAGGCTATTTACACAAGTACAAGGCAATATGTATAGATTTTTCTGAAAATTTGCTCCAGAAGCTGTAAGAGAGTGACACTTTTCTGTCATATACAGTTTTTAGCCGTAAGGTAACATTCCACTTATGTACGAAAGTAATTAGACACAACAAGAAAATGGTACCGCCATCCCAGTGATGTTCTCAGGAGCAAAAGAGCAACCTTCAACATCAAATAACTGTCAATACAAATGTGATGATACTGCAAATACTACTCTACCAGGTTAGGCAGCCATCAGATTCTCCAGCAGAGAAAGAGACTCCCACAGCAACAAAAACAGTCAAGGGGCAATCAGTTTTTCCACCAGCAACAAACAAAAAGACACCAACAGCAACCAAATCAGTCAACTCGCCATCAGTCTCACCAGCAGTGATAAACAAGACCCACAGCAGAGAAAACTGTGATCAACAGAAGAACTGTTGTTGTTCCTCCCAGATTCATCGATTTTTTGTAGACAGGACTGAAGAGAAAAAAGCCATCACCCAGTCAGCTGTAGCAAGTAAGGTAGAACCAAAAATTTCTCAACTGTGTTCAATACTTTCTGAATCTTACAATCAGGAAATTTACTTCCACAATTTTTCAGAATGAGATTTTCACTCTGCAGTGGAGTGTGCACTGATATGGAACTTCCTGGCAGATTAAAACTGTGTGCCCGACCGAGACTCGAACTCGGGACCTTTTCCGGGCAGAAGTAAAGCTGTGAGTACCGGGCGTGAGCTGTGCTTCGGTAGCTCAGTTACTTCCACAATGTTCAAGGACTCAGAAACAAAGTGAGTGAAATAGAAATTTTAATAAATAGTTACAGTGAATAATCAAATATCCAAATACTATGTATTACTGAGCACTTTTTTGAATGTGTTATAATACCACAGTTCAAACTGATAAATAAAGGGGAAAAAATCAGGGGGGGAGGGACCTGCATATTTGTAAAAAACAATACTATTGCTCTACACTGGACATATGCAACTCCCACAGCATTGAAAAAGACCTAGAATTATCGGGTATAGAAGTCACTGAACATTGTATTTACTTAATATAAGTATACAGATCACCCTCAGGCAACCTAAGCTGTTTCTATAAGAACTTGGCATTAGTCTTAGAAAAAAATAACAAAACGGAAATCCTACAGAATTGTAATCTGTGGTGATTTTAACATAGATTTCCTAGTAGAAGACAGTGACCATGTAAACTTCAAAAACTTTGAATCTCTATAACCTGGAACTAAAGGTTAAATCCCAACCAGAATAACCAACCATAGTGAATCTTGTCTTGACCAAGTAGGTACTGACACAGAAGGCACAGCATGCTCTGTAAAGCTAGAATTCTCTGACCACAATGCCCTAATTATACAGATACCAGCAAGCAAGCCCCCTCAAAAAAGCTTACAACACAAACTAGAAGTTTTTGTCAAAGCAATATCCAAACCTTTCTGTCACACATGCAAACAGAAAACTGGCACGATATATATCAGTCTCAAAATGTAGATGACAAATTTGAGACTTTTCTAAATACCTTTAGTTATTATTTTAACTACCACTTCCCCATAAAAACAAAAAATATTTCCAATAACAGTAAATTCCCCAAGTGGATGACCCCATGTATTATCACCTCAGGAAAAAGAAAAAGAGAACTCTTCAACCTCAGCACGGCCGAATTTGGAAATACTGAAGAATTTAAGAATTACTTTACCAAATATAAAAAAAATCTTTAGAAATGTAGTTAATGCAGCAAAAAAACTGCAAAATGATAACCTGCTCAAAATGTCAGCTAACAAAAGTAAATGCATGTGGAAAATCATTAATGCACATAGTGGCAGAAATCAACAGCTGACAAGTAATATGAAAAAAAAAAAAAAAAAAAAAAATGGGAAATCAATCACAAACAAAAAAGAAATATTTTATTAAAAATATTGAAAGTCTCACAGACCACCTTAAAAATAATCATCTCCCAAACTTAGTACAAAACTACTGCACTGACCCGCTGTTCTTATTACCAACAACAGAGGGACAAACAGAAAAAAATGTTCATAAAAAAATTAAGAAAAAATCCTATGCAGGACAAGATCAGATCCCCTGCTTTCTTCTCCATAACCACAGCAACCTCATAAATAAACCATTATCCCACATAAAAAACTCTTCATTCCTCAATGGCATATTTCCTAATAAACTCAAGACTCCAAAAATCATAGCCATTCATAAAAAAGGACGTAAAAATGATATCAGCAATTACAGGCCAATAGCAGTACTCTCAGTATGTAGCAAAACATTTGAATATACTATGGCAGACAAACTAAATTCATTTCTGAAAAAAGGAAATGCCATATCACCTGCTCGGTTTGGTTTCCAAGGAGGAAAAACCACAACTGATTAGATTAGATTAGTACTTGTTCCATAGATCATGAATATGACACTTCACTTTTTTTTTTTTTTTTTTTTTTTTTTTTTTTTTTTTTTTTTTTTTTTTTTTTTTTGGGGGGAGTTGGGAAATTGCGCACTTACTATATCCAAAAATTCATCTAATGAGCAGAAGGAGTTGCCATTAAGAAATTCTTTTAATTTCCTTTTAAATGCTATATGGCTATCTGTCAGACTTTTGATGCTATTAGGTAAGTGACCAAAGACTTTTGTGGCAGCATAATTTACCCCCTTCTGAGCCAAAGTTAGATTTAACCTTGAGTAGTGAAGAACATCCTTTCTCCTAGTGTTGTAGCCATGTACACTGCTGTTACTTTTGAATTAGCTCAGATTGTTAATAACAAATTTCATAAGTGAATATATATGTTGTGAGGCTAGAGTGAAGATATCTAGCTCTTTAAATAAGTGTCTTCAGGATGATCTTGGATGAGCTCCAGCAATTATTCTGATTACATGCTTTTGTGCAATGAACACTCTTTTACTCAATAATGAGTTACCCCAGATTATGATGCCATACGAAAGCAGAGAATGAAAATAGGCATGGTAAGCTAATTTACTCAGATGTATATAGCCAAAATTTGCAATGACCCTAATAGCATAAGTAGCTAAACTCAAACATTTCGCCAGATCCTCAGTGTGTTTTTTACAGTTCAATCCCTCATCAATGCATACACCTAGAAATTTTGAATATTCTACCTTAGCTACCGATTTCTGATCAAAGTCTATATTTATTAATGGGGTCATTCCATTTACTGTGTGGAACTGTATATACTGTGTTTTGTCAAAGTTTAATGAGAGCCCATTTGCAGAGAACCACTTAATGATTTTCTGAAAAACATCGTTTACAATTTCAGCAGTTAATTCTTGTCTGTCAGGTGTGATAGCTATACTTGTATCATCAGCATAAAGTACCAGCTTTGCATCTTGAATATAGAATGGCAAGTCATTAATGTATATTAAGAACAGCAGAGGACGCAAGACCGAACCCCAGTTTGAGAAATCACCAGTTTTTGCATATTATGTGAACTATTTATTTCAACTTTCTGCACTCTGCCAGTTAGGTATGATTTAAACCATTTGAGCACCATCCCATTCATACCACTGTACTTGAGCGTATCTATAAGTATTCCATGATTTACACAATCAAAAGCCTTTGATAAATCACAAAAAATCCCAACACGTGACTTCCGGTTACTCAGAGCATTTAATATTTCATTAGTGAAAGTATATATAGCATTTTCCATTGAAAAACCCTTCTGGAAACCAAACTGACATTTTGTTAAAGCTTTATTTTTACAAAGGTGTGAAGCTACTCTACAATACATTACTTTTTCAAGAATTTTGGATAAGGCAGTCAGAAGAGAGATTGGGCAGTAGTTGTTGACAGATGTACCCTCTTTTTTATGCAGTGGTATAACAATGGCATACTTCAGTCTATCTGGGAGAATAGCCTGCTTCAGAGAGCTATTACATATGTGGCTAAGAATCCCACTTATTTCTTGGGAACAAGCTTTTATTATCCTGCTGGAAATGCCATCAATCCCATGTGAGCTTTTATTCTTGAGAGAGTTTATTATCTTCCTAATTTCAGATGGAGAGGTGGGTGGAATTTAAATTGTATCAAATGGTGTTGATAAGGCCTCTTCCATTAACTGCCTTGCTTCTTCCAATGAACATTTAGATCCTATTTTCTCTACATTTAAACAATGATTATTCAAAATGTTTTCGACTTCAGGCTTGTTGTTTATCAAGTTTGCATTCACTTTGATGGTGATAGTGTCGTCCTGTACTCTTGGTTGTCCTGTCTCCCTTGTAATAATATTTCACATTGTTTTGATTTTGTTATCAGAGGTATTAATCTCAGACATGATGCACATGCTTCTGGACTTTTTAATAACCTTCCTTCATGTAGCACAGTAATTTTTAAAATATTTGGCTGTTTCTGGGTCATTACTCTTTCTTGTTGTTAGATACAGTTCCCTTTTGTGGTTACAATATATTTTTATTCCTTTAGTAAGCCAAGGTCTTTTGCATAGTTTCTTATAATTAGATTTAACTACTTTTCTTGGGGAAACAGTTTTCAAATTCACTTACAAGTGTACCACGAAATAAGTTATATTTTAAATTAGCATCAGGTTCCTTGTACACCTCATCCCAGTCTAACTGCTGAAGATTTTCTCTGAAATTTCTAATTGTTGAGTCATCAATTGAATGCACAACTTTGGAGGGTAGTTTTGAATTACTGAATGGAGCTGTGTCATATACTGTAACTAGCTGAGCATCATGATCAGAAAGCCATTCTCAGCAGGACAAGAATTTATGTTTTTAAACCTATTTTGGTCTATAAAAGTGTTATCTATCAATGTGCTGCTGTCCTTTACTAACCAAGTAGGAAAATTAATGACAGATGTCAAATTGAAAGAACCGAACAAGACTTCCAGGTCATTCTTCCTATTACACTCTTTCAATGAATCAACATTGAAATCCCCACAAATAATAATTTGCTTTCCCCTATCTGACGGATAGCACAACAAGGCATCCAAGTTTTCCAGGAATAAATGAAAGTTTCCTGAAGGGGACCTATATACTGTTACAATTATAAAAGAGCCCTCCTTCAGTTTAAGTTGACAGGCACATGCTTCTATACATTCCTCTAAACAAAACTTTTTTGTATCTAAGCTTTCTGCATAGTGATAACTTTTGACATGTGTGGCAACTCCTCTTCCCACCTTATTCTCTCTACTCATATCTGCAGCTAGTTTATAACCACTGATATTTTACCTTTTCCGTATCAGACACAATGTGATGCTCAGACAGGCATAGTATATCTATTATATTATTAGATTCAATGTCATCTACACAAACCAGGAGCTCATCTACTTTATTGTTCAATCCCGGAATATTTTGGTGAAAAATGGTAACATTATTTTTTACTTTACTTTTCTGAGAATCTACTTTTTTTTAATCCACCAATATTTTGGTTAAATATGGTAAAATTATTATTTACTTTCCTGTTGTGAGAATTTTGTGAGTTTTGGACCTCTTTAGCATCTGCCTGCCTGAACTTCTCATTGGACACTGATATTAGCCTAAAAAAGAGGTACATCTATGAGGGAAGGTATTTGATATGGCCAATCACAATATACAGCTCCAAAAAATTTGTTCCCATGGAATAAGGGGCACTGGCCATGACTGGTTTCAAAGCTACCTGAGAGACAGAAACCAATATGTCCAAATGAATGTAACCAATTGACCAAGAATTGCTAATACTGTACTACCCAAATCACAGAACATGGAGTTCCCCAAGGCTCAGTGTTGGGACCCTTATTATTCTAACTTTAGGTAAATGACCTCTCCTTAAATTTACACAATAACAGAACCTTCCTCTTTGCTGATGATACCACAATTATGATATCTGAATCAAATGAACGTCTTCTAGATGCAATAAACAGGAGCACAGCACACTTAAACTCGTGGATTATTTAAAAAAAGACTACTCCTAAATATAAAAAAGACAGCTGGTATTACTTTTCACACAGTCTAAAACAAAAACCCACCAGTACCAAATATATCACTGAGTGATGATAAAATCAACCATGTAAAGGAAACCAATTTTTTTTTTTTTTTTGGGGGGGGGGGGGGGTACCATTACTGACACACTTAGGAAAAGTCATATTGATATAACCTGCACCAAATTGAGTAAAGTATGTTCCATGATTAGACAAATAAGGAATATTGTCAATACCAACACCCTCACATCAATGTACTATGCCCTTTTCCACTCTATATTATCTTTTGGGGCCACAGTGCAGAAGCAATGAGGCTCCTTAAACTACATAAAAAGTTAGAGTAATATTATTCAAACAGCAGAAAGAATCTTGTAAACCACTGTTCCAGAATCTGAACATATTACCCCTCCCATGTCAGTACATGCTGGACCTACTATGTTTCACCAAGAAAAATATTAGCAACTTAGATATAAACTCAGACTGGCACCAACATGATATGTTGTTGTTGTTGTGGTCTTCAGTCCTGAAACTGGTTTGATGCAGCTCTCCATGCTACTCTATCCTGTGCAAGCTTCTTCATCTCCCAGTACCTACTGCAACCTACATCCTTCTGAATCTGCTTAGTGTATTCATCTCTTGGTCTCCCTCTACGATTTTTACCCTCCACACTGCCCTCCAATACTAAATTGGTGATCCCTTGATGTCTCAGAACATGTCCTACCAACCAATCCCTTCTTCTGGCCAAGTTGTGCCACAAACTTCTCTTCTCCCCAATCCTATTCAATACTTCCTCATTAGTTATGTCATCAACCCATCTAATCTTCAGCATTCTTCTGTAGCACGACATTTCGAAAGCTTCTATTCTCTTCTTGTCCAAACTATTTATTGTCCATGTTTCACTTCCATACATGGCTACACTCCATACAAATACTTTCAGAAATGACTTCCTGACACTTAAATCTATACTCGTTGTTAACAAATTTCTCTTCTTCAGAAACGCTTTCCTTGCCATTGCCAGTATACATTTTATATCCTCTCTACTTCAACCATCAACAGTTATTTTGTTCCCCAAATAGCAAAACTCCTTTACTACTTTAAGTGTCTTGTTTCCTAATCTAATTCCCTCAGCATCACCCGACTTAATTCGGCTACATTCCATTATCCTTGTTTTGCTTTTCTTGGTGTTCATCTTATATCCTCCTTTCAAGACACTGTCCATTCCATTCAACTGCTCTACCAAGTCCTTTGCTGTCTCTGACAAAATTACAATGTCATCGGCGAACCTCAAAGTTTTTATTTCTTCTCCATGGATTTTAATACCTACTCCAAATTTTTCTTTTGTTTCCTTTACTGCTTGCTCAATATACAGATTGAATAACATCAGGGAGAGACTACAACCCTGTCTCACTCCCTTCCCAACCACTGCTTCCCTTTTATGTCCCTCGACTCTTATTAACTGCCATCTGGTTTCTGTACAAATTGTAAATAGCCTTTCGCTCCCCGTATTTTACCCCTGCCACCTTCAGAACTTGAAAGAGAGTATTCCAGTCAACATTGTCAAAAGCTTTCTCTAAGTCTACAAATGCTAGAAACGTAGGTTTTCCCTTCCTTAATGTAGCTCCTAATATAAGTCGAAGGGTCAGTATTGCCTCACGTGTTCCAACATTTCTACGGAATCCAAACTGATCTTCCCCGAGGTCGGCTTCTACTAGTTTTTCCATTCGTCTGTAAAGAATTCACAGTTAGTATTTTGCAGCTGTGACTAATTAAACTGATAATTCAGTAATTTTTACATCTGTCAACACCTGCTTTCTTTGGAATTGGAATTATTATATTTTCCTTGAAGTCTGAGGGTATTCCGCCTGTCTCATACATCTTGCTCACCAGATGGTAGACTTTTGTCAGAATTGTCTCTCCCAAGGCCGTCAGTAGTCCCAATGGAATGTTGTCTACTCCGGGGGCCTTGTTTCGACTCGGGTCTTTCAGTGCTCTGTCAAACTCTACACACAGTATCGTATCTCCCATTTCATCTTTATCTACATCCTCTTCCAATTCCATAATATTGTCCTCAAGTACATCGCCTTTGTATAGACCCTCTATATATGCCTTCCACCTTTCTGCTTTCTCTTCTTTAGTTAGAACTGGGTTTCTATCTGAGCTCTTGATGTTCATACAAGTGGTTCTCTTATCTCCAAAGGTCTCTTTAATTTTCCTGTAGGCAGTATCTATCTTACCCCTAGTGAGATAAGTCTCTACATCCTTACATTTGTCCTCTAGCCATCCCTGCTTAGCCATTTTGCACTTCCTGTCGATCTCATTTTTGAGACGTTTGTATTCCTTTTTGCCTACTTCATTTGCATTTTTATATTTTCTCCTTTCATCAATTAAATTCAGTATTTCTTCTGTTACCCAATGATTTCTACTAGCCCTCGTCTTTTTACCTACTTGATCCTCTGCTGCCTTCACTACTTCATCCCTCAAAGTACCCATTCTTTTTCTACTGTATTTCTTTCCCCCATTCCTGTCAATTGCTCCCTTATGCTCTCCCTGAAACTCTGTACAACCTCTGGTTCTTTCAGTTTGTACAGGTCCCATCTCTTTAAATTCCCACCTTTTTGCAGTTTCTTCAGTTTTAATCTACAGGTCATAAACAATAGATTCTGGTCAGAGTCCACACCTGCCCCTGGAAATGTCTTACAATTTAAAACCTGGTTTCTAAATCTCTGTCTTACCATTATATAATCTATCTGATACCTTTTAGTATCTCCAGGCTTCTTCCATGTATACAGCCTTCTTTTATGATTCTTGAACCAAGTATTACATATGATTAAGTTGTGCTCTGTGCAAAATTCTACCAGGTGGCTTGATCTTTCATTTGTTTGCCCAAGTCCATATTCACCTACTACGTTTCCTTCTCTCCCTTTTCCTACTACCAAATTCCAGTCACCCATGACTATTAAATTTTCATCTCACTTCACTATCTGAATAATTTCTTTTATTTGATCATACATTTCTTCAATTTCTTCGTCATCTGCAGAGCTAGTTGGCATATAAACTTGTACTACTGTAGTAGGTGTGGGCTTCGTGTGTCTCTTGGCCACAATAATGCGTTCACTATGCTGTTTGTAGTAGCTTACCCACATTCCTATTTTCCTATTCATTATTAAACCTACTCCTGCATTACCCCTATTTGATTTTGTGTTTATAACCCTGTAGTCACCTGACCAGAAGTCTTGTTCCTCCTGCCACCGAACTTCACTAATTCCCACTATATCTAACTTTAACCTATCCATTTCCCTTTTTAAATTTTCTAACCTACCTGCACGATTAAGGGATCTGACATTCCACGCTCCGATCCGTAGAATGCCGGCTTTCTTTCTCCTGATAACGACATCCTCTTGAGTAGTCTCCGCCCGGAGATCCGAAGGGGGACTATTTTACCTCCAGAATATTTTACCCAAGAGGACACCATCATCATTTAATTATACAGTAAAGCTGCATGCCCTCGGGAAAAATTACAGCCGTAGTTTCCCCTTGCTTTCAGCCGTTCACAGTACCAGCACAGCAAGGCCATTTTGGTTATTATTACAAGGCCAGATCAGTCAATCATCCAGACTGTTGCCCCTGCAACTACTGAAAAGGCTACTGCCCCTCTTCAGCAACCACACGTTTGTCTGGCCTCTCAACAGATACCCCTCCATTGTGGTTGCACCTACGGTACGGCTATCTGTATCGCTGAGGCACGCAAGCCTCCCCACCAACGGCAAGGTCCATGGTTCATGGGGGGAGGCAACATGATACAAGGTCAAAAAACTCTCTACGAGTAATTCACCATTCAACAAAACTATACAATAAAGGTGTCAAATATATGGGAATAAAGCTCTACAATCGTTTCCCAATACCAGTGAAGAACATTACACAAGTGAAGGATTTTAGAATAAAACTATGGTCACTCCTAATTAAACATTGCCTCTACAGCATACAGGAATTCCTCGAAAACAACCTGCTTTAAGGAACTGCTGTAAGGAACTGCTCAACAAAAACATCAGCTAATGAGTCCCAAAGTATTGACCTTACATAACGTAACTGAATGTAAGTTTTATTGGTATAAATGCTAAATTCTGGTACAGAATAAATATAAGACCTAAGTACATTACACATGTGATATAAATATGTAACCATTTTATAGATTCATAGACATGCACCTCTTCTTATAAATGCCTAATATGTATCAAATGACCTGTCCCATATCATGATGTGCATTTCTGTACCATGGATGATTCGGAGGATCAAAATAAATAAATAAATAGATGAAAATTGGGGATTCAGTTTTGGGAAAAATACATGGGGAACCTAAATTCATAATTACTGAATGAAAGAAATTCTTTTTCAGATATACAGTGCCATCTGAAGCTCTGGAAAATCCACTTCCTATTGCATATAGGTTAGTTTATCCAAAGACCAGAAAATGATTTGGTTTGACAAACATTATAGAAACTGAAACCTTACATTACAATTTGATAACAGTATATCTCCAGTAGGGTTAATCATGCACACTTGATATAATTTTATTGATGCTAAAGGAAAATTTATCACATAACTATGTATCCCCATGAGTATTCTCACTCTTTGTGAGCTATACGCTACGTGACCACAAAGCTCAGATTCAAGTAATATAACTTCCTTATTTTGTTCTTCTGTGCTTCATTTTCTCTTTGTTCTTTCTATGTATCTAGAAAGATATGTTCTGTGTATCTACAAGTGTCTACCTATGTATGATCAGTTGTTGTCATACATTCAGTATTCTCATTTTTATCCTCAATAGAAAATATGTTGGCTTATGACCTTAAAGTGTGTATTTATTGTATAAATGGTTAGCTATCTGTTATTCAGAAGCCACTGTGCAGTTCCTTTGTTGTTCATTTAACATCAGTGCCTTTAATTTACTCTTGGAACACATGTAATTACAGTTCTCTATGATACAGTTTTATGCATTCAGTTTTGTCTATTTTATACTTATATTATCCTTCCTGTATCCTGTGCCTACTTATTACACAAATATATTGTCATTGCCATTCCTTTAATAACATGTGACAATTGTTTGTATGTGGGAATCGCCAACAACCACCTTCCCACAGAAATAAATGACCACTGCCAAATTAGAACCAAGAACACATTTGCCCGCCTCCAGTGCTGTCGCGACAGGCGTGAATGGAAGGACAAATGGAGACGTGTCATCTTCAGCGATGAGAGTCACTTCTGCCTTGGTGCCAATGATGATCGTATGCGTGTTTGGCGCCGTGCAGGTGAGCGCCACAATCAGGACTGCATACGACTGAGGCACACAGGGCCAACACCCGGCATCATGGTGTGGGGAGCAATCTCCGACACTGGCCGAACACCTCTGGTGATCGTCGAGGGGACACTGAATAGTGCACGGTACATCCAAACCGTCATCGTACCCATCGTTCTACCATTCCTAGACCGGAAAGGGAACTTGCTGTTCCAACAGGACAATGCACGTCCGCATGTATCCCATGCCACCCAACGTGCTCTAGAAGGTGTAAGTCAACTACCCTGGCCAGCAAGATCTCCGAATCTGTCCCCCATTGAGCATATTTTGGGACTGGATGAAGCGTCGTCTCACGCGGTCTGCACGTCCAGCACGAACGCTGGTCCAACTGAGGCGCCAGGTGGAAATGGCATGGCAAGCCGTTCCACAGGACTACATGCATCATCTCTACGATCGTCTCCATGGGAGAATAGCAGCCTGCATTGCTGCGAAAGGTGGATATACACTGTACTAGTGCCGACATTGTGCATGCTCTGTTGCCTGTGTCTATGTGCCTGTGGTTCTGTCAGTGTGATCATGTGATGTATCTGACCCCAGGAATGTGTCAATAAAGTTTCCCCTTTTTGGGACAATGAATTCACGGTGTTCTTATTTCAATTTCCAGGAGTGTATATTGAAAACAAAGATTCCAAGACTTACAAAGTGGGAAAGTACTGGTAGACAGGCACAATAAAATAACACACAAACACACACACAAAATTTCTAGCTTTCGCAACCAACGGTTGCTTCTTCAGGAAAGAGGGAAGGAGAGGGAAAGACGAAAGGATGTGGGTTTTAAGGGAGAGGGTAAGGAGTCATTCCAATCCCGGGAGTGGAAAGACTTACCTTACACACACACACACACACACACACACACACACACACACACACACACACACACACACACACACACACATATATATACACACACACACACGCACACACACATATCCATCCATACATATACAGGTGTCTTATCCTTAAAGGATAAGAACCTAGATGATGTATGGTCCAGAGAAGCCACTACTGGGCAAGATGACAGATAAATGTCCCTGGGCATTGCTGTGAAACTCCAGGGCAGAATGGTGCTCAGTGGGAGTTGCATGATTCATCCCAGGACCAGAGGATCTGCCAGGGATGGAGAAACTGACAGCCACTGACGAGGATGGAGCAGGTGAAGTTGACATTGGTTGTGATGCAGAAGTCCATGATTGGAAGCCATGGGATAGAGCACGGAACCTTGGTGGGCAGAGATCATCCCATGGACCCAGGTTGTGTGGCTTAAGGACATTGTCCCATGGATCCAGGTTTGATGGCATTGAAGCTTGTGCTGGTGATCCAGGTTTGGTGGAATCTGAGCTCATGGGTCCACACTGGGGTGCCCATCTGGAAAAGAGAAGCCTGAACAACAACATGCGCTTTTAGCAGATGTGAAATATCCAAGAGGGTGCATTGATGGATGGCCCATTCTGCCAGACTGCAGGCTTTAGTGAGAGCAGCCTTGAAATTTACTAGAAGACCACAACATGTATTAAATGCAGTGGTGGACATCATTTCCTTGCAGATAGTAGCTGTAACATCATTTTCTGCTTGTTCAAGTCCATTGGCCAAGGGACTGAAAACCATGTCTGTCAGTGGCAGTTGCCTGAAAGAATACTTGTGCAAATTGTATCTTAGTCTTTTTGCTATTTCATGAATCATAAAGCCAGAAAAGAGTTTGTTCCAAAATACTGCTTACTGTGTGGTTAGCTATGACAAGAACATTTATTGGATGAGTTACTTGTTGTAAATAAAACTGTAAGTTTTCCTTGTTGGAACACCTGATAGCATCCATAGGCCTACAGGTTTCTCTCCCCTGCCGTCATGGGTGGCACCCCTAAACTTAAGTAAGTAGATTGGTTCAGAAAGGATATAAAAGCACCAGTGGCCAGAAGTAATCTCACAGGGTGTTTGACTGTGAAAACATCTAAGTACATTTGCTAGGTTTTGTCCCGAGAAGTCTATGCTTCTATAGATCTATCAGCTACTTGACATATTTTCATAGGTCAGGACATATCTGTATTAGAGCTGCTCTGCAGCAGTGTGCCACTTGAAGTTGTCCTTTTCTTACCCACCTGGAGGATGTTGCATGCTGGTGGGATGTGTGTGTGTGGCAAAGGAAACAATGTTTATTACAGGGTACTGGCACTGTTGCTGACACAGATCGTTGTTACTGGCATGTTTGTTTACAAGGTCACCCTACCCACATGGTAGCTGATGGCCCTGTGTGAGGTGGTGTGATGTCCGAAGTAACCGATTCAGGGGAGCTGAATGCTGTGACAGAGCTGACTTCCTCTATATGTAATAATAATAATAATAATAATAATATTTATTCAACATCAAATAATCAAAAACAATCCCTAGAAATAATACAGTTTCAGGACATCATACAGATTATTCTTCTGAATATGTCAGTTTATAAATTACAAACTAAAGATTTGTTTGCATTAATAAATTTTACATTTTGATGGCTTTTACGTCTGGTAGTATACAATCATGATATTACAAATATTTTTTTATCAACATTATATTAGTTGTAGGTTACTTAAAACTATGAGCTTGACATACTTATGAAACACTTTTCATACAGAAATAATACTCATCTAGGGAATAAAAAGGGTTTTCAATTAGAATTCTTTTTAGCTGATCTTTTAATTTGTTAGTAGGAAGGGTTGTGAGACTTTTTGGTAGGGCATTAGCTAGCTTCAGCCCAGCATGAAGTGCATTTTTTTTTCATACAAAGCTGTTCTGTGGCTATTTACATGGTCTCTGAACTTTTGCCTTGTATCATATTGGTGCAGGTCACAGCTGAAATTTGGATTTATTGTTTTCACAAGCAATATAACTTTCCATATGTACACACTTATAATGGTAAGCACACCTAATTTTGGGAACAGATTCCGACATGATTCTTGAGGTTTGGCACCACAAATGATCCTGATAACTTTTTTCTGTAGTATTAATAATGTACTTAGGTTGGCTTGAGTTGTTGCACCCCATATTTCTACAGAATAGTTTAAGTTTGATGAGGATAGGGCATGATAAGCAGTTTTTAGTACACCCATGTCCTTACAATATTTGCTAATCATATTTATAGCAAACACATTCTTCGACAGCTTACGTGCTAAGGAATCAATATGCATGTCCCATTTGAGGCTGTCCTGGATTGTAATTCCCAAGAACTTTGTCCATTTATCCTTTTTTACAATGGCCTTTTTTACAATGGCATTTCCTATGGACAATTTCATCTCAAATTCTATTTGTTTCCTTGTCTTAAATTCCATCATTGCAGTCTTTGAAGCACTTACATTTAGATGGCTTTCATTAAAATACTTGACTATTTCATTAGTTACACTGTTGCACTGTACCTCCAGACTCTGATAGTCTTTGTGTTTACACACTATTGATGTGTCATCTGCATACAATATTTTTGTACAGTTAGGAGAACAATACTGTATATCATTAACATATATCAAGAAAAGAAGGGGTCCTAAGACAGAACCTTGAGGCACTTCATATTTGGTGTCTGTAATTTTAGATTTGTAAGACCCACTGTTTGTTTTAAGCAAGACAGATTGTTTTCTATTGCTCATATACGATTTTATTAGCTCATAGCTAGTTCCTCTGATACCCAGGTTCCACAGCTTGTCAAGTAATATGGTGATGTTGACACAATCAAAAGCTTTTTCTATATCAAGGAACACTCCAGTTACATACTCCTTGTTCTCTATGGCCGTTATTATTTTGTCTATTAATTGTGCTGCTGCTACTGATGTTGACTTGTTTTTCATAAAGCCATTCTGATTTTCAAATTTTAAATTGTGTTGACTCAAGAATGTCATTAGTCTAGTATAAATAACTTTCTCAACTACCTTCGAAAATGCAGGTAAGATTGAGATGGGGCGTTAGTTTTCAATTTTAGATTTATCACCTTTCTTCTGAATCGGTGTTACTTGTGCTGTCTTTAGACTATCTGGGAAACAACCTGATGCAATTACATCATTTACTGCTGTGGCCATGGCATCAGATATGTTATCTACACATGTTTTCAGTGTACAGATAGACAATCCATCATAGCCTGCTGATTTTGTATTTTGTAATGACATTACTATGTTTTTGACTTCCATGTTATTGGTTGGGGCCAAGTATATGCTTTGTTTGATTGGAATGCCCCTATATTTATGCTGAAGATTCTTAAAATCGTCATTGACAGATTTTCCAACAGAAGAAAAGTACTCATTAAAAACATTTGCAATCTGCCATTGACATTTCATGATATGCCCTTTACGGTTTATAGTAAAATCACTTGTTGATCTGTCCTTACAATCCCTAAAGCTATTTATTACTTTCCAAACAGCTAAACCTGTGTTAGTAGAGTTTCTTAACATTGTGCTACATATTTACTTTTAGTTTCTAGCAGAAGATCTTTATAGTAATCCTGATAGTTCTTAAATTCTACCTTTAGTCTATTATTATTGTTATTACTTATCATTGCATATTGGAAAAGTCTAAGTTTCTCTCTTGCTGTTTTAACTTCATGAGTTATCCAGTTATTTCTTTGTATATTTTTGCAGCCATTTACTGTAAAGGTCATTTCTAGACATGAGATATTGAAGCAATAATAAAAATCTGATGAAAATTCACTGAAAGTAATGCTGTTTTTTTCACCCCATTGTAGGCTTTTTAGCAAACTGTTGAAATCTTTAACATTGTTATCATTGGTCATTCTTTTTGTCACATATTGCTTCTCTTTTCTATTGACATGAAGATTTTCAGCTTTTATCAATACCTGTACTGCATGGTGGTCAGAAATGGCAAGCTTCAGAACTGATGCACTGCATGTAAAGTGGGACATGTTAGTTATAATGTTGTCAATGCATGATTTTACACTATTGACCTCTCTAGTGGGCTCGTTTATCAGAAATGTTAAGTTAAATTCAGCTAGCATTAGCATTAGTTTCTTAGATACAGAGTCATTGGGCAGCAAGTCAATGTTTATATCTCCAGTTAGTATTATGTTAACCCAGCCATTTTTATTGCAGTGTTTACTGTCAATGTCAACAAGCAGGTCATTAAGAACATCAAAGAAACTATCTAGGCTACCAGATGGAGGTCTGTATAGACCTATAATAATTAAGTTCTTTTTCCCCCACTTATAATTAATTGCTGCTAGTTCTATTACACCCTCAATGCTGAAAGCACTTACATCTATTACACTATAATTACTACCACTGGCTGCAAAGATAGCTACCCCACCACCATGTTTCTCTTTTCTACTGAAGGCAGAGCAAAAGTTCATGGAAAGTGGCTTACATACACTAATTAGCTCATCTGGGTACCAGTGTTCACTTATAACTAAAACATCAGGCTTATCAATTGCTGCAATGGTATCCAACTCATTGTGCTTATTGCCAAGACTTTGAAAGTTCTGCTGAATAAATTTGAAAGTGAGTTTGGATTGTTGAACGCTTGATGGACGTGTCACCCTACCAGAACCACTTATACATTTATCCCTAAAAAAGAAATATCAGTTGACAGAGTGGGTTTAGTATTTTTCACTATTCATTTATTCAAGTTGGTCTGTTTCCATGTACTGGGAGCCTGGGAAGAATCAGCTTTACCTGATGTTTTCAGCAGCCATTTGTCCAATGTCGTCTGTCTATACCCATTCCTGCAGTCTTCTTGTGTTGTGGAGCACTCATTCTTCGAATGTGTGTTTTTTGAGTATACGTTGTTCCTAGCATTTATGACGATTTCACAAATAATGGACGCTAAGTGACTTTTTCCGCGGCGATTGAGGTGAAGGCTGTGACTGGTGCAAAGATCTCTACTAAAATGTTGCACATTAACCATTTGTACATTTGCATAACAGTTGCAAATTTCTGCATATTGACTGTTTGAATATGCTACTGCGCTGTTTACACATGAGAATTGGGGCAAGTCATACCTGTGTGGAATTTCGAGAACAATGACGTTTGAGTCATTTAGATGGTTTAGGGCAGATTTTAGGGCATTAACAGCATGCAAACCATCGTTGTGTGTGACGTCATTTGCACCACCACAAATTACAATGAAGTCTTCCTTCATTGTCTTTCGAGAGATATTGTTTACAGTTGAAAGCACTTGGTCAAGACGAGCGCCAGGTTTAATAAAACCTGAAGCATTTATTTCACTGTTTATGCTTTTTATTTCATGTGCAAGGCCTCTAAGATGACTATCACCCATTAAACATACGTTTATTCTTCTTGCTGCATTTGTGGTGTTAGTTAAAATAACTCTCATCTTGAATGTTGAATTTACCTTGCTTCTGTTTACAAGTGACGGTTTTGGCTGGCGAGGTTCCACATTTTGCTTAATAACAGGCTTTTCTTTCAGATGGTGCACAATTTTATCTTTTGTAGATAGGCCTACCATTTTTTGGAGCACGGCAGGAGAATTTATTACTAAAGACGACGAAATGATTGCGCTATGGTTAGCGTTACCGGTACACCCAGAATGTGTTGGTCTCCTCACTTCTGTGTCTGGAGCAAAGCGAGGGGAGAGGGGGGGGGGGGGAGGGGTAAGACACATTGTAACATGCCTAATTAGGTATATACACATAATTCAGCCCACAAAAACATTTAAAATTGTAGTTCCTATTTAATCAATAATTGAGGCTCTTTTCATGATATTGGAATTCTGACAGGCTGCAATAATATGTGTCTACATCAAAAATGTTCTTGCAATAAGGAAAACATTCCAGAGAACTCAGGTTCTACAGCTCCTGATACTCTGCAGTATTTGGTTGGAGACTAATAAATATTCCATGGTGAATAATGTATACTTTCACCTAATTATGAAAGTGTTCAAAGCCCTTCTTCAGACCAGCAAAGGAGACATGGAGACATGGCATGATGAAGAATTTAGCTTGTGTTACCATGACCATCAATCAGCATCCAGTTTTCAGTCGACACCAATTATAATGTATAAGAGAAGTTGCTGGGATTTCAGTTCTAGTAATGGTATAGTTTAAAACTGCCCATTCAGTACACTAGCTCTGGAGTAAGCATGTCTCTGGCACGTATCACATGGTCATGATTAAGTCTGTTGCAGCATGATGTGGAACAATATCAGAAATGCTAAACAAGTCCTTGATATCTTTACCATAAAAAAAGCAAGCTGAATAGGAAAGACCTTTGGGCAGATGGTCACCTTCCACCTTGTCTGAACCTTACAATTGAAATAGATCCATAGTCACTTTCAGTGATGATTAGGGGGAAATCGTTCACTATTGGTAACATGACTACATGGGAGGCAGCTAAGCAGTAGGCTCTTACTGGTAGAAATCATCTCATATGAGTTTTCTTTGATACTGTAAAGGCTTAAAACACAACTTGGAAGTTCTATGCCCTCAGACTACTCCATGCATGTGGCCTCCAGGGATGTCATATGATGATTTTATAGATCTCCCATTTCTCACATTAATTTTAATATAGAGTGGTGATGTACTATCAGACCAATTTAGAGAATGATCTTTCTTAAGGTAGTTTCAAAAGTGCTACCCTGGTTTTCTATTCATTGCCAATAGCCCTGTTAAGTGCTATTTATTAGTGAATAACTTTTCAGATTTCTTCTCTTCTTCCTACATCCCAGCAACCATATGTCAGTTGCAGCTGACAGTTAAAGGCCTATAAAAACTGGCTTCAGATACAATTTGAAATTTAAAATTTTCGCTGAAAAATTTATGTATTTTGGTTTCAAAACAGTTCAAATGGCTCTGAGCGCTATGGGGCTTAACATCTGAGGTCATCAGTCCCCTAGAACTTGGAACTACTTAAACCTAACTAACCTAACACATCCATGCCCGAGGCAGGATTTGAACCTGTGACCATAGCGGTCGCACGGTTTCAGACTGAAGTGCCTAGAACCACTCAGCCACAACGGCCGACTATTTTGGTTTCAAACCATTCACATGTTGTTATTGCCTTTCAATACAGAGAAACAGGTACACCATTTAAACTTACAGAAAGAGGCTTCTTGGACTAATTTTTTTCTGAAAAGCTTAACTGGCTTCCACACTAGAAGAACTGGATAGTAGTGTCTCTCAAATTGCTTAACATTTCAATGTTTGATAGACAATTGACTTGTGCAGCAAGAAGAACCTACTTTCCCCAGTTCAAACAAAAACTTGTCAGTTATGGTTTTGCTATGGCTATGCATCAGATCATTGTATTAGAAATATTAGATGCAGTCTGCCATTAATGCATATTAAACTGTTCACTTCAGTGCTTAGAAGCAACCGCATTCTCAGCCCTTGTTAGATGAGTGGTCAACGAGACAGAATGTCAGTCCTAAGGCCCCAGGTTCAATTCCCAGCTGGGTCAGAGATTTTCTCCACTCAGGGGCTGGGTGTTGTGTTGTCATCATCATTTCATTCCTATCGACATGCAAGTCGCTGAAGTGGCGTCAAATTGAAATTGCAAACGGTCTACCTGACGGGAGGCCCTAGTCACATGACCTTTCATTTCAGCCCCTTTATTGAGGCTGATGTGCAACCTTTGTACTTCAGGCAGTTACTCTTAATGGTGCAACAAATACATACAAGATATAGTCAAGTCCCATCCCACTTGTATACCATACCGTTGCTCACACCTCTTTCCAACAGCCTTTTAACAACACAACATTTAATGAGCAACAAGTCCACTTAGGATATGTGCAAAGAATATTTTTTTCCAAATATCAGATATTGATGTTATACCTTGGCTCCTTATTTAAGGCTTGACACTATTAAGAACAGAATGCACTTACAATGTAATTTCCAACTTGATTCCTTACAATATTATAGATCAGGACAATGTTTTTATCATAATGTATACTGATGACTCAAAACATCAGACACCATTGACTGTACTATAGACCTTCCCCATTATGCCTTCAGGACATGAACAAATTTCTCATCTGCTTTGTCTCCCTTCCTTTAGTACCCTGCATGCATTACAGCTAATGTAACCAGTGGAATAGTGGCCAAAAACACAAAACTCCTTTTTTACCATACAGCAAAGATGCTGAGTTGCAGTTAGGCACATCAAAAAGACTCTCACAATTATAGCTTTTGGCCATTAAGGCCTTCATCAATAATAGACAGGGATATGCACACTCACACGCACACACTCACACAAACGCAACTCACTCACATGACTTCAGTCTCAGGCAACTGAAACCTGAAACTGCAGTCATGTGTGTGTGTGTGTGTGTGTGTGTGTGTGTGTGTGTGTGTGTGTGTGCACGCGTGCGTGTGTGCATGCGCATATGTGCATGTGCGTGCGTGCATATGTGTGTGTGTGTGTGTGTGTGTGTGTGTGTGTGTGTGTGTGTGTGTGTGTGTGTGTGTGTGTGCACATATATCTATCTATTGTTGACGAAGGCCTTAACAGCCGAAAGCTATGATTTTGAGAGTCTTTATGTTGTACCTATCTGCAACTCAGCATCTACGCTATATGGTGAGTAGCAACTCTCCTTCTCATAATATTGTTAAATTCCATCGTGGATTTTCCATTGTTTGAAAACTCCCTTTTTCTCTTACAACATGAGATATGCATATAATTTGACTGGGAACTGGAATATGTAGGAATTCCAGCAAATGAACATGCAGATATAGCAGCCATGGAGGCCACCACAGAAAACAGTGGACACATATGCCATTCCCATACAGGTTGTCAGCTCAGTGTTCAGTTGAGGAACCATGCAGTTGTTAGACAAGGTGTGGTTGATGGTGAGCAACAATAAGTGAAACCAAATATCCAGCCATGGAATACCTCACACAGGTTACTCCAGTGAGATGAAGTACCCTTGAAATGTCTCCTTATAATGCATAATCCAGTAATCCATTTGTTCATGCTGCAGTGGGAAGAATACACAAAGTGAGATTCTGTGGCACCATATACCACATTTTAAGACTGTATTTTGTACATTGACAAGATGGCAGAAGTGAACTTTAGTGAGGACTTGCTCTCTACTTTATTTGGTGGTGACGGGAGGCGTCCAAACTTAAAATTTTTTATGTTGTCCAGACTCCATTTTACGCTTTTGGTTTGGATGTTTTAGTATCTTGTAAACTGTCTGCGTCATCCCTTTTTACTTTGGTGATCAGCATGCTATGTTTCCGTGCTATATTATTTTAGATCCTTCTCAGACCACTTTGTCATATTTACTAGAATTTTAAGAAGTGACAGATGCTATGTTTGTGTAAATTTGTGTGTGTGTGTGTGTGTGTGTGTGTGAGAGAGAGAGAGAGAGAGAGAGAGAGAGAGAGAGAGAGAAGAGAGAGGGAGAGAGAGTACTGTCCCTTTTTGTATCTTGTCTTTTGAATACTGTAAATACATTCAGCAACATAATGTCAAACACAAACTGCACATCTATGATAATGTATATGCATAGTGAGAGAACCAGGTGATCTCTGGACAGTGAGAGCATTGTTCCATGAACTTATGATTTCACAAAAAGGAAATGGTAAGGAACTCTTGTTCTAAACTTGAGGGAGAATGGTTGTGAGTACTTTTTATGCAAACAACTAGTGTTGTTTTAGTTGCCATTAAAGGATTTGAATGTAAAGCTACATCCTTATGTGAACAACATTTCAACTGTGATTGCTGTCACAGGATAGGTAATGTATATAAATATTATTGGAGAATATAATTATAATTTCAAGGTACATTTGTATTAATTATTCCAGTAATTTTTTACCATGTGGACCTTAGGCACAGCTGTATGATGGATGGCTAGTACAAACCTGCATCACGGTCATTGTCGTATTTGGGAAAGTAATTATTTCACTTATTTTCAATTTCCATACAATACGACAGCTAACAACCACTCTCCACTTATCTACACTAGCACACATGTGGTCTCACTGCACCTATAAATGTGAACATGATTCAACGAACAAATTTTCTAGGTCAAAGAAATGATATCATTTGTCTGTCATTTCAGATACTTTGCCAAAAATGAGCTGGAGTTACTTAAGATATGCCAATAAGAGCTACTGAACTTTTGCAAGCATACATAAAGAAATACTGTGCTTTGTGTGCAGATATTTTAAATTGGAAAATCAAAGTATAATATATACTGTATAAGACAAAGTCACAAATAGAGCATGATAAAATTAATACATAAAGAGAGAAGTGAGGAGGATGTTTCTAATTATAGTCCAACATCATTAATTCCTATATTTAATTACATATACTGATGGAAAAAAATTGCAAAACCAAGAAGGTGTTGTGCAACATAAACAAAAGTTGGTAGGTGTGCTTCTGTATCTGAAAGATGGTATCTATTCATGCCAGTTGTATAAGAGTGGAGCTAGTAGTGCCACTATGAGGAAGCAAATCAGGTTTGCTTTAAATACACACTGTAATAGTCATGAGTGTTAGTTACCTTTCAGATTGGATGTGACTAATTGATGTTAGTCAAGAATGTCTTTAAGGCAACAAAGACACACCTCAATGAGTTTGAATGAGAAGCTGTCATGACGTTCAGGATCTTGTTCAAAGACTTAATACTGCCATTTTCACTATTCGAACGGCATCGAAAGTGAGTGATACTTTGACACATAAATTAGTCTACTTTGCATATTTTCATTCACTTATGTCGTATGGTATTATGTTTTGGGGTAGCTCTTCCCATTCTAGAAGGATACTTTTGGCTCAGATACGGGCGGTTCGGGCAATAAGTGGTGTGAGTTCACCAACTTCTTGTCGACCTCTGTTCACGAATCTGGGTATTTTGACATTCGCCTCTCAATATGTATATTCCTTATTGTTGTTTCTTGTTACCAATATTAGTTTATTTCCAACAATAAGCAGCTTTCACTCGGTTAATACTCGGCAGAAATCAAACCTCCATTTGGATCGGACTTCCTTAACTCTTGTGCAAAAAGGTTTGCAGTATACTGCTGGATCCACTTTCAATAAGCTGCTACTCAAATTCAAAAATCTTAGCAGTAATCCACGCGCTTTCAAATCTAAAGTGAAGAGTTTCCTAATGGGTCACTCCTTCTACTCTGTTGAGGAGTCCTTGAAAAATTGAGCTGATTCTCATTGTAATTTGCTTAAACTTAAGGACTGATTTTCTTTCAGGTTCATGAACATTTATTTTTATCTGTTATTACTTTTATGTTGTAACTTCATGTACTGACACGTTCCATGACCTTGGAGATTTTCTCCTCAATTTGGTACTACGGAACTTGACATGTAAATAAATAAATAAAAAACATGTAGGGTGATACAAGAAGCTGGATGTTCCTTCTGTGAAATTGCAGAATTCCAAATGAATAATATTTTTGTTGCCTTCCCTGATGTTTCACAGTGAAATACAACACAGAAAGAGCCTGGTAATCATATTAGTAATACCAAAATACAACAGTAAGGCTCATCACTGCCAGAACTTCATGTCTAAATATGATCTAATTAATAAGGACATAATTTAAAAAATAAGTAACTAACAGCATGAGATAACATCTTACCTCTCGCAGTTCTTCAAGTTTAGCTTCATCCATATCTTTGAGCAGGTCAACATCTCTCTTTGTTGCTGCTGGTGGTGGAACATAATCAGGTTTAACCAGTGGTCTCTCAGAAATGTCTGCAGGCACAAATTCTGGTTCCATTATCTTTTGTGCTGGAGCTTTTGCTGCCTGTGATTTATCTGTTGTAGGTTTTGGATCACCTGAAATGCCACTGACAGTGGGCTCATTATTTTTTTGTATGTCTGTAGATGGTTGATTTGCTTTTGGTTGATCAGTTAATTTAGTTTCTTCAGTATTTTGTTGTCCCTTGGTTTTCTGTGGAGTTGTCTTTACTTGTTCTGTTTGTTCATCTTGTTTCTCATTTTTATTAGGGTCTGTTCCAGTTACTTTTTCAGTTGTTTTCTTTTCTTTCTCCTTTGTTGATCCAGTTGTCTTCTTTTTCTTTGGCTGTCAGAAGATAGATAGTGTTAGAAAAATGATAAGTGAAAATCTAATACTCTTAGAATGAACTTCTCACTGAAATTTGAAGTAACAAATGTGTGTATTTACCTTAAAAAAAGAGACTGGAACAAGTTCTGAAATACTGTGTTGACCAAAGTAGATCATTACTGTGGTTTTTTTAACATAAAAAGACTGGTCAAAGCATGACTGTTAGAGACTAAAACTAATAGGAGACTCCTGCTAGTTTTGTACTATATCACCAGTGCTTTGGCCAGTCATTTAAAATTAACAAGTTGCACTTACTAACAACGTTGCTGTGGTCAGCACTTGACTAGCTTCCCATTCTAGTGTAAGCATGATCTGATGACTGTTGCTAGTCAACCAAAACTGGCAATTATTGAGTTGTAATTACATCTTATTGCAACCAATACCATTAAAATTTGCAGTAAGTAATGCAGACCACTGTGCCTCCCTCACCTTACAATATCAAATATTACAAACATTTGAGAGACAAAGTAGAAGATGTAAAAAATAAAATTATTTATTGGGGAGCAATAACAGAAAAGTTTCTGAATTCTTATTAAAAAAATTAAATAGTAAGACTTAACTTTTATTGTAGCACATAAAGTGTTGGTGTTTACTTGAATTGTTTGCTTGAAATACCCCATATTTAATGAGAAAAACAGCCAGAATATTTATTTTTTCTGAAGAAAGGAGAAACAAGCAGAAAAGGGAAAGTCTATGAACATGAGAAAAGTGATAAAAAGAATAGTCAATCTCAAAGAATACAAGAGACAACTCATTTGTAACACAGGTACTGCTGAAGATGAAAGAAAAATTTCTGTAGAGAATAGTTTTGTTGTGTGCCATGATTGTTTAAGTTACACATAAATAATGCCCCATAAAAACAATATTTGGTGAATTTACTATGACAAACATTTCAATTACTTGTTGAAGTCATCATTTTATGAGTCACTTGAGGTTATGTTCTAATTCATTGATGATTATCTGAATATGGGTAAGTGAGAAAGGTATTTGGAGAGGGGAGGGTCATCCTGACAAGGTTCCGTCATAATTTTAGTGTCTGATAAATGGGAAAATCATATGTGCAACACTGACGAAAAATCTGTTTGGCATAATACAATGAACAAACTGTGAAAACAACAATACGTAATAAGAAATAATTATGACAAAAAATATCGCATTTGGAAACTAAAAGGTTACAAAACAGTTGCACAACCAGAACTAACAAATACAAGCAAAATATATTCCATATTTTGCAGCTTAAAGCATGTCTGTATTCAAAACATGCGAGGTATGAATTAAACAACGCCTTCAGTCACAACTTTTTTGTGTTTTATTAACTACACGATGCATTTCAGACTCTGCGGGTCCATCATCAGGCATAATTTGTCTTAATACATGTTTTATATTCCTGTCACAAAAATGTGAGATGTAAGGTTATGAATTTCGTAAGTCGAACACGGAAAATATGTGCAAAATAGTGGAAAACGAACAGTGTAAACTTACCACATAATACAAGTGAAATTATTTTCAAAACAACTAACTTTTCAGAAACAGACAGAATAATCAACATAAAAAGACAGCTATTTGTAACATGCATAAAAAACGCAAAGAAAACTGTCACAGGAGACTAGCTTCTAAGGTAGTGTTTTACAAGGAAACAGGACCAGCAATCGTCATGATCAGGAAGATTTACATCTTATTCTTTGGATATGCAATCAGGAAACAAAATCATCCAGATAATGATAAAAGCACTCTTCTCTCTCTCTCTCTCTCTCTCTCTCTCTCTCTCTCTCTCGCATCCCTCCATTACCAAATTAAATATAAGGCTGTCTCTTATCAGCTTCTAGCTTTTTTAAACATACTGTGTCATAATTATCTTCTCTCCGTGACTCAATTCAGTACCTCTTCATTGATAAGATGGTAAATCATAAAACAGAAATTAAAAACTGCAAATGACCAGAAATTAAAATATAACTTATAAGCGTATTACACTACCTGATTCTTCTATTAATTACCTAATTTTAGTTTCTGGTAATATTTGAGGGACCATTGCTCATTTTAAATACAAGCCACCTGTAACACACACCCTAATAATTGATATAGTCATATAATTTTTGAATATAAACTGATAGCAAACAGTGACTGAATGTTAATAACCAGAAAAGTAACAGCTTTTTCGTCTGATTTAGGTATGTATGTGTTATGAGTATAAAGGGTGCTCCTGACAAATAACATGAACTTTTTATCAATAACATTAGTCAGAATCTGGTGTGCTTTAGTAACGTATTATAGCTGAGCTTCTTGAGTAGTGTATAACTCATGCATTGTTGTTCACCATGATACTCCCATAGTATATGATTTTGAAACATTGTGAGCGAATGGATAAGTGCAGGAGCGAGACTATGAAATTGATGCGCTGGGCATTTTTACACTGTCCTCTAAGCAGAATGTGAAGCAGCAGATGGTTTGTTACATTTTATTTAGCTCATCTGATAATATGGAGCTGATTGTAATAGATGACATCAGATATCTGAATTATATCTAATGTTTCCAAGGAAAAATATTAATTTTTATATGTATGTGTACAAGAAAATCATATAGTGACTTACTGAACACATAGAGCTCTGGGACAATTTATTAAACAAATTTATTCCAGTATAGAATGTATCCTTCTTTCCAAAACTTATATTAACTGAGTTTCCATGTAAGTGTATGTTTAATGTTGTGTTGCTGTATATTTCACCATTATTGTGTAACTATTAACACCCCCATTATACTGGTGTTTTCATAATAAAAACACATGGGAATGGTAGCATTAGTAGCATTTTAAACAGTGCCTTACACACAGATGTGGTTTCTATATGGACTGTAACATTCTTTTTTAGATTTAAAGAGAGGTCTGCAAGGAAATTGTTATGAACTTTTCACAGTATTCACTGTGGTAAGATTGAAGGTTATCATTCACCATATGATGCAGTTGTTGAGCAGTGGACAGGCACACAATCAAGATGATGAATATATCTCACTTTACAAACTAGCATTTTTTTTTCAGAACAACATACAGACAACAAATTTTACACAGATTTGTCCATTGATAGTGACCAGGCCAAATATCTCACAAAATAAGCATCAAACGAAAAAACTACAAAGAACAGAACTCTAGCTCGAAGGCGGAAACCAGATGGCACTATGGTTGACCCGCTAGATGGCCCTGCAATAGGGCAAATGGATATCAACTGCGTTTTGTAAAATAGGAACCCCCATTTCTTATTATGTATTCATGTAGTTTATATATTTATTTATTTATTTATTCATGTTGCATAGATCCGGTATACAAAAGAATTGCATGGATATGGAACGAGTCATGATATAATTTAACACAGTTGCCTACTTGTATATGTTAACAAATATAAATTGCAATTGGTGTATAAGAAATAAAGTATGTTAATAGTTACAGGCTTAAGCATTTTCTATGGTAAAACAGAGGTATAAAATGATAAAATAATGAATTACAATTTTCCATATTACAAACTATACATTAGCAGGAATTCGATAGTGCCACTTGTCTGAACACGAATTCCCATACTGGTGTAAGATGTATTAAGTTACAAAGTGGCAATAGCAAATATTACAAGTAAAGTATTACATCTAAGTTACAATGTTACATTAAAGAATTTATTAAGAGAGTAAAACACTTTTTCCAGAAGATATTCCTTTAATTTTCTCTCAAATTGTGGCATTTTACTGGTAAGATCTGTTATGTCAGATGGGAGTGCATTAAACACCTTTATGCTTGAGTAGTATACTCCCTTTTGTATCAGACTCAAGTTTTTTCTGTCAACATGAAAGTCATGTTTTGTTCTTGTGTCATAGTCATGATAAAAAGTATTGGTTTTGTAAATGTGTAGGTTCTTAGCTGAAAAGCACATAAGGGATAAGATATATTATGAGGTCATTGTTAATAGTTTGTGTGTTTTAAAAAGATTTTTGCATGAATGATTCCTGTTAACTCCACTTATAATTCGAATTGCTCTTTTCTGAGTTACAAACACTTTATTTGCCATTGGTTGGTTACCCCAGAATATTAAGCCATAGAATAACAGTGAATGGAAATAGCCAAAATAAGCAGCTTTAACAGCATCACTATTAGCAGTTTTTGCTATAATACGTAGAGCATAAGGTGCTGAACTAAGTCTTCTTCTCAAGTCAAAAATATGGCAAGACCAATTTAATTTATTGTCAATGTGGAAGCCTAAAAATTTTGTAGAATAAACTTGATGTATATCTTGATCATTACAGCTTAGACTTATGTCATCCTGAACTTCGTGAGACCCATAGAAATGTATGAAGTGGTTTTTTTTTTTTTTAGGTTTAAAGTTAGGCTGTTGCCTCTGAGCCACTTCTGGAGGTCATGGAACACCAATTTGGCAGATGATGCAACATCATTTTCAGGTGTTTTTTTAATTAAAATGGATGTATCATCTGTGAAAAGAGTAAATTTGATGATAGCCATACAACAGTGAGGAAGGTCATTAATAAAAATAAGAAAGAGCAAAGGGCCAAGCACCGAACCTTGCAGCACGCCTACACTAACTGTTCCCTAGCCAGATGAAGCTTTTGAGCCATCTTCATGATTCAGTAATACCCTCTGCTTTCTGTCAGTCAGGTATGATCTGAGCCACATTCCCACTGTGTCAGGTTAACCATAATAGGCTGCTTTTGGAAGGAGGATTTCATGGCTTGCACAGTCAAAGGCTTTGGTTAAGTCACAAAAAATACCAACTGAAGCAAATTTATTGTTCAGTGCTTCTAGAACATTATTAGTAAAGGAGAATATGGCATCATCAGTTGACAGGCCTGATTGGAAACCAAATTGGCATTGACTAAGAGCCATGTGGAAATTCAGGTGTTTTACAATTCTCCTGTGCATCAGTTTCTCGAGAACTTTAGAGAAGCTTGTTAAAAGAGATATAGGGCAGTAGTTAGAAGCAGCAGTCCCCCCCCCCCCCCCCCCTTCTTGAACAGTGGTTTCACATCGGCATACTTCATTCTATAAGGGACAATACCTTGTCTAAGGGATTCATTAAATATATGGCAAAGTATTACACAAATGGCATAACGACAATGTTGAAGTACCTTAGTGGAGATATTATCAAAGCCAGATGACATTTTGGTTTGCATTTTAGTGATGATCCTTTTTGCATCATTGACTGTAACTGGGACTATGAGCATTTGTTTAATTTTGTACAGACCAGATCCTTTCAGAAGGTCCATAGCCTTGTTAACTGAGCCCCTACAGCCAGTTTTCTCAGAAGCTGTTAGAAAGTGCTCATTTAAGACTGTCGCAACTGCATTGTTCTCAGAAGCTGTTAGAAAGTGCTCATTTAAGACTGTTGCAACTGCATTTGTTTCTTTAATTACATTACTGCACTATCTTATTTCTATGCTGGATACACTCTCCTCTTTTTTTCCCAGCTTCCTTGTGATGACATCCCAGATTGTTTTTATTTTGTTGTTAGAGTTGTCTGTAAAGAAATATGAATGTTTTAGTTGGACCACTTTTTTCACTTTGTGATAGATGGCGCTGTAATAGTCACAAATAAATACGTGGTATCACGTAACATTCTGCCAGTGCAGATGGTATTTGCTTCGTGATACATTACCCGTGTTAAAATGAACTATTTACTAATTGCAGAAAAGGCTGATATTGTGTTGATGTATGGCTATTGTGATTAAAAGGCCCAACGGGCATGTGTTATGTATGGTGCTCGGTATCCTGGATGACATCATCCAACTGTCCGGACCATTCGCTAAATAGTTACATTATTTAAGGAAACAGGAAGTGTTCAGTCACATATGAAATGTCAACCATGACCTGCAAACAAATGATGATGCCCAAGTAGGTGTTTTAGCTGCTGTCATGGCTAATCTGCACATCAGTAGCAGACAAAATTGCACGAGAATCGGGAATCTCAAAAACGTCGGTGTTGCGAATGCTACATCAACATCAATTGCACCCATACTATATTTCTATGCACCAGCAATTGCATGGTGACAACTTTGAACATCATGTACAGTTCTGCCACTGGGCACAAAAGAAATTACGGGGCGATGACAGATTTTTTGCAAGCATTCTATTTAGTGATGAAGCTTCATTTACCGACAGCAGTAATGTAAACTGGCATAATATGCACTATTGGGCAACAGAAAATCCACGATGGCTGCGACAAGTGGAATGTCAGCGACCTTGGAAGGTTAATGTATAGTGCAGCATTATGGGAGGAAAGATAATTGATCCCCATTTTATCGATGGCAATCTAAATGGTGCAATGTATGCTGATTTCCTACATAATGTTCTGCCGATGTTACTACAAGATGTTTTACTTCATGATGTACTTCCAATATGATGGATGTCCAGCACATAGCTTGCATGTGGTTGAAATGGTATTGAATAGCATATTTCATGACAGGTGGATTGGTCATCCACACACCATACCATGGCCCACATGTTCACCGTATCTGAATCCTCGGATTTCTTTCTGTGGGGAAAAGTTGAAGGATATTTGGTATCGTGATCTACTGACAACGCCTGACAACATGCGTCAGTGCATTGTCAATGCATGTGCAAACATTACAGAAGGCAAACCACTTGCTGTTGAGCAGAATGTTGTTACACCTATTGCCATAAGCATTGAGGTTGATGGACATCATTTTGAGCATTTATTGCATTAATGTGGTATTTACAGGTAATCACACTGTAACAGCATGCATTCTCAGAAATGATAAGTTCCCAAAGGGTACATGTATCACATTGTAACAACCAGGGAAGGAGAGGGAAAGACGAAAGGATGTGTGTTTTAAGGGAGGGGGAAAGGAGTCATTCGAATCCCGGGAGCGGAAAGACTTACCTTAGGGGGGAAAAAAGGACAGGTATACACTTGCACATACACACATATCCATCCGCACATATACAGACACAGGCAGACATATGTAAATGCAAAGAGGTTGGGCAGAGATGTCAGTCGAGGCGGAAGTACAGTGGAAAAGGTGTTGTTGAATGACAGGTGACGTACGAGCAGTGGCAACTTGAAATTAGCGGAGGTTGAAGCCTGGTGGGTAATGGGAAGAGAGAATATATTGAAGGGCAAGTTCCCATCTCCAGAGTTCTGATAGGTTGGTATCAGTGGGAAATATCCAGATAACCCGGACGGTGTAACACTGTGCCAAGATGTGCTGGCTGTGCACCAAGGCATGATTAGCCACAGGGTGATCCTCATTACCAACAAACACTGTCTGCCTGTGTCTGTTCATGCAAATGGACAGTTTGTTGCTGGTCATTCCCTCATAGAAGGCTTCACAGTGTAGGCATGTCAGTTGGTAAATCACGTGGGTGCTTTCACACGTGGCTCTGCCTTAGATCGTGTAGACCTTTCGGGTTACAGGAATGGAGTAGGTGGTGGTGGGAGGGTGCATGGGACAGGTCTTACACCAGGGGCAGTTACAAGGGTAGGAGCCAGAGGGTAGGGAAGGTGGTTTGGGGATTTCATAGGGATGATACAAGAGGTTACGAAGGCACGGCATATGCAAATTAAATCATGTACAATGTCACAATGTGGACACCTTGAAGCAGGAAAACGCAATTTAAATTGCCATGTCACATGCCCTGTAAAGATCCCTTCTGCAGGGAAACTCTCTTCCACTAAAAAAAGCTCTCTTTGCAATAGAAAGCACTTTCACTACATGCAGCCGCACAAGGACTAGATAATAACACAACTAATAACTACAATGCACACACAACATTGCTAACCCCAGTGAAAGAGAATGTAAAGAATTGTAGAAAATGCACTGGCCAAGTCAGGGAATAGTGTCATGTACATCAAAGATGTTACTGTTATTGTTGTACTGTCACTGGGTGCAGGAGCGCAGCACAGTCAGGCAGTGTCTATCGGGTGGTAACAAGAGTTGGTTAGTAGCGAGTGAGCGGTTTGGACGCAAAGGAAGAATTCTGCTGTGAGAGAACACAAGACTTGTTTCATGCAAGTTCCCAGGTATGGTATGGCCTGGATTAATGTGAAGAGGTAATTGGGCACAGTGCAAAGCATTGAGGTGAACCAGTGTTTAAGATGAGTGCTGGGGGCCAAAGTCAATTGTGGTGAAGAGCCTGTGACCGTACATTATCGTGGTATGATGAACCTTGTCACACCGACTGCACTGCTATGAAGTAAGACACGACCAGATAATCATTTAGAATTGTAAAAGCCTTGCCAGTGTTACTTGCAAATCATTCAGTAACAAATACGTTAGCAGCTTATGTGTGTTAATGTGTGTAACACTCAGTAACACTACCTAATGGATCCTCTCCATGTCCATAATTAATTGAGTGTGTCATTAATGAACTGAAAAAAATGATAAGAAGAGTGAAGTTTATCAAATTGATTAATAGTTTAAATGAAAGCGGACAAAAAAGTTAGTTTTTTTGGATTTGCTAATGTAGTGCTGATTGTTGACAAATAATTTAACAAAGCGGTATAGTTAACAATATTTCATGTTCAGACAAATTTATATGAGAAGTAATCTATGTAACAAAGAGTTAGTTTTTTGGACTTGCTAATTAAATGCTGATTATTGACAAATAATTTGACAAAGCAGTATATTTAACAGTACTTCACGTTCAGACAATTTTGTATGAAAAGTCATTTACATAACATTAAGTTGAAGTAGAGAACTCGGTAATCATTTTAAAATTCAGTTATTATTATAGAACAGCCAATTTAAGTACTAAAATTATTCTTTTCAAAAAGTTTACCTTTTGCAAAACAGTTTATTAGCATTTAGCATTACAGTGAGAAATGCAGTTCAGTTGTTACTTAACTGGTTGTGTAAAGATCTCATTTCATGAAGTAGTTGTAAGCTTGTTTTTGTCCATGAGTGGAATTTCTCTGGGTTTATCATTGTGTTTTGATAATGAGCACAAGTCAGTGCCTTTGAAACTATCCATGTCTGCCAACATGTTATAATATTAACTTAATTTAATTTCAAAGTCAAGAGTTTTAATTGATTTTGCTCCCACTAAGTGAGATGGTGACTGTTTGTTTACGTTACTTTTTCAGAGTCAAAACTAATTCATCATTTTGGACCAAAATTTCACTAGCTAGTTTCTGTAGTACGTTGTACATTATTTTATTTCTGCTGATCATTACTGTGCAAAGTAAATAGCACAATAATTATCAAGTTATGACTGCACTGACTTCTTCAGGTAATTCTGTCACTTTGGATTCGATACCTCAACCCAAATTAATATCAAACCATTAGCAACACAGTAATTCTTTAATTAGTCTACCACCTGGTGAGGAAGGAAGGTGACATATGTGGCGCCACGTGACAGGGCTACTTCAATCTTGTGATTGTCCAGTGGCCTGGACCTTACAAATTTGATTTTAAAATTCACATTGGTTGGTGGAATCTTTGGTCAAACAATAGGAAACCAAAAATGTTGAATTCGACAATTCAGGCATGGTGGCAGCCACAAAGGCATGGGCCGAGTTCAGAATTTTTGAATAGTGAGCTAAGCAGCGACAGTGGGTTGGGTATCTCAATAAACATGGAAGACATAAACAGTGTGGCTGTAAAGCAAGAGGCTGATGATCCCTAGCAGGAGAATTTGGGAGAAATGTTCACAGAAGGTGAAATTTATGTACAGAAGATTGAGACAGAAACAACAGTGGAACCAGTACTAAATCAGGCATGTGGTTTGAATTTGGACAATTCAAATAACTTATTACAAATGACAGGTTTGATGGAAACTGATTTAGACTCAATGAACTACAGGTTGAGTTCAACGAAGATTAAATTAAAAACTAATGTTGTTTGAATGAACAATAGCAGCGCGCTTCGTTACAGGATCATTTAGTAATTGCGAAAGCGTTACGGAGATGATAGATAAACTCCAGTGGAAGACTCTGCAGGAGAGACGCTCAGTAGCTCGGTACGGGCTTTTGTTGAAGTTTCGAGAACATACCTTCACCGAAGAGTCAAGCAGTATATTGCTCCCTCCTACGTATATCTCGCGAAGAGACCATGAGGATAAAATCAGAGAGATTAGAGCCCACACAGAAGCATACCGACAATCCTTCTTTCCACGTACAATACGAGACTGGAATAGAAGGGAGAACCGATAGAGGTACTCAGGGTACCCTCCGCCACACACCGTCAGGTGGCTTGCGGAGTACGGATGTAGATGTAGATGTAGATGTAGGATGAGTTTGATGGAGAGTGGATTGAGAACTGATATCGGTTGGTAAAATGTGAAACATCATATTCAATATGCAAAGATTTGGACAATAAAGTAACAGAGAAAGTATGTGAGTTAAGTGACAAGCTTGATGATAAAATGGAGGCTTTAAAGAAATCTATAAGCAGTAAAATAAAAAAGCAAAAAAAGGATTTGTATGATATAATGAGTAACAAGTTAACTGAAGATATTGATTTGATCTGAAGGAATTTAGAGGCTGAAATAAACCAGGAAATTAAAACACTGAGTGATAAGCAGATGAAAATCCGTACTGAACTGGATCAATCTATTAATACTTCGAAAGGACAGGTCGGGAAGTTTCAAAGCGAAACAGAAAAGAAATTAAAAGAAACAGCAGAGATGATTACTACTGACATTCAGGACAAAACTCATTTGTTAGAAGCTTATGTCAATCACAAACTTGTGGAGTTCAAAAACAAGAAAGTAGAAAGTTTGAGATCTGAAACTAATAAAATCAAAGAGCAGGTAAAAAATCTAGAAAGTGTTAAGAATTTGGCTACTACGTTCATATTAGGAGGGGGTTATCCCAGCCATGCTAGCTTCTAAATCGAAAAGTTTGATTTGAAGGGAGAGATTCACCCAGTTATCTTCATGGACACATGCAGAAAGATAATCCCTTCAACATTGTCTGAAGAAGACCGAATCAGAATAGCAAGGACAAAGTTAGTAGGGGACACAAGTAGCTGGATGGTTCAGGCCACTGATGATGGCCAAACTTTGGAGGAATTTTTGAGGAAATTTGAAGAAAAATACTGGTCTATCTTGATAAATAAGATGAAGTTTTGCAGGAATTTATGCAAGCTTCTCCATACTGACCAAGTAGAGAGACAAATATGAAACTCTATTGCAAGGAGCTATTTAAAAAAGTGGAATATATGAAGGATAAGATGTCAGAAAAGAGTATGTTAATGGTACTTCACAGAAAATTACCATGGAGAGTCCGATGCTATCTTATGGACAGAAACAACAAAAAATCTTTTATAAAGAAAGTTGGTGACATTGACACATGGTATCATGACAGTGACAGACGGTACCACAGCAGAAACAATAATAACCAGAACAGAAACAATTTCAATAACAACCAAAACAATAACCAGCACAATGATTATGATGTGAGATGCGCTCACACAGACAGAGGTAGGAGAGAAGGAAGAGCTGGTGGTCATGAAAGAAGTAGTCTTAGCAGCTGAGTTTGTGAATATTTGTGCTCTGAAGATGTGAGTCTGCAACAGTAAAGGGGCAAACTGGTGGGGGTGACGGTATGCATCCCCATCGAAGGAAACAATATAACAGCGGTGGCGGCAACAAAGCAAGTGAACACGGGTGGGCTCATATAAGAAATCAGGTGTTTAGGAAACAATGCAAGGGCAATGAATTTTGTGTACAGGACAAATCAGAAGCAATAGCACCTGAAATTGTTTGATGTTGAAGTGACAGCAGGTATGGCACAGACAAGTGGTACAGTGGTGCCAATAAAAGAGCAGTGTCCAGTCATGGAGGCAAATATTATTGTAGTTAATGAGGTCAGAATATTAGGCAATGATAGGGATTGGCTGAGGCAATTAAGCAAAATGTATGATGGGATAGAGCAGTAGTAAAAAAATAGGAAATTAAGTTTTGGTGGGAACAGGAGTTAGAGTCGGAGGATGATAATAATAGTGAAGTGTGTGTAATGGTGTGAGTGAGTGATCTGAGGGAGATGCTGCAAGAAGCAAATGAAGTTAATAAGAATATAATGAGTACTGTTAATGAGATTAATGAGTACAGTGGAGATGAAGGGGCACGTCAGGTACGGATTAGTAAATCTTTGGTAGATGCCATTCCTGATTCAGCCAAATTTGGCATATTTGATTGAGCAACTGGAGACTGTGGCGTGTAGTCTGATTATGTAGCTTACTACAGCCAAATAAAATTAACGAGTGAAATGGATGGTTGAATTCAAAGCAGATATGACTCGCGAGGGCAATGATAAAAATGAAAGTGAACCTGCTGATCAGTTGAGTAAGGATGAATTAAGGTATGTTTTGTGTCAGAAGGAAGAAGAGAACAGGGGAAGGTGGAAGAAACACCCAGATCAGTCATGTAGATGGAACAACACCTTGTGGAGCAATTTGGAAGTGGAACAAGACCTGTTATGGGAAGGGAAGTGCAATAAATTGAATTGATGTGATCAAATTATGATATCCGTTGGTATATATGGAATGGAAACTCATGCGTTAATTGATAGCAGAAGTCAGATTAATATTTTGTCACAGTCATTTTATGAACAAATTAAAACCTTAACAGGTATACTCGAAATGCCTGTTATGGGATTGAAAGTAGTAGGTGCCCGTAGTAAACCAATTAAGGCTCAAATTTTGATGTGTTTTTATATTAGGGATGTTACATTTGAACATGGTTTTCTAGTGGCATCTCAGTTGAGCACAGAAATAATTATGAGCATGGATTGGATGATAAAGAGTAAAGTAATCACTGATTGTGACTGAAGAATGATGGTATGTATTGTAGGAGAAAACAAATTAGAGTTGAGTTTTGATGATGTTGATCAGGAAGTCAGTGTTCATGACACCAGACTGAATATAATTATGTCACCTATGAACGAAGGGTTGAGTGAAGGGTCTGAGTGTTACCATGTCAGGAAGGTAAATATATCATCTTCGAATGATGAGTTTGCAACAATAGTGGAGAATGTGTCATGCATAGCTTCCAACCAAAGGTGGAGCTGTATGATTCTGATTAATAACAAGGATATATTTTCAGATAAACTTGATCATGTACATGGTATTGAGTATAAATTTGAGATGACACCCCATGAACCATTTTTGGACCAGTTTATCAAGTACCAATAGCAAGGAGGGAAGTGTTACAAAGAGAAATAAACCACATGGAGGAGTGGGGAATCATAGAATGTTCTAAAAGCCACTTAAACAACCCACTTCTTTTGATGAATGAAAAAGATAACAGTGTTAGCATTGTGATAGATGCATGCAATCATAACAAGATTGTGAAGTGTGAGACGGATGGTCTTGAGTGTTTAGACAATGTTTTTCAAAAGTTTCACAATGTGCCGAATACGACAAGTCTCGATCTGACCGCTGGCTATTGGCAATAGCCCTCAATGAAGAAATACGAAAACTGACAGCATCCCTGTTTTCTGGGAAATGCTATCAGTATAAAGTTACTCCTTTTGGTTTGAGCATGTCAGTGTCAGTGCTCATTCACATGGTTGATAGTGTACTGGGGAAAGTACTTGGTGCCAGAATTACAATCTATGTTGACAATTTGTTAATAGCAACATCATAATGGGAAGAACATTGTTAACTATTAACAGTATTTTTCCAAGCACTGAGATGCAGGAGAATGACACCGAAGAAATCTGAATTTGTGAAAAACGAAGCAGAATTTCTGGGACATATCACAACAACTCCAGGAAGACCCATGAAAAGTAGAGGCAACAAGAAACTCTCCACTGCCCACAATCAAAAAACAACTGCAGGGTTTTCTTGAGCTTTGTAATTTTTATCATAAATATGTAGAAGATCAAGTTTTTAATGACCTAGATTTGTGTGGTTTGTTAAAGAAAAACAGTGCATTTATTTGGATAGATAAATGTCAAATAACATTTGATAAACAAAAGGATGAACTTATAAAAGACATAGTATAACATCATCCAGATTTGACAATACCTTTTCATATGGGAACCTACTCATGCAATTATGGTAATGAGGTGCACGTATTTCAAGAAACAGAAAACAGGGAAAGCAACGAGTGTCAGTCCATTGCTTTTGCTAGTAGAACTCTGACAAAACATGAGAGAAATTATACAGTCTCAGAAAAATAATGACAATAAAGGTTTTATTTGATTAAATCTGTTTAATTTGTTATGTAACTTGTAATAAGGATATTAATTGTATTGTAATTAATTTTAGGAGATGTATAGTGTAGACCTATGTAACTGGTGACTTCAGATGAACTCAGACTTGTCAGTTAAGTTGCACTATCAAATACTGTAAAATGGACGCTAATTAATCCACAGGACACTAAATTATTACCTGACAAAAAGTAAAAAATGTTACGAAAGAGGTGTGTATTAAGATGGAATACATGCAGGCACCAACACAGTAATGAAAACTGATGAGAACATGCATGAGGCAGTGCACCAGTAATTCAGCTTTCCAGAAAAAAGAGGATATACAAGAAATGCTTATGAGTAGACAGTACGTATGTGAATAATATTCTGCAAAAAATGTAAATAGTAATTCAAATGTTTCTTATTTGGATACAGATAATGTAAATGCTATAGAAAAATAGCTTTTGGATCACTTTTGAGTAATGAATACTCATGATATTTAGTTTACAAGAGTTATAAATTTTATGTGGACACAGATGTTATAACTGTTGTGAGAAAATTGCTTAATTTTAATTAGTGATTGTTCATTCATGTTGGTTAATTGGTGTCAACTGTTAATAGGTTAATGAACAAATGTTTTCATTTTTTATTGTGTACTTTACAGCAAGTTATTGGACTCAAAAATTTCCTATCTGATTGAATGTTTTTGTGTACATAATTATTTTTGCAAAGAAGTATTTTCTGATGAGCTATATAGTACAGTCTTCAGATTAGCAATAAATAGCATATTTTGGACAGTTATAAATAATTAATTAAATTTTAATTCCAGGGTACTAGAAGTTTGTTGGTGTAGGGACTGCTTGTTACATTCTGAATGTTTCTGTGAGTGAATATTTGCCAATATAGATCAATGAAAGGTGGGGCACATGTAATATTTCAACAAAATTCCCACATATAATTTTTTCCTACTTTGTTAACTATGGACAATTAAATAAAGTGTATAAATTTGTTGTATATGTTATTGTGACGTATATATGTTTCAATAATTTCCTGTATGCAAAGTAACAAATGAAAGAGAATATAAAGAATTGTAGTAGACGCACTGGCCAAGTCAGAGAATATTGTTATGTAAACCAAAGAGGTCATTGTTACTGACATACTGTCAATGGGCACAGGAGCATGGCACAGTCGCGCAGTGTCTGTCAGGTGGTAACAAGAGTCAGTTAGTAGTGAGTGAGTGGGTTGGACACAAAGGAGGAATTCTGCTGCAAGAGGAAGCAAGACTTGTTTTACTGCAAAGATCACAAGTACTGTATGGCCAGGTACAATGTGGAGAAGTAATTGAGCACAGCATAGAGCATCATAGTTAACCAGTGTTTAAGATGAGTGCTGGGGGCCCAAAGTCAATTGTGGTGAAGAGCCTGCGGCCATACATTATCGTGTTATGATGGACCTTGTTGCACCAACTGCACTGCTATGAAGTAAGACCAAACCAGTTCATCATTTAGAATTGTAAAAGCCTTGCCAGTGTCACTTGCAAATCATTCAGTAACAAATACTTTAGCACCTTATGTGTGTTAATGTGTGTAATCATCACTAACACTGTCTGACGGATCCTCTCCGTATCCATAATTAATTGAGTGCGTCATTAATGAACTGTAAGTAAATGATAAGAAGAGTGAAGTTTATCAAATTGATTAACAGTTTAAGTGAAAGTGAAGAAAAAGTTAGTTCTTTTGGACTTGCTAATATAGTGCTGATTACTAACAAACAATTTAACAAAGAGTAAGTTAACAATATTTTATGTTCAAACAATTTTGTGTGAGAAGTAATTCATGTACCAAAAATTTTGTTTTTTGGACTTGCTAATTAAGTGCTGATTACTGACAAGTAATTTGACAAAGTAATATATTTATGAATACTTCATGTTCAGGCAATTTTATATGTGAAGTAATTTACATGACACTAAGTCAAAGCAGCAGACTCTGTAATCATTTTAAAATCCAGTTATTACTGTTGACAATTTAATTTAAATACTAAAATTATACTTTTTGAAAATTTTACCTTTTGCAAAACAGCTTAATAGGAATTAGCACTACAGTGAGAAATGCACTTCAGTTATTATATAACTGGTAGTGTAAAGATCTATCAATTAATTTCATGGAGTAGTTGCAAGTTTGTTTTTGTCCACGAGTGAAATTTTTCTAGGTTATCATTGTGTTTTGATAATGAATGTGAGCTAGTGCCTTTGCGACTGCCCACGCCTGCCAACATTCTACAATAGTAACATAATTTAATTTCAAAGTCAAGAGTTTTAATTGATTTTGCTCACACTAAGTGAGCTGGCAACTGTTTGTTTATATTAATTTTCCAAACATAGTCAAAATCAATTCATCATTTTGGATCAAAATTTCACCAGCTAGTTTCTGTATTATATTGTATATTTTTTATTTCACCAATTGTTATTCGTGAAGTAAATAGTAAAATATTGATCAAGTTATGACAACACTGACTTCTTCCAGATAATACTGTCACTTTGTATTCGATGCCCCATCCAAAATTAATATCAAACCATTAGCAACACAATAATTCTTTAATTAGTCACCACCTGGAGAGGAAGGTGGGTGTCATAAACTGTAGTCCCATGTCTCATCACCAGTTATGATTCTCTTAAGGAACACCTAATTCTCATTTATGCAATCGAAAAGCTCTCACAGACTGCAAGGTGAAGGTCTTTCTGGTCTGAGCTCATGAGTTGTGGGATGAACTTGGTGGCAACATGCCGCATTCCAAGATGCTGTGTCACGATTTCATGACCTGATCCAACTGAAATGTTACATTCTTCTGCAATCTCTCAGACAGTCAGTCTTCAATTTTCATGCACAATTTCATTAATGTTGCTGACATGAGCATCCTTGTTAGATGTTGAAGGGCACGCTGAACGAAGGTCATCTTTAACTCCCATCCAGACATTTTTAAACATTATGAACCATTCATAACACTGAATATGGCCTAAGTACTCTTCATCATAGGCTTCCTGCATCATTGTGTCTTTTGTGTCTCTGTAAAGGTTTTCTTGAGTTTCACACAAGATTTAATGCAGAGACATTGCTCTTCTACTCTGCCGTCTCGAAATTCATGTTCTACTCAATACAGCACTGAACAATAACTAGAAGATGTAACCAATGAAGCTTCCGGCAGTTACACATTAAACACAGGCATTTGCAGGGATGCCAATAACATTTTGCTCCCAACACCCCTTTGGCACAAAATTGTAAATGTTCCACAAGTTTTTGAACAGACCTCATATTACAGTTGTGTTTACCTGGAAAAACTTTTCTTTCATGAGATGAATTTTTCAACAGAGAAGTATAGACTAGGTATGCACATATTTTTGTTGTGTGTTTTTTTAGGTTTTGTATAATGTGTTAATCCTTGCATGATCTCATTAATCTCTTTCCCACTGTTTTGTTGTAATTTTATGTTTTGTTAATTCCTTGCAACCCTTTTTATAGAATAACTATGTTCTAAGTAATCTAAATTTGTATATTCTTTATCTTGTTCATCCTAGTGTCTCACATATATGAAAGGAACTACAGAATATGTATAATGTAGATAAAATAAATAAACAAATAAGAATGCTAAGTGTAAAATTTTGAGAGCTTACTAGAAAAACAAAAGTATTAAAAACAATTTTCAAACTTTACATGTGCATCTACATCTGCTGTGTAGTGCTTGATGGTGGGTACCCTGTACCACTACTAGTCATTTCCTTTCCTGTTCCACTCGCAAATACAGTGATGGAAAAATTACTGTCTGTGCATCTCTATATGAGCCCTAACTTCTCATACCTTGTCTTTGCGGTTCTTAAGTGCAATAAGTGTTGGAGGCAGTAGAATCATTCTGCAGTCAGCTTCAAATGCTGGTTCTTTAAATTTTCTCAATAATGTTCCCTGAGAAGATTGTCACCTTGCCTCTAGGGATTTGTATTTGAGTTCCTGAAGCATGTCCATAACACTTGCATATTGTTCGAAACTTCCAGTAACAAATCCAGCAGCCCACCTCTGCATTGCTCTGATGTCTTCCTTTAATGCGACTTGGTACAGATTCCAAACATCAAAGCAATACTCAAGAATAAGTCACACTAGCAACCTATATGCAGTCTCCTTTATAGATGAACCCCATCTCCTAGAACTCTCCCAATAAAATGAAGTCACCATTTGCCTTCCCTACCACAATATTTGCATGTTCATTCTTTTCATATCGTTTTGCAGTATTATGCCCAGATACGTAAATGATTTGACTGCATCAAGCATGACACTACTAATGCTGTATCCGAACACTATGGATTCATTCTTCTTACTCATCTACACTAACTTACACTTTTCTACATTTGAAGCTAACTGCCATTTATCACACCAATTAGAAATCTTGTCTAAGCCACCTTGTTTATTCCTACAATCACTCAACTTAGACACCTTTCCACACACCACACTGTCATCAGCAAAAAACCACAGATTGCTGCCCACCTTGTCCACCAAATCATTTATGTTTATAGAGCGTTGTAGCAGTCCTATCACAATTCCCTGGGCCACTCCTGATGATACCCTTAGCTCTGATGAACACTCACCATTGAGGATAACATACTGAGTACTTAAGAAGTCTTGAAGCCACTCACATATCTGTGAACCTATTCCATATGCTTGTTACTTCTTTAACAGCCTGCAATCTGGCACTGCGTCAAACACTTTCTTGAAAATATGGAGTCTGCCTGTTGCCCTTCATCCATAGTTCACACTATACCCTGTGAGGAAAGGGCAAGCTGAGTTTCATATGAGTGTTGCTTTCTAAATGTCTCATTCATGGACAAGAGATTCCTGGCCTCAAGAAAATTTATTATATTAGAACTGAGAATGTGTTGCACTTGTTAAATACAGTTGCCTGGGATTTTGTGCTGGGTGAGAGATTCATGATAAATGCAATTTAGGTAAGGGACCAATGCTGTAGCGTACTTTTTGAAAAACTCAATTGGGAGTCCATCTGGACTGGATGTCTTATTTGTTGTGATTCTCCTTCAGTTGTTTTCTATGGCACGGATGCTTATTACTATGTTGCCCATATGGTAGTCTGTTCAGCAGTGAAGCAATGTGTGTTTGTATGATTCTTCGGTGTAAATGATTTCTTAAACGAGAAATTTAAAGTTTGGCCTTAATTTTGCTATCTTCAGCTACCACATCAGACTGGTCAACAAGTGACTGGATGGAAGCCTTAGACCTACTTAGCAATTTTACATAGCACTAGAATTTTCTTAGGTTCTCTGCCAGATGTTGTTTGTTGTTGTTATGGTCTTCAGTCCTGAGACTAGTTTGATACAGCTCTCCATGCTACCCTGTCCTGTGCAAGTTTCTTCATCTCCCAGTACCTACTGCAACCTACACCCTTCTGAATCTGCTTAGTGTATTCATCTCTTGGTCTCCCTCTACAATTTTTACCCTCCATGCTGCCCTCCAATACTAAATTGGTGATCCCTTGATGCCTCAGAACATGTCCTACCAACCGGTCCCTTCTTCTCGTCAAGTTGTGGCACAAACTCCTCTTCTCCCCAATTCTATTCAATACCTCCTCATTAGTTATGTGATCTACTCATCTAATCTTCAGCATTCTTCTGTAGCACCACATTTCAAAAGCTTCTATTCTCTTCTTGTCCAAACTATTTATCGTCCATGTTTCACTTCCATACATGGCTACACTCCATACAAATACTTTCAGAAATGACTTCCTGACACTTAAATCTATACTCGATGTTAACAAATTTCTCTTCTTCAGAAACGCTTTCCTTGCCATTGCCAGTCTACATTTCATATCCTCTCTACTTCGACCATCATCAGTTATTTTGCTCCCCAAATAGCAAAACTCCTTTAATACTTTAAGTGTCTCATTTCCTAATCTAATTCCGTCAGCATCACACAACTTAAATCTACTACATTCCATTATCCTCGTTTTGCTTTTGTTGATGTTCATCTTATATCCTCATTTCAAGACAACGTCCATTCTGTTCAACTGCTCTTCCAAGTCCTTTGCTGTCTCTGACAGAATACCAATGTCATCGGCAAACCTCAAAGTTTTTATTTCTTCTCTAAGGATTTTAATACCTACTCCAAATTTTTCTTTTGTTTCCCTTACTGCTTGATCAATATACAGACTGAATAACACTGGGGAGAGGCTACAACCCTGTCTCACTCCCTTCCCAACCACTGCTCCCCTTTCATGTCCCTCGACTGTTTATTAACTGCCATCTGGTTTCTGTACAAATTGTAAATAGCCTTTCGCTCCCTGTATTTTACCCCTGCCACCTTTAGAATTTGGAGAGAGTATTCCAGTCAACATGCCAAAAACTTTCTCTAAGTCTACAAATGCTAGACACGTAGGTTTGCCTTTCCTTAATCTATTTTCTAAGATAAGTCGTAGGGTCAGTATTGCCTCACGTGTTCTAATATTTCTACAGAATCCAAACTGATCTTCGCCGATGTCGGCTTCTACCAGTTTTTCCATTCGTGTTAGTATTTTGCAGCTGTGACTTATTAAACTGATAGTTCGGTAATTTTCACATCTGTCAACACCTGCTTTCTTTAGGATTGGAATTATTATATTCTTCTTGAAGTCTGAGGGTACTTCGCTGTTTCATACATCTTGCTCACCATATGGTAGAGTTTTGTCAGGACTGACTCTGCCAAGGCCGTCAGTAATTCTAATGGAATGTTGTCTACTCCCGCGGCCTTGTTTCGACTCAGGTCTTTCAGTGCTCTGTCAAACTCTTCACGCAGTAATCTCCCATTTCATCTTCCTCTACTTTCTCTTCCACTTCTATAATATTGTCCTCAAGTACATCGCCCTTGTATAGACCCTCTATATACTCCTTCCATCTTTCTGCTTTCCTTTCTTCGGTTAGAACTGGGTTTCCATCTGAGCTCTTGATATTCATACAAGTGGTTCTCTTTTCTCCAAAGGTCTTTTTAATTTTCCTGTATGCAGTATCTATCTTACCCCTAGTGAGATAAGTCTCTACATCCTTACATTTGTCCTCTAGCCATCCTTGCTTAGCCATTTTGCACTTCCTGTAGATCTCATTTTTGAGATGTTTGTATTCCTTTTTTCCGACTTCATTTACTGCATTTTTATATTTTTTCCTTTCATCAATTAAATTCAATGTATCTTCTGTTACCCAAGGATTTCTAGCAGCCCTCGTCTTTTTACCTACTTGATCCTCTGCTGCCTTCACTACTTCATCCCTCAGAGCTACCCATTCTTCTTCTAATGTACTTCTTTCCTCCACTGCTGTCAATTGTTCCCTTATGCTCTCTCTGAAACTCTGTGCAACCCCTGGTTTAGTCAGTTTATCCATGTTGCATCTCCTTAAATTCCCACGTTTTTGCAGTTTCTTCAATTTTAATCTGCAGTTCATAACCAATAGATTGTGGTCAGAGTCCACATCTGCCCCTGGAAATGTCTTACAATTTAAAACCTGGTTCCTAAATCTCTGTCTTACCATTATATAATCTATCTGATAGCTTTTAGTATCTCCAGGATTCTTCCATGTATAAACCTTCTTTTATGATTCTTGAACCAAGTGTTAGCTATGATTAAGTTATGCTCTGTGCAAAATTCTACCAGATGGCTTCCTCTTTCATTTCTTAGCCCCAATCCATATTCACCTACTATGTGTCCTTCTCACCCTTTTCCTATACACGAATTCCAGTCACCCATGACTATTAAATTTTCGTCTCCCTTCACTATCTGAATAATTTCTTTTATCTCATCATACATTTCATCAATTTCTTCATCATCTGCTGAGCTAGTTGGCATATAAACTTGTACTGCTGCAGTAGTCGTGGGCTTCGTATCTATCTTGGCCACAATAATGTGTTCACTATGCTGTTTGTAGTAGCTTACTCGCATGCCTATTTTTTTTTATTCATTATTAAACCTACTCCTGCATTACCTCTATTTGATTTTGTATTTATAACCCTGTATTCACCTGACCAAAAGTCTTGTTCCTCCTGCCACTGAACTTCACTAATTCCCACTATATCTAACTTTAACCTATCCATTTCCCTTTTTAAATTTTATAGCCTACCTGCACGATTAAGGGATCTGACATTCCACGTTCCAATCCGTGGAACGCCAGTTTTCTTTCTCCTGATAACAATGTCCTCTTGAGTAGTCCCCGCCTGGAAATCTGAATGGAGGACTATTTTACCTCTGGAATATTTTATCCAAGAGGATACCATCATCATTTAACCATACAGTAATGCTGTATGCCCTCAGGAAAAATTATGGCTGTAGTTTCCTTTGCTTTCAGCCATTCACAGTACCAGCACAGCAAGGCCGTTTTGGTTTTTGTTACAAGGCCAGATCAGTCAGTCATCCAGACTGTTGCCCCTGCAACTACTGAAAAAGCTGCTACCCCTCTTCAGGAACCACACGGTTGTCTGGCCTCTCAACAGATACCCCTCCGTTGTGGTTGCACCTACGGTATGGCCATCTGTATCGCTGAGGCACGCAAGTCTCATCACCAACGGCAAGGTCCATGGTTCATGGGGGGGCTCTGCCAGATGTTTTACTAAATTATAATGGTAGTAGTTGTTGTATAATTTGCACATAGATCTTTTCACAGGTGCATGAATCTCTACTAACACTTGGTTTCATCATTTGTGTGTTCTCCTTTGAACCAAGAGTGCAACAACCTCTGCTTTCTCAGCATTTTCTGAACCTTATTATTAAACTGTAGTGGGTCTTTTCCAGCCATAATCCACTTACTAGGCACATAATTCCCCAGAGCAGATTTACAATCTGCTTAAGCTTTGCCCATAATTCCTCTGTGTCCATTTCACTGGAAATAAATGATCTCAATCGACTGCCTACGTGAGATGCAAACAAATGCTTATCTGTTCCTTCTAGCAGAGACATTCAACTAGCCTTCTTCATTGATTCATTAACTTTCAAAGTCATTGTTGCTATAATGACGTCATAATTCCTAGTTCCCATTTCTATGCTGACATTGTCGATAAGGTCCACCCTCTTTGTAGTTACAAAGTCTAAGGTATTTCCACTGCATGTGGGCTGTTGAAATAGCTGCTCAAGACAGTTTTCAGCAAACATATTCAGAAGTATTTTGCAGGATTGTCTGTCTATACCTCCTTCAATGAATCCATAGACATCCCTATCTGTGCTGGGTACATTAAAGTCGCCTCTGACTAGTATTGCACAATCTAGGTATTGACACACTAATGGCCACAGACTTTCTTTGAATGCCTCCAGAACTATCACAGCAGAATAGAGTGGCCAACAAAAACATCGAACAATTAAGTTGGTTTCACCAAGACCTTTTATAAGTGACCAGATAACTTCACTGTCACACTCAGTTTCAACCTCACTCGCAACAATATTTTTGTCAACTACGATGAACACTCCCCCTCCTATGGCCTCTAATCTGTCTTTCTGATACATGTTCCATGACTTGCTGAATGTCTCTGAACTTTCCACTTTGGGTTTAATTCAGCTCTCAGTCCTGAGAATAATTTGAGCCTGAGAACTTTCCTGGAGGCCAATAAATTCGGGAACTTTGTTATGAATATTTCAGCAACTTACTGATAAAATTTCCCAAAGTGGCTTTACTATGAATGCAGTCTGACTTTCCTTGCTGTGTATTGACTGGTAAGTGTTTATTAGAGTACCTCAAACTACCGCCTACTCTAAAAACCCCTCATGTCCTTTCCACAATTATTCTGCTCCCCAAGTAGCTGCTTCCTTTGTGTAGTGCAACCCTGAGGAGTCCCACATACTCCAGCTTTAAGACCTTAAGAAAAACATTCAGCTCTTTTCTGATATCATAACCTACCACTTAAAAAGTAGCATTTTTTTTATTGAAAACTGTTACCATAAGGAGTATTCTAGAAGTATGTCTTCATCACAAGTGGAACATGAGTTTTTCTGCCAGAATAAGAGAGACTAATACACAAATATGTAAGCTGAATAATTTTACAATGATATACTTCAAATAATATTCCAAAATATCATGCCAAGTAACAAGAAAAATGAGAAAAATGTAAGATGATGAAAATATGCTGCAACACAAGAAATAAAGCAAAAACAGCGTGGAACATTAAAAAGAAACTGGTAGAAGCAGAACATTATGTAAAAATATTATACTATCACATCACAAGAAAATTACCAAAAAGTACCAAACCTGTTAGAGGTAGCAAATCAAGTAACAATTTGTATAGTTACAGAAAATATGGTGAAATAAAACAAACAGTTGTACTCAACCTAACAAATATATAATAAGGAAATGTTATAGTATAGTGTACATCAGCACTGACACATGAGACAAAGTAACAAAAGCAATAATTTGACTCAAATATTATAGAAGACTCTGTAGGTATTTGCGGTGTCGTATAAACAATCTTAAAGAATAATAATTGTAACTTAATTGAACCACTGACTCAGTTAAGAGACTGTTCACTCCAAGCAGGTACTTTTTCCTGAGATTTTGAAAACCTGAGGCATAATGTAAATAACTATAGGCCCTTTACAAATTTACCTTGTTATAAGATATCAAAAATAATATCCTTTGTAAAGAACAACACCAATTCAGAAATAAGAGATCAAGAATTAGCACTGTTTATTAAGTGTATACTGTGCCTGACAGACAGTAAATGGGAACATACACTGAGCTATCAAAAACCTTTGAAACAGTTGAGCATAAATTTTTGCAACAAGAGCTTGAACAGTATGAAGATCAAGGCCTGCACAGTAGTTGGATCAATTCCTGAGTTATCATAAACAAGCAGAAAACATCAGGCACATTGATAAAAGCCTTAAAACTGTCACATAATGCTTATCAGGTTATCATTTAATTAAATATGGTATGCCTCAAGGATCAGTATGGAGATCTCTCCTGTTCCTTCTATATATTAATGATCTAAGTTTAAATGGGCATTGCAATAAAACTTATCATGTTTGCTGATGGTACCATAATTCTAGCAAATGCAGAAAGTAGAAAACAACTACAGCAATCAATAAACATTCTCACAAAACAGCTTAGCAATTAGACATACGAGGTGCAACAAAAAAATTATGAGACTGATGTGAAAAAATGTTGCTTACTGTTTTAGTCAAGTTTAGTGTTGTCTCCTTCAAAGTAGTTCCCTTCTGATTGCACACACTTTATCCAGTGCTTCTGCCATTGATGATAAAATTTCTGGATCTCATCTTCTGTAATATCCTCCGAGACCCTCATCACAGCTTTTTAGACATCTTGTGTTGTTTGAAAATGGTGTCCCTTGACCACCATTTTGACTCTTGGAAACAGAAAAAAGTCGCAAGGAGCGATATCTGGTGAATAAGGTGGCTGTGGTAGTACTGAAATTTGTTTTGAGGTTTAAAAATTCTGCACTGACAGAGCAGTATGGGATGGCGCATTATTGTGATGCAGAATCCAATCATCAGCAATGCTGGCTTGGACACGAAGAACTCTTCTACGAAGTCTTTCTAAAATTTCTTTGTAGTAATAGTGGTTAACTGTTTGTCCAGGAGGCACCTACTCTTTATGAACAATTCCCTTGGAATCAAAAAAGCACATAAGAGTGCATTTCACTTCTGACTTTGACCTGTGAGCTGTTTTGGTCTGGGTGATCCCTTTTAGCACCATTGCGAACTTTGGCATTTTGACTCTGGATCGTACTGAAAAAACAAACTTTCATCACCAATGATAACACTGCTCAACAATTCTGGATTGATTTCCATTTGCTCTAGCAGATTGGCTGCCACATTTTTCCCTGTTTCTTGCTGTTGTGGTGTGAGATTTTTGGGGACCATTTTCTGCACAAATCTTTCTCATACCGAGATCTTCAGTTATTATTATTTATCAATTGATGTTCAGTTCTTCTGCAATCATTTTCATGGATAATCTTTGATCAGATCATATGAGATCACGCACCCTGGCCAAGTTGACATCTGTTCGCGAGGTTGATGGTCGTCCACAGCGTTCTTCATCTTCAATATTCATTCTGCCATAACTAAAAATTTTATGCCAATGAAAAACTTGAGCTCTTGACATAACCTCCTCTCCAAAAGCCTTCTGGAGCTTACCGTAAGTTATCATCTCATTTTCAACCAATTTAACACAAAAAGAAATGGCATACCATTGCGCAATATTATGCAGTTCCATTTCCATGACGAGAGACACAAACATGTGTTAACTTATTACAGCACAACTTATGACTGAGCAGTTGCGTCAATGTGCCGCTTGGACTAGAAGCAGTTTATAGATCAAGGTCAAAGATTTTGCGCCTATGCAAGTCTAGAGTTGCCACATCTTGCAAAGAAAATCAGTCTCAGTACTTTATTGTCACACCTCGTAGACAAATTAACTAGTGGTGCACAGTAAAAAACTGTCTCACAAAAATTCCACATTGCTCAAAATGATGATCCACATTTCACATACTTTCTGTCTATGAGGAACTAGTTGGTAACAGTTAAGATGCTAATTTCATTTAGGCTTAAACTTGCAAAGTGTTTTAAAATTGAGTAATGTAATCTAATGTGAATACATAGATATAAAGACCTTTACTATATGTCTGGACAACTTTGTTGTGGAGAAGCAGCGATTGCTATAATTTAACTCAGAATAAAGAAAAGAGTCTTAATCACAATTTTTTATTTATTTAGTGCCGACAGGATTCAACTCATTGCAGGGGCCATCTTCAGAGCAAACATATGATCGACTGCTGGTGGCATCACATCTACTGAGGTGTGGCAGGAGACTGCTTGTCAGTCTGGGATCCACACCAGAAAGGATTGATTTCAAAGATGAGCAGCATGTTTCATTACAGGTTTCTTTTGTAAGTGCAAAAACCTCAAGGAGATGCTAAGTCAACTCCAGTGGCAGATGCTGCAAGAGCAGCAATTTGCATCACAGTGTGGTCTACTGTTAAAATTCTGAGTGTCAACCAATATAATGCTTCCTCCTCCATATGTCTTGCAAAAAGACCATGAGGATAAAAGTAATGAGGTTTGAACTGACACTGAGGCTTACCAACAATCATTCTTCAAATGAAGTGTACATGACTCAGACAGAAAAGGGGGAAGTGACAGCAGTACACAAAGTACCCTCCACTGCAAACCATAAGGCAGATTGTGGAGAATATATGTAAGTGTAGAAGTAAAAGCTGCCACATTGAAAGTCTGAGGTAGTGGGAAAGTTAAAAAGTGCTTATCATACCTATTTTCATTGTCATCTGAAATATGGTATGACATTTAGGGCAATCTCAAATGCAGGACTTTCAAATTGCAATAGAAAAGAGCTTTAGAATCTTGAGAGGATACAAACAATGAATCTCATGTAAAGCACTCTTTAAAATCTCAGGTTTTTCTCCTCTACTATTCATCTATATTATGGAAACTCTTAATTTCTTTAAAAGGAATGTAATAAACGAGAGCAACAGACCTCAAGGAAGTATAACATCCATGATCACATTGCTATACATGCCTAATCTAGCATAGTAATACTGCCTAGCAACGGAAAGGAACTATTGAATGTGGGAGTGAGAATGTGTGCAAAAGAGCTAAGTAATTAATTCCCAAGTAATAGAGGCTCTTTGAACCATGAAAACAGTTGAGCTAAAAACTGCAGTGGAGCTATGTACACTAGGAAGTGATTTAGTATTATGTGCATACCACACATTAATTCAATACCAAAAACATCAGGTGTCCTCATGCAATGAAAACCACTGAACAATGAACCACAATTATATAAGGAAATATTCACAAAATGAAGGAGGTATCATACTATTGATACACTATGAACAAGAAAATGTATTTTCTGAGTACTTGTGTGAAATGAAAGAAATGCTGATACAAGACACAAGGCAGTGGCACAGAGTGAGAGGCAAGAAATGAAAGACGAATTTAGGCAAACATTTTTCATTGTTGTATTAGCATTTGGCATTAATGGTATAAATCAAAGAAACACTAAGTCAGTTAGTGATTCTGGTATCTATAAGAATTCATGACACATACTGAATGAAGAATTCACTCTTATAAGTGACTGAGACACTTACAGAAATAACAGAATTAAATGTTTCAAAAGATACCAGTCTCACACTACGTTTCACTAAAACAGTGAAGTTAAACAAATAAAACAGCAGAATGAAGCTAGTAGATGTTGGATAGAATAATATACTACTTCAGGTTTTTCAGACAAGACATATGAATTGAAAAGAACAATTGGTAGAAAACTTTCAGTAAATAAGACCACATAGATTCATCTTTATTTTTGACAACAGGTTTCAATAGATATAACTGTCTGGAGATGACAGTTATATCTGTCAAAAGATCTTGGCTGTCAAAAACTTTTTACTATGTAAAGCAGATCGCTCCTTCTAATTTCTCAAGAGCAGAAAATTCAGACAAAGAGAACAACTTAAGATGTGATAATCAAACAAGGAAGAGAGAGACTTAAGACAAATGTTACACTCAGAATTAGCTGGTAACATACAGATTAACAATCTCATCTGAGTAAGTATTTATTTGAATCAAAACTGCACTGAAAAATTTTTCGTGGTGATCCAAAAAGAAGAAAGAATTTGAGAGCTATAAGTGGAGACAATTTGGTAAGGACATATACTTCTCAGGAATACAAATGAATGAATAAACATTGCATGAAAGTCAGAAAACAGCAAAACCGTAAAATCTGCAAGAACGGTGATGGAGAATATGATAACAATCAGCTCGTACAAAATAGGCATATCGTAACCAATTTAAAAAGTAGAAGCCATGATTTTTATCGGGTATCTGAGAAAGTGATGAGGCTAGCATTTAGTGCATTCAATGAACAGTTTTTAAATTGTTATCAATCAACAACCAGCATAAAACTTCAATAGGTACAATTTTAGATTGTTTCGCTAGTTTTAGTCAGTCAGTAAAATTCAAAAAGTTGAATTAAATATAAGAAGTAATTACCATTCTTGGTTCAGCTGTCATTATCCAGTTTAATTGAAAGTCTCAGAGTCTTTTATTCCTACTAGTTCTCTGAGTTTCATTTTCTCATTATATCACTCTCTTTTATATCTTACATAAAATGTATGGCTAAAACAATAAGTCTTTTAATAGTGAAAAGTGAATTTGTATTCTGAAATAGCCAAATGGCATGTGAGATGAAAAAATTTGTTGAATTCATGACATTTATTTGCAATACTAAAAATTCATAAGTGGAACAGGAAGAAATGATGCAATGCATGTCAAAATAACGCACCTTATGATGATGATGGCACACAATATTACACCCATCTATCTCAGTTTGTAATTTAAAGCACTGAAACTTGAAAAGATATGGTATAATCCTATCAATGGTAACTCACTGTAGCCTTCATATCTACTGTAAGGATTTATCAGATATCTTAATAATATTTTACAGAAAATAGTCAGTGAGAAACACAATTTTTGAAAAAATTATTACCTATTTCTTGTGAACTGTGATGACACCAAGTGTAGCTTAATGTAGGATAAATCTGGAATCTCACATTTATGCTGAACCAGAAATTATTACTCACTTTTTCCTTGGGCTTCTCTGCTGTGTCAGCCATGGCTCAAATTCAGATGAATGAATAAAGCAGAAACTGATCTGTTTCTTCTTATACTATGAATCTGTATTTGGCGGTTTCTGCACTTTTCACTGCACTAAAAAACTCAAGGGCTGGAACACCCTGGGTGTCACTTTCCACAGCTTGCAGTCAAATCAGAGGTTTTTGGAGGAAACAGCAGTTTTGATGTTACCCCCTCCAACTAAGTTTGTGAATCACTCTCCACGTAACTTCCCCTCTTTTCTGCTCTTGCCTTCCAGCTCCTCCCCCATCCAGACTCCGATCCCCTCCTTTGACGGTTTGCTAATTTCATGCACCTATTCCCAGACTTGTAGAATATTTTAACCTGATACATCTCATTTGCTGAAAATTTTTGAAGTATTTTCTTTGATGATGTAAAACTGGAAAATATAATTATTACTAATGTAAGTGATGATAATTATTATCCCAGAATCCATTTTTAATATAGGTAATGTCATGTTTACTTGTGAATGTTCTAAAACTATTCCAAAACTGAAGTTCAAAACAAAATTACAAAATAACAATTATAGCTTCTTCCCGATCACTTCCAATTTTTTTGTTATAGTTATTCATGTTTTGTATCAATAATACATTTATCACTGATATAAGGATCTACTATATCTCATTTCCCAAATGAAATAGGTCATTTGAAGAGAGTTGTGGATTGCTTTTGTAATTTACAAGCCCAGCCAATGAACTGTGAATAATTTTCCTCTAGAAAAAACATAATACAAAGTGTTTTGCTAATTTCATATATGGTTATTTTATATCACAGGTGACAAAATTTATAATGCTTCCAGAAATTGGGAAGCTGAGTTTAATGTTACTTGTCAACTTGAAACAGTGTATCATCTTACTACGTTTATGTAAGGATAACTGAATAAAGGAACTCACTTGGATAGCTGAGCATGTTAAAGTGCCCACTTCCAGGGCATGGGAAGATGTGCTGGGCCTGGATTGAGTCTGCATCTTGGATTAAGAATGGATCCAGTATGCTTCTCAGGCAAATGTATTTTTAGTTAGTTTACCACATCAGCCTACTTGAATAAGGGCTGTTTCCCAAATCCTGGCTCAGATACACAATATCCAAATAATTTTAAAAATGTCACATTTGATACAAACACTAGATGCAAACAGGAGGGATATACAAAGTTCTTCCTGGGGGCAGGTGGTGATAACTTTAGACCACCTTTGGGAATGGCAACCACATAATAATAATAATAATAATAGCCTACAGTACAGACATGTATGGTGGGTGCTCTGCATAACTGGAGAACTACCATACCAGTCCCAGCCCAGAACCGGCTGGATAAAGGCACAGGAAGAGAGAGAGAGAGTGTTGAATTAAGGATAGACATGCAATGTTTTGACAACTGTTTAATGGAATTACAAGAATATATATTACTCAGTTCATGGGCTAGTGGATATTATCACTGATTCTAGATAGTGGGATCCCAGGTTTTATTACAGGCTGAGTCAAAGGTTTCATTTGACTTGGAACTCAGTGTCTGTGTTGTACCAATCATTTCACCCCATCTTCATCACAATGCTGAAGTCGCTTCGAATAGAAAGACTTGCACCAGGCAGGGTGTCCTGTACAATAATGTCCTATGATCATTTCATTTCAGAAGAATATATGGTTCTGAATGACATACATTTCACTGTTGTGTTGTTACATCATACTTTTTTTGCTGGAGTGATGAAACTGTGCAAGACAATTGCTGTATTACAGTATGAGCTGTGAAACTATAACTGGTATCTGCAGTGAAAATAAGAATAATGAAAATAGGATGTTTTAGGCACTGGTCCATTATTGCAGTACCCCTTTGACACTCTAAAAGATGTTTATATATCTCTGAAAGTAAATTCTGCACACTAGTTAAATTGCAAGTTGATAGAACTTTCTTTTTTAAGAAGGTGATTGTTAGTTGCACTTACAGTGGATGCAAGTTCTTGAACACATGCTCTACATAATGAACACGAATATTCAACAAGAAAATGGAATGCTGCCTTGTAATTTTTGATTGTTAAGGTTTGCAGTGAGCAGACTCAAGGCAGGTCTTATAACAATACTTTTAGGAAATTAAACAGTGATTCACAATCCTTCCATAGTAATTTCTCAGATTGTCTTAATGAAGCACACACATAACATTATAACAAAAATGATGATATATTTTCATTGGAATAGGTATTACACCTGTGGAAGTCATTTTTTATTAGTCATTGAAATGACAATTACAAGTTTTTCAAAATGATGTGCCCTTATTTTCTTGGCAATATATTCCTTTAGGTACCAAAGATTTTCCAATAACTGGCCCTCACAACCTATTCGTGTTTTTGGAGCTCAGATTCAGCAATGTTTATTAGACACTGTGATCATAGCATAAAAACAAAACACACACACACGATGCTTGACAAAAGCTAGATAAAATTTCACTTAGGCCTATGTTCCATTGACATAGCTGTGTACAGAGTTGCTAGTGCACTATCCCATCCAAAGTGCACACACATTGGCACAAACATAAGTGTAGGTTGTGAGTTCAAACTGGATTGTAATTATTGAACATCGTATGAGATCAAGTGTGGGGATGTCCTATTTAAAATGAACATAACTAGTAATTCTGGATGCAGCTGCTGTTGAGAGAAGAGGCAACCTATTAATATATCCAGATCAAATTGAAGCATGGAAATAACAGTGGACATGAGGACATCATCTGGGTGAGTATCATGATATGTGCAAGAATATCACCATTTACTGTTGCAGCAGGACTGATCATGAGAAATCAGTATTTTATTTTATAGCTGTTCTCATATAAATGACATGAGTTGAATTTCAAAATATACTTCATTTTCCTCAACTCAGTCACATTTTTATTCCCTCGTTAGTTTAAAAATGTCATTATTAAGGATTTTCAAGGATGGTTTGATAAGACTGGTAAAAAGCATGGAAATATTTTTGTTTAATAAACAGTTCACCTTACTTCTCAACATAATCTCCTTTGAGGAATATACACTTGACCCAATGATCCTCTGACTTTTCATTCCGTCAGACAAATGTGTTTTGTCAGACTCTGCAACACACACATCATTACCTCATTTGATGAAAATTTCTTCCTTAACAAGCTAAAGTTTCAAGTTAGGGAACACAAAGAAGTCACATGGGGCTAAGTTTGGTGAATAGGGTGGATGAGGAACCAGCTCAAAGCCCAATACATGCCCTTTTGCCATTGTTATTACTGATGTGTGGTGTGGTGCATTATCCTGGTGAAAGAGCACTTTTTTGTGTGCCAATGTTGTTGTTGTTGGTGGTTTTTTTTCAGCCAGCACAAGTTTCAAATGATCCAACATTGTAGCATAATAGGATCCAGTTATGGTTCTGCCTTTTTCCAAGTAATCTATGAGAATTATTCTTCGGGAATTCCAAGAAACAGTGGCCATCACCTTGCCATTTGACAAAATGATCTTTTTATTCTTCAGTACACTTTCTCCATCTTTTGTCCATTGATTTGACAGCTGTTTTCACTTTGCTGTATAATGATGGATCCAGATTTCAACAACAACCATAAATTGACACAAAAAGTCTTGTGGGTTATAATTAAACATCACAAGATGTGGTGTTGAAATGTTGTGCCAGATGTGCTTTTGGTTGACTGAGCAATCGTGGCATCCACCCTACACACAGCTTTTTTCATAGGCAATTTACCATTAGGTATATTATGCACTAGCTCACCTGTGATGCCTACAGTGTCAGCAATTGCACCAATTTTTATTCAGTGGTCTTGCATTGCCATATAAGGATTTTTTCACCAGTTTCCTTCATGGTTATCTCAACTGAATGCCCAGTATGTGCTTTGTCTTCAGTGCTTGTCTGACCACGTTTAAATTTATTAATCAAAAATTAAATGGTCTTCAGTAATGGTGCTGAGTCCCTATGAACTTTGTCCAGTTCTGTTTTGATTGTTTAATAACAGCATGAAACTCAGTTTTCTCCATTTTCAATTGCAATCAACGCACTGACCAATTCATACAGCTGTCTATGATGAACTGTATGCTGTAAGTTGTTGAAATTCTTAATATGATCCATGGAACAACAAGCTTACCAACCATCTAGGTGCAACAAAAGTGTTCCATCCTTTCATGGAAATTTTCCAGACTTATCAAACCATCCTTGTAAAGCACTCAACGTATTATACTCATGTAGCCCATAGAATGGTGTAAGCCAGCATTATCCCATGGTACATTTATGTTCACATGTTATGTTGACTGAATGCATGTTCTAGTTTATGGATTGTAAATTAATATTGTTATCATGGAAAGTGAGGCATTGCAATTGGTAGACTTATCCTTAGGTTAGTTTTCACATGAGCAAAGTTTTTTTTTCTTTTTTATATAGAGTATGCTTTGGATAATTTTCCAATGATCTCTAAGTTATTTAGATTACATTATCATAAAATCCCTTAAACACTTTCTCAGTTATTTTTATTTTGGTTAGTGCTTGTATGGTTAATAAAGTGGTTCAGTTGTAAGTACATTATACATGTTTTTTGTAAAAAAAAAAAAAAAGGTTTCTCATGCAAAAGGTGGCTTTGTTCAATAACAATGGTTGTCTTTTAATGGAGCTGGCTTCTATGGCCAAGCAGTTCCAGGTGCTTCAGTCCAGAACCGCACGGCTGCTACAGTTGCAGGTTCGAATCCTGCCTTGGGCATTGATGTATGTGAGGTCCTTAGGTTAGTTAGGTTTAAGTAGTTCTAAGTCAAGGGAATTGATGACCTCAGATGTTAAGTCCCACAGTGCTTACAGCCATTTGAACCCTTTATCTTTTAATGCTCTTACTGCTATATATAGGTTGGGAGAGAACTATACTTACTAACTCTGTTACTATTTATCTGTCACTGTATTTTGTTTTATGTCTGCAACAGCCAAAAAACAAGTAGTTAACTGCTTCTGATTCCTTCTTTTAAACTACATAATCATCACCAACATCATCATCATCATCATCACTGCCATTATCAGATTGAACCTGTGATTTTTGCACGGAGTCTGAACCTGACAGTAGTTGGTAACTTTACCATTAATTAAAATTTCAATGGACAAATTGGCCAAAGATGGTAGTATAATTCTGAGTCTGTTTAATGGTCTAGACTGCCATTAAAAATGCCAGCAGTGCACCTCTTTTTGGCATATACACCAGGTATACTACAAAAAAAAAAAAAAAAAAATGGAAGGCAATAAAAATACACTGGTGTAACGGGAGGCACTTGAACACTCTGCTATACAATGATGATCACGCTATAATAAATAAAGTAAAATACGTAAAGATAATTTTTGTAGACTAAAAAAAGTTATTATTGGAGTATGATCTAAAAATCCTAGAACAGAAGACAGAAATCATAGCCTTTAGAAGAACAGAATGTAGAAGGATGAAGCCCTTACTTCAAACTCAAATTTTAGACCAAGTTAGACATTCTAAATATTTGGTATGTGAAGCAGCATGTGGAGTGGACAGAGAAATCTTCCGAAAAATTCAAAAAGTAAGACCAGAAGAATTCTCTCTAGAAGTCCTATAACTCAGTGCATTTATCAGCATCATTGAATGGCAGAGACATGGGTTTATGGGGAGCTGCAGTACTGGTGAAGGAACTTGAAGAATTGGAAGATATGGCTTAAAGCTGGTACAGGCTATATGCCTAACCAAAAGAAGAAGGTGGAAGACGTAGGTTATTAAAAGTTCCTCATCTACATCCATATTCTGCAGATGACTGTTGAAATACATGACATTGGGCACTTCCCACTGTACAAGTTATTAAGGTTTCTTCCCGTCCTAGTAACTGAAATTACAACATATGGACTGTCTCCAGGTGTACCATACTTAGTCTTTGCAGCTTTTCTCAGACATTACTGGTACTTAATTACAAATAACTAGATCACCTGCAAAAAGTCTAAGATGACTATTGTGACTGTTAATATTGGTATTATTTGCATGATTGTTAATACACATGAATAGCAAGATTCCCAACACACTTCGCTGGGAAACACGTGTAGTTACTTCTCCATCTATCGATGACTACACATCCGAGATAATACGCTGTGCCCTCCCTCCCAAGAAATCCTCAATTCTCACGTATATATTTGCTGCTAGAAACAGAGGACAGAGAAGATGATGCCTTCTAGCTTGGATGCTGTCGGGGATGGGCAAGTCCAAGCCAACATTTCCATTGTGAGAGCACTATGAAAGCAGAATTAAATGATGAATCAAACACATTATAAGCAATTAGAACCCAACTTTTCTACAAGTACAACGATGTAGTAAGCGAAGTAGAAGCCGTGCCTGAGTTAGGAGAGTGCCTCCCTGGTGTCGGGTTTCGCTGGCCGCTGGCCCTTTTGCGTGGGCTGAGATACGCCGCACCGACTGACCTCGCCTCCCTCCTGTCCAGCGACGTCTGCTCCCTCCGTCCCTCTCCAGCACGCCTCGGCCGTATCTTTCCGGACGCAGTATTTCTCCACGCGCGCGCGCACCTCGCTCGATGCTCCGTTTATTTCTGCCGAGGCCACGCTCAAATGAAGTCCACCAACTTGCGACACGTCATTTTCCTTCTCCGTGCTTCCACCGTGAAACACAGGAAAAAAAAAACCGGAAGATTCGCACATTTTTCTTCCGCTTTAGCAAACGGATACTTAAGCCCAGAGATATGAGGTAGCGCCTGTTGCTCTATTAAACTAATACTGCTGCAGCCCTGCAGCGGCAACTCATGCGGATTTGATGACTGTTATCTGTAATGCGAGCAGATTGTACAGCTTGTACTGAAATTACACACTGAATGCGATTTGGTTTCACCATATCCATACAAAATAAACTGTTTGTCTATTATTGTAAATAAATACACAGGTTAATCTGCGAAGATGTCCAAATTAGAGGGTTGACATATCTGTCACTGTCGGGACATTTTGAGATGGGGGTGTAGAAATGAAGTAAAAAATTTATTTAATATAGTTACTTTTTATTTAGAGCACAATTACATGGAACTTTGTTGCGGCAGGACTAGTTGGTACACTACATTTTTTGGAAGATTTCACATTTTCAGCAAGTCTTTTTTTCCCTTTTACGTATTTATAAAGCTCCATGCAAGTCAGCTTGCATTTAAACTGGCACTGAAAAATTTATTCCACAGTCCCTAGGAGAAGCCGATTTCTTTTATCAGTCTCCTGGGCCGACATCAGCATAAATAATCTTGCCACAGATCTTCAGTTTCCTTACGAAAGTAAATCCACCTTACTTCCACGCAGTGTTAAACTTGCATTCTTCCGAGTCACGCTTTGTTTCTACAAAGCTCATTTTCACGTGTTTTTCAGTCAGATATTTTATAGTGTTTTCGATCATCACCCAATCTGGGGCTTCAGATACAATCATCCAATCAATTATTTAATAGTTATTGAAAGAACTAGCCCATTCCTCTAAGTAATCAAATGCTATGGTCTAGAAAGCCATTGTGTCTTCCTCAAATTTGGAAACCAAATTATTTCTTGGTTACGGTTCTCATTCCTTAATTTGTTCAAATTCATCTTGGTTTGCATGCCAATAAAATTGGCAGTCTCCCTTTCATTCTGATATCTTTTGAGTATATTTCTGTTTTCAACTACCGAGACTTTATTTTTCTCCACGCTTTATACAATACATTTTTTTCACACAGAGCTAAGTTTGACTGCAGAAACATGAAATGAGTTCCACTGATAGGACTACTGGAAACAATCCGAAATTATTTTAGGTGGTCCGTCTTCGGCCTCAAAAAATTGTACTTCGGCGTCAAAAGATTGTTTTAATGGAATCGAAAGCTTAAGAATTCTCTCAAGTGCGCCCATGAGCGACAGCCATATTGTTTTTCAATGAAACAGAAGAGTCTGATGATAGAAATCAACGTATAAGCACATCTCTTTCAGCTTCTCTGTCCTTGGCGTGTATATTGGAAAATAATTAAATATTTCCATGGCGATTATTTCAATGTCGACAGTTAATACTCCAGCAGCGCTTGATAAGTATTGTAGAGAATATGGGCAGGGTATCCAATTCCTTCTACATTTTTTTCCTGTTTCTTCTTCAGTTTGGTGAAACACATCCCAATGGCCGCGTCGATGAAGCCCTCCGAAATTGGTATTGGTATTGTCTCCACAAAAAGCGGTTAATTTATCTAATGGAATTTATAGTCGTCTTGAAATGTATAGACAAAACTTTGCAATTATCTCCGGTGTTTCGTTACTAAGCAAATCAAACTTCAACACATCCTGCCTGATTACACTAAAGGAAACATCTTTTCAGCCTTGTGCTTCGACGCGTCTGTGCCTGTACCTTAAAATGAAACTTCTTGAAATTGTTTTATGCATTAGGACTCGGAGTGTGGTGCAAGAATATTTTTAACAATTGCTGTAGCTTTGGTCGTGACTATAGACAGCTTTGCAGCGACTTTGGAGCCATAATATATTGCGGCATTCACTGCAGGTGATCAGACAGGATGCTCACGTACGTGTCATCTGTCAGAGTCGTATCTAGACGTATCAGGGTTCCCTTATCACTTCAACTGCACACTCTCCACACCATTACAGAGCCCCCATCAGCTTGAACAGTTCGCTGCTGACATCTAGGGTCCATGGATTCATGAGGTTGCGTGCATACTTGTACACGTCCATGGTCCATCCGATCGCTACAATTTGAAACGAGACTCGTCCAACCAGGCAACATGTTTCCAGTCATCAACAGTCCAATGTCGGTGTTGACGGACCCAGGCGAGGCGTAAAGCTATGCGTTGTGCTGTCATCAGGTGTACATGAGTGGGCCTTCGGCTCCAAAAGCCCATGTCGATGATGTTTCGTTGAATGGTTGGCATGCTGACACTTGATAGCGCAGCAATGAAATCTGCCACAGCAGTTTGCAGAAGAATTGCACGTCTGTCACGTTGAACGATTCTCTTCAGTCTTCGTTGGTCCCGTTCTTCCAGGATCTTTTTCCTGCCACATCGATTCGGAGATTTGACTTTTACTGGATTCCTGATATTCACGGTACACTCGTGAAATGGTCGAACGGGAAAATCCTCACGTCATCGCTATCTGGGAGATACTGAGTCCCGTGCACCGTCTATAACACCACGTTCAAACTCACCTAAATCTTGATAATTTGCCATTGTAGCAGCAGTAACCGACCTAACAACTGCACTGCACTAAGTAACGGACTGATCGTTGGTGCTGTTCCTCCTTGATCAGCTTTGGTGATGTGATGACCTCTCTTGTGAATTGGCATAACTCTACTTCTTCAGGTTGTTGAAGTAAGTGATGGCGGCAGATTCTTCTGGGGCAGGCTTTTTCCTACTCTTCCTTCACCCACTTCTCCGAGACTGGTAGATGTGCTCCCAGACCTGGTGGGGGGGGGGGGGGGGGGGGGAGGGGTGGGGAGTGAAGATCGGGTGGCCGTTGATTATGCGTAGCTCCTTCCTGGACACCACATCATACAACAGGCCACGAATATGGCTAAGGTCATACGGATGGTGGGGAAGGGGAGGCTTGTGGGTGTCCGCTGGTGTGAATGGGTATGAATTGTCCCAAAGAGCGTACGATCCATCCCTGAGAGATGCCGCGATCTTCTTCAGGGAGGGCTGCACGCTGCGCTCGTCTGGGAGCGGCAGGCACTGGGACAGGGCTTCTTCCTCAGACTCTTCCTTGTCTTGCGAGGAAGCGGTGGGCGTCTCTCCCTTGCCCCACAAGTTTGCCTCCGGAACGGGAGTTTACACCTCTCTGTATTTGAATACGAATGCTTATACCAGTTTCTTTGGCGCTTCAGTGTATATACAAGAGTTCATCAATTACAGTGGCTGGTAACTGGTGCCATGCCAATTACTCAGCAAGACATATTTGTATGTTTTCAACGGGTGAGAGTACGTGCTGAACAGAGCAACAATCGAACACCTTTTGTATCGAGCTGTTGCAGGATAACACCGGCAACATACAGTCTCTCATTGTCTTCTTAAAAGATGGCTTCACGGAGACCTCAAGAAGGTCAAAAATGTAAAGATGGCTGTTCGCATTACCGACATTGCCAACCACAGATGATCGTATTGTGTAAACAATTTTCCTTCTTACAGGAGGCATAACACTATCTATTCACAAACAAACGATATCCAGATACTACGACTACAATGACGGGAAAAATCGCAACACCAAAAAATAATTAATATAGAGTAATTAAATTTCGGAAATACATTTGTCTAGGTAATATATTTAAGTGATTAACATCGCAAGATGACGGGTAATGCAAGCGCGAGATAACCCACTGCAAATGTGAAACGCTTGTGCATTAAAAACTGATATAACTGTCAGAATGTTGAATGCAAGCTTGAAAACGTGCATGTCTCGTGTTGTGTGGGTGCTGGATGTCAGTTTTTGGGATACAGTTCCATGCCTGTTGCATCTAGTCGGTCAATATAGACACAGCTAATGCTGTTCGTGGATGATACTGGAGCTTTTGTCTGATGATGTGCCAAATGTGTTCTATTGTAGACAGATTTGGTGATCAAGAAGGCCATGGTAACATGTCGACACTCTGTAGAAGGTGTTTAGTCAATATAGTGGTGAGTGGGCGAACATTATCCTGTTGGAAAATACTCACTGGAATGCAGTTCATGAATGACAGCACAACAGGTCGAATCACTAGATGACGTACAAATTTGCAGTTAGGGTGCGTAGGATAACAACCGAAGTGCTCTTGCTGTCAAACGAAATCGCAATCAGGACCATACCTCCAACTGTAGGTCCCGTATATCTAGCACACAGACAGGTTTGTTGCAGGCCCCCAACCGGTCTCGTTCTAACATGCGGCCATCACTGGCACCGAGTCGGAACCGGTTTTCATCAGAAAATACAACAGACTTCCACCTTGTCCACCGATGAGCTCTCGCTTGCCACCACTGAAGTCGCAAAAATCGGTGTTTGGGGTCAGTGGGATGCACCCTACAGGCACTGCCTTCGTCATAAATACAAGCCTTAGCGCAGAAATTGCAGTAACGAAATCAGCGGTTGCATTGAGTCTGTGGATCGTGCCGAACAGCGTGCATTTCTATGAAGTTTTGCGTTCTTTTCCTTTGGTAAAAGCCAGATGTAAAACTAATTATTGTTGCATCCTACAGTATCATTAAGTTCGACTTTTTTGGGAAATCAGAGCAACGCGATATGATGGTAAATAATTATTAATAGGGGCCTAGCTTCCACAACGTTTTATGGAGGTACAAGTAGCATGGACATTGGTACTGAACGTACGATTATTCTTTTTTAGATTCTGTGCTAGTAATCCCTCTTAAAATGTTGAGTTCGTAAAGTAATACTGTTCCATGCTTATTTCCAAATTTACCTACATATTTCTCCTCTTGTTCAGTGCACAGACCTATAAGTCCAAAGAAAAGTTTAAGATCAAGTATTGGTGTTTATTTACATCATTATATCGGCATGCCTGCCAATACTGATTTGAAACGTAGCTTACTGATGGAGTCACGTGGTACTTCTTTACTTTTTCTCTATTCTCAACAACTGCGAGTATGTACATGTAATATGTCTTATTAATTTTATTTGTATTTAATTGCTACCCAAAACGTCCGTTGCCATACCTCTTATCTGGAGAGAGTACGTATTGTAAGGACATGCAGAATCCTGTTAGTAAGCTTCTACAAAAATTTCGAATACATTTGCCATACAACGATACAAATAAATGCTTCTTAGCCTTCCCTGAAAAATCGCATTTTGAAATATTTGTCATTTACGTGGCGTGCTAACGACTGTTCTGTAAATCATATACCATATTTGTCAAGTGCAATTTACCATTTCTTTTTAATATGTGCATATATGTACATATATGTATACAATATTAAATCGTAACTAACACGCATTCGGGAGGACGACGGTTCAATCCCCCGTCCGGCCATCCTGATTTAGGTTTTCCGTGATTTCCCTAAATCGCTTAAGGCAAATGCCGGGATGGTTCCTTAGAAAGGGCACGGCCGATTTCCTTCCCCATTCTTCCCTAATCCGAGCTTGTGCTCCGTCTCTAATGACCTCGTTGTCGACAGGACGTTAAACAGTAATCTCCTTCTTCTCCTCCGTAACTAACACGAAAACTAATTACGAAGTAGTTAATATACATGTACAGTATGTATGGCAAACAGAGTGAATTATGCTATAATGTCTGTCATTGTAAGTTAATGTTGCTAATTTCCAATGTAAATCGTTATCAGTAACTTAAAACATTGTGAAAGCGAAACCATACAAATTGCGGTTAATTTCAAATTTTCCGTCAGAAAGTTCAATCACACCAGTCGAATGTAATTTACATCTGTTTATGAATCAGCTGCCTCACTACCGACTCAAAGCGTGATGTCATCAAAGCTGTGCTAAGACTTCAGCTCACGAGGGCAAAGCTGCAGAGCTGCCCCTGAAGTAACCGATTTGTAACTATTTGTCATGTCACTGTGGTGCCAAGTACTGCTCAGATTGCTGCTGCAGATGCAATACGATGTGTCAGAGCCATATGCCAAACATGATGGTGTTGAGACTACGAAGGCTTTCCCGGCGTAATAATTGATAATATTCTTCTCGGGTGTGCAGCCGGATCATAAAGTCTTCTTGACACAATATTTCCGCGGTCCAACTGGCCGCCATCTTCAGGTGAAAGTGCTGTTACACGATCTCGCCGGAACTGACTTCTCAGCCTTTTGCTGGGGGCATTTCCTCGAAGATCGGAAGAATTCTTAAAAGATATCATATCAAAAGTATTTTTCTTCCGCCAGCCAAGATCAGAGCGCTTTTTGGCTCTGTTAAGGATGACTTGGGTCTGAGGAAGCCCGGTGTGTACAAGATCCCTTGCCACTGTGGGAAGGCTTATATTGGTCAGACAATCCGGACCATTCAGGAGCGATGTGTTGAGCACCAGCGGCACACACGGCTGCTTCAACCTGAGAAATCTGCAGTGGCGGTGCACTGTCTCACCGAGGGACACAGAATGCTATATGACAAGGCACAAATGGTTGCCGCTGCATCTCGCTATTGGGACTGTGTTTTAAAAGAATCCATAGAGATTCGTTTATCTGACAATCTTATTAATAGAGACAAGGGTTATCTTTCAAGTAAGACTTGGTTCCCGGTGTTATCAAACATTAAAAAACAACGGTCTGTGTTTCAATCGTCGGAATAAAAAAATAAATTATTTTTTATAGCGATATCTTGATTTCGCCTGTTTCCACCACTGGCGGCGCGGTATGTTCACTTGCGCTAAAGGGCAGTTACGGCTCCTTCTCGCGCACGCGTTGTGGGCCTTGCCTTTATAGGGGCCGCCGCTTGCGCTGATAAGTCAGTTCCGGCGAGATCGTGTAATAGCACTCTCGCCTGAAGATGGCGGTCAGTTGGACCGCGGTAATATTGTGTCAAGAAGACGCTATGATCCGGCTGCACTCCCGAGAAGAATATTATGATGTTGTTCCCTATCGGTAATGCCATAGGGCCATCCTGGGCTCGGTCACCTTGCGACTGTACATCTTCCTGACCACCTATGCCAGCGATCATGAACAGTGGCTACATTTCTTCCAAGTCTCTCTGCAATATCGCAGAAGGAACATCCAGTTTCTTGCAGCCCTGTTACCTGACCTCGTTCAAACTCAGTGAGGTGTTGATAATGGAGTCTTCGTTGCCATAAAGGCATTCTTGACTGACATCACATCAGAGACTTGAAAATCTTTTATTTGCCCCTGGTATACAGGCCACCACGCAAAGCAGGTCGATCTACTCTAACGAAACACATAAACCCATTTCTAGCCCCTGACATGATGGCTGCCCTGTAAAGTGGGTTGACCTGGCAGGCTGATACTGTTACCACCCAACGTGACTGTCATGCAGGGTAGTTTATGCAGCAGGGTCTCGGGAAAAAATGTGTTTTTGCTCTATCTAGGCTCCTGTTGGAGCTAAGAGGCTATAAAGCCCATAGTGGTGATACCCGTGAGGCCCGCTGTTTCTGTGTCAAATTTCGCTGAAATCGATCCAGGGGCTTGGGAGGAGAGTCCGTATATACACACATACGTACACTCTGCTTGATATATACAACAAATTATTACGCCAACTCCTGCACTATCTCTTTTTGGTTTTGTGTTGACAACCCTATACTAACCTAACCATAAGTCCTATTCTTCCTGCCACTGCACTTCACTAACTCCCACCATGGCTCAAATGGCTCTGAGCACTATGCGACTTAACTTCTGAGGTCATCAGTCGCCTAGAACATAGAACTAATTAAACCTAACTAACCTAAGGACATCACATACATCCATGCCCGAGGTAGGATTCGAACCTGCGACCGTAGTGGTCGCTCGGCTCCAGACTGTAGCGCCTAGAACCGCAAGGCCACTCCAGCCGGCTAACTCCCACCATGCCACCAGATCTAACTTAAACCACTCTGTTTTTCGTTTTAAATACTCTAACCTACCTACCCCATTAAGGGACCTAAGAGACCACACATTGACCTGTAGAATGCCAGTTTTGTTTCCTGAACAGTCCCTGGCAGCAGGTCCTAGCGAAAATGATGTCAAGGTACGCAGGTGACTTTAAATTGCGTCAGCTTATCATTTTGGCAGTGAAGTTTCGTCTGTGGCCTCTTTCTGCACCTAGTTAAATATAGCTTCTTTCACGAGTAATTATAGCCCCTGCTACCTCCTTATCTTCACGTGTTGCTTATGAGGAACATACATGTGATGTGAATACACATTAACAAGTCAAATCAAACATAAATACTGAAAATATTTGACTTCCCATGGATGAATCCCCCCCCCCCCCCCCCCATGAACCATGGACCTTCCGTTGGTGGGGAGGCTTGTGTGCCTCAACGATACAGATAGCCGTACCGTAGGTGCAACCACAATGGAGGGGTATCTGTTGAGGGGCCAGACAAACGTGTGGTTCCTCAAGAGGTGCAGCAGCCTTTTCAGTAGTTGCAGGGGCAACACTCTGGATGATTGACTGATCTGACCCTGTAACACTAACCAAAACGCCGTGCTGTTTTGGTACTGCGAACAGCTGAAAGCAAGGGGAAACTGCAGCCGTAATTTTCCTGAAGGCATGCAGCTTTACTGTATGATTAAATGATGATGGCGTCCTCTTGGGTAAAATATTCCGAAGGTAAAATAGTCCCCCTTTCGGATCCCCCGGCGGGGACTATTCAAGAGGACATTGTTATCAGGAGAAAGAAAACTGGCATTCTACGGATCGGAGCGTGGAATGTCAGATCCCTTAATCGGGCAGGTAGGTTAGAAAATATAAAAAGGGTAATGGATAAGTTAAAGTTAGATATAGTGGGAATTAGTGAAGTTCGGTGCCAGGAGGAACAAGACTTTTGATCAGGTGAATATAGGGTAATAAATACAAAATCAAATAGAGGTAATGCAGGAGTAGGTTTAATAATGAATTAAAAAAAATAGGAGTGCGGGTAAGCTACTGCAAACAGCATAGTGAACGCATTATTGTGGCCAAGATAGACACGAAGCCCACGCCTACTACAGTAGTACAAGTCTATATGCCAACTATCTCTGCATATGATGAAGAAATTGATGAAATGTATGATGAGATAAAAGCAATTATTCAGGTAGTGAAGGGAGACTAAAATTTAATAGTCATGGGTTACTAGAATACGACAGTAGGAAAAAGAAGAGAAGGAAACGTAGTAGGTGAATATGGATTGGGGCTAAGAAATGAAAGAGGAAGCCGATTGGTAGAATTTTGCACAGAGCATAACTTAATCGTAGCTAACACTTAGTTCAAGAATAATAAAAGAAGGTTGTACACATGTAAGAATCCTGGAGATACTAGAAGGTATCAGATAGATTATATAATGGTAAGACAGAGATTTAGGAACCAGGTATTAAATTGTAAGACATTTCCAGGGGCAGATGTGGACTCTGACCACAATCTGTTGGTTATGAACTGTAGATTAAAACTGAAGAAACTGCAAAAAGGTGGGAATTTAAGGAGATGGGACTTGTATAAACTGAAAGAACCAGAGGTTGTACACAGTTTCAGGGAGAGCATAAGGGAACAATTGACAGGAATTGGGGAAAGAAATACAGTAGAAGAAGAATGGGTAGCTTTGAGGAATGAAATAGTGAAGGCAGCAGAGGATCAAATAGGTAAAAAGACGAGGGCTAGTAGAAATCCTTGGGTGACAGTAGAGCTACTGAATTTAATTGATGAAAGGAGAAAATACAAAAATTGAGCAAGTGAAGCAGGCAAATGGAATACAAACGTCTCAAAAATGAGATCGACAGGAAGTGCAAAATGGCTAAGCAGGGATGGCTAGAGAACAAATGTAAGGATGTAGAGGCTTATCTCATTAGGGGTAAGATAGATGCTGCCTACAGGAAAATTAAAGAGACCTTTGGAGAAAAGAGAACCACTTGCATGTATATCAAGAGCTCAGATGGAAACCCAGTTCTAAGCAAAGAAGGGAAAGCAGAAAGGTGGAATGGGTATATAGAGGGTCTATACAAGGGCGACGTACTTGAGGACAATATTCTGGAAATGGAAGAGAATGTAGATGAAGACGAAATAGGAGACACAATCCTGCATGAAGAGTTTGACAGAGCACTGAAAGACCTGAGTCGAAACAAGGCCCCGGGAGTAGACAACATTCCATTAGAACTATTGATGGCCTTGAGAGAGCCAGTCCTGACAAAACTTTACCATCTGGTGAACAAGATGTATGAGACAGGCGAAATACCCTCAGACTTCAAGAAGAGTATAATAATTCCAATCCCAAAGAAAGCAGGTGTTGACAGATGTGAAAATTACCGAACTATGAGTTAAATAAGTCACAGCTCCAAAATACTAACGCGAATTCTTTACAGACGAATGGAAAAACTGGTAGAAGCCGACCTAGGCGAATATCAGATTAGATTCCGTAGAAATGTTGGAACACCTGAGGTAATACTAACTCTACGATTTATCTTAGAAGAAAGATGAAGGAAAGGCGAACCTACGTTTCTAGCGTTTGTAGACTTAGAGAAAGCTTTTCACAATGTTGACTGGAATACTCTCTTTCAAATTCTAAAGGTGGCAGGGGTAAAATTCAGGAAGCGAAAGGCTATTTACAATTTGTACAGAAACCAGATGGCAGTTAATAAACAGTCGAGGGACATGAAAGGGGAGCAGTGGTTGGGAAGGGAGTGAGACAGTGTTGTAGCCTCTCCCCGATACTATTCAATCTGTATATTGAGCAAACAGTAAGGAAACGAAAGAAAAGTTCGGAGTAGGTATTAAAATCCTTAGAGAAGAAATAAAAACTTTGAGGTTCGCCGATGACATTGTAATTCTGTCAGAGAGAACAAAGGACTTGGAAGAGCAGTTGAACGGAATGGACAGTGTCTTGAGAGGAGGGTATAACATGAACATCAACAAAAGCAAAACGAGGCTACTGGAATGTAGTAGAATTAAGTTGGGTGATGCTGAGGGAATTAGATTAGGAAATGAGACACTTAAAGTAGCAAAGGAGTTTTGCTATTTGGGGAGTAAAATAACTGATGATGGTCGAAGTAGAGAGGATATAAAATGTAGACTGGCAATGGCAAGGAAAGCGTTTCTGAAGAAGAGAAATTTGTTAACATCGAGTATAGATTTAAGTGTCAGAAAGTCGTTTTTGAAAGTGTTTGTATGGAGTGTAACCATGTATGGAAGTGAAACATGGACGATAAATAGTTTAGACAAGAAGAGAGTAGAAGCTCTCGAAATGTGGTGCTACAGAAGAATGCTGAAGATGAGACGGGTAGATCACATAACTAATGAGGAAGTATTGAATAGAATTGGGGAGAAGAGGAGTTTGTGGCAAAACTTGACTAGAAGAAGGGATCGGTTGGTAGGACCTGATTTGAGGCATCAAGGGATTACCAATTTAGTACTGGAGGGCAGCGTGGAGGGTAAAAATCATAGAGAGAGACCAAGAGATGAATACACTAATCAGATTCAGAAGGATGTAGGCTGCAATAGGTACTGGGAGATGAAGAAGCTTGCACAGGATAGAGTAGCATGGAGAGCTGCATCAAATCAGTCTCACGACTGAAGACCACAACAACAACAACATGAAAGAATGGGGATAATTAAAAGGAGGTATGCAGAGGAGATTGCATGCCTTCAGGTGCTGGACGAGCAGTGGAACGCACTCAGCTGAATGGGTGTTGAAGTGTATAGATAGGCATAGTTTTAAACTGTGCAATGAAGGTACGCGGGTGGTGCTCAGGATGTTGTCAAACTGCAGATTTTTATAGGACCGTTTGCCGTTTTATTCACACATGTATCAAAGTTGCGCTCCCCCCCCCCCCCCCCGCCGCCCCCCTTCCCCCCCCCCCCCCGCCCTTCCACCTCCCTCATTCCCATCTGATCACCTGATCACGCCACACGAGGGAGCAAAATAGGAAGACTGAAAAACCGTCAGCACCCTTTACTGCTTCAGATCACGTTCAAATTTCGTAGAACGGTTTTGAACGGTCGCTAGCGGCTCCTCCCTGCATACCAGAGCAAAAATTGTGATTGATTGAGCAAAAACTGTGCTGTGGTATACTGTACATTCTAAAAGTGTCAGATCACGTTCAACGGACCTGTAGCCCCACGATGTTCTTAGAAAAGGAGCGAATCGTCCAGGGCTTGTCGGTAATGTCGAACGCTGTCAAGAAGTTGTCCTGTTGGTGATCACACTGCGAACTGTTGTTTTCGACCGCGAAATGTCTGGCAATTAACGCCACATGGGAAGAGGTGGTTTCATTGACGCGCCGGCTCTGGTCTCTGTCGCATAGGCGTCAAAAGAAGCGGTGGATTATGGGTAAGAGAGGGCTGTGACGACCATCGTGTGACACGTCCACGGTGACGTTGGCCACAGTTATTGGTGCCAATGTGACACCATTAACCCACCTTACATCTCCCATGAACTTCTGTGCTCTGATCTTTCTTTCGTATGTGCCGACACCTTTCTGTTTGAGTCGTTGCCGAGCCTGAGGGTGACGCCGTAGGAGACCACGCTTTCGCATCATTACGGAACAATGTTGTAGCGACCTTTGAACCGAACTTAAAACTTATGCGTCGCAGTGGAAGACAATTACAGGTTTCCAAAAAGTGACATTGTAATTATGTTGCGCAATACATTCTTTCACTTTAAACAATTGCCAGGTGCACTTTCAGTCTTCAATATTTATTATTTCCGAGTATTATCGAAACGAACTTGTCCTTTGATTTACTATTGTTTATTTAAAATTATAATTTTCAGTGCATCGGCTGCCTGACTGGTCACCGCACGCCAGTGGCGTAAAGATTTCTCGGACTTTTATAAGGCCACTCCAGACTTGTCCAGTTTGGCTAAAAACGATACGCCAACTGATAGAGTCTGAGAAATGGGCCTCTGTACATGCAGTAATCAGAAACTGCCTCCCTACGTGTAGTATTGGTTTCCGCTCATCGCCGAACACAGTACTTCCGTCATACGTGAAACGCCGTGGTCCTTAACGCGCAGCGTGTGAAGTGAGCGAGATCCGGATTGAACCCGCGCACCATTCTTCTGGTACCCTGGGGCAAGTGAGAGTGGCTTTCAGGCGGTTTTCATCACTTTGCTGGGCAAAAGCCAATTCGCACCACGGAAACGCGATTCACAAAGACCTAAAATACTCATACACACAGAACAAAATTCCACGACTAATGGTGCACACTGTAGACCTCCTTTTAGAAAACTAAGAAGTTTACGGTGGCAGGAAGAGCTTCCGTCATAGAACTAAATAATCTAATCGTGGAGGGGCGGTTGCTCATTATTGGCGGTTCCTGCCATGGGGATGACAAACGCTGATGGGGAAGAAGAAGCTAAGACATTCGATATGTTTTCTACGATTTTTTTTCGAAAAACTTACAAAAATCCGTACAACACATCAGCGAAATTTATAGGGGGCTCCTTTAAGAGAAGACAGCAAAAAGCTAGTGTGAAAGACGTCCAAACCGACGGTTTCGTTGACTTTCGCATTATTCACATCTGATACGAAATTATATACCGAAATATTTGCATCGAATTAATTTTATTTGCAAATAACGTATTACTTTGAAACTTCCTGGCAGATTAAAACTGTGTGCCCGACCGAGACTCGAACTCGGGACCTTTGCAAGGTTCGCAGGAGAGCTTCTGTAAAGTTTGGAAGGTAGGAGACGAGATACTGCCAGAAGTAAAGCTGTGAGTACCGGCTGTGAGTCGTGTTTCGGTAGCTCAGATGGTAGAGCACTTACCCGCGATAGCAAAGGTCCCGAGTTCGAGTCTCGGTCGGGCAACCAGTTTTAATTGGCCAGGAAGTTTCATATCAGCGCACACTCCGCTGCAGAGTGAAAATCTCATTCTGGAAACGTATTACTTTATTTTTATTAAAGATTACCCACATACTCACTTCATTTAATTGTCTTACCAACTAAGACTGCTAATGCATCAAATGCCTGAAGCTGTTTTATTTTTAGAGAATTGCTTTTGGCTGGTCTGAGGAGGCTGGAAAGATGCCTGTGGAGAGGTGAGAGAATACGTGACCACGGTAACGCAGCTTCCTTTGGCGAAAGGCCTGTGGTAAACAATTTTGTAAAGTACACTTCATGTCTCCGCTAGCAGGCAGGAACAGGACTCGTGCAGGAATAGGATTGGTGCAGAAACGCAGTGGCAGAATAGCGCCAGTCTGTTGAAAGGAAAACGATGCAGCGCCGTGCACCAAGGCCTTTGTGAAAGCGACTGGGAGCGATTGGAAGGTACTTACAGCCTTACCCTCTCGGCATAACACACTAGTTTTAAAAAATCCGGTCGGAATTTTGGCAGGTTTGAGGAAACGGACTCTTGTGTTCAATAACGGGCTTCTTTGACTCACCAACAGGACAGAACCAAAACAATTTCCTATATTTAGGTGAAGTCACATAACCACGTGGACACAAACATACGGGAGTTTCGCTGAACACACTGCTATGATGTAGTACTTTTTGAAAAATTATTGAAAAGTGGGAGACGCTCCCCAACCGGTTTTCGGGCAGTTTTTATTTTTACTGAAGGGGAGAACGCTCCAGCATAATTGATCCTTGTCATTGGATAACTGCTCGTAAGATTTCTTCGACAGGTTCGCCAAGAATTGGTGAATGTTACGAGTGAGGACATAGGATGCTAAAGAGATACTTCGCCCTCTGCTTGCAGGAGATACACTTCGAATTGTGCTCGCAGACTTCGGTTTCTAACTTCAGAGTGAACATTCTTTACTTCATTTGCAGCCCCAACTGTAGCAAGATGTAAGGTTTGGGCTAAGTAGCTTCGTAGGCTTCACAGGCGCAGGGCCACAGCCTGGAGCAGATCTCTGACGATGCAGTGGCTGTGCTTATGTAAACGCATCGTAGCGAGCCAAGAGCAGTACTGGCCATCAACACAACAACGTAGTTAAAAACGGTATGGTTGGCCGGTGTATTCACGATTTGCTCAGTGAATAATAGAGTTTTTCATAAGTAGGAGAACGTCTTTCTGGGATGCCTAACACCAGAAACTCAGATATTTGGCAATATACACTACTGGCTATTAAAATTGCTACACCATGAAGAAATGCAGATGATAAACGGGTATTTATTGGACAAATATTTTATACTAGAACTGACATGTGATTATATTTTCACGCAATTTGGGTGCATAGATCCTGAGAAACCAGTACCCAGAACAACCACCTCTGCCCGTAATAACGGCCTTGATACGCATGGGCATTGAGTCAAACACAGCTTGGATTGCGTGTACAGGTACAGCTGCTCATGCAGCTTCAACACGATACCACAGTTCATCAAGGGTAGTGATTGGCGTATTGTGACGAGCCAGTTGCTCGGCCACCATTGACCATACGTTTTCAATTGGTGCGAGATCTGGAGAATGTGCTGGCCAGGGCAGCAGTCGAACGTTTACTGCTTCCAGAAAGACCCGTACAGGACGTGCATTATATGTAGGGTTTCGTATGGATCGAATGAAGGGTAGAGCCACGGGTCGTAACACATCTGAAATGTAACGTACACTGTTCAAAGTGCCGTCAATGCGAACAAGAGGTGACTGAGACGTGTAACTAATGGCACCCCATGCCATCACGCCGGGTGACACGCCAGTATGACGATGACGAATACACGCTTCCAATGTGCGTTCACCGCGATTTCGCCAAACACGGATGCGACCATCATGATGCTGTAAGCAGAACCTGGATTGATCCGAAAAAATGACGTTTTGTCATTCGTGCACCCAGGTTCGTCGTTGAGTACACCATCGCAGGTACTCCTGTCTGTGATGCAGCGTCAAGGGTAACCGCAGCCATTATCTCCGAGCTGATAATCCATGCTGCTGCAAACGTCGTCGAACTGTTCGTGCAGATGATTTGTTGTCTTGCAAACGTCCCCATCTGTTGACTCAGGTGTCAAGATGTGGCTGCACGATTCGTTACAGCCATTCGGATAAGATGCCTGTCATCTCGACTGCTAGTGATACCAGGCCGTTGGGATCCAGCGAGGCGTTCCGTATTACACTCCTGAACCCACCGATTCCATATTCTGCTAACAGTAATTGGATCTCGACCAACGCGAGCAGCAATTTCGCTATACGATAAACCACAATCGCGATAGGCTTCAATCCGACCTTTATCAAAGGGGGAAACGTGATGGTACGCATTTCTCCTCCTTACACGTGGCATCACAACGTTTCACGAGGTAATGCCGGTCAACTACTGTATGTGTATGAGAAATCGGTTGGAAACTTTCCTCATGTCAGCACGTTGTACGCGTCGTCACTGGCGTCAACCTTGTGTGAATGCTATGAAAAGCTAATCATTTGCATATCACAGCATCTTCTTCCTGTCGGTTAAATTTCGCGTCTGTAGAGCGTCATCTTCGTAGTGTAGCAATTTTAATGGCTGGTTCAAATGGCTCTGAGCACTATGCGACTTAACATCTGTGGTCATCAGTCGCCTAGAACTTAGAACTAATTAAACCTAACTAACCTAAGGACATCACACACATCCATGCCCGAGGCAGAATTCGAACCTGCGACCGTAGCGGTCGCGCGGCTCCGGACTGAGCGCCTAGAACCGCGAGACCACCGCGGCCGGCAGCAATTTTAATGGCCAGTAGTATATATATATATATATATATATATATATATATATATATATATATATATATATATATATATATATATATAGGGTGGAGAAACATTGTGTCACGAAATTTTAACTCTGGATAGATGACACCAATAGGAACCGAAATTAGTAATGTTGTCTAGGTCGACAACGCACCATTTTTAAACTACGGAAACTTGGCGCCACGCTCTCCGATTGGCCATGGGATTGCCCTGTTGCCATTCGTCAGTTCACACATACGAATGTCCCTCGCCCCGTCACGGCTCCAACGTGATACACGAACATGTCGAATAGGTCTCCACCTCACGTCAGAGACATTTACACGTAAGCTTCGCTTCAGAGCACACACACATCACGTGCTATTTAGTCATACAGTGAGATATGGTTTTTGTTTATGGACTATCCGATGGTAATGCGCATGAAGATCAATGGTTGTATGAGGAACGGTAGGCAGCAAGTCACCACCGTCACCACCCACAGCCGCAAACGTTCACAGCAATGCACAGACGACTTGGCGGAACAGGCTCGTTAGCAGGATATCATGGTGATGCTGGAAGGTCTCGAACACGACGGGATACTGCATTTGAAGAGACCGTTTTCGAGCACTTCGAGGAAGTACCTACGACAAGTACTCGAATGGTTGGACACGACATGGGGGTCACTGGGAGGTTTTGAGAGACGACGTCCAGCATTCATTTAGTTTCCACCCTGTCCAAGACCTAAATCCTCTGCCGGAGTATTGACACTGACTAGGGTTTTTCTGGTGGTTTCTGCGACATGTTGCACGAGACCCCGACTTCCCCACCATTATGTTGTTTGCCGACGAGTGCATCATACATTGGGGTGGCCTTTACAACACTCAAAACTTACTGGGCAAGGGGAAATTCTCATGTCACTTACGCCCACGGACACCAGGAACGATTTTCGCTCAACATTTGGGCAGGCATTATGGGTGGCCTTCTGATTGGGCTGGTCCGTCTACCTACTCGACTTACTGGGGCAAATTACCTCCACTTTTTGCAAGAGACTCTACCTGGCCTGCTGGAAGATGTTCCACTGGACATACGGCTACACAGGCGGTTTGCTGCTTGATGAGGTGCCCACACGTAAAAGTCGTGCTGTGTGCGGATATTTAAATGAACTCTTTGATGGCCGGGTAATTGGCAGAGGTGTTCATACTTGCATAGGACATGGTCCCTGCGATCACCAGACTTCACACCACCTCCTGTGGGGATTCTTCAAGGTTCTAGTTCAATCGCTCTCAACATACCGCCAATCACATCACGACAATACCAGGAATGTTTGAAAGAATTTGGCAAAACACCGTTCGACGTTACCAAGCTTGTGTCGCATCAGAGGGTAGCCAGTTCGAGCCACTGCTTTAAGTAAACAATTTCCTAGCTACAAAAAAGTCGCTTTCAGTGCCGACACAATTTGTAACAGACTTTCTCTACTCGAACTAACAGCTGTTGACAGGTTTGTTCCCGGTACGTCATATCATGAAACTAAAATGGATGCATCGGGACCCTGGCGGATTCGCCCCCAGGCCTCCAGAGTGGAAGTCTGGCACGCTACCACCGAGCGTGCTGGCCTCCTTGTGTACATCGCGGTCTCCGGTGGGTAAAGCATTCGCGGTCATGTGTTGTCCGTAACATCCGGTTGCCCGGAAAGTAATGCACCGCATTCATTTTCTCAGCCGAAAACAATGATACGAATTGGAAACGTTATGTATGTATTATTTGAAGTCTTCTGAGTGAGCTTACCAAGTTTCCGTCACTTCCGACAGATAGCGTAGCTGCAGGACAGTTTCAAAATGGCGTCTTTAGGTGATGTGCGTTACAACCCACATGATATCATCGAATTTCTCATTGCAGAGAAAGAAACTGTGGAGAATATTCACAAACGCTTGTGCAAAGCCTACAGGAGCTTGTGTAGCCTAATTTGTCCAGTTAGATACAGTTATTAAAGAAATCGAAGAACTAAATTACATTATATATTATCAACGTGATCAGACAAACAGCACATTTGATATGCTCCCATTTTCGTTTGTAACTACAATTTCCTATCTTACACTGTTATACCATATTTTATCTTCTTCGTCATCCATGAAGGATTGCCTATCACAGTGGACACACAATGTACAATTACAAAAAAAAGTTACATAGTGTTAATCCGAACAGTCCGACCACGAACAAGACACCCTTTTTGTGTAAATGTCGGAGCCGTGTCGAGGAGATCCTGTCCACCTGTCAGCCAAAGCTCTGTCACCCCCCCCCCCCCCCCACTTCTTCGCCTCTTTTCCCATTAAGCCACCTTTCTGCAATTTTACCTCAAAAGATTCAGTCAGTTGTGTACTTTTGAAAGTCCGTTTAACAAAAATGAAGCATTACAGTAAAATAAGCAGATTAATATAAAATCTTGCACACGAAAAATTCAATGTACCATTTCAGTAAATAAATTACAAGTTTTACACATTTCTAAAACGGCTGGAAGTAAAACAAAATTTATATCTGTTTATGGTAACTACTGTAGGCCTACATTGGTTTTAGTACGGTGTGGAATTAAGAACAGATTTTATTTGTTCTTCATTAATTATTAATAGTGCAAGAAGTTCTAACGAGAAGTAAAAGAAAAAAGAGTCTAGAAACTATGCATTTCTAGGACTTGCGTTTTTCCTATAATTTTACTTTCCATTCCCTTGGTTGGAGCGAAGCAGGCTTATTGATTTACAGTATCGTATATGAATGAAATCGAGTTTAGCAGCTGTTTCTTATTCTAGTGACAGTCTGCTTTCACCCACTGTCAACAGTAAGCAGTTTTCTCCTCTTCAATTTGCTGCAACTGCGCTCAAAAGATGTAGTCGCTGGTGTTGTCCTAAGTATCCTCAGAGCTATTTCGATGTTCGGATAAGCGAGAAAAACCTCCAAAATATACAAATAGGAAGCCCTGTCAATAACCTTTACCTGCTTTTTCACCTGGAACTTGAAAGCAGCTATTACGATAACTGGTAACACTGTATCGATATCTCTTGCATTTAGCACCAAAATCCAGCAAATTTTTCGAGATAATATTAGTGCTTTCACTTAAGGCGTTTCCTGTCAATGAATTAAGGTCAGATGAAACGGTGTTAAATCTGTTTTCATTTCATTTACTGTTCTAACAAATGTCTTGAAGTTCTTCAGGTCTAACAAACTCGTTCCAGTCCTCAGTCGGCAGAAATAGGACGCCTTCGGTCAAATAGTAATCGCTCGTTGACCTTTGAGATCCTACGATACCGTAGCGAAGTAGCAGTAAGAACAATGTTGTCGAATACGAGCGAGATGAATAGGCAGTAGCTGTGTTCCCACATAAAACTTGTTAAGGATAGACCTTTGTTCTTTATGATGTAACTTGTATGAAACGGCACTATGACAACAGTGTGCGTTTACAGTCTAGGGCAAAGGGAAAGCTTCTTCTCGTAGGCAGAACACAGGAAGACGAGGGATAGCAAAACTCTGGTTTGTCTTTCTTGCTTTTTCTTTTTTTCTTATCAGTTTTTGCACCCCCTCTTAATTGCGCCCCCTCTTTCTTTCGCTTTTGGCAGGGGAGTATCTCGTCATGCCCTCGGCGCGGCCCTAGTAAATACTGAGGGTTGTACTAAGAAATCAATAAGTAGTTACCCATATAAGGCTATACACTGATTGCGAAACATATCCGTGTAAACAAAACAAGGAAAAATATACAATCTGAGTTGTTCATTTGTCGTATTCCAAAACCATGATTTATTGTTATGTAAGTTGAAAGTGGAGGGAGAGATAGGAAAGGAAAGCATAAATGACGAACAAAATGTGTTTTGAAAGGTACATCTTTTTTTCTGGGTTGGTTAGTTAAAATGTAGCCCAGGGCCAATATACGACTAGATGAATGTGGGAAACCTTACAAAACCACTCATGATGTCAGTTATATCGGGATTTAATGCGGAGTCAGCAGCGCCGAGTGAATATGTGTGCCGGACTGGGGCTCGAATCCAGGATATCCTGCTTACTAGGCAGTTGCGTTAACTACAAGGCACGATCTTTACGGTAACTGCGTGCACCGTGTTGGTAGGCACCTCGGCCCACCTTGCGCCGCCTACCTGCAATGCACGTCCATGTCCTCCATTCTCGTTACGCTGAGATTCATGCAGGAGGTCGAACATGATGGTGCATTCGCACTGAAGGTGGTTAATTGATAGCCCATAGAGACTACTGAATCATATGAATACATTGTGTCTGTTCTTCCGCACATGTCCAAAAGAACAGATTTCATACATTCATACACGTGATTTATTAATTGCACTGTAAATCATGAAGACAGCATGCAACAGATGTCAAATTGGCATGACATTTTTCCAAGAGGGGGCAAGGTTCAAAACAGCCAGTTTTTATATAAGGCGTCGTGCCCCAGGAATTAAAATTGAAAGGATATAAAAACTTAGCGTATCTCAAACGACTGATGACAGTTATCTGCTTTGCATTTTTAAAGTGGATTGTTTTTGTACGTGGACAATAAGCATATTTCAGTAGTATACACAAAGTATATATTTTATGCTACTAAAATGATTATGAATGCCACCCTCTTGATCGAATGATGTGAAATTACTTTCTCCTATAATTAAATCCAGGACATCCGACGAGTTACGAAATAACACTAGGAAATATTCACAAAACTAATTTATTCATACTCCCGTAATGTCAGGCTGAAACTGTATTTAAAAATATGAAATATAGGAAAAAATAATGATTCAGGTAATCCTGCTGGACATCAAGAAAAATGTCACGTTAATATCCTACACCTCGATGTTGAGAAACAGGGAATAAACTTTTAAAAAAGGCTTATTAAACTTTTACGTCGTCTATAACACTTTTGTTTGCTTAAAATCTCCACACCTGTTCATGTTAATGGTTTCATTGCACCACTATCACGATTTCTGTTTTTTAGTGCTGAGTAACATAACTGACGTTGAACAAAATGTGTTCTGAAAGCAAAAGCTTTTTTTTTTTTTTGGTTGTTTACTTAAAGTGTAGCCCAGAACCAATACATTGCCAGATGAAAGTAGGAAACATTACAATACCACTCCCGAACTGCTCTGTAGATTCAACTTTTAGCAGTGTAGGACTGCACCGAGACAATTCTCGTCTCTCTAGTTTGTTATGTTGTCGTGTAGTATGCCAGCTGGAACGCGGAATTCGTACCCATGTGGTGTAGTGTTTCACTGACAGATTTTCAGAAGGTCCTAGTCTTGAAGAGCACATTTTTCGACCTTGAAATTTCACCTTTTTCCCTTTCTTCTAGCACAGGAAATGGCAATGGCTTTTTTGACTCATGTGTTTGGATCTACAGATTAAGCACAGATAAAACACCTTCAGTATAATAAGGCTGTGTTCTTCCGATTGTACTGCACATATAATCCTGTGGTGTGAAACTGAATATAGATTAACCAAGACAACATGGGCTCTCCTTCTATGCAAACGGTTGGTAAACTACTGCCATGATTCCAATGTGCAGCAAGGGAGTGAGAATTGGGGATGGGTGACCGGCACATATGCAGCTGCCAACGTTTATGATGTGTCGGAAACTGGCGGCGGAATCTGAGCACCAGAGAGTTGAACTAACATTCTGCAGCTCGGTAAGAGCTGAACGAGGAACCGACAGAAAAAGACAGAAAACCTTGTTTCGGGACTGTTCTGTAAGGGTTTGCATCCCTCTTGAGTGCAGAAAGGCGCAGAAACCGCAGCCGACCAAGGAATCGGCATAATGCCTCATGAACAAATTAACAAGTACATGGGTGTCCGCAAACATTTTACCAAGAGGGAGCAAGATTCAAAACTTGCCAGTTTGGGTACAACCGATTCGGTGAGTTTGAAAATTTCTTGTGCCCCAAGAGCTAAATTTGATAAGAAGCACACATTAAGTATTGTATTTCAAAAGATACACTCCAGGAAATGGAAAAAAGAACACATTGACACCGGTGTGTCAGACCCACCATACTTGCTCCGGACACTGCGAGAGTGCTGTACAAGCAATGATCACACGCACGGCACAGCGGACACACCAGGAACCGCGGTGTTGGCCGTCGAATGGAGCTAGCTGCGCAGCATTTGTGCACCGCCGCCGTCAGTGTCAGCCAGTTTGCCGTGGCATACGGAGCTCCATCGCAGTCTTTAACACTGGTAGCATGCCGCGACAGCGTGGACGTGAACCGTATGTGCAGTTGACGGACTTTGAGCGAGGGCGTATAGTGGGCATGCGGGAGGCCGGGTGGACGTACCGCCGAATTGCTCAACACGTGGGGCGTGAGGTCTCCACAGTACATCGATGTTGTCGCCAGTGGTCGGCGGAAGGTGCACGTGCCCGTCGACCTGGGACCGGACCGCAGCGACGCACGGATGCACGCCAAGACCGTAGGATCCTACGCAGTGCCGTAGGGGACCGCACCGCCACTTCCCAGCAAATTAGGGACACTGTTGCTCCTGGGGTATCGGCGAGGACCATTCGCAACTGTCTCCATGAAGCTGGGCTACGGTCCCGCACACCGTTAGTCCGTCTTCCGCTCACGCCCCAACATCATGCAGCCCGCCTCCAGTGGTGTCGCGACAGGCGTGAATGGAGGGACGAATGGAGACGTGTCGTCTTCAGCGATGAGAGTCGCTTCTGCCTTGGTGCCAATGATGGTCGTATGCGTGTTTGGCGCCGTGCAGGTGAGCGCCACAATCAGGACTGCATACGACCGAGGCACACAGGGCCAACACCCGGCATCATGGTGTGGGGAGCGATCTCCTACACTGGCCGTACACCTCTGGTGATCGTCGAGGGGACATTGAATAGTGCACGGTACATCCAAACCGTCATCGAACCCATCGATCTACCATTTCTAGACCGGCAAGGTAACTTGCTGTTCCAACAGGACAATGCACGTCCGCAAATATCCCGTGCCACCCAACGTGCTCTAGAAGGTGTAAGTCAACTACCCTGGCCAGCAAGATCTCCGGATCTGTCCCCCATTGAGCATGTTTGGGACTGGATGAAGCGTCGTCTAACGCGGTCTGCACGTCCAGCACGAACGCTGGTCCAACTGAGGCGCCAGGTGGAAATGGCATGGCAAGCCGTTCCACAGGACTACATCCAGCATCTCTACGATCGTCTCCATGGGAGAATAGCAGCCTGCATTGCTGCGAAAGGTGGATATACACTGTACTAGTGCCGACATTGTGCATGCTCTGTTGCCTGTGTCTATGTGCCTGTGGTTCTGTCAGTGTGATCATGTGATGTATCTGACCCCAGGAATGTGTCAATAAAGTTTCCCCTTCCTGGGACAATGAATTCACGGTGTTCTTATTTAAATTTCCAGGAGTGTAGTTACCTACTTACTATTTTTAACGTACTTTGCTCTGACACGTAAAGGACAGGCATATGTCAGCAGTATATGGAAAGTACATCTTCTTATGTTGTTAATATGGACTACCTATGTCGGCCGGTGTGGCCGAGCGGTTCTAGGCACTTCAGACTGGAACCGCGCGACCGCTACGGTCGCAGGTTCGAATTCTGTCTCGGGCATGGATGTGTGTGATGTCCTTAGGTTAGTTAGGTTTTAGTAGTTCTAAGTTCTAGGGGACTGATCACCTCAGATGTTAAGTCCCATAGTGCTCAGAGCCATTTGAACCATTTGGACTACATATTCTTGATTAAAAGGTCTGAAATTATATCCTCATACGATTAAACCAAGGCATCCACCGAGTTATAAAATAAAGCTACAAAATATTCACATAAATAATTCACTCATATTCCCATAATGTTAGAGTGAAACTGGAAAATAAAAATCTGAAAGAGTAAAAAAAGAAGCAGGCTGATTGAGAAAATCTTGCCGTATGTCAACAAAATGCCATTTTGAAGCCTTTCAAAGAGGAGAAAAAGAAAAACTTCAAAAAACGTTTATGCAACATTGATGTCATTTGCAACACTTGGTTTGCCTACATAACTTCAAATCCGTTCACGTTAATGTGATCTATTAATTTTTTATTATTAAAATGCAATTTACGTTTTATAAGGATATAAAATACACAATGAACTATCACTGAATGATGTGCGGTTCCAATTATATGCAAAACAAACAAACAAAGCAGTAAAAAACAACAACAGGGCCAACATACGACTAGATGAAACTGGCGAATCTTCCGAAAACCACTGGCCGGTAGAATCAACTTTCAGCAGCTTAGGACTGCACCAATGTAATCCTCGTCTCTCCAGTTAGTTATGTAATGAAGGGAAGCATGGGGGTAAAAACTGTATAGGGAGGACAAGGGATGAATACAGTAAGTAGGTTCAAATGGATGTAGGTCGCAGTAGTTATTCGGAGATGTGGCTTGTATAGGGTAGGCTTACTTGGGGAGATCTACAGGGTGTTTCAAAAATGACCGGTATATTTGAAACGGCAATAAAAACTAAACGAGCAGCGATATAAATACACCGTTTGTTGCAATATGCTTGGGACAACAGTACATTTTCAGGCGGACAAACCTTCGAAATTACAGTAGTTACAATTTTCAACAACAGATGGCGCTGCAAGTGATGTGAAAGATATAGAAGACAGCGCAGTCTGTGGGTGCGCCATTCTGTACGTCGTCTTTCTGCTGTAAGCGTGTGCTGTTCACAACGTGCAAGTGTGCTGTGGACAACATGGTTTATTCCTTAGAACAGAGGATTTTTCTGGTATTGGAATTCCACCGCCTAGAACACAGTATTGTTGCAACAAGACGAAGTTTTCAACGGAGGTTTAATGTAACCAAAGAACCGAAAAGAGATACAACAAAGGATCTGTTTGAAAAATTTCAACGGACTGGGAATGTGACGGATGAACATGCTGGAAAGGTAGGGCGACAGCGTACGGCAACCACAGAGGGCAACGCGCAGCTAGTGCAGCAGGTGATCCAACAGCAGCCTCAGGTTTCCGTTCGCCGTGTTGCAGCTGATGTTCAAATGTCGCCAACGTCCTCATATCGTCTTATGCGCCAGAGTTTACATCTCTATCCATACAAAATTCAAATGTGGCAACCCCTCAGCGCCGCTACCATTGCTGCACGAGAGACATTCGCTAACGATATAGTGCACAGGATTGATGATGGCGATATGCATGTGGGCAGCATGTGGTTTACTGACGAAGCTTATTTTTACCTGGACGGCTTCGTCAATAAACAGAACTGGCGCATATGGGGAACCAAAAAGCCCCATGTTGCAGTCCCATCGTCCCTGCATCCTCAAAAAGTACTGGTCTGGGCCGCCATTTCTACCAAAGGAATCATTGGCCCATTTTTCAGATCCGAAACGATTACTGCATCACGCTATCTGGACATTCTTCGTGAATTTGTGGCGGTACAAACTGCCTTAGACGACACTGCGAACACCTCGTGGTTTATGCAAGATGATGCCCGGCCACATCGCACAGCCGACGTCTTTAATTTCCTGAATGAATATTTCGATGATCGTGTGATTGCTTTGGGCTATCCGAAACATACAGGAGGCGGCGTGGATTGGCCTCCCTATCCGCCAGACATGAACCCCTGTGACTTCTTTCTGTGGGGACACTTGAAAGACCAGGTGTACCGCCAGAATCCAGAAACAATTGAACAGCTGAAGCAAAACATCTCGTCTGCATGTGAAACCATTCCGCCAGACACGTTGTCAAAGGTTTCGCGTAATTTCATTCAGAGACTACGCCATATTATTGCTACGCATGGTGGATATGTGGAAAATATCGTACTATAGAGTTTCCCAGACCGCAGCGCCATCTGTTGTTGACAATTATAACTACTGTAATTTCGAAAGTTTGTCTGCTTGAAAATGTACTGTTGTTCCAAGCATATTGCAACAAACGGTGTATTTCTATCGCTGCTCGTTTAGTTTTTATTGCCGTTTCAAATATACTGGTCATTTTTGAAACACCCTGTATAAACCATATTCGAAGTGAAGACTGCAGTTGCAGCGCATTACTCCAACAACGCCTCAGCAGATTCCGCCTAACCACACTCATTTAACACATATGCAGTAGTTCACTGTCTCACCTTCGAGTTGGTAGAATGACTCCTCGTTGTCCGATGATGCACTCATTCATTGCTTCTCCTGCGCCTTCTCAGTCCTCTCGCCATTACCGAACTCCCTGAAAGGAAAGAAGATTAGGTGTCAACGTTCCGTTGAGGACATGATGATTACACACGGGGGAAAAACTCGAGTTGGAGAAGAATGGGGAGAGAAATGGTTCGTGCACTGTAAAATTTTGAAGCTGCGTCCTAACTTACCCTATTTAAGTTTTTCGAACAGTGAGATTCCGCGATGGTGGAAAAATTGACATGTCGTGGTAAACGAGTTATCCAGACTTCCTGTCTTAGAGCTTCCAGGAATCGACAAACAGTTACAGTGATCCGATGGGAGCATCCACAAGCCCTCTAGACCAGCATAATTGTGAGACACAGCCAGAGATACCTGCAAAATATATCCATAGCAATTAGTCTTCATTTCTCGCTCCTTGTTTCTTTACAAATTCCTGAGCGCTGTTGTCTCGTTTCCCTTAAAGTAAAAGTTACGAATTAGTAGCATCTGTACTTAAAATCTGATGAGATGAGTGTGGTTAAATGACCAAAAAGCTTAAAAGTAACTTGAACTAAAATAAGAAATATAATATTTTCGTAAAAATTGTATGGAGATAAATGCTTGCTTACACACTCACACTCACATACACACACAAGCAGCAGAATCTTTCTCTTGTATCGTCACAGATGCGAAGATAACCTTATCTGAGCTGTAGGGTTAGTGAAATTAGACTACAGACGCACGAAGCACGAAGTTCTCAGATAGGCAGTTTCACCGCATGGTATCCGTGCAATTACGGATAACCGAGTGAGAAGGCAGTGCTGTTAACACCGAGAGAATGTTCCAATTACAAATCTAGATGACTATAGTCAGATAAGAAGGTCATAATGCTGTTATCGATATGATGCATTATTACGGGCTTTATATACAAACTGTCCACTGTGTGGTTCAGTATTTATACGCATATCCTTACTAATTCTCAGAGCCATGTCATTGAGTTTGAGCATTTGCTCGCTAGTAGGTTTGTGTCTGTTTCGATGTTGGAAGTGACATTTACCGATACTGTAGGTGGCTCACCTTCTTCAAAACTTTATTTCAATTAAAGACAGACTTCATGACATAAGATATTAAAATGCTAACACATTGATAGCTACCATTCTGGTTAGATGAAACTATCTGTGTGGAGAAACAAGATGCATAAAGGGATTTAACAGAACTAATTCTTGGCAATCAGTTGTAGTATAGGCACAGATCACACAACTGCTGCAAAACAATTCTTTTTTTAAAAAAAAAATTACGATTGTGTAAGTCTTTGCAGCTAAATTGATTATATCAAATGAGCTAGGTGTTGTGTAGATAGTTCAGCGTAGTCAACGCGTACACAACTTTCCCACTAGAGCGCGCCCCGCTAAGCACAACAGTGCAGGCGCAGCGCTCGTGCGTTTCCGCACTACGAGATGGCGCTGTCTTAGAGACGGACCAAATTCTGCTTCCAACGATCTGCGTATTAATATGTAACGCAGCCAATGAGATTGCTGCTAACGTAGAACCTTTTCTCCTCGCGGATCACACTCGTGCAGTGATACCTGAACACTCGAGGTATTATAACGAGTGTACAGACCTCCGATCAGTAAGACTGCATCAGTCTGCATCAGTCTGCATTAGTTTGCATTTGTCTGTACCAGCCTATAGTCAAGTTTCAGTCTGCGCCTAATAAGATTGTCATATTCCTGTACATAGCCATGAAGAGATGTATAGACACTTTGTCAAGTATCAGAGATATGTGAGAATAAGGTTAACGTACCAAGACCAAAGGAACTTCAGATTGTCAATTGTAACCAGCATCCAGAATCAAGATACGTAATATCTATGCTTTTATTATTTTAATAAACGTGTGTGAAAATTAGTCAAGTTCTGTTTAAAGTTGGTCACTGTCAATCTGCTACTCTAAGCGTACAAGTGGCATTTCTATCGTCTGACCTAACGGCAGAAGATAAACACGCCACAAGACATATTGCTGACACTCGCCTACTTCGTTGGAGCGACAAGTCAAATAATCTGATGGTGTGTGTACCGAAGGTCTTACAGTACGCACACCACACTAGGCAACACAAGGAATACCTTTGAAATTCAGTAGTTTATTATTTAAAACGCAACACTGTTGTAGTGCCACAAGTTATTCATGGAATTATAGCAGGCAGTCAAATTCACAAAAAAAGGGGTCTCTCATAATTCTCGATAATTGAACAGTTAAAACCACAGGGGTATCTATATGATTCCTATGAAAAATACCGTATAAAGGACGTGTATGGTCTCAGTCGCGAAAAGATTTTAAATGCCCCCATACTCAGGCGTTTCAGTCTGCCAAGTGGCTTCGTCCCGACTCGTTCACCTGTTTGTGAGAGGATGGACTTGCAGTCGGGTCCGTGGTCCGAGTGCGTCTGATTGACGGGCGAACCTCTACCTGCAAGCCCCAGCCACTACCTGTCAGTGCACAATCCGTCAGTGCAGGCAGATAGCGTCCCTCAAGCAGTCGCGAGTGTCCACACATCATCGGACGTGTCGGCGAGTGAGTCGGCGCACCATTCTGCCTGTGAATGGGCACCTCAAATAGTGATGTGGACCGGACTCGCGAATAAATAAAAGCCCCAACACTTGCGCTGAGTGACCACTTTTCTTCCAGAACCACATCACATAAGGCTTATGAACTCAGGTCCTGGAGAGGGCAAAAATTAAATATCTCAGTCTATGGATAAAATGTCGACTTGCTGGTCAGAACTGTCAGAAATAATGGCTTATGTAATTGGTAATTCTTTTGGCAATTAACTTCTACTTGACTACGAGTCAACTGACGAATATTTTGTAATTACTGGTGTTATAGATGCTCTGAAAGTTAGTGTAGGGAACACCTACCAGCAAGAACTTGTTGTAGAAGATGACGCACGTGTGGTCATTGAGCTGCATGAATCTACTTTCGTCTGGCGTTTGCAGTTTGGCCATTCCACGTTAAATGCTAAATGCTCTTCTACGCCCACATTCTGAAGAGAGAACAACAGATTGGTCTGTGACAAACAATTCCTTCATTTGTACTCTCAGTTGTATTAAATGTTGAGGCTTTTATAGAAGAAATGATTGTTTCCGTTTGTGTTTTCTTTCTCTTGGCTTGAAAGTGTGAGTAGACAGTTTGTGCATTGCAGCTAACTTCAGTAACCTTAATTTGATTTAGTGTTAGCAATTAAGGAAATGTAAAGAACAAATACTTATATGGGTATAAACTAAAATTCTGTTGGCTTCTTTTATAGAATAATAAAAACAGTCAACATGGAAGGGAATGTAAGTGGTATGTTCAGAGAAATCCTGGAAATAATGAACTAGGTAAAAGTGTATTAAAAAGAGAATTATGAAAGTCATAAGAGGATACAAAACAAGAAATAAAACAGGAGTTTGCAGTATTCAAAAGGAAGGTACAAAATTTGTCTTCAATAAAAAAAGAGATCAAAGCAATGTGTGATGAATATGGAATAAACATGGCTCTCTTTAGAGCAGATTTTAAGGAGCAGATACAAACACTGCAAATTGAGATACCCAGACATTAACACGAATCGAATGAGAGAATTTTTCAGTTAGGAGCGAGACAGGGCAGATTTACCAAAGCAGCATAAGTGGAACAGCAGGGATATCAAAATTCTGCCTAGACTCAATCGATAGCAAAAGAAATAGACAACATTAATGAAAGGGAACAATATGTCATAATACATGTTAAGCAATTCGTAGCCAGTGTGGATGGCAAAACTGCCAAAACACAGAGGCGGGTCTTAGATAAGTTATAGTCAAACTGCGAGGCACTTGACAGTGTGAGTATGACTCAGAGAGATAAACCAATGAGTCTGCCAGCAGCAGGTGGTTCATTATTTTATCCTCCTCCTCTTATGAGGTATGTAAGAATTGTAAGCAGACTTCTCCTGTTGGTGGCAAGAAACTGGAAGAACTACTTGCTCATGTTAATTTTCTAGGAATGAATACTTGCCCTTAGCGAAATGAAGTTAGCGCACACAAAACAGATACTTTAAATGGAGTTAATATAAAGTAAAGAAGAAAGACTATACAATTTTACAATGTTGAAATCAAATGGTGATGACCAACCTATTATATTCTTAAGATCTTTTCAGACTTTAATCCAGAAATCTTGTGGCATTGAGAAAAGTGTTCGGTTATGGTGAGTCACTTTCAGGGCACGCTACATAATTTCGATTGATGAACTTAGGAGTTTTATCTCAGTAAAACAGTTTTCACAAAGATTTAAATCAAAGTTTTGGTCAGAAGGAACACATAGAAACTTTTGCTTTGAACTTTTTAGCTTGAAGGCATTTAAAGAAGGAATGGATGGTTGTTGACATTTTGTAGAATGACATCTTGAATGAAGGGAGGGAAGTGCTTCGATGAACTGGTCAATGAATATCATTTAAGAGAAATGGGTAAGCAAGAAATTAGATGGGAAAAGGTAGAATAGTTACTAGAGAACACCAGCTGCTAGAGTTTATAGATGAATTACGTACTTTGTTCAGCTTAGGAGAAATGGATGAAACCCAAAGAACAAATTTTGTAGATGACAGTAGAGAAAAAAATTAAAATAACGATTGAAGACAGAGACATGGAAATAATTTTAACGGAAGAAATAACAATAGATATACAAATAGGCAAACTATAGTTACCATAATGATAGTACAAATTCAGGAAGAGGAAAGACCGCAAACTCACCAACCAAGTACTTCAAATGTTAGCCTGAGAGAGGACAAGTTACTCTCTCACCTATTTTTCGTATACAGAAAATTATTAAAGATTTTATGACAATCTGATGCACCTTGAGCTAGCCTCTAGGACGTTAACGGCCAGAGCAGAAACTGATGGAGCCTGGTAGGGTGCTAAAAGCATAAGGTATTTTTATGGTTCTTAGCTCATAGAAACGACATGTTGGGAGTTGGAAGCAATTGGTGGCGAGCCCATTCCTCAGTAAAACTTGCCGGACAGGCCCACAGCCGTACAGGGCAGACAGAGCAGCCCCTCGTCGAGACAGGTCTCCAGCAGAACAATGCCGTGGCGCCAGCAGAAGCCTGGGCAGGGGGCCGACGGACTGAAGGAACGCATCTACACAGTGGAGTTGTAAAACGGGACAAGGAACAGGCGGTTTAGATAAAGATCTTTAAGATCTTATCTCTTCACTCGCTGCCGACCGGAGTGGCCGTGCGGTTCTAGGCGCTACAGCCTGGAGCCAAGCGACCGCTACGGTCGCAGGTTCGAATCTTGCCTCGGGCATAGATGTGTATGATGTCCTTAGGTTAGTTAGGTTTAATTAGTTCTAAGCTCTAGGCGACTAATGATCTCAGAAGTTAAGTCGCATAGTGCTCAGAGCCATTTGAACATTTGTTCACTTGTTGGCATGGGAAGCAACAGAACTTCAGAGAATATCATGTTTCCCCTACGTGAAAACTTAAAAAAGCCAGTAATTGGCGGTTCCTTTTTTTCAGAGACTCAGGTTTCGTAACTCTCGCCCTGGTTCGACATGATTTTGTGCTGTCGTTTGGGAGGGGAGGTTTAGCACCTCTAGAGCCCTATGATTGGCTCAAGACGACGTGAAGACGGTGTCGTTTGTGCACTTTGTGGGAAAACGGAAATTTTTCTGAAGAGGTGCGAGGCACTCAGGTGCTGGACTGGTCTGGCAGGAGACTTCTGGTCGATGCTCTGGCATGTGTGGTTGGTGCTTGGGACCTGTCCAGAGACTGCCTTCACTTGCGGGTAGTTTAGATTGAGGAGCCTGTGGTGAAGTTCTTACTGTACCGAAAGTGTGACTTCAAACGTCTCGGACTACTCGTTTGCCGAGGGCACACTTATTCGTTTTTGGTTTACCCATATTGACGTTTGGTATTCTTGTGCGCTCTGTCTTATATGTGAGCCAAATTGGTCCTTGGGACGACCAGCAAACGGGTGTGACACACAATGAAATCTACCGTGATTTCAGGGCTCTGGTAGAGAGTAAATTGTGATCCATCTGCCTGATCCCTAGACTGTGAGATTTTTGTCTTTCTTTCGTGGCCGCGATCGATTCACCGGTGCCGCCTCACGTATCACCACCGCCGCATCCATCACGCCACCTGCAATTTACATCACCGCACGAAGCAAACAGAATAATGTACTGCTGCTCCGGCATTTTCAGGGTGTACAGATCTCAATCGCCACTTGCTCTCAGTTGCACCTATGTAGTGAAACCACAGTAGATTTAATCAACCAAATTCTGCTCAGCGTCGGATAAATTCAGATTGCATCATCCACATTTTTAGGGCCAGAGTACTTGACTCACTTCTGCCACCCAGGATCCTCGCCCATTGTGCTCTTAAACCAACTGTTAGTTGTTTACGGTATGCAGTCAATAACTTGTTTAGAATAATTTATGTCTGTCTTTGTTATGGGAAAATAAATGTTGTTAGTAAACTAAATTTTGCATTCATTCTCAATCATTTTATGTAGTCACCGCAGCGTTAACTTTCAAGCTGTAACGTTCCCTGGCAGCACACACACTGTTAATAAACTGAAATGACGTTTGATTGTACTATGTACGCCGCTATGAAGCAATTCGTATATACTGTAATTGTTTAACAAAAAATATATTTAATTTTGTATAAAGGACGTTGGTTGTTATTGCAATATTTTCTGTGATAATATTCTCGATGTATTTATGATTGTAATATTTCTATACTCATAATGTAATTACGAAATATGTTAATATCTACGATGAAAAAATATAAAATATAGCCACAGAGGAAAATAATGTTGTAAGATTACAAAGAGATATTAATAATCAGCAATATATAAATAGCACTACATAGTGTGCATTCTTGGTCGTCTTCCTCGAGAGCTGAGTGAGAGAGGAATCTGTGACGTAGCATTAGATGCATGAGTAGACTTCCTTTGCTGTATCTGTCTTTAGCCGCCATTAGAGGAGAAATTATAAAGGTGTGTAATTTTAATTATTGTCGTGGTCTAAATACATTATAATTTATCAAAATTTTGTATTACTAATGTAAATTAGCTTGCCCATGTCATCTATAATATTTCTTTAAAGAAATTTAAAAAAATGTTCCGCTATAAAATTAACCAAATCCGTAAATCGGGAGCAGGTAAAATTAGCAGTGAATTACGAAATATTTTTCTTTTACAGCGATCCTGAGGCTGACTGAATTTATTACTGGTTTTACATTTGTGCATTCTTAGGCGGATAATTAACGTTGAAGTTGTTAATCTGGTGGTTCTTTCTATTTCTAAAGCAAATAACTTAAATGTATAGTGAAGTGTGTTTTGTCAATGATAATTAAACGTTCAGGTCGGCTTGGCAATATTTAACCATTTTATGCTAACAGAGACAGTCTTGTGTTCCATAGCTAACGCCGGGAAAGAATTCAGTAAATATCTAAAAACCTACTGCATTTAGAAAATGTGTGCCAAGGCCGAAATACGTAAAAAATTTGATTTAAATAATTTTTAAAGTCATAAATGTTATTAATCAGTTAGTTTGAATTTACCAGCATGAGAGGGTTGCTAAAGTTCACGTAATTTTAAATGTGCTGAATTCTTTCTAAATGAATTTTTATTTCCACACGTAAAAAAGGGTTCTACAACAAAGTTCGTACTGAAAGAGTAAATAACAAAAATATTTAAAGCCATTTCATCCCCATTTTCATCCATTCATTTTACTATATATATATTAAAAATCCAGTCATATAAAACAGCATTAATAAGTTTCACGAAAATCAGTTGTTAAAGGTTGAGTCGTTGGAATAGGTGGAGAGAGAAAACCCCCGGTAAATATTTTACTTGTGACAGTAACAGTCTTGGGGAAAAGGATAGAAATTATTGCGGGTACTAGGAATCAAGCTAGCGTAATATTCAAGGGATCTTGAGAGGAAAATAAGGAACAATGCAACTTTCCTTCATTTCCAATAACCAATGTTCACTTATGTTCCAGAAGTCGGAAAGCTGATGAGGGAATTTTACTTAGCTTTGACACTGATGGAATTCACTTTCAGTAATCCGTATTAGTGGTAGCATACTTGAATCTGAAAATTTTATTAAGTCTTGACTGGTTGGTACGTAAATAATAGAATAGTACTTGACCTGAAGAGAGAAATGACAGCTGTTTGCAGTAATAGTAAAGTTAAGAGAATCACACTAAACAATGCTAAAGCTAATAGTCCGAATGCTGAGCTTGTTCACAGGCTGGGGTGAAGCGAAGAAGGAAACTTGCTGGGAGGTTACAAGTAGTCACGGAAACAAAGCAAGGAAATTCTTTCCGTTGTTAACACTTTATGTAATAATATTACTTTTATTCTGATAATATGAGAGTCTTTATACCAGAATTCCTCATAATAAAATACTGACATTAGGCTCCCCGATTTGAGGAAGAATGGAAGGCTTGTGCAGTACACAGAATCTGAAGAAATATCTGCATTTAGAACTGAAATAGAGTAGACAAAACATTTACATAGAATCGCAAGGAACCAATTAGGTTACCCTCATTTGTAAAGACAGTAAAGGTGTACATATCGAGGGATCACCTATAGTTATGCAAATAAGTAATGACAGAATGTTCTAAGACTTAACGACAGTGACAAGTATTTTGTAATAACTGTTAGATCACAATGGGACGGGTGCGACTATACCATACAGGCTAGTAAACCAGGGTGATGCAAATACGGCATAGAAGAAGAACAGCGTAGAACACTTGATTGAAGAGTTAGACGTATCTGCTATACGAGCTATTTATAGTGGCCATTTCAAATGTTAATTTTTTTAGAAGTTCTGTATGCAATGTAGTGTACTTCTTTTTACTTTGGTGATATGAGCTTTATATGTGACTATATTAATTCACAGGGAATATTAGAATGAGTAAGGCAGTAAAATATAGAGAAAGATTAATAACAAACCTGAGGAGATAACTTATAGTGATTCTGTTGTTTATAGTAACTACATTAAGTGGAGAGGCGTTGGTCTTACAGAATGAGTCGTCGCAAAGAGAGTACTCAGAATGCCTTAGTGCCAGGAGATTTTAAGTATGAGTTTTGAGCGTATAGGAAAATTAGAGATCTGGTGGAATGGTTTATGAGTGAGAACGGTTGACAATTAACATTTAAGGCTTGTTAGGTGAATGGTGGTAAATTAGATGGCAAACCAGTCCTAAGCAAAGAATGGAAAGCTGAAAGGTTGAATGAGTATATAGAGGGTCTATACAAGGGAGGTAAACTTGAAAGCAACATTATAGAAAGATACGTGGACGTAGATGAAGATGAGATGTGAGATAAGATACTGCGAGAAGAATTTGACAAATCTCTGAAAGATCTGAGTCGAAAAATGGCCCCAGGAGTAGATGATATTCCGTCAGAACTACTGATAGTCTTGGAAGGGCAAAACTCTTCCGTCTGGTGTGCAGGACGTATGACACAGACTAAATACCCTCAGACTTCGAGAAGAAAGTAATAATTCCAATTCCAAGAAAGCAGTTGCTGACAGGTGCGAAGATTAACGAAAAACCAGTCTGATAAGTCAAAGCTGAAAATGCTAACACGAATTCTCTACAGAAGAATGGAAAAACTGGTAGAAGCAGACCTCGAGGGAGATCAGTTTGGAATCTGGAGAAATGTAGGAACATGCGAGGCACTACTGACCCTACGACTTATTTTAGAAGATAGGTTAAGTAGGAAATAGCAAACGCTATTATTATAATGATTGTAATGAATTAGAAGATGTCCCTTTTTGTCTGTGATAGAATGATCTAAAAAGGCCTACGTTTTATCAAGAGCATCAATTCGGAGTAAGCCACAGGAATTTGGTGACGTATGATCTCGTATACTTTTATCTTAATATTCTCAAGCCAGACGTACGGCTGGAAGGAACGAAGAAATTGTGTAGCTTCATATTGGGAGATTTATGTTGACTGGTAGAAGGCAACGAGAGCAAATAAAAAAATTGTTTTTGTTTGCTGTGTTGAATAGTCGCGGTGCCAAACAGGGCTCAGTGGAGAAAATGTATAGAAAGAAAACGCTCACTTAATTCGGGAGGACAAAATGGTGTCTTACACTTGTCCGTATCTAAAGGAATTATCACCGAAATTTTCTAAGCACGGTTGCGAGCTCTCAGCTTAAAATTCGTTCTCTTAAGTGATCCGTATTCAGAATTTTGTAATACATTGAAACCAACAGTCAGAAGCTCCGTAGTGACCTTTCGCGTCGGATGGAACGTCTGTGCAAGTTAGGCAGAACGCCTTTCTCCACAGTCTTGTTAAGGTCTGCTCAAACCAAAATACAGATGTAATCTGTCAACATGTATAGAACACAAGATTGTACCCAGGATCTGAGCTGTGGGGATGGGCTGGAGGAGATTTGAAAGGAGGGGAGGAAGTTGAGATTTCACGACAAATGTTTGGGGGTACACTTGCTAGTAGTCAGTATCCATTATACGTTCCGCCTTTCTTCAAACTGCTACTGATCTGATACTTGACATTTTTGTTCGTGTGGTGAGGTAGGATACAAGTTCAGTTTGTGGATACCATTTACTTCTAGGGGGAGGGGGCTGCCCACGTACTGCACTGGCTGGCTGATTAGTGAACTAAAAACAGGGTGAACCAAACACTTTACCAAACTCTTAAAACTATGAGCCTCAGCTCGAGCCCAAACGACCTTCGCCACAGTTGTCCCATCGCTCGCTAAGGTAGAAATGAGTCCCTCGTCCAGGCCCTGAAGGCTCAAAGGAGGTCGACCGGTCGCTGTTTCATCCTTGCCATGATGTGATGTGGACTGGCATATGATCAATACACCACTTTCCCGTCCGTTCTGCCGACTTTCCAGAACTTCGAGCCGCTACTTCTCAAACAAGCAGCTCCTCAATTGGCATCATGATGCTGAGTGCGCTTCCACCAGTCGATCCACTAATAAAAAATCCTTGGTACTACAAGAATCAGAACCACGTCCTCTGCATAGCACTCACTTCCGCTGACCAGTCAGCTATGGAGATGACAGCTAAGACAGAAGATCGACCTTAATTAACTAACGCCGTCTTCTAGTTAGAATTCAATCAAAATATGGCTTGAGGTGATTAGTGCACCACGAGGAGCACAAACTGTGATTACTGTACCTAGAAGCAACTAACATCATCAGCTCACATCAGAGACAGTGGTATGGTCTGCCATAGTGTGCACCAAGCCATTAGCCTTCGCCGCTGTGGACGAGCGGTTTCAGGCACTTCAGTCCGGAACCGCGCTGCTGCTACGGTCGCAGGTTCGAATCCTGCCTCGGGCATGGCTGCGTGAGATATGCTTAGGTTAGTTAGGTTTAAGTAGTTTTAAGTCTAGGGGACTGATGAACTCAGATGTTAGGTCACATAGTGCTTAGAGCCATTTTAACCATTAGCCTACACTGCGAGGGCACCACACTACTCAGTGGAAAAATCCCTCCACAACACTTCACGTCACATAGAGAAATCTCGCCATTTCGTGGGCACCTAAAAAGGACAGGCCTAGAAAACAGAAGACAGAGTCTAAGTGGATCAGGGCAGGTGCCCTGCTTAAAACTTCAGCCATCTGCTCTTTGGCATACATACTCAAATTGGGTCTAGTTTACATTCTGAACTTTTGGCTTACTATTAGCTATCTCACCAGAACTGATGTTTCAGAACTGTGTGTGTTTTGCCTAATTCGTCATTTGTTTTTCACACTGTCATAGCAGCGACGAGTCTGTATGAATGAAAGGTGGCGAGACATTTCACACGCCTTCTTCGTTTGAGTTGAAGTTGATTCAATAATTAGAGGGTAATAGCAGTGAGGTTTGTGACAGAAACGTTTTATTAAAATAAATCAGATCACGGTGACTGTAAATAATGAACTATTTCTAGCTTCTTATCTTCACAGTTAATGTGGTTCACGAATTTGTTTTCTTAATGGTTTCTATGTGTGCATGGCACGCGGAGCACGCCTGAATTGCGACAGTCAGGGTAGAGAATACAGCGAAAAAAAGTTGTCGTCTGCCGTCAGCCCAGGTGGGAGCATCTGAAGTTTCTCCACGCGAGATGGCACTCTGAGGCCACCAATGAGAAGGTTTGAGCTATTGTGCATTTTACAAGCGAGCCCTGCCCAGCAGCCGAACTGGGGCCGTGGAAATAACTTTATCAGCAGGGGCCTTGTGTTTTCTCGTGTTCTGAAGAGTGCTTCCACGAGATAACCATTATATGCTTTTCGAAAGAAAAGCGGCTTGCACAAAATAATGGCCTAGCGTCGTGCACAACTTTTTCCTTTCAGAGGACCACTGATGTGAGGTTAGTTGCTTGGCGCGAAAACGCGCAATTGGTAAATATTTGGTGATATCACGGATACGGAGCTGAAGCGGCAGTTTTTGGATGTAGAAAGGCGTATTCTTATGTCATTTGTCTTTTTACCCCGAGTGTTGTAATGGCGGGATATTGTGTGTTTGAAAGAACCTCACTATTGCCCGTCCGAGTACGCATATTCTGCTACTGGCTGACATGTCCTGTTTGGTGGGAAGAATTAGCAGGTGTAAGGTAACCAGAAAAATTGGAGTTTGTTCAGAGGCGGGGAAGAATACCCATCTCTTGGACATCTTGCGAGCTGCTGGGAAGACGCGAGGAGTGCGCATATTGTGCGTATCGGGCGTATGCGTTTGGAGATGGCAGTGGTGCGCATCTTAGCGGACAAGCGGGCTCCAGAGTTGCTGTGGCGGGACCACCTCGTCATGCACTGCAGAGCCACTCACACGACGGTGGCGTTCTGCAGGTCTGTTGCTGGATAATCACGGTGACATAACTAGCAGCACCGACACGATGGAGCATCTTCTGATCAGCGCTACCTCAAGTCATTGCAATCACCTGTCTCATGTTCAGCACTGCTCTGATGGAATTACGGGTTTCTCAGTATAACTGTCGAGACAATTGGGGAGAAGAGAAATTTGTGGCAGAACTAGAAGAAGGGATCGGTTGGCAGGACATATTCTGAGGCGTCAAGGGATCACCAATTTAGTATTGGAGATCAGTGTGGAGGGTAAAAATCGTAGAGGGAGACAAAGAGATGAATACGCTAAGCAGATTCAGAAGGAAGTAGGTTGCATTAGGTACTGGGAGATGAAGAAGTTTGCACAGGTTAGAGTAGCATGGAGAGCTGCTTCGAATCAGTCTCTGGACTGAAGACCACAACAACATTTTTTTATCAAACGCGTACTCTGTTTTATCTAAGTAATCCTTCAATGTATAAATTGTATTGCATAATAGGTACTTTTTATCTGCCTTTTTAAATAAGTGTATTTTTGTAATATCTTTAATCGCTTTTGGTAATTTATTGTCCAGTTTTATTCCTTGGTAGAAAATGCTGTTTTAGTTTTCTTTTTTCTTTTTAAATGTAAGTTGAGTCTACCTCTTGTTGCATGGTCATGGACAGGTATACCAATGTGATTTTTGATATTTACAACTGACTGGTAAATGTATTCACATGGAGCATTTAAAATCCACAGTGTTTTGAACACATCTGAGCTCGACTAGTATTTTTGGTTATTATTCTGATGGCTCTTTTCTGGAGTTTGAAAATTGTGTTCATATTCTGTGTGTTTGTTTTCCAAAAAGAATGCCATAGCTCAGAATTGAGTGTACATATGAACAATATGTCAGTAAAAGACACTGCATGTTACACACTGATGATCGGATTCTAAAGACATAAAATGCTGATGAGATTCTGTTTGCAAGTACCTCTGTGTGTTCACACCACTTCAACTCAGAATCAATATTCATTCCTAGAAATTTTGCATTTGTTACACAGTCTATAGAGGTGCCATCTACATTTAATTTAACATTATCATTTTTCCTCTTCAAACTGAAATTCATGGCATTAGTTGTCTTTATGTTCAATGTCACTTTATTTCTTATTGACCGATCATAAACCTCCTTGAGAGTTTCATTTTCTTTCTCAGCGTGGAGTTCTCTTGTTCTCAGTGACTATAATATTGCTGTCGTCATCAAAGAGAATGTTTTCACCATGCGTAAAGCTATTGGGAAAGTCATTGATGTACAGGGTGTTCAAAAAGTCTCTCTGCAGTGCCGTATGATTGTTAGCCACGTGTGCCATATGATTAGATGAACTGAACTGTGTATTCAACAATAGGGGATACACTTTCAACATTTAATGTGAAAATTTGTAAGTAAAAATGAATAGTCAATAAATTAATAACTTTTATTTCACTGAGTTTCATTTCGGTATATCCACTGCGGCATACGGCACACATGGATAACAATCATAGAGCACTGTAGAGAGACTTTTTGAACACCCCGTATATCAGGAATAATATTGGTCTTATTAGCTGCCATGTGGAACCCCTATATTAATGTATTTTGGTTCTGATAAGTGTTTTACTAAATGTTTAGATCTATTTGAAGTATGTGTTATCTCTACTCTTTGTACCCTATCTGCTAGGTATGATCGAAACCAATCATTAGCTACCTCTCTTATTCTTAATGCTTCTAATTTATTTAATAGAATCTTGTGGTTGACTGTACCAAACGCCTTAGAAAGATCCAAAACTATGCCTGTAACACACTCATCTTTATCAAGAGCATCAAGTACAACTGTTGTGAATCCTACTATGGCTGACTCCGTATTTTTGTCACTTCAGAAACCAAACTGTGATTCACTTAAAAGATTGTATTTACTCAGGTCATTCATTAATCTGTCTTTCATAATTGCTTCCATTATTTTTGAGAACGCTGACAGTAGGGAAATGGGCTGGTAATTTTCTATGTCTTCTGTATTACCTTTCTTAAGCAAAGGTACAACTCTTGCATGTTACAACTGCTCTGGAAACGTCCATGACGTAAAGGATTCATTTATTATATTTGTTAAGGAGCCTTGTATAATCTCTATGCATTGTTTCAGGACACTCACTGGTATTTTATTTAAGCCTACTGACTTTTTATTTTTTCGATTTTGAACAGTTTTATTGACTTCATTCTCTGTGATTGGAAGTAACATCATTGTATTTAGTGCAACATTATTTACAGGTGTTATATTTGTTTTGGAGAATTTTTGCTGTAATTCCTCTGCAATAATTGAAATATGCTCGTTTACATAGTTTGCTAAGTGTTGTGCATAATTTATTACCTTTTTCATAAGTGTTGTGGATCATTTATTGCCTTATTCCCCTCCTTTAGGAGTATGTTATTCTGTGTTTGTTTGCCTCTCCCCGTTTCTTTTTTTTTGTAACATCCCAGACTGCTTTGCTTTCATTCTGTGCATTATATATTATTTTGTCATTAAATGACTTTTTGCAGCAATCAGCACCTTCCTGTAGGTCTTTTTGTATCCATGATAGAAATTTAAGAATTCTGGATCATTAAGAATATTTTTCATGGAACTGAGGTGTTTAAGTGTTTGGGAGGACTTCATAATACGTGCTGTTATCCATCTGTTTTTGTGAGATGTTGATACAGACTGCATACTTTTGGAAATTTCTTTCATATTTACATTGGTTTCCTTATACACTTCATCCCAGCTTTGATTTTCTAGTTCTTTTGAAAAATCTTTTATTTTTATTTCTGATAGATGTCGTTTTTAGGCTTGTAGTTTAGGGAATGATTCGATGCCTGATTTTACTGTTGTTATTTGACAGAGATGATCTGATAGTCCGAGATCTTTTACACCTACACCACATTTTTCCTTGCCCATATTTGTCCTCTATCCTAGGTTCTCTATCACATGACTCAGCCCTGCATTTGACTTGAAGATACTGGTAGCCTGGTACGCTGCCCCTAAGCTTTCCTGTAACTAAGGGCCTTCAGCTCGCCCATGGTTACAACCTAGCACCAGTACTTTCTTCTTCCTAACACTTTGTATAGTCCTATGCTTCTTGGCCTCAGTTGAAGTGTGCTGCAAATTACCTGCTCCTCGTTCTACCTGAGGCTCTTTTCCACTTAACTCTGGCAGTGATAGATACCTGTTTTTGGTGTTGATGATAAAACTGTCAGATCGCATTCTCTTTCTTCTTATCCTCCTACCAGCTGCCAGTTCCCAACCACCCTCCTCCCCCCTATCTCCCTTGATCCTTATGAGTTGCATCCTTGCTGCCTCCAGTTGCGCCTGAAAGGCACAGATTTTCCTTTCCTGTTTCCCAATCAAAATGTTCCTACTGCATACTCTGTACTGCATCCTCCCTATTGAAAATATTTCCTACAAAATTGGCAACAAATCCCTCTACACACTGTCCTATAACAGCTCCCACATTTCTCCCTCATGGCCAGTTTCGAAAGAATAATTAAGTTTAAATAATGTTTTAAATTTGTCAACGACGCGAGATTGGCATTGTGTAAACAAAAACCGACACAAAGGTCTTATGTGTGGTGGTTGTTGTATTTGTACTAATTTAAACATACAGTGACAGAAGAATGAATATGTAATTACTTTCCTTTTAGAGAATTTAGGTTATCAGGCGTGTTTGGTCAGGTTTTTAAATGTTTATAACTCGTAAAATTTAGACCTGGATCGCGTCTATCAAACTAGTAAATAATAGTTAAATACGATTTAGATACGTTTAATTACACTTTTATTGCGACAATAGACACTGATAAAGTTAGTAGCTGTCTTTTTTAAACCAATTTTGCACTGTCAAGAAAACTTGAATAGAATTTTTGGTGCTTATGTCATGCAAAATTTCGGGATATGTCGCGACTTCAGCTAAGGAACAAGTTTTTTCAAGAAGAAGCTCTGCTGAGACGCTAATATTCATTTGTGCGACAACAACAGACACTGCAGCAAGTACACAAAACAAAGAAAATTTTAATTTGATATTATTTCCTCTTAAATAAGATATTTTAGCAGACGAAGAAAATACCTGTGATCTCACCCGGCGGCCATCTTGGAAAATGCTCATATCTGTTGCTCCAGTGTAAAAAATTTAGAAACTGAAAAATTTTGTGTAGAGCAACATATGGAAACATGTACCACTGAACTTAAACTAAATGATGGCACTTTCATAATTGTAACAGTGTACAGGTCCCCCTCAGGGAATTTCCAGCTATTTCTAGAAAACTTGGATGCTTTGTTGTGCTATCTGTCAAACAGGGGGAAGCAAATTATCATTTGTGAGGATTACAATGTTGACTGCCTGAAAGAGTGTAATAGGAAGAATGACCTCGTAGTATTACTCAGTTCTTTCAATTTGAGCTCCGTCATTGATTTTCCTACTTGGATAACAAAGAACAGCAGTACATTGATTGATAACTTTTTTATAGACCAAGATAAGTTTAAGGACATAAATTCTTATCCTGTTGAGAATGGTCTTTCAGATGATGGTGCACTGCTAGTTACAGTACATGAGATAGCTCCATGCAGTGTATCAAATCAGACTTTCAAAGCAGTGCGCTCAATTAACAATATAAATACTGCAAACTTTAGGGAAAGCCTACAGCAGCTAGACTGGGATGAAGTGTATAAGGAACCCGATACAAACTTGAAATGTAACTTATTTCACGATACATTTTTAAGGGTATTTGAAAGTTGTTTTCCCAAGAAAATAGTTAAACATAATTCCAAGAAAACATATAAAAAACCTTGGCTAACTAAAGGATAGAATATCTTGCAACCGTAAAAGAGAACTGTATCTAACAGCAAGAGGGAGTGCTGACCCCAAAATTGTTCAATATTATAATAACTATTGTGCGGTACTAAGAAAAGTTATTAAAAAGTCCAGAAGCATGTGTATCATGTCTGAGATCAGTAACTCTAATAATAAAAATTAAAGGAATTTGGAATATTATTGAAAGGGAAACAGGGCAACCAAGAGCACAGGAAGACTTTAGTACCATAAAACTGAATGACAAGTGTACTAAAAAACAATCCGAAATTGAAAATATTTTCAATAATCATTTTTTAAGTGTTGTGGAGAAAATAGGATCTAGATCTTCACTAGAAGAGGCAAGGCTACTAATAGAAGAGGCCATACCTGTGCAGTTTGAAACAACTGTAATTCCACCAACCTCTCCCTCAGAAATCAGTAAAATAATAAACTCACTGAAAAGTAAAAGCTATTACGGAAGTGATGGCATTTCCAGCAAGGTACTTAAAGGTGGTTCCCCACAGATAAGTAGGATTCTCAGCCACATATGTAATAGCTCTTTGGAGCAGGGTGTTTTCCCCGATAGACTGAAATATGCCATTGTAAAACCATTGCATAAAAAGGGGAATATGTTGGGTGTCAACAACTACCGCCCAATCTCTCTTCTGACAGCTCTATCAAAAATTTTTGAGAAAGTAATGTATTCAAGAGTAGCCTTCCATATTTATAAAAATAAAGTACAAACAAAATGTCAGTTTGGTTTTCACAAAGGCTTTTCAACAGAAAATGCTATATACGCTTGCACTGATCAAATATTAAATGCTCTGAATAACCGGACATCACCCATTGGTATTTTTTGTGATCTCTCAAAGGCCTTTGATTGTGTAAATCATGGAATTGTTTTAGATAAGCTAAATCATTGTGGTTTGAGGGGCGCAGTGCACTAATGGTTTAATTCATACTTAACTGGAAGAATGCAGAAAGTTGAAATAAGTGGTTCATGTAATGTTAAAAGAACAGCTGATTCCTCAAACTGGGGTGCTATCAAGTACGGGGTCCCATAGGGTTCGGTCTTAGGTCCTTTACTGTTCTTGTTATACATTAATGACTTACCATTCCACATTGATGAAGTGCAAAGTTAGTTCTTTTTGCTGATGATACAAGTATAGTAATAACATCCAAAAACCAAGAACTAAGTGATGTAATTGTAAATGATGTTTTTCATAAAATTATTAAGTGGTTCTCAGGAAACGGACTCTCTTTAAATTTTGATAAAATACAGCATATACAGTTCTGTACAGTAAATGGCACAACTCCAGTAATAAATATAGACTTTGAACAGAAGTCTGTAGGTAAGGTAGAATTTTCAAAATTTTTAGGTGTGTCCATTGATGAGAGGTTAAGCTGGAAGCAACACATTGATGGTCTGCTGAAATGTCTGAGATCAGCTACGTATGCTATTAAGGTTATTGCAAATTCAGGTGATAAGAGTCTCAGTAAATTAGCTTACTGTGGCTACTTTCATTCACTCCTTTCGTATGGCATCATATTCTGGGGTAATTCCTCATTGAGTAGAAAAGTATTCATTGCTCAAAAACGTGTAATCAGAATAGTTGCTGGAGGCCACCCATGGTCATCCTGCAGACATCTATTTAAGGATCTAGGGATCCTCACAGTAACCTTATAGTATATATATTCACGTATGAAATTTGTTGTTAATAATTCAACCCAGTTCAAAAGTAATAGCAGTGTGCATAGCTATAACACCAGGAGAAAGAATAATCTTCACTATGCAGGGTTAAGTCTGACTTTGGCACAGAAAGGCTTAAATTATGTTGCCACAAAAGTCTTTGGTCACCTACCAAACAGCATCAAATTCCTGACAGATAGTCAACTAACATTTAAAAATAAATTAAAATAATTTCTAGATGACAACTCCTTCTACTCATTGGCTGAATTTTTAGATACAAATTAAGGGAGGAAAAAAAAAACAACTTAAACATTAGTGTCATGCAATATTTTGTGTAATGTAATATCTTGTACAGACATCTTTTAGTGTTGTATTCATGATTTGTGGAACAAGTATTAATCTAATCTAATCTAATCCAGAATGGTAATCTGTTGCTAGTATGGTTGCTCTTGAGCTGTTTTCTTTTAAGGCACGTGCATACTAGGAATCACTGATTGCCGTCGGTATCTGCAAGTGCGGTTTGTGAAAGGAGAAAGACCTGCAGGTTTGTCTCAGTTTAAGGGTAACAGTAGACAAGACGTTATGAGGAATGCGATGCAAGTGGTGAATTTTTCAGGTCGCAAGTTGCCTTATACTTAGTTAGTACCTGTGATGTAGTATGTGTTGATTTTATGGGCATGAGGCACATCAGTGTTCAGATTCAAGATAGCTGATGATGCTTTGTAAGAACTGAGGGTATGTCCTTTTGTTATGTTTGAGTACCTGCAGTGGCTATTCGTAATCTCTTGTGTGTATTGTATTTTTTCACAAATATCAGGGTTACAAACACGAGCGATGATGACTCAGGAAGTGATTGAATATTTGGTGTAACAAGGTAGCTGAGTTGAACGAGAGTAATGCTGCTTTACAAAAGCAAGGAGATACCCTGTCGACAAATAACACACGTATGCAACAATGGACAGAGGATTAAGAGGAAGCAGAAGTTTCAAAGAGCAAACCTTCATTGAATCCGACTGTGGCTAATCTCATTACTCCGTTTTCTGGCAAGCTATGGAGGATGTGTCAGCATTCATAGATAATTTAGAAGCTGCCATGGGTCTGGGTTGTTAGAGAGACGAAGTATGGTTACAGTTGACCTTATTAAACTACAAAAATTACCATTCGGAGTAAATCATGTACAGTCGTACTCAAAAGTATCCGAACGACCTGAATGCAATTTCGCCTGATTCGCATGCAACCGGCTTAACGCGGATATCTAGCAAGTCCTCTAATCGCTCCTTGGTACAGTCGTTTGACTATTGAAAATGGTTCCAAAAAGTCACCACTAGAAAACACTCCTCTGTATCACAGTAACTCAAGATGTAAAGTAATACCACGATGTTACAAATATCAGGGAACACCTTATCAAAGATAAGACTGTTCTTAAGGCGTGTAAGCTCACATTTATTACAATAAATGACATACCTGAAATGTTACCACTCTCATTATTACGTCAAATAGGTAATGCACGTAGTACGTTCGTCGCATTCATGATTTCCTCTTCAAAGTAACATACAGTACTTATTATTAAACACAAAATGACATTAAAAATTTAAGTTATCCACGAGCAGCTAGTTGAGAATATGTATGAACTTCAAATGACACGACGAACCGTCTTGTTCTGCATATCGATTCAAACCCAGGTCAGGCAGACTCAGCAAAGATTTCGTGACTGACGCAAACTAACAGCCATTCCTGATTAGGCATACAGAGAGTGATATATTTCGATTTTAGACAGCATCAGTTAGCAAATATCAACTTTAAATTACATAAGGCAAACATTTTTAACGGGCGCGAATTCCTACCCAGCATCTCTTGTCCCTATTAACGAACTACGAGAGATGTTAAATATTGCTTCTTCACAAGTAACTTACTTGAAATTCTGTGAGGTAAAGCTTCGTGTTGGACAGGGATGCGAACCCAGAACCTAATCGGACTGATATCGACGCACAACCAACTGAGACATATCGAATTTTCTCGGCAGTAACGAGATGTTTTAACTGAAATGATGAGACGAAACATTAATTTTTTCCTTCCCAGGACTCCAACCCGGCACCTATCGCTGTTATATTCTAGAGAAAACGAACGTTAAATATGGATTTGTTGCACCAGCAGCGACATGTGAGCATGTTTGGACTAGAAATAATATGACGAAGACTTCAGTGCTCACAGGGAATAGAGCCCTACACATATCGTTGTTGACTGCACACAAAGAGAAGTTAGCTACCGAATTTTTCTCCACCAGCAGCTCCGAATAACATCTTGAATTTACAGTGATCTCGCAAATGGTTCTGTGTCCCACTTGGAGTCAAAAAACGTCAGATATCGTTTGTGTTGACAACGAATGAAAATACATTAAAAATCAAAATTATTATCCATCAGCAGATAGGTGTTCTCATGCTACAGCTTGATAATACATAATGAAATCTTTAGTGCCAGGCCAGGATTTGAATCCATTCACGCGTAATATGTGGAGATGTTGAGGAATCTGCAGTTTTGAATAAACAACAAATTGTAGCCGAGCTGTATTGTCACGAAGGGATCAAATTCCGCGTTGAGGGTGGTGTTGAGTTGCATTCTCAGTTCAGAACCAATTTTATCGACATACGGAAGCTCAGATAAAAGATGGAATGTGTCCTGTGATCCTAGATAGCGTTTGTTTCGTCACTAGAAATAAATAACTAGTATAAGAAACGTTTCTGGTGATAGAGTTTCTACATGTCGCCACTCCAGAGTTTATTGTGGTTCAACCTAATGTCTACTTGGCAGCGAAGGAATATCATCCTTAATGTGAATTTCAGACCACACTGCCATTATATCTTGTTCACTTGGTGTAGCCAGAAGAGAATGTAGTCTTTCTCTCCCTATCTAAAGTCATTGACAGAAGTGGGAATCGAACCCAGACCACAGGTATAAGAACCTATCATCAGTCCAACAGACCACCAAATTCTCATTTCTACGTTTTATTTTTCTACCGTAACACCGTTGCGCCACACTGAATGGAAATTCAGACACACAGGCTCCCTGTAGGAAATTGCAGCATGTTCAGTAAATTCATTTACTTGGTTGATCGAATCACCATGAACTAGCTGCCTCGGCTACCCAGTGCATGCATTCGACTCTATTTTGTAATCACCGAAATAAAATCACGTAACAGCCACCTACACCTAACTGCCAACAGTGTGGCATGCAAAAATTTAAATAGGAAGTGTTCCTTTCCACTTGAGCTATTCTATTGCGCTATCTGTTTGTAGAAAACGTCGTGCAGCGCAAAAGGAAGAGATTGAATTCTCCACGTTATGGGTTATGTGAAGTAGGGGATAATGATATGTATTCACTGTATCCAACATTGCTGTCTTCACTTTACAGTGAAGCATTTGCGAGAACATAGGGAAGTGTTGCCTCATGTAGGTGAGAATTAGAGCATAGTCCTGGGACTGGATTTCTTAAGTAAACGTGACACAAAAGTTGATCTTTCACAACACTCTGTCGAACTCAGTGGGACATTGGTATGGCTAGGAGAGACTGCTGAAAATTACACATTGTTGCAGGGTTCTCCTGTCATAAGGTTAGAACTAAATAAACTGTGTACGCTATCAGTAAGCACAGGAAAGCTACTCTGGACAAGTGCTGGTACTGACCTAACATGTAATATTTTGTGTCTGGTGGTGTCACTGGTAGATAATGACGAACTGTATACTTCATATTGTTTTATATGTAGGAGCAGTGTACATGAGCTGGTGGTGACAGGAGAGTATATGGTTCTGGTTAGTGTGGATAATTTTGGCGCTCACGAAGTGTCATAGTTAATAGCCTGTCTGGATATTCTGGAAGAGAATGATTCAGACAGCTCAGGTGTGACGTCTGCCATAAGCAAATCATTAATAACTACATCATGCAAGTAAGTACAGCAAGTGATTGGAGAAAATAAGGTAGCTATGGAGAAACTATTCATAAAGTTCACGAATTTTTTCAATCCCAGGGGACCATTGCTGGCAACATGCATTACACAGCACAAAATCCCAACAGGGGACAAGTCTCCGGCTCATAGGAAACCGTATAGAATACCTCATCGTTTGAAACCAGTAATGAAGCATTTTGTCAATCAGCAGTTGAATGATGACGTTATTGAATAAAATATTAGTCCCTGGGGAGCATCAGTTGCTATTGTGCCTAAGAAATCATTATATGGGAAAAGGAAATTAGGTTCTGTTGTGACTATCGTTATTTAAATGCTAGAATAATAATGGATGCTTATACCCTACTGAACACACAAGAAACATTAACTAATTTGGGACAAAGCAAGTGCTTTTCAACAATGAATCTAAAAAGTAGTCAATACGAATTTGAAGTAGTGGCAGAAGACTTAATTTACTGTCCTCTGGGCGTATTGTCAATAATGATGGATCCTTTTTGTGCTTAAGAACGCATTGGCCACATTTCAACAACGTTAAGAGTGAATGGAGCGTTGAGAGGGCTGAAGCCACATCGGTATATGGTCTTCTCAGATGATCTTATTGTTTTTTTTTTTTCTTCTAAGGATTTGAATGAGTGCGCGAAGTGGCTAGAAGAAGTGTTTAAAACGTAGAGTGCAGTGCCCCTTAATTGTATTGAAAAATGTCACTTGTGTAGGTTCTTTAAATGGCCTACACATATAAAGAAATATTTGCGCCGTCTCCGTACGGCAAAGATATTGTTGGGATCTGTCTCTTCAACCAACACATCTGGCAACCTACAGAAGGACGTCGCCATCGTGAGAGAGTTAGCACGTTTGTAATCATTTCAAATAATTATTCAATTTGTAAGTTTTCTAATTATACTAATTGTTGTCTTTCTCTGTTTTATGAATGGGATACTTTGTTATCGCAACAAGAAAAGAAAAGAAAATTACACGATGTGCAAAAGATTAAAAACAATCAATTGGAGAATTAATTCCAGAAGGAGCGAGAAAGCCAACGAAAAGGTACAAAAATTCACGATCCATTGTGTGCAGGACTGCACTTCGTAGCCTCTCTGCCAATAGTGATCGTAGTACCTTTCCTAACCCAATTCCCAAATTGAAACATTCTTGTAAAATACGTAGACAAAGAAAATTAATTTTAGGCAGAAATGTGTGCATGTAATTGAGTTTCGCCGACAATGTATTTTGATAGATGTTAGCGAAGCACCACTGAGTAAGTTTCTTAGTAGTATCCGAACTATGATAAACGCAATATTTCGTTTTCGAAAGTTATTTATTTTCTCATTTTGTAAAAGTATGGAGAAATGAGTACACACAACAGGCCCATTGTTGCCAGTCCATAGCCGGATAGCCAGGCACAAGATGTTGCCGAAATGGACGTGACAACAAATGAAATCGAAACTGAAAATGTCGACCGCAGTGACGTCAGCCAATTACATTTTGCAGTTAACGTGGACACAGATGATAGTAACAGTATCGTTCGAAATGATACAATGATTACAGTAGATGAGACAGGGTCACAATTTTCGCCATGGAGTGTTTTCCTCTGGTGAAAATGTAAAGCGCGACAGCACGGACCACTGATCTCTATACTATGTGGATGTTGAACTTCACCTGTCTGATCGTGCCAGCCACAGATGTCCATATTTCGTTTCTTGTCAAATGACAACATGGCTGCTAGGAAATGTCAATAGAACATTACAAGAAAATGCTTTTAGATTTCGCTCCCACACCAGCCTATGACATCACATGTTGACAAAAACTTCAAAACAAGAAATCTGTCTGCGGTTCTTTGTCACGTACAGACCAATTGAAATTTGTTTGCCAAACTACAACATGGCGGATGATGGAAAGCACACGAATCTGAAGGCACCCTGCAGTTCTATACTTAGAGATCAGACTTTTACATCCAGGTTGTATAGAGATCACTGGCGCGGACTTATTAAATGATTCTTTGTCTGTCTCACTTACGCTTAATGCAAAGATTGGACTTGGGGAATTGTGCAAGATTGGACTTGGGGAATTGTGCACACCATAAACCCCGATCACGATGCAAATGCTATAACAGTTACTGAAACAAAACTCCAATAATTTTTCAAAACAGCAGAACGAAACATTTAATAAGCTTATATTCATCATTTGGATTTGCAGCTCCTTGTGTTTACCGTGTTTGTAGTTAAAATTGTAGGATGTGAGGTCCGCCAGTTACGCAAATACCGTTTTTTCTCAGTACCCAAACATGTTTCAGCACCACTGTGCCATCATCAGTGGGTTTCCGCTTCATTTAATCTGTAATGTGAAACATTTTTACTAAATGATTACAAAATTATGTGGATATTTAATTCAAACAATAGTTCGTTTCTTTTTGTTAATAGTTTTACACTTAGTGTGCGTGATTTTTCAGGATCACTTGTCTATTATTTATTACAGGTAGTTTGTCATCTGCAACCAAATGATGTTGATGAGAATTTTTGCTGGGAGTTAACCTATCACCTAAACATAGCTAGTTTGTCGCGATATTTCGCGCCTATATTCGTTTTTACTTACGTTTTCGTGTGGCAAGTCCTTTTATTCTCAGTATCATGGTGAGGTGTCGTGATGCACACGTATATTTAATATGTATATTCACAAGTAAGATCATAAAAGCGCTTTGCACTTCACTAAAACACAATGTAATTGTGGTTGTTGTGTGTCCCAGCCCAGCCAGTGTTCATTTGTTTACCAGAGAGTTCGGATGCAAATTTGAATTTTGTTTACATTTTATCTTTGTGTGTGTGTGTGTGTGTGTGTGTGTGTGTTTTCTGTACGTTTCTTAGCTGTAAAGCCATGTAAAAGGCAACACAAACAGCAAAGGAGCGCACACACACACACACACACACACACACACACACACACAACAGGTGAAAGACCTGTCATTTCAACTAAGTAGCATAAGTTTAAATATTCATTTCATGAGAAAGGAGCAAGAAAGGATAGATAAAGACATTAAAGAAACAGAGGACAGACCCGAGGCTGGTATCCTAGATCAAGGCAATACCTTGGCGCCGAAGGAACTCCAGGAATATAAGGATTATGTAAATGTAATCGAGGAAGCAGTGAAGGTACACAAGGCAGCATTAAGAGCTGAAATAGAGCAGAGGCTGAAAGCAGTGGAGGAAAGATCGCGGACTAACATCGTTAGCAACATTGAAAATGAAAGGGAACATTCACACGCACAACACAGTAGAATGGCAATAACAATTAACACGGTTGGCAGCCATATCCCCCTTCGCAACAATACCAACAGTAACCAATTTGGGGATGGAAAAGGGCAAAAATTCAAGCGAGCTTATAAAAATAATCACGGGCAGAATTTTAGTCTGACAAGATTTAATGGACAGAAGGGTTAAAGCCAGAAAGAGTGCATTGCGCCGCCTACCGGGGGTAATGCCCCAAACGGCCACTGGAAAGCGCAGAACGCAAATGGGCGACAAAATAATCCGCCGCCGCCTGGCTATAACCAGTGCAATCAAAATTACATTTCCAATAGCTGCCAGAGACAACGAAATTTCTAATCGAGAACCGTGCAGAATACTAACTGGCGAAACCAGACGCATAATGTGCACATAGTTGAGGTTACCCCAAACGAAGAGAGCAATGCTCAGAGCAATTCGGAAAACTCAAACCGGTCTCGATAGCCACCCCCCCCCCCCCCGCCCTTTTCGATGACCAGTAATAGAGGTGGGGGCATGGAACTAGTTAAAAGCTGTTTTCTTAGATACTGAGGCGATATCATAGATGACATGTTTCAGTAGGATAGTACCAACTGTCTAATGGAAACAGGCAGTAATCAGTGCACAAATACTTGTTTTAAGGGTACCCATAGTACTGGACACTGGAGCAACCACGAATGTAATTTCACAGGGTCTGTTTGACCAATTACAAAAACGAGGACATATACCGACACTTCCAGTCCAAAACTGTAAAATCCAAATAGCTGTAGGAAGTAAGCCTAGAGGCATAAAATTGGCTCGGATTCCTATTAAAATTCAGAGCTTCTCTTTACAATGCATTTTTCTTGTGGCTGAAAGGCTAATAGTACACAGCCTTATCGGCGCAGATATGTTTAGGAAGTACCAAGCACAAATTGACATTGATAAGGGGAAGTGCCATTTCGTCCTGAACGACCATCTGTATTCAGAAGACCTAGTCAAGTCAAATGCCAGAGAAAGGAAACCAAAATGCACTGCTGACGTTCGAATGCAATTCTTCTATCCTACCTTCACGTTTGTAAACACACAGGGAATTGAGCAACCACAGGAAGGGGAAATTGGGCCTGGGATCGTGTGCGCCAAGGTATGTGAGTCAGCGTCTCTCACAGAAGAACAAAAGGAAGAACTGCAGACTGTAGCCAGTCTTTGTCCTTCCTTCTCACTTGTTAACACTTTCACAGGAGGATCGCTAGGTGGCGTTCGTATTTACAGGAATTTGATTTTGAAATTGTGTTTATCAAAGGTAATCAAAACGTAATTGCTGATGCCTTATCGAAGCTTCCACAAGCACTAGACGAATTCTTGGAATTCGTGGAGGACAATTCAGAAATCAGGGTTCTGTCGATAAAAGATAAAACACAACAGCCATACTCCGTCAGGATGTACAACGAAAGCAGAAGGATCCTAGGTGGCAAAAGGTAAGGCTAAAACTGCTGCAGAATAATGATGATAGGTTATAAAAAATTATGATTTACCAAGGTGTATTGTTCCACCGACTCCACCCAGAGCAGAGCCAGTGATGTGTTTATTTGCCAGAGAACAACGTAAACGACTCTATATTGCACACTCACAATGTTTGGGGACACAATGGCGTCTCCAGATGCCTTGGTAAGGTAAATATTTATCGTTATTATCCAAATTTAAGCCGAAAAGTTCAGCAGCTAAACTGAAATGTGTCTGTGTCAGAAGGCTTAGCAAAGAAACAAGTCAAAACTAATTGAACTATACCCGATATTGACTAAAAAACTCTTGGAGATAGTTTCCTTGGACGTGGCTGGACCTATTGGCAAGGGAAAGGAAATGTGCGATATCCTGTTGCGCTATACAACGTTTTCTCCACGTATGTCAGATTGTATGCAGTGCGGTCAGTGACTGCTAGCTCCTTCATCAGAAGAATTACAATGGATTATCTACCCAGAGTGGGATAGCCAGAATCGTTGTTGACGGACAATGCGTCTTGCTTTACAGGCAATCGTTGGAAAGAGTTCATGAACTCTCACAATATTAAACATGTACTTGTATCCAGGTGTCACCTAGAAGCAAGTCCCATAAAAGGATATTTAAGGAATTTAACAGATTCATCCGGGGTTACACCCCTCACAAACACACAACGTGGATCGAATATGTTACTCAATTCCAGCAAGTTGTTAACAGTCTCCCACATAGCTCAACCGGCCTTACACCTACGGAATTACTGTTTGACAAAAGACAAGTAGACGATTGGGAAAAACATCTACCCAAGGTCTGTAGGAAGGAAATATCGCATGAGGGGAAATTCGTCGGGTACTGGCCAACATACTAGAAAAGCTGAGTACAGAAAACAATTGTATGATAGGGAATTAGGACGCACTGTACAGTACCATGTGGGACAACAAGTGCTCCTTAGGATCCATCCAAAACAGACGCATTATAGTAAGTTGAATCGCAAGTGGCAACAGTTGTACACAGGGCCATTTGTTATACCAAACATCCCTCACCGAGAAGTCTATAAGTTAGTATACTTAAACAGTGGCAAGGAAAAATGGCTTTACCCACACAAAGATTTACGTGAATTTGTGCACTAAACAGAATTTGACAATGATCAAAATGGTTCAGAAGGCTCTGAGCACTATGGGACTTACCATCTGAGGTCATCAGTCCCCTAGAACTTAGAACTACTTAAACCTAACTAAGGACATCACACACATCCAAGCCCGAGGCAGGATTCGAACCTACGACCGTAGCAGCCGCGCGGTTCCGGACTGAAGCGCCTAGAACCGCTCGACCATAGCAGCCGGCTGATAATGATCAATCACGGCTTGGAGGATTGTATATAATTGTATACAAGAGATGACCTACTGTCCAATTCAATATACTTATTACAACTGATGTTTAGTATTAAGGTAATATTTCATTTTTGCCTATTTAATGTGTCCAGCCTTATTAGGATGTAAGTTTTACTTATGTAAGATTTTTATTGTTTGTTTACAGGCCAGAGTGGCTCAGAAAACATTACCTTCTCCAGGCGCGAGAAATTCTTTGATTTGACACTATAGTTTTTACACACACTGTAGGCATGCAAGTGAGATGCAGAGCGTGTAAGTAGCGTAAGGGGGCGAGGACAAACTGCGCACGCGCAGTACATAACTTTAAGTTGACCGAATGCGCACAGCACAGCGTAAGCCGACGGATCGCCGCCAGACGATAGCTTAGCAAAGAAACGTCAAGCAATGAACATTTAGACAAACCTTGTAATATGAGTTGACTAGTACGGAAATAAAACGTCTACACTTCAGAACTAAAATGAGATTAAGAAATTAGGAAGAACTAAGCTAAGAAATATATGTATACAGGGTGGTCCATTGATAGTGACCGGGCCAAATATCTCACGAAATAAGCGTCAAACGAAAAAACTACAAAGAACGAAACTCGTCTTGCTTGAAGGGGGAAACCAGATGGCGCTATGGTTGGCCCGCTATATGGCGCTGCCGTAGTTCAAACGGATATCAACTGCGTTTTTATTAAATAGGAACAGCCATTTTTATTACTTATTCGTGTAGTACGTAAAGAAATATGAAAGTTTTACTTGGAGCACTTTTTTCGCTTTGTGACAGATGGCGCTGTAATAGTCACAAACGTATGAGTGCATGGTATCACGTAACATTGCGCCAGTGCGGACGGTATTTGCTTCGTAATACGTAATCTGTGTTAAAAATGGACCGTTTACCAATTTCGGAAAAGGTCGATGTGTTGATGTATGGCTATTGTGATCAAAATGCCCAACGGGCGTGTGCTATGTATGCTGCTCGGTATCTTGGACGACGTCATCCACCTGTCCGGACCGTTCGCTGGATAGTTATATTATTTAAGGAAACAGCCACAGCTCCGCCACACACCGTCAGGTGGCTTGCGGAGTACGGATGTAGATGTAGATGTAGATGAAACGTTAACCACGAGCAGCAACAAATGATGATGCCCAAGTAGGTATTTTAGGTGTTGTCGCGACTTATCCGCACATCAGTAGCAGACAAATTGGCTATGAACATTTTGTGAAGATTTGAAACCCGTAATGCCGTGCGTTCCCGTGAAAACACGTGTGGCAGTGCTGAGCAATAACGAACGTTTATATCCTCTGTGGACTCGGGTATCGACAAGACGTTCTACCACAGAGAAGATATGGGAAGGAATAGAGGCATTGGAAACGTCCTTTAATCCATTCGAGGGTCTTCGGGATGCTGAATAGCGTGAGCCTGGTTCCACCACTGAAACATGTGGATTACAACAGGAGCCGTAAATGATGAACCTCGATGGTCCCACTATGCACGAGCCTCAGCACACCACGTTGCAGCAATGGGATGAACACTTTCATTGACTTTGGGTAAACAAGTGGAATTGTAGCACAAGTGCAGAGCAATTGTACTGCAACATTAACAAACTCAAGCGTGCGCGCAACATACGTCACATGAGGTGCCCACGCTGTACAATGCCGCAATAGCAACGGTTAAATTCCAATAATCAAAATACAGACTCTGAATTCAAATGCGTCTGTTGATGCAACCTTCAAAAAATTTCACGGCCGCAAATCGAGCCCAGATTGCTATGTGCATCGCATGATTTCCTTCTACCTCAAATCAATTATAAGTTTCTCGATTATGGGAATATTGTGAAAAGATTTTCTGATGTCGCCAGACCGTTGAAACGCTTACTAATGAAGGGTGTAAAAATTGAATGGGATGGCTTAGTGTCAACCTGCATTCGAGAAATTAAAGGAGGCATTAACAACTACCCCTGTTATATTATTTTCAAATTGTGAAGAAGAATTTATGTCCATTGACGTGAGGAACTAAGTGGTCATACGCATTTTAAAGTAAGTGGGAGGAACATCCAGTAGAACACACATCAAGACAGTTAAATATACCTGAGCAGAATTACTTTTCCACGGAGAAGGAAATATTGACTTCACTACCCAGTGTCACTTACTTTCAGTGTTACATTCAGAGTCATAACTGATTATGCAGCACTAAAGGGCTGTTAGGGCTAGAAGATTCTTCATGCAGGTTGACTCGATGGCCACTAAAATTGTAGGAATTAGATTTTGAGGTAGTACAAAAAGCTGGATAGAAGCTTTGTAACTCAGATGGGCTAAACAGAAAGATTGGGATCGTGTGTGCTCTTGCTAGAGCCTTGTGGAATGGCAGAAGGTGCAGACTGCTTATGCTTTTCAAACCACAACCAAAGTTCACTAAGCATGATGGACTATTATGTAGGAAGACACAGTTCAGGTCACACACTGTGGTGTTTGTAAACTTCGTTTAATGCTTCTTCTTTTAGCGCTACAATCACATATTAAATCATATATTAACAGAATATGGGGGATAAAGAATAAAGAATTATCGGATAGTTTAATTAACATTGGCGGAGGATGCAAATACAGGATGTTGGCTAGTATGTAAAGAATTTCGTGCTTTGTGCTCAGTGTGCCAATCTGAGTCGTCAGCAAGTACTGCTTCAAAGATTACTGGAGGTATCTAAGCCATTGAAATCGGGTTAATTTAACCAAACACCAGCAGGTAACTGCTACACATTAACTACAGTAGTAGGGTAAAGCCGGTATGACCCCACAGTATTAGTGTAGGTTGCATATACTCAGGTGCAAACTGGATTGATTTATGACACCCTTCCCCTCCCCTTAACCTATTGTTCCACTACTTGATTTATGACACCCTGGGAATAGTCTGTCTTCATGAGAACAGCTCCGCACTCCACCTCCCCATCTCTCTCCCAATCCCCCTCACTGATACAAGTACACTTTCAGGGCTGATTTATTCGAATAGCCCCCTCCCACAATATCAGCTCGATTGACTAATTAATGGATTGATCAATTAATTAACCTGTCCCTCTCTGGTAAATCCCCCAGCCCTCCCCTCCCCTTCCCAACTGGAAATTGGCAGGTTCGTGCTGTAGAGGAGGGATTTCATGATAGAAAATTAAATTACTTAGCAGAGGATATATTGTTTATCTATACAGTTTAATTTTCAGGGATTGGATCTCTCGCGCTCATTATTCTTTGCTGTATTGGAAGATGCAGGTCTTGTAAAATACATCGAAAAGGAGTAACTAAATCGATCGCTTTTTTATTCTGATTTCGCAAGATATACCATCAACATAACTCACCACACGTAATTACACCCTTAAAAATCATTCACACTGGCCACAGGACATTGCGTGCCCACTCCCCGACCACTTTGCAGCGCCTCACGACACGCCAGTGTCCAAGAGAGTGCACTACTACCGTTTGTCCCCTTTGTCGGGTGTTGCAGCTCCAGCCAGAAGTCATGTTATTCCCCGAGAAAAGTGTCAGGAGGCGGTAACTCATTGATATCTCATACTTGGGAAGTTCCTGTCAAAACAAATGCTTGCTCTCTTGATGCCACATCCTGTCACATGCCACTGCTGGGCCTGCACGAACCGCAAACAAAGAAGTGTTTAACTGGCAAACCCCCAGCTATGGATGTCTTGGAAATATTCCCTTACTCTATTAGATTCCTTAACTAATTAATTAAATCGATACCCTTTGTGTGGGACAGTTTTTCCTTGCTCCCTATTGATGGATACTAGGATTGAAATATTTGGTGGGATTCAATTCTGCAAACAACCCAGATTCCAAACCCACTCGATTCTTTTTTCCCATTGCCTCCTATCGGTGGATACTGACACAGTTCGATCATTTGGAAGGAAGTCCATAACATTGGAAGTAGCTGAAAATTTCAGATTTCAGCTCCGTTGTATGATATGTCCTTAAACAATCAGCTAAGAGTTTGGGCTCGTGTGTGCTTGATATAAGACTATGTTTCGATTGGGTTTACTAAAGCACTATATAACCCCTAAGTTGGTTCTCTTGTCTATTGCTGGAGGTAGAATGAAAAGGAGAAGCAGCAGGAAGAGTCTAACACGTGATAGGACAATAACAACAACGAATACCACTGCCACATTTCCAACACAAGACAGAATCCACTGGACTGTATTGAGAAGCAGTAACCACCACACACTTAGTCATTCCAGTCTGTAATAATAGTTATCATAAGTTGATGTTCGACATTGCTGAAACACTCATACATCTCATGCACTCCTGTCCTGATGCCCACACACAGTGTCCCAGGCCACAAACTCACACAGCACTGCTTGCCACGCTGCATGCATGTCTCAGCGATCACGCTCTCTTTATACCATGTACACAGTGTAACAGAGGTCGTGCGATATATCCACAGGGACAGAGGCGAGGGAGGATGATGGTTGATTGAGAATGATCAATAAAGTAGATGGTGTGCTGTGTGATGAATGAGTTAGAAAATGCAACGCTAGATTAAAGACAGAAATGTACCAAGTTCAATGATCAATACACTGTCTTTTCAGATTTATAGTTTTACAAATTCTGGTAGAAATTCTGTCTGTAATTTGGAACCAAGGCTCTCCACTCAACCGCGTAACTGCGTTTGATCACATGCAGGTATCTGTTAATGATTGCAACGACTGGTGAATCATATTTGTGCCGCTTTCATATCTCGAGACGAGCCACCTTTTTCGAACCTGTCTGCTAAAGGACCCCAGATAGCAAAACTCCAACTTGGTTTTGTAACTGTTCCTCAGTCTCTACTCTGCCCTCCCTGCAGTTTTGCCCATGAGATCGTCCCTATTTAAGTCGGAAGTGAGCGGAAGCCAGATGGTGCTATATGTAACACCTTCTGCATCATGTGTAGAAAGAGGGTGAGCTGAGTTAATGCGACGGGCCCGTGTTTAGACCACTCGGTGGAAATGGGAACATGTTGTCACAGTTCCAGCAATCGTGTACACTGTTTAAAGCCAGTGCCAAACGAATCTCTCTCCAGCAACACAAGGTGGTAGAAAATACAGTATGAACAATTATGGCAGTGTTTATTATCAGGAAAATTAGGAAGTCTTCACTTCATGCAGAAACTGGAAGAAATATGAAGCCTTTGCTACTGCATTGTGGTGTAGTTCGGAACTACATACAGGTACTGCAGTCCAAATGTGGACTGCATCACTCAGGGTGCATTCATGATTATCACCCAAACTTACTTTCTGTCCTAGTTATTTGGTTCCATCCAACACAGAAAAACTACAAACCATAAAAGTTGAACCACCATCACCCTGTAGAGAATTCGTAAGATATTACAATGTAATCTCATCCGGTGCATCGAAAGCAAATACCGTCAGTGTGCTGACATCAAGGATGATCGAAGATACCTGCACAGATCAGTGTAAAGTTTTATTGCCTGTACTATAGGAGGACCATATCCCACAGACTATTAATCGCAAGAGAAGGTCCCTGTGTTGTTCTTTCATAAGCAGTTTAATACATTGGTTTTCTGCTGTAACACGCCAAACAGTTTGTGACTACAGTTTTGTACACTACCATAAGCTTTGTTTTTCCACAATGACTTCGAGGTCAAGTGCTAAAACGACATTAACACGTTTCAATCCATTGGTTCTCACAGAAAGTTGGACATTACATGGCATAAACAATGTTGCTCACACAACACACAGGATGTTCAAGAAATGTTCAAATATGTGTGAGTTCTTAAGGGACCAAACTGCAGAGGTAATCGTTTCCTAGACTTGCACACTACTTAAACTAACTTAAACTAACGTATGCTAAGAACAACACACACGTCCATGCCCGAGGGAGGACTCGAACCTCTGGCGGGAGGGGCCGCGCAGTCAGTGACATGGCGCCTCTAACCACGCGGCCACTCACACAGGATGGTTGAAATAAAGAACAGAGGTGGTGTTTCTCATTGACAAAAATGTGGAAGACATCGCAACATATGGAAACTGGAAGAGTTTATAGCATTGTGGATTGTTTCCAACACAGTGAAGGGATAGCAGATGACTAGGTGTTCCATTTTGAAGAGCCCAAGAGCAATGATTCCTAACATTGCAGCCATGTACGTGACCACTGTTTTGGTACTTGCCGTCCCTGGAAGGTGTTGCTCCCACCAAAACTCTCTCCATCTCAAACAAATGATATCAGTCAGACATTGTATGTGAATCACCAGCGTACCAGTGGATGGATAGGATGGAAAAGACACAGTTGATATGGGAAAATACACTGTAATAAGCGGCATAGTTGGTAGTGCAATCAATCACTTTTAGGGAATTTTACGTTTATCGTAATTTCAATTATCTTTTCGGCTATCATGTGTTGCAGGAGAGAGCTTCGTTTGGCACTGACCTTAAACAGTGCACATGATTTTTCGGAGCTGTGACAACATGTTCCCATCTCCACCGACTGGTCAAAACATCGGCCTGTCGCATTAACTCACCTCACCCTGTTTCTACATACGATGCAGAAGGTGGTAGGTATAGCACCCTCTGACTTCCGCTCACTTCCGACTTAAATTGGGACGATCTCATGAACAAAGCTACAGGGAGGGCAGAGCAGAGACTGAGGAACAGTTACAAGATACAGAGGGACTGTAAAACGACGTTGGGGTTTGGATGTGTGGATTCCTTCAGCAGACAGGTTCGAAAAAGGTGACTCGTTTCGAGATATGAGTGTGGCACGAATATGATTCACCAGTGGCTGCAATCACTGAAAGACAGCTCCATAGGATACAGCGCAAGTACATGTTTGAATGGAGAGACTTGGTTCCAAATCGCAGACAGAATTTCTACCAGAATGTGTAAAACTATAGATCTGAAAAGCCAGTGTATTGGTCAATAAATTTTGTACATTTCTTATGACTTTTGTAACTCATTCATCACATAGTCCACCATCTACTCTATGTGATCACTCTCAATCAACCATCATCGTCCCTCGCCTCTAACCTAATGGATATATCGCAGAACCTCTGCTACACTGTGTACATGGTATCAAGACAGAATGCGTTACAAATACTATTTGTTAGCGTTGGAAATGTCAGCAGTGGCTCGAGGGTGTTGCAATATCAGCATAATATCATGTTTTTTTAGTCTAATTACTTTCTAAGTATGGTGACAAGGGTAATTTTATTATCAGTTTACACCGCTAGTGATGTGCACCTGTACTTTCGGACTGTTAATACACACCCCGCAGTCACCGTCTATATTCAATGTCACGGTATTTCTGTGGAAGACCACTTCATTCAGAAGCAATACTATACATCGATTTATAAGGCATGTATAGATTATGACATAGATATTGTTAACGATATTTGTGTGTGCCTGTAGAACCAAGACTGATTTTCAGTTCCGCCATGTGTAAAGAAAATTACTACGTCTAGTGGTAGGGTGCGGGGAGGAATGGATTTGACGTGGGAGACTGTGATTTTAGCTCACCGATAGCCTTCATGGGGATGAAGGATTTTACATTGAAAATTGTGTCCAGTCATAAGAAAGATAAAGATATTGATATCTCCAGAGCCACATCGATCAGGAGGAGGTATTTCTGATATTTCGCTCATTGTCGAATGTCACCAGATTGGGGCTACAATCGTAATATTTAACTGTAATACCAGTGATAACTATGTAGCTCATCTTCTAGGACACCACCATTTGGCATGCTGGACATGTGTTGGAGGTAGCCTGTGGCCAGAACGAATGGGCATTTCCAGCTGAAGGCTCTCTCGAGTGGTGGGTGCAAAGGAAAATTCCAGCCGGCCAGCTACTCAGTTCTTGCCCACAACTGCAGGGGCAAGTCCCAGTGATGGCGCCCTCTGGATTGCTGAACAGTGCAATAATACTCAGTATGAGTTGCACCACCATCACGTTTGCCTGTCTTTTGTGGTTCAAATGGCTCTGAGCACTATGGGACTCAACTTCTGAGGTCATTAGTCCCCTAAAAGTTAGAACTAGTTAAACCTAACTAACCTAAGGACATCACACACATCCATGCCCGAGGCAGGATTAGAACCTGCGACCGTAGCGGTCTCGCAGTTCCAGACTGCAGTGCCTAGAACCGCACGGCCACTTCGGCCGGCTGTCTTTTGTGGATATTTGAGAATATTCAATATCAGTAGCTCACATTGAGGCTGGAGGTATTGATAACATCCGAATTAATACCACTCCGATCATCCCTAGACAACCTCCACGGGCGGGCGGTCCTTTCCGGCGGGCTGAGTGTGGTTGCTGACCTGGCGTGATCGCTGAGACATGCATGCAGCGTGGCAAGCAGTGCTGTGTGGCTTTTCGGCCTGGGACACTGTGTGTGGACATCAGGATATGAGTGTATGGGATGTATGAATGTTTCAGCAATCTCGAACATCAATCCATGATAAGTATTATTATAGACTGGAACGACATTTAAGTGTGTGGTGGTTACTGCTTCTCAATACAGTCCAGTGGATTCTGTCTTGCGGTGGAAAGGTGGCAGTGGTATTCGTTGTTGTTATTGTCCTGTCACGTGTTAGACCCTTCCTCCTGCTCCTCCTTTTCATTCTTCCTCCTGCAGTAGGCAAGAGAACCGACTAAGGATTTATGTAGTGCTTTAGTAAACCCAATTGAAACATGAAATTCCTGACTGATCAATTTATCGTTTCTAATAGTCGTATATCAAGCACACACACGAGTAGATTGTCTAAGGACATATCATACAACGGAGCTGAAATTTGAAGTTTTCAACTACTTCAATGTAATTCATTTCCATCCAAATGACCTACCTGTGTCAATATCCACTGATAGGAGGCACACGAAAAACAGTGTTCTTCAAGCTCAGTTTTCACCCTTTAGCACTGACTATTCGTATTGCCGAAAAGTGGCATGATCTCCGCTTACAACAAAATTTTTGAGCACAATTTCAAAAAAATTAGTTAGTAGGAGAATACTGCTTATTTTACGTGGTATTCAATCACTTATCACTTTTCGAGAAAAACAGCGAACGGTGCAAGGACTATATTTTCTTTTATTTGCCTATTTAATTTAATATTTTGGTTCTACGTGTCTTTAAACAGAGTTTAAAAATTTGTCAATCTTTGTTTGCGTTCTGCGTTTATATAGGAAATAATAGGAGTAAAAACCGAAACTCGGTTATTTCAGAAACCGATTATTCTGAGTGGTTTTGACAATCGGGTTAAATTGGTGTGGTAAAGAGCGATATAACCGAAAAACGTTTGTTTCAGCGATAACCATCATCCCTACATTTCACTCGCACACTCCGATACACGTCTTTTCCGTACCGCAGTAGAATCGCGGGTGCAGAAAAGCTGGAACGTGTTGTTTCTTCCGATAATGCGCTACTCTTGTTGGGCAATGACTTAGTGTGGGACAACATATGTAACTTACTACTTTCTAAAGTTTCTATATTCCTCGGCTACGATAATGAACTCACTGTGCTGTTCGCAGTGCCTTACCCGCTTCCCCTCCCTCCCCCCCCCCCCCCCCCCACATCACTCTCTATCTCACTCACACTCACTCACACACACACACACACACACACACACACACACACACACACACACATTCACTCTCTTTTTTAAAAAAACAATTCAGTATTAATCCTAATCCTGCTTGACCCTACTTGATTTTGTGTTGATAACATCGTACTGAACTGACCAGAAGTCCTGTTCCTCCTGCCACCGCACTTTCGCTAATTCCGACTACATCAATCTTCAGTCTATCCATTTCCCTATAATGTGTTTGTTTTCCCTGAGGAAATTCTCGTGATTAGTCCCCCCTCTCAGATCCGAATGGGATTGGGCGAGACTAATACTACAGTCACTTAATAAGCGGTTTGACTGCGCACGCGCTCTATCTGTCCCTGGATTAATGGGCTCTACACCCCTAGATGCGTCGCCGCGCCTCGCCGAATGTAGCGCTGAGCGTGGTTGATATTTTTAAGCCTGGTAATTCAGCCCACTGCGATTCGCAACGTCTGCCTGGGAGATGAGCATCACCTGTCGCATATATTACCCGTGTCCAACAACCCTAATTGCCTTCTCGCTTTCACGTAGGATCTCTCCCGAATACACTTAAATAGGAAAACCCCTGTTGTAAACTGTATCACCTTCACTGTGAATAAATGGCATCCCATGTCGGGCAAGAGCATGTAGTCAATTTGGACGTCATTCCCAATTGTTGCTCTTGCAGAACTATTCAAGCCATACAACTCAATGTGTTGTGTAGTTATGAGAAAAACTGTTATACAAGTTACTCTCGCTGCCCGTCCAAATATACGCGTTACAGTATAGTTCACTGACAGAACTGAAATCTTGGTTCAAAATCTTTTGGCCTCATTGCCTGTTGTTTGTAACACAACCCGCTGATCCTTCAATACTTTGTGTGAATTTTCGAAGTGTGCATGTCACGAGCGTATTAATGGGTGCACCGCTGACACGGGGGTCCGTAGAAAGACGAGTATATTCACCCGAGGTCACAACATTCTACAACTATCATTTGTTTATGTAACTGATTCGGTGAGTTTGAGAATTTTACATGTCCAAGGGACTAAGTCTGACAGGAGATACACACATTTTATTGTACCTCTAACATTTTCTTCTTCTTCTTCTTCTTCGCCGATGGATTTTCGCCGATGGATCACTTAGGACCACGCATAATCAAAATTTGTTGGCCTTCCCTTTCGCCCAGTATTCCTTCATAAACAACGATTGGGCTAGCTTTCGTTGCGTAGACCACGTATGTCGGTTAGTTTTTCTCTCTTCTTCCTCAAAACCCCGTGTGTTTGTGATTTTTCTGATTTCATTTCTACCGTGTACATTTGGAGACCCTAATTCTCTCAGGTCTTTTTCTGTCTGTTTGTACCAGTTCGGTCTTGTAGTTTTGTTCTTTAAAATGTATCGATTTTGTGCGTTAACCTGTTTGAGTCAATTCTTTCTAAATGCCCCATGAATTGGATCCTCCTCATGCGCATTTTGCCGGTAATTTTGAGATATTTTTATATATTTCCGCATCGGGCTTTGGATAATGCACACCATCTTTAGTTCTTGGTCCTAGGATTTTCCTCATTATTTTACGTTATTTCACTTCTAATTCCTCTTTCAGTGTTCTGTATTGAAGGTTTAGTGTCTCAGATGCGTAGAGAGCTTCGGGTTTAATTACTGTTGTGTAGTGTCGTATTTTGCAGTTCCACGACAGACTCTTTTTGTTGTAAATGTTTTTTGTTAATTGAAACGCCGTCTCCATTTTCAGGACTCTTGATGTGACAGATTTCTTTTCATTACAATTTTCTGCAATCCATTCACCTAAGTATTTAAAGTCTTTTACTCGAGAGATGTAGTTATTACCAATTTTGAGATCAGAAGGTGCATCTTTGATGTCAGTCATAAATTTTATTTTTGCTGCCTACTCTTGTAATAATTCTAGCTGTTTCTGTGCATCGGTAATGTGTTGTGCGATCAGTGCCATGTCATCAGCAAATGCTAAACAGTGTAATTCTATGCCCTTACGTATTGGTCCCAGTCTGTGTGCTGGTGCACCTGCTTTTCTCAATTCTCCAACAACTTTTTCAAGAGCACAATTGAAGAGCACTGGGGAAAGTACTTCCCCTTGCCGTACTTCCGTGTCTATTTCGAATTATGTGCTCAATTCTCCCATAAATTTTACTTTGGATTTGGTCTCCGTGAGTGTTTCTTTTATGATGTTTGTTGTCTTTTGATCTAGTCCAAATTCTGCTAATACTTCAAAAAGAGATTCTCGGTCTATACTGTCATGTGCTTTTTTTTAAGTCGACAAACGTGATGATATAACTTTTGTTTGAAGTACTATGAAAATATTTCATTGAGTTTTTCAAGTTAAGGATTTGTTCTACACGCGATCGACCTTCTCTGAATCCACCTTGGTATTCGCCTAGTTCTGAATCCAGATGAGGTTCTGCTCGGTTTAGTAGAGCTTTAGACAGAATTTTGTATGTTATTGACAATAAAGAGATCCCACGATAGTTGTTGGGGTCTGTTTTACTTCCTTTTTTGTACAGAGGATGCATGATTGGTGTCTTCCAATCTGTGGGGATTTTTTCAGTATTCCAGATTACATGTGTAAGTTCTTTGAGTTTTGCAATAAGATTTTCTCCTACATTTTTCCATAACTCTGCGATGATTTGGTCTTCTTCTCATGCTTTGTTATTTTTCAGTGACTGAATTATCTCTTTAATCTCCTGTAAACTTGGTGCCTTTGAGTCTGGGTTTTGTTGTGTCTGATGGAACTCAAATTTTTCTGCAGGCTTTTCACAATTCAGTAATATAGAAAAGTATTTTGCAAGAATTTCACGGTTTTCGGTGTTGGTATGGGCAATTTCCCATGTTCATTTTTGAATTGGAGTGATGGAGGAGAGTACTTTGTTAATTTTTGTTTGAATACTCTGAGAAATTTCGGGAAATGTTTTTCTTGAAATCATTTTCTATGTCTCGCAATTTTTTGTCTTCGTGTTGTTTATGGACTGTTCGTATTGCTTTTGTGACTGTTTTTCTGATATCTTTGAGATCTTCCGGGGTCTTTTGATTTTTGTTGTACAACCAATTTTGCCACGCCTGTTGTCTGAGATTTATCAGTTGGTCACACTCATCTGCCCACCACGGGTGTTTACGTGTTCTTGCCTGCGGTGCTGCAGTTTCAGCTGCTTTTAAAAGTCCTGCTTGCAGTTGTTGCCAATTTTGTTGTTTTAAATTTTGTGTTTCTTTTGTAAATTATTCATTGCCATTTATCTTTTGTACATCATATTTACGGTGTAGAGATTTCTTAGAAAATTTTCTTTTTTCTGGAATAGCATCTAGGGAGAATTTTGTTGGGTAATTGTCGGAATCTAGGTCTAGTCCATTAAGGACTTTAAGTTTCATGATTTCTACTGTATTTACGCGGGAGATCAGTACATGTGTTAGTAGGCTGTTTAGGTTTTTTTATTGGTAACGCCACATAGCGCTCTGTATGAAAAATCACTGGCTGTGCAGTGTGCAGTCAGGGGCTGGTTGGCATTGTTGTAATACTCGCCATTGTAGTGTTGGGCGGCTGGATGTTAACAGCGCGTAGCGTTGCGCAGTTGGAGGTGAGCAGCCAGCGGTGGTGGACGTGGGGAGAGAGATGGCGGAGTTTTGAAATTTGTAAGAATTGGTGTCATGAACTGATATACACTCCTGGAAATCGAAAAAAGAACACATTGGTGTGTCAGACCCACCATACTTGCTCCGGACACTGCGAGAGGGCTGTACAAGCAATGATCACACGCACGGCACAGCGACACACCAGGAACCGCGGTGTTGGCCGTCGAATGGCGCTAGCTGCGCAGCATTTGTGCACCGCCGCCGTCAGTGTCAGCCAGTTTGCCGTGGCATTCGGAGCTCCATCGCAGTCTTTAACACTGGTAGCATGCCGCGACAGCGCGGACGTGAACCGTATGTGCAGTTGACGGACTTTGAGCGAGGGCGTATAGTGGGCATGCGGAAGGCCGGGTGGACGTACCGCCGAATTGCTCAACACGTGGGGCGTGAGGTCTCCACAGTACATCGATGTTGTCGCCAGTGGTCGGCGGAAGGTGCACGTGCCCGTCGACCTGGGACCGGACCGCAGCGACGCACGGATGCACGCCAAGACCGTAGGATCCTACACAGTGCCGTAGGGGACCGCACCGCCACTTCCCAGCAAATTAGGAACACTGTTGCTCCTGGGGTATCGGCGAGGACCATTCGCAACCGTCTCCATGAAGCTGGGCTACGGTGCCGCACACCGTTAGGCCGTCTGCCTCTCACGCCCCAACATCGTGCAGCCCGCCTCCAGTGGTGTCGCGACAGGCGTGAATGGAGGGACGAATGGAGACGTGTCGTCTTCAGCGATGAGAGTCGCTTCTGCCTTGGTGCCAATGATGGTCGTATGCGTGTTTGGCGCCGTGCAGGTGAGCGCCACAATCAGGACTGCATACGACCGAGGCACACAGGGCCAACACCCGGCATCATGGTGTGGGGAGCGATCTCCTACACTGGCCGTACGCCTCTGGTGATTGTCGAGGGGACATTGAATAGTGCACGGTACATCCAAACCGTCATCGAACCCATCGTTCTACCATTCCTAGACCGGCAAGGGAACTTGCTGTTCCAACAGGACAATGCACGTCCGCATGTATCCCGTGTCACCCAACGTGCTCTAGAAGGTGTAAGTCAACTACCCTGGCCAGCAAGATCTCCAGATGTGTCCCCCATTGAGCATGTTTGGGGCTGGATGAAGCGTCGTCTCACGCGGTCTGCACGTCCAGCACGAACGCTGGTCCAACTGAGGCGCCAGGTGGAAATGGCATGGCAAGCCGTTCCACAGGACTACATCCAACATCTCTACGATCGTCTCCATGGGAGAATAGCAGCCTGCATTGCTGCGAAAGGTGGATATACACTGTACTAATGCCGACATTGTGCATGCTCTGTTGCCTGTGTCTATGTGCCTGTGGTTCTGTCAGTGTGATCATGTGATGTATCTGGCCCCAGGAATGTGTCAATAAAGTTCCCCCTTCCTGGGACAATGAATTCACGGTGTTCTTATTTCAATTTCCAGGAGTGTATATATTATGACTATAAAGATAAATACATTGATTGTTCTCTATTAAAATCTTTCATTTGCTAACTGTGCCTATCAGTAGTTAGTGACTTCCGTAGTTTGAATCTTTTAGTTAGCTGGCAGTAGTGGCGCTCGCTGTATTGCAGTAGTTCGAGTAACGAAGATTTTTGTGAGGTAAGTGATTTGTGAAACATATAGGTTAATGTTAGTCAGGGCCATTCTCTTGTAGGGATTATTGAAAGTCAGATTGCGTTGTGCTAAAAACTATTGTGTGTCAGTTTAAGCACAGTCGTGTATAATTTTTCTAAGGGAACGTTTCACCTGATCCAACTTATATTCACCTAGTAATGGATTAGGTGAGATCGTAGTTTTCGTTTTCGGGGCTCTTTCCTTGAAAAATGTTGATTTAAAAAATAGGTCGTGGTGTTTGCAGATTTCAATGAGTCGCATGCCATTCCGGTTGGTCTGTGTATGCCCTGACCATTTACCTACTCATTATCGATATTTCTTTTCTTTACCGATTTGTGCATTGAAATCGCCCATAAGGATTTTGACTTGGTTATTTGGGATTTTTTGGTGAATATTATCTAATTGGTTCCAGAATTCTTCTACTTCTTCTACTTTGTTTTTGTTAGTGATGTTAGTTGGTGTATGTCCGTTGATTAGGGTGTATATCTTACTATCTGATTTTATTGTCATCGTGGAGAGCTGACCCGAGTAAGATTTGAAAGTCGAGACTGAATCATGTATTGATGTATCTACTATAAATCCAGTTCCAAATTCTGGACAATTTGCCATGACTCGTTTTCCAGGTTTTCCTTTTTTATACCCTGTATCCTTCTGAATCAAAAGGATTTTCATCTGTATATCGTCATTCATGAAATGCAATAATTTTGATTTTACGTTCTCTGGATTTGTCCAGGATATTTTTTAGTTTTCCCAATTTTTAAGAGAGAATTTCCATTAAATGTCATTAGCCAAATTCTAGATTTTGGTTTGATTTTGTTATTACTGGGTTTTGAGGTACTCCGATTTACCTCCATGCACACTTCTGTGGTCTCCCCAGAATCCGAATAGATCACTTGCGGTTTTTCAGCCGTGGGTTTTGACCCACTGGGGTAATTTGTCTTTGAAGGTGCTGTATCCATGTTGATTTATTTGGTCTGGGTTTGTAACTGAAATTGAGATTTCAGTCTGATGAAGCTCAGAGTTCCAGTTCTGAATTTTATATATCAGCCGCCACTAACATGTCGAACAGACGCTGTAGTGTTACTGCCACTAACCTGTGGAACCCTCGTGGCCTTTGTCCTAATAACCTTGACGATAACTTTTATAGTATCCCAAAAAGCAAGGTTGCCTCTTCCGCCAGTTCCGCCGTACCGATGATCTTCGTCTCCGCCTTCACTGCCGTTGAGGTCTTCACCGTGTCCCTGTCAAGGGGCCCTCACGAGGTACTATCACCCGGGCCAGGTGAACCAAGGTTTTTTTTTTACGAGGTGTTACTCCTCCCCGCCCTCCTTTTTCATCCGGGCTTGGGACGTTTTTTTAAGGTAGATTACATTGACACCTAAAAGGTAACAATAGTTCATTAGTAAATGCAAAGTTTATATTTCGATGCTATTAATGTAAATATGGTTGCCACTTATTTGATTTAACGATCTAAAATCACATCATCCTATTATTAAATCTAGCGTATCGAACGTGATAGGAAATAAATCAAGAAAATATTCAATACGGATATAAATATTAATACATGAATAATATTAGGTTGATAACGAAAGTTAAAAACCTGAAACAAAAGAAAAAAAATCAGATCTATTGAAGACATTGTGTTGGATGTGAAAGAAATCTGCTGACTGATACTGCTCAAAGGGGAGAACAGGAAATAACCTATAATTAACAGCTGCTTACTCAACATTTAATCCCTGTATAACAATTTTTGTCACTTGTAACACTTCACATCAGATCATCTTCATGGATTTACTGCACTATTTACTATTTCATACCTTCTGCTTTTTAATGTTGAATAGCACAATAAAAGTTGAACAAAGTATGCTTTGTTAACTACATTTTTTATATTGTTTGGTGAAAGAGTAAACTAGAACCAGAGTTTGACCATCTGAATGTAGGAAACCTTCCGAAGCAACACTCAAATACAGCGGTATAACCGAATTTTTGATAGCCTACGAGTGAATCAAACAATTCTCGTCTCAAAGGTTTAGAGCATTTTAGTTCACCATTTCAACCACATTATAAAATTCGTCACTCAGTGACTGCGCGTTGCACTGTGTTGCACCCCAAATAATTTGGGAACGTGTCAACTCCTGGAAATCACATCTTTTCGACCTTGGAATTTAACACTTTTTTGCTCTTTTCTGGTGCGGAAATGTTGTTTTCCTACTTTCGGCTGATGTAGTTCGGTCCATAACTAAATGTAGTTTCAGTAAACCTTGACGGGTCTTCTTTGTCTGCAGACAAGTAGTAAATCACTGTTGTGACTGAGTTGTGCTGCAAGGAAGGGGGCTGTCTGTTTTGGAATTGCTGACAGATGTCTGACAGATATGCTGCTGCTATGTTTACTTTGCGCTCGGTATTGGAACTGTTCCTTTCTGCAGCTCGGTAAGGTCTAGACGAGGAAGCGACCGAGGAAATATTGGGGACTTTACCATAATATTCTGCAAATGTTCGGGTCCGCCGTGACTACATAACAGTGAAGAAACAGCAGATGCTTTGAGGAAACAGTTCAATTCACCGTGGACAGCACGCCAACGAAAAATGACCAAGATACAGGATGTGGACAGAAATACTGAAACACTAAGAACACAACGCATTACGGTGACTAATACGGTGTAGTAAAACCTCTGATATTCAAAACAGTTTCCAGTTTTCTCAGAGTAGATAAATACAGATCCTGTACGGTTTTGGAGGGATTTTGTACGGTTATTCCTGCAGAATAATGGCTAGTTATGGTGAGGAAGGGGATTTGAGATAGGGTAATTGTAGTGGCCAGGGGAGATGCACCAATCCATCCTCGTGCTCACAAAACCAGAAGTGGGTGATGCGAGCTGTATGAACAGGGGCCCTGTCGACTTGGAACACCGTAATACCACTGGGGAACACAACTGTACAATGGGATCGACCTGATCAGCCAAACTGATAACATAATCCTTCCAGAATGAGATTTTCACTCTGCAGCGGAGTGTGAGCTGATATGAACCTTCCTGGCAGATTAAAACTGTGTGCCAGGCCGAGACTCGAACCCGGGACCTTTGCCTTTCGCGGGCAAGTGCTCTACCAACTGAGCCAGCCAAAAACGACTCACGCCCCGTCCTCGCAGCTTTACTTCTGCCAGTACCTCGTCTCCTATCTTCCAAACTTTATAGAAGCTCTCCTGCAAAGGTCCCAAGTTCGAGTCTCGGCCTGGCACACAGTTTTAATATGCCAGGAAGTTTCATATCAGCGCACACTCCACTGCAGAGTGAAAATCTCATTCTGGAAACATCCCCAGGCTGTGGCTAAGCCATGTCAGCGCAATATCCTTTCTTTCAGGAGTGCTAGTTCTGCAAGGTTCGCAGGAGAGCTTCTGTAAAGCTTGGAAGTTAGGAGACGAGGTACTGGCAGAAGTAAAGCTGTGAGGACGGCGCGTGAGTCGTGCTTGGGAGGCTCAGTTGGTAGAGCACTTGCCCGCGAAAGGCAAAGGTCCCGAGTTCGAGTCTCGGCGTGGCACACAGTTTTAATATGCCAGGAAGTTTGAACATAATCCTTGACAGTAATGCGACCTTGGAGAGTAACCATGGCATCCATGGAAAACCAAGACATGGCTACAACTTCTTGGCAGCTTAAAACTGTGTGCTAGACCGAGACTCGAACTCGGGACAGCCCGCGAAAGGCAAAGATCCCGAGTTCGAGTCTCGGTCCGGCACACAGTTTTAATCTGCCAGGAAGTTTCATAACAGCGCACACTCCACGGCAGAATGAAAATCTCATTCTAGAAACATCCCCCAGGCTATGGCAAAGCCATGTCTCCATAATATCCTTTCTTCCAGGAGTTGGTTCAAATGGCTCTGAGCACTATGGTACTTAACTGCTGAGGTCATCAGTCCCCTAGAACTTAGAACTACTCAAACCTAACTAACCCAAGGACAACACACACATCCATGCCCGAGGCAGGATTCGAACCTGCGACCGTAGCGGTCGCACGGTTCCAGACTGTAGCGCCTAGAACCGCTCGGCCACCCCGGCAGGCTCTTCCAGGAGTGCTGGTTCTGCAGGTTCGCTGAACAGCTTGTGTGAAGTTTTGAAGGTAGGAGACGAGGTACTGGCAGAAATAAAGCTATGAGGACAGGGCGGGGGTCGTGCTTGGGTAGCTCAGTTGAGGCCGTCACGGTAGCTCAGCGTGTTCTGTCAGAGGGTTAGCTACCCTCAGTAAAAAAATGAAGTGAGTGAAAGGATCAACGTAGAACATGAAGGGGAGTCATCGGACGCCTGCCCCGAACGAATTCAACTAACAATATAGAACAAAATGAGATCAACAATCAAAAATAAGTCGGTAGAGCACTTGCCTGCGAAAGACAAAGGTCCCGAGTTCGAGTCTCTGTCTGGCACACAATTTTAATGTGCCAGGAAGTTTCATAACAGCGCGCACTTCGCTGCATAGTGAAAATCTCATTCACGATATGGCTGCTAAAATGATCACCGAACCCTCGCCATGTTTCACTCTTGGACGTACACTCGGCCAGAAGCTGGAAACAGATGATAGCAAGAGTTGCTGTCACGTCTTCGAATGAAGCAGTTGTATAACGATTAAATTCACCACATTGAGTGAATTATGGCGCTCTACGACAAGTTCTTTTGTTTAGAAAGAAGCGTATGGGGCCTGAAGATGCAATAATGAAACGCCGAAACTCGTTGCCTTCAGAACAAAATAAAATAACATCTTAAAGTACACGGCTGTTGGTGAATTTATTGACATTGACAATGAAAGGAAAGTAGTCAGACGAGGCACAAAAATCTATGTAATGGGAAAGGTAGACACTAAAATTATAACCACCGAATATAAAAAGAAATGGATTTAAATTAAGCGAAGGAACATGCTTGCATTGGAAGTGTATGTCGTGCTATGAATTATTTGTATGAGGTAAGCAAGGAATATGATTAATGCCTAGGCTATAGAGAAATTATTCAGTAGAACATATTTCCAGACATCCGAGAAACGGCTGTACTACCAGATTTTTCCAAAGGACAAATTGTGATGTCGCAAGAAGGAAACAGCTCTACTTATCTAATGCCAGGTGATGTAGTCATTACTTGCTATCGTAACTGGACAAATGTCAGAGAAGGCAATAGAAGATAGTAAGACGCTGAATGTCCACACCATTTTTGAAAACGTGGACGTTAAAGGCTTCGACTCTTTGTAAACCTAAATAAATAACTAGCTGCGGTGCAATATCAACGGAGTGCATTATCGAGAAAGGAGCAAGTGTTCCGAGGCATTTTATTTATCAAATGTTGATGCTACCTAACATGACTCGTAAAAGAGGTCATTGTTGACACAGTGACAACGTCAGTTACGATTGCGGCGGCAACATTTCTGTATTTGTACCGTGAACGTTTGCAAACCGATAGAAACAAAGTGCGTGGCCAGTTTTATTCGTGTTCCCTGTTACATCGCATCCATGGCCGATGTGGAGAAACCCTTCTTGCAGAAGAACTGAGGAACAATGTGCAACATTCGTAGGCGAATAATGGAATGTTATGATGTAAGGGATATTCAGATCGACCACACTTTGGCGCCGCCGAGAAGGCTCTCCTCTGAATTATTTTACGAATATTTCTGGGCATTCGTATCCTTTTTCAATTTTCCTCGTGACGTTTAACTATAGTACAATTATTCCTATTACAAAGCCAGAGTTGCGGGGAGCATGGTGGATAAATGAGATTCATGTTTCTGTACCCACTTTCCCTGGTAGAAATTCCATGGAACACATCAGGGATATCGGCAAGCTGCCGCTTCGTGTTCACAAACCACTTCCTCGTAATTTACACGAACTGTATGATCAGTGAGTGGACTCCAGGTGGTAACGACACCTGACCATATGACACAATTCACGACGAACTGGTGGGTCAAACTATTGTTACTTTCATAAAGGTGGTGATAATGTTCTTGCAGATCAGTACACGGGCAGCGATCCGTTATAATATTGTCTTGCGGTCCATAACGGCTCATTCAGGTTTGCAGCTTTGTGAGCTTAAACCTGAGTTTTGTCTCAAATTCTCGACTTAGCTTGAGTAGTGAGTCCGTGAACATTTTGTAAAACAAGTGAAATTAATGAGAACATTAACAAATTCTCTGATGTTTTGACCCCTGCAATGAACATAGGAATATGTACATATATTCACTATAAAAGTTCAGGGGTAACTCCTAACATCGTGCCGGACCTCCTTTTGCTCGACGTGGCGCAGCAGCCCGACATGATATGGACTCAACAAGCCGCCGGAAATCCCCTGCAGAAATGCTGAGCCACGCTGCCTCTGTAGCTATCCATAATTGCGAAAGCGTTACTGGTTCTCGAACTGATCTCTCAGGTATGTCCTATAAAGGTTCGATGGGATTCATATCGACCGACCTAGGTGGCCAAATCCTTCGCCGGAATTCTCCAGAATGTTCTTCAAACCAATCGAGATCTGTTGCGGCCGGTGTCATGGTGCACTGTCATCGATAAAACACTTCGTTTTTTGGGAACATAAAGTCCATAAATAACTGAAAATGCTCTCCAAGTAGCCGAACATAACAATTTACAGTCAGTGATCGGTTCAGCTGGACTAGAAGACCCAGCCCATTCCCTGTAAACACAACCTATACCGTTATGGAGCCTTTTACAATTTGGGTACACGGTTTCGTGGGTCAGCACCGCTCTCGAACTCTAGCATCAGCTTTTACCTACTGAAATCGGGGCTCATGTGACCAGGCAACGGTTTTCCAGTCGTCTAGGGTTTTGTCTGTACCCTCCCCCAATGGATCGATCGATTAATATCAACTATTATCCATGCCATGTTTGAGTCCATTACAGTCCGTTAGGGCCTTGTGTCGCGCAGGGCTAGCAACGCGCTTTGCAAATAATTTTGATGGGACCATTGGGGGAGGGTATACAGAAAACAGGTTTGGAATCTAGTAGTTGCAGTGGCGCGAAATAATTCGCGTCCACAATGCACAATAGGCTTCCTTAGAAGCTGACAATGAAAACGATTATACTTCCATTTCTGTGTTCGTAGTACGTGACTGCAAATTTTTTGTAGAAGACCCACTGTAATCGGTGTATGACGATTAAGATGCCAGATACCGTACCACGCAGCCTACTTTTAGCAAATAAAAACAAATATGCCTCGACCCAGAATCGAATCATCGTCCTTCTGATTGCCAACCCAAAACACTATTGACTGCACCAACTGCACAACATTACCAGACCGGCTGACAGAGGTAGTTACCGTATATGTGATCACAATGCTCTCAGACTGCCAATATTTAACATCCATTTATTGCTCGAAATACGAGCAGGGCGAAATTTTGTGACAGACATTTTTGTATTGCCAGTATGTGAGCAATCGCGCTGCAAAGTCCGAGTGCGCGAATTTTTCTTCGCCTTGTACGTGCATATTTCTATCTCATGACTGTTGTTTCCTGAGTGTAGAGTGTATGTCCATTTCCTCTTCTTTTGTTTTGGATAGTTGTTTTTCTTCGTTTCGGTTTAGCGCCAAACCAGATGTTTGCGTACCTTCATTCCAAATCTTTCTGCCTTGCTTTTCATTTTGCTAACAAAGTGATTTCCGAACACTGTGTGGTCATTGCATGCACGGAGATGGTTTTAGATGAACACGTCTCAGCGTCAGAAGCAGTTTCTTTTTCATCTCATTTGAAATCGCATCTACATAGCATACAAGCCGCAATATGAGACATATGTGACTCGCAGCACTAGTAGTTGTTTCTTTTCCTATTCCACTCTTAAATAAAATGATGTGAGTACAACGATGCGCATCCGTATGAACCCTCATTTCTGCTGCCTTTGCAGTCATTACAAGAAATGTACATTCGTGGCAGTAAATCTGACAAGTTTTCGCATTTCAGTACAAATGATGAAATGCCCTGACCTGTGCTTTTAGTTCTCCTCCTTCGTAGCACAGTCATGGTCTGACGCTGTTGCGTCGTTAGAGCCTGTGTAAAACAAATCAAACCATCGAGTAACGACACCTTAGTGAGAGGAAAACTGGTATATGCTTCTGTTAGAACTCCAATTTCTCTTGTGTTTGAGGTCCTTACGTGAGAAACTCGTATATGTTCATGGCTGAAAATCGTTCTCCAGTCACAAATATAAGTTCTGTATGTTTTTCAATATTGGAAAAGAACTCCTTCAAGCCTGTTAATTGTTTTGGTGTCTTCCTTTTGTCTGAGTGACTCGCTCAAAATCCATTGCTTTATATTTTTTGCTGTAAAATATGCTGTCTTGGGCGTTACGTTGCGTCATTTTACACCTTTTTCTTTCCCTTTCCTTTTTTTGTAAGCATTTGAAGCCATGTACCTAAAAAAACCTACTAAGTGCCTGTGTCACGAAGAATCAACGATGTATTGTGTGTAAAAGGTAAGAATGGAAAAAATTTGTGTCATCAGCCGGCCAAGAGGGCTACTAGACGTTAGTTAGGTTATCATCTGTAGGCAGCAACGAGAAGCGTGTGACCCTATGGCAGTACAGCTTGGGGTGAAGTGGCGGTCGCTGTCTCAGCGCCTCAGCCAGCCGCTGTGACGGAGCGGTTCTAGGCGCTTCAGTCCGGAACCGTGCTGCTGCTACGGTCGCAAACTCGAATCCTGCCTCGAGCATGGATGTGTTTGATGTCCTTAGGTTAGTTAAGTTTAAGTAGTTATAGATCTATGGGACTGATGACCGCAATTGTTAAGTCCCATAGTGCTTAGAGCCATTTCAACAGTTCTCAGCGCACCGGATGCCTACAACAGCACACTGACTGACACACTGAGCCACTAGCCTCAATCAATCTGCAATGCTGTTGGTATCTAGCGGTCGCTGGACCTGTAGGCATGAGGCAGGTGTGGAGCCTTGAGTTTCCATAGTATTCGTCTCAAAATGCTGGATATAAGAACCCACTTGTAAACATTTTTCATAATATGCATTGTTTTGAGATGTTCAGATGTCTCTAAGCACTATGGGACTTAACATCTGGGGTCATCAGTCCCCTAGACTTGTTGTTTGTTGTTGGGGTCTTCAGTCCTGAGACTGGTTTGATGCAGCTCTCCATGCTACTCTATCCTGTGCAAGCTTCTCCATCTCCGAGTACCTACAGCAACCTACATCCTTCTGAATCTGCTTAGTGTACTCATCTCTTGCTCTTCCTCAACGATTTTTTCCCTCCACGCTGCCCTCCAATACTAAATTGGTGATCCCTTGATGCCTCAGAACATGTTCTACCAACCGATCCCTTCTTCTAGTCAAGTTGTGCCACAAACTCCTCTTCTCCCCAATCCTCTTCAATACCTCCTCATTAGTTATGTGATCTACCCATCTAAACTTCAGCATTCTTCTGTAGCACCATATTTCGAAATCTTCTATTCTCTTCTTGTTCAAACTATTCATCGTCCACGTTTCACTTCCATACATGGCTACACTCCATACAAATACTTTCAGAAACGATGTCCTAACAGTTAAATCAATACTCGATGTTAACAAATTTCGCTTCTTCAGAAACACTTTCCTTGCCATTGCCAGTCTACATTTTATATCCTTTCTACTTCGACCATCATCAGTTATTTTGCTCCCAAACAGCAAAACTCCTTTACTATTGTAAGTGTCTCATTTCCTAATCTGATTCCCTGAGTATCACCCGATTTAATTCGACTACATTCCATTATCCTTGTTTTGCTTTTGTTGATGTTCATCTTATACCCTCCTTTCAAGACACTGTCCATTCCGTTCAACTGCCCTTCCAAGTCCTTTGCTGTCTCTGACAGAATTACAATGTCATCGGCGAACCTCAAAGTTTTTATTTCTTTCTCCATGGATTTTAATACCTACTCCGAACTTTTCTTTTGTTTCCTTTACTGTTTGCTCAATATATTCCAGTCAACATTCTCAAAAGCTTTCTCTAAGTCTACAAATGCTAGAAATGTAGGTTTGCCTTTCCTTAATCTTTCTTCTAAGATAAGTCGTAGGGTCAGTATTGCCTCACGTGTTCCAACATTTCTACGGAATCCAAACTGATCTTCCCCGAGGTCGGCTTCTACCAGTTTTTCCATTCGTCTGTAGAGATTCGCGTCAGTATTTTGCAGCTGTGACTTATTAAACTGATAGTTCGGTAATTTTCACATCTGTTAACACCTGCTTTCTTTGGGGTTGGAATTATTATATCCTTCTTGAAGTCTGAGGGAATTTCGCCTGTCTCACACATTTTGCTCACCAGATGGTACAGTTTTGCCTGGACTGGCTCTCCCAAGGCCGTCATTAGTTCCAATGGAATGTTGTCTGCTCCCGGGGCTTTGTTTCGACTTAGGTCCTTCAGTGCTCTGTCAAACTCGTCACGCAGTATCATGTCTCCCATTTCATCTTCATCTACATCCTCTTATATTTCCATAATATTGTCCTCAAGTACATCGCCTTTGCATAGACCCTCTATAAACTCCTTCCACCTTTCTGCTTTCCCTTCTTTGCTTAGAACTGGGTTCCCATCTGAGCTCTTGATATTCATGCAAGTGATTCTCCTTTCTGCAAAGGTATCTTTAATTTTCCTGTAGGCAGTATCTATCTTACCCCTCGTGAGATAAGCCTCTACATCCTTACATTTGTCCTCTAGCCATCCCTGCTTAGCCATTTTGCACTTCCTGTCGATCTCATGTTTGAAACGTTTGTATTCCTTTTTGCCTGCTTCAGTTACTGCATTTTTATATTTTCTCCTTTCATCAATTAAATTCAGTAGCTCTTCTGTCACCCAAGGATTTCTATTAGCCCTCGTCTTTTTACCTACTTGATCTTCTGCTGCCTTCACTACTTCATCCCTCAGGACTACCCATTCTTCTTCTACTGTATTTCTTTCCCACATTCCTGTCAATTGTTCCCTTATGCTCTCCCTGAAACTCTGTACAACCTCTGGTTCTTTCAGTTTATATAGGTCCCATCTCCTTAAATTCCCACCTTTTTGCAGTTTCTTCAGTTTTAATCTATAGTTCATAACCAATAGATTGACGTCAGAGTCCATATTGCCCCTGGAAATGTCTACAATTTAATATCTGATTTCTACATCTCTGTCCTACCATTATATAATCTATCTGAAACCTTTTAGTACCTCCAGGGTTCTTCCATGTATACAACCTTCTTTCATGATTCTTGAACCAAGTGTTAGCTATGATTAAGTTATGCTCTGTGCAAAATTCTAGCAGGCGCCTTCCTCTGTCATTTCTTAGCCCCAATCCATATTCACCTACTACGTTCCCTTCTCTTCTTTTTCCTACTGTCGAATTCTAGTCACCCATGACTATTAAATTTTCGTCTCCCTTCACTATCTGAATAATTTCTTTTATCTCATCACACATTTCATCAATTTCTTCATGATCTGCAGAGCTAGTTGGCATATAAACTTGTACTACTGTAGTGGGCATAGGCTTCGTGTCTATCGTGGCCACAATAATGCGTTCACTATGATGTTTGTAGTAGCTTACCCGCACTCCTATTTCTTTGTTCATTATTAAACCTACTCCTGCATTACCCCTATCTGATTTTGTATTTATAACCCTGTATTCATCTGATCAAACGTCTTTTTCCTCCTGCCACCGAACTTCACTAATTCCCACTATATCTAACTTTAACCTATCCATTTCCCTTTTTAAATTTTCTCACCTACCTCCCCGTTAAGGGATCTGACATTCCACGCTCCGATCCATAGAACGTCAGTTTTCTTTCTGATTATAACGACGTTCAAAAATGGTTCAAATGGCACTGAGCACTATGGGACTTAACATCTATGGTCATCAGTCCCCTAGAACTTAGAACTACTTAAACCTAACTAACCTAAGGACATCACACAACACCCAGTCGATAACGACGTCCTCCTGAGCAGTCCCCGCCCGGAGATCCAAATGGTGGACTATATTACTTCCGGAATATTTTACCCAAGACGACGCCATCAACATTTAATCACACGGGAAAAATTATGGCTGTAGTTTCCCCTTGCTTTCAGCCGTTCGCAGTACCAGCACAGCAAGGCCGTTTTCATTAGTGTTACAAGGCCAGATCAGTCAATCATCCAGACTGTTGACCCTGCGAGTACTGAAAAGGCTGCTGCCCCTCTTCAGGAACTACACGTTTGTCTGGCCTCTTAACAGATACCCCTCCGTTGTGGTTGCACTTACGGTACGGCTGTCTGTGTCTTTGAGGCACGCAAATCTCCCAACCAACGGCAAGGTCCATGGTTAATGGGTTGGGGGGGGGGGAGGGGGGTGGCTAGACTTAGATAGACTTAGAACTACTTAAACCGAACGACATCACACACATCCATGCCCGAGGCAGGATTTGAACCTGCGACCGTAGCAGCAGCGCGATTCCGGACTGAAGCTCCTAGAACCGCTCGGCCATGGCGGCCGGCATGCATTGTTTTCCCGTCATCCTCATTTACCAGTATTTTGTTGACGGTCATGACTTGATTGTAAATAGGTATAAGCGTGTTTTGCTCTCAAACCTGGTGTATATATAACTTTAAGCATTTTTGATGGCGAGGGCCAGCGGATGTAGCTGAGCTCAGTTTGTTTAGCTGTCATTAATCCCACATAACAACTTCTTTGTAATGAATTTTATAGACATGGAGACAGAACTTTTTTTCTTGCTTCATAAGCCATCGAACATGTTTCAGCATACTAGCTGTCCAGCATCTCAGTTATTGGATGCTTTAAACATATACACTGCGTTGGGCTTTGGGATGTTAGATTCAACATATGATACCCCAATATGTTGACAATGTATCCACTGCTACTGCACTGCTGAAGATGTCGATGTGTTTCGGGATGGACTGAGTCAGTTACAATATCTAATGTTGAATTTCCCGCTATTTTGCAGTTAGGTTAGGTTTCTAAATTTACGAGTAGAACACAAGAAACTGACAACCAAGAAGCATGCATCTATATACCTCCAGTCCACCATGTTGGATTCTGACATCATAGGGGAAGGAAAATCTCAGTAAATCTGACAGCGACGCAAGCTGCACCCACATTGTAAGGTTCTCCATCTTGGATTATGGCGTCATAGGACTGTGCCCTTATTCTCTAGGACTGGCGATCTTCGATTTTTTAATTTATTACTGATTCGAAAATTGCCCATCTTTAATTCTGACATCATAGAGGCTGGCGTCTTGGATTTTATACTTAGGTCAAATTGATCATGTGCAGATGCTCGTTTACTATCCAGATCGATAATGTCCTCCAAGTTACTTCTAAAAAGGCGGCATACATGTGTGTTGAAATGTTCTCTGGGTCCGTACAAGTCATAATTTGTAGGTAGCGGTCATCAGGTGATTGTGCTGACACAGATCAATGTTATGTGTCTTAGATAAGCATGTGAATATTTGAATGACAGTTTAAATTTGAAAATACCCTTGAGCGTGTGCACAAGCTGTATTGTCCCGTTAATGAATGGATACACAGCGTAATCTACTTAAATGTTCAGTGAATGTAAATTTACTGTTACGTTGATTGAAAAGTAGGCTGTATGTAGTAGTGAATTCCTATGGTCCAGTTACTACAGCGAAACAAGTTTCTTATAAAAAAAAAAAAAAGGATCTGTGCAAATCATGAAGGTGTTGAAAAACTTTGTTTGAGCTATTTGCATAAGCAACTTATAGCTTTGTTTCCGTGAATGAAGGAAAAATTACGAAAACTCGAATGACTCATCACAAAAGTAGGGCATTATATTACTAAATGAATGCTGCAGCAAATTAACAAATGCTGCAGCAAATTAACAAGTTCAGAGCAGTAACTCATTTCCATCAACTTTACGCAGTGAACAGCAGGTCCTTAAATGTTCATCGCCCGAAATTTTCGTTGATACACGACCAAGATACGGGAGGAGAACTGGAAGGGAAAGAAGTGCTACTCCAACCCCCTTGAGGTGTGCTCTACACAAAAGGCCTGGCTTGCGTAAGTGGCAAGCAATCAGGTATGTGCTTCTCAGAGCTTGTCACTAAAGAGAGCCTTTGCAGTTAACACTTGAATGTGTTCTTTTGACTGCTGGTCAATAGGGTACTGTTCTGTCCATGGATAAGACTCGTTTACTTTTCAGAGGGACAGCAAACGTTATTTCTGATGCACCACTAAGTTGCAAACTATTATCTTGTGTAAATCTGTTACAGATGCTCGATGAAGCTCAAGATAGATCGGGGCTGGTGTTTAAGCTCTTCTCTACCTACTAAAGTTTTCCTGATACGCATACTTGTAAAAATTACTCCAAATGCTTCAATGTGTTCAGGGTCCTCCTACGCTTCTCCGTCCTGTTAAATTTGTGTAGTTCTGTTGGCTATCTAGTGTTATGTGATCTTTCTGCACTCTTCTCTACTCTTGTTACATTTCATTTAGAGGCATTAGTCCACATTCCGTTCATTCAGTGCTTACATCCGTATTTCGTTTAGGGCTTGCCTTTGTGAGTCGCTCTACGTATCTGAGTAAAGTCATTACCTCTCTCTGCGTACCCAGTTTTGTGTTACCCACGATTGACTTTCATGCATTAAAGCTGAGAATAACGATCTTTTATTAAATTTTAGCAGTGTTTCTCTCCTACATCTACATGATTACTCTACAATTCAGAATTAAGCGCCTGGCAGAGGTTTCATCGAACTACTTTTAAGCTATTTCTCTACCGTATCACCAAAGACGAGCGCGCGGAAAAAACGAACACTTCAGACTTTCCGTGCGACCTCCGATTTCCCTTATTTTATTATGATGACCATTTCTCCCTCAGTAGAAGAGCGCTACAAAAATATTATCACATTCAGAGGAGAAAGGTGGTGATTGAAAGAAGACCCTACCACAACGAAGGACGCCTTTGTTTTAACGATTGCCAGCTCAATTCGTGTATCGTATCCGTGGCACTCTCCCCCCAGTTTCGCTGTAATACGAAACGAGCTACCCTTCTTAGAACTTTTTCGGTGTCATCCGTCAATCCCATCTGATGCAGACATCACACCGCGCAGCAAATGCTCCAGAAGAGGACGCACAGGCGTAGTATAGGGAGTATCTTGCATTTCCTAAGTATTCTTCCAATAAATCGTAGTTCTGGTTCGCATTCCCCACAACATTATTTATGTCATCATTCCAAGTTATCCATAATTGTAATACCTAAGTATTTAGTTGAATTCACAGCCTTTAGATTTGTGGGTGACTTCTAACATTTGTCATTATTTAGAGTCAGTTTCGAGTTTCCACACTATTCGGATATATTGTCTAAATCATTTATCAATTGGTTCTGATCATCTGATGACTTTACAAGTCGGTAAATAACAGCATCATCTGCCAACAATCTAAGAGGGCTGCTCATGTTGCCTCCTACACGATAAATCTTTTGTACGCATCAGGAACAGCAGAGGGTCTATAACTCTTTCTTCGGGAACGCCAGATATTATTTCTGTTTTACTCAATGACGTTTCATCAGTTACTACCAGCTGTGACCCTTCTGACAAGAAATGACGGATCCAGTCGCACTGCTCAGACGCTACTCCATGGGCAAGCAATTTGATTCGGAGTCGCTTGAAAGGAACGGTGTAGAAAGCTCCATGTAAATCTAAAAATAAGGATCAATTTTAAATCCCCTGTCAATAGCTCTCGTTCCTTCCTTAGAATAAAGAACTGTTCCACAAGAATTATATGTTCTGAATCCGAGTTGGCTATTTGTTAATAAATCGTTTTCTTCGACGTAATTCACACTGCTCGAAAACAGTATACGTTCCGAAATCCTACTACAAATCGAACTTAGTGATATGGGTACGTGATTCATGTGTTGGTCCTGTTTTCTCTCTTGAGTATTGGTGCGACCCAAGCAACTTTCCAGCCTTGAGGTACGGATCTTTCGACGAGCTAGCGGTTGCGTATATTGCTAACTGTGGAGCAACTATATTACATATTCTGAACGGAACTTAACTAGTATACGATCCAGATAAGAGACCTTGCCTTGATTAAGTCATATAAGCTGCTTCGTTATATCAAGGATATCTACATCGAAGGCAGTTGTTCTTGGTTCAAATTATGGAATATTTACTTCGTCTTCTTTGGTCAAGGAATTGCGGAAAACTGTGTTTAGTAACTCTGCCTTAGTGGCACTGTCGTCAGTAACATTACCATTGCTATCGCGCAGTGAAGGTAGTAATTGAGCCTTGAAACTGGTGTAGTTTACGTACAACCAGAATCCCTTTGGATTTTCTGCCGGATTTCAAAACAGAGTTTCGTTGTGGAAACTATTAGGAGCAACTCGCATTGAAGTTCATGCTAAGTTTCGAGCTTCTGTGAAACTTCACCCATCTTGGGTTCAAATGGTTCAAATGGCTCTGAGCACTATGGGACGCAACTGCTGTGGTCATCAGTCACCTAGAACTTAGAACTACTTAAACCTAACTAACCTAAGGACATCACACACACCCATGCCCGAGGCAGGATTCGAACCTGCGCGGCTCCGGACTGGAGCGCCTAGAACCGCTCGACCACCGCGGCCGGTCACCCATCTTGGGGATTTTTCTTTCTTTTAAATCTGGCATGCTTTTTTCGTTGCTTCTGATGTGGTGGTGGTTAGTGTTTAACGTCCCGTCGACAACGAGGTCATTAGAGACGGAGCGCAACCTCGGGTTAGGGAAGGATTGGGAAGGAAATCGACCGTGCCCTTTCAAAGGAACCATCCCGGCATTTGCCTTAAATGATTTAGGGAAATCACGGAAAACCTAAATCAGGATGGCCGGAGACGGGATTGAACCGTCGTCCTCCCGAATGCGAGTCCAGTGTGCTAACCATTGCGCCACCTCGCTCGGTCGTTGCTTCTGAAATAGTGTTCCAATCTGTATTGTATACCATGGAGATCAATGCCATCTCTTCTTAAGTTATTTGGTATACATCTCCCACTTTCCGGCTATACTATTTCTTTGAATTTAAACCACTTCTGGTCCACGCTTACGCAGTCGCGCTGGAAGGAGTCTCTTAAGAAAGCGCCAAGCAAACATTTATCCACATTTTGAAAATAGATATGTTTTGCGTGTATATTTGGTGGACTTAAATGTTACGGTATTTAGTCTTACTACAACGACCTTGGGGTGACTAACCCCTGTATCCGTGATGAAGCTCGCTACCTGCTCAGGATTATTTGTTGCTAAGAAGTCAAATATGTTTTCGGAACCTTTTACGAATCGTGTGAGGTCGTGAACTTTCTAAATAATTTCTGTATGATTTCGGACATTGTTTTATGTATAGTACCGATTTTAAACATTTTCCTCAACATATCGATGGTAGACAGAAGTCTATAACTGTACGAGTGGTGTATTTATTTAAAATGAGACTAAAGTTCTCTTTGATCTGTTCAGCAACTGCATCATCAGGGTCGGGGGTCGATAAACGGAAGCAGTCAATAATTTATTCCGGTTTTAAAGTATAACCGCTACCCATGCTAACTCACAGGAACTATCTACTTCAGTTTCACTACAAGGTAAACTACTTCTGACAGCAATATACGCCCCACCACCAGCTGTATTTAATCCGTCCTTTCTGAACACGGTTAGGTACTATGTAAGAATTTCGGCTGAACTTATCTCTGATGTTAACCAGCTTTCAGTACCTGTAACGATTTGAGCTTCAGCGCTTTCTATTAGCATTTCGAGCACTGGTTCTTTCCCAACACAGCTACGACAGTTAACAGTTACAATATCGGCTGTTGCAAGGTCTATCCTCGTCCTGTCTACGTTCTGCACCATTTTAGACAGCAGTTTCTGTAGTTTCCCGAAAACCTCTAACTTAAAAAACTGCTTAGTCGCCTAACATGTAACAGTTCCCCTTTAAGATTCGTCTGTTAGTGACATTACTTAGGATAAATTCCTCTGTCTTGTGCTAAGAATCAATCATATTCACGTGATATATTGCATCCTAAGTACTTAATATGTGTTTCTTGATCTACAGTGCCTGAAAAAAGGTGTGAAGCATTCAGAAGAAATTGTCGAGGTCAGTTTAACTTTGTGCTCTTATACGCCATAGATGGGTATGGTAGTGTTCAGAGCTGCCATTTTCTTTGACAGATAGAACAGCCACAGGGTGCATTGGAGTTGTTCGTGTACAGTGTTTGTGACAGGCCTGGTAGGGCGTATGAGGGGCGGGAACTGCGTCAGTGTTGAGTGCTCAGCGCCATGGGCACGGGGATACTGCGTACGCGTTGAGAGAGCATTCTCATCGTCTGACAGAGTTTGTGCGTCTCCATTTGGCCGAGTGGTCGAAGCGTGCAATATCGAGGTCTATGGGGCATTCTAAGGTGACAGTGTCCCAGTGTTGGACTGCATGGGAACGTGAGGTCATGAAAACTCGTAGTCAAAGGCGTGGTCCACCACGTGTGACCACCGCAGGAGAAGGTCGCCATCTTGTGAACCAAGCCCATCGCAGCCCTTTCTCATTCAAGAAAAGGTAATACACTTCCTACGACGTTCCGTGTGTTTCTGCACTTTTGCCCATAGACTAATAACAACCCACTCGTAGGCTGCCGTTAACACCACAACACAGACATGGACGATAAATACACTCCTGGAAATGGAAAAAAGAACACATTGACACCGGTGTGTCAGACCCACCATACTTGCTCCGGACACTGCGAGAGGGCTGTACAAGCAATGATCACACGCACGGCACAGCGTACACACCAGGAACCGCGGTGTTGGCCGTCGAATGGCGCTAGCTGCGCAGCATTTGTGCACCGCCGCCGTCAGTGTCAGCCAGTTTGCCGTGGCATACGGAGCTCCATCGCAGTCTTTAACACTGGTAGCATGCCGCGACAGCGTGGACGTGAACCGTATGTGCAGTTGACGGACTTTGAGCGAGGGCGTATAGTGGGCATGCGGGAGGCCGGGAGGACGTACCGCCGAATTGCTCAACACGTGGGGCGTGAGGTCTCCACAGTACATCGATGTTGTCGCCAGTGGTCGGCGGAAGGTGCACGTGCCCGTCGACCTGGGACCGGACCGCAGCGACGCACGGATGCACGCCAAGACCGTAGCATCCTACGCAGTGCCGTAGGGGACCGCACCGCCACTTCCCGGCAAATTAGGGACACTGTTGCTCCTGGGGTATCGGCTAGGACCATTCGCAACCGTCTCCATGAAGCTGGGCTACGGTCCCGCACACCGTTAGGCCGTCTTCCGCGTCGCGACAGGCGTGAATGGAGGGACGAATGGAGACGTGTCGTCTTCAGCGATGAGAGTCGCTTCTGCCTTGGTGCCAATGATGGTCGTATGCGTGTTTGGCGCCGTGCAGGTGAGCGCCACAATCAGGACTGCATACGACCGAGGCACACAGGGCCAACACCCGGCATCATGGTGTGGGGAGCGATCTCCTACACTGGCCGTACACCTCTGGTGATCGTCGAGGGGACACTGAATAGTGCACGGTACATCCAAACCATCATCGAACCCATCGTTCTACCATTCCTAGACCGGCAAGGGAACTTGCTGTTCCAACAGGACAATGCACGTCCGCATGTATCCCGTGCCACCCAACGTGCTCTAGAAGGTGTAAGTCAACTACCCTGGCCAGCAAGATCTCCGGATCTGTCCCCCATTGAGCATGTTTGGGACTGGATGAAGCGTCGTCTCACGCGGTCTGCACGTCCAGCACGAACGCTGGTCCAACTGAGGCGCCAGGTGGAAATGGCATGGCAAGCCGTTCCACAGGACTACATCCAGCATCTCTACGATCGTCTCCATGGGAGAATAGCAGCCTGCATTGCTGAGAAAGGTGGATATACACTGTGCTAGTGCCGACATTGTGCATGCTCTGTTGCCTGTGTCTATGTGCCTGTGGTTCTGTCAGTGTGATCATGTAATGTATCTGACCCCAGGAATGTGTCAATAAAGTTTCCCCTTCCTGGGACAATGAATTCACGGTGTTCTTATTTCAATTTCCAGGAGTGTAGTTTAGACAAGAAGAAAATAGAAGCTTTCGAAATGTGGTGCTACAGAAGAATGCTGAAGATTAGACGGGTAGATCACAAAACTAATGAGGAAGTATTGAATAGGATTGGGGAGAAGAGAAGTTTGTGTCAGAACTTGACCAGAAGAAGGGATCGGTTGGCAGGAAATGTTCTGAGGCATCAAGGGATCACCAATTTAGTATTGGAGGGCAGCGTGGAGGGAAAAAATCGTTGACGGAGAGCAAGAGATGAATACACTAAGCAAATTCAGAAGGATGTAGGTTCCAGTAGGTACTGGGAGATGAAGAAGCTTGCACAGGATAGAGTAACATGGAGAATTGCTTCAAACCAGTCTCAGGACTGACGACCACAACAACAACAACAACAATGACCAGGAAGCAGGGCTGCTGATTAATGGCGTCGAATCGTGTTCAGCGTTGGATCGTAGGTTTGCACTACACAGGTCGGATATGATTTTGTGTCACGGCTCTTAGTGATGGAGGGAAGTAACGGCGCAACGACATGTCACGAGCATCTTGCGACCTCACACGTTACACGTTAGGCAACAGGACTGTGGTGCCATATTTCAACAGGACAATCCTCGTCCACACACGGCAGTTATCTCTATGAATGTCTGATCGATGGTGAGGTAGTGCAGTGGACAGCGGCGGAGCAGTTACAATAGCTGTGCGCCAGTTCTCCTCAGGAGAGGAAAAAACGGCCTTATGACACCCTTGCCAACCAAATCAGTCCATGAATCCAGGCCAGACGGATGCAACTTCATACTGAAGTGAGCACATCCTGCCGAGTTCAAAAAATGGTTCAAATGGCTCTGAGCACTATGGGACTTAACATCTATGCCCATCAGTCCCCTAGAACTTAGAACTACTTAAACCTAACTAACCTAAACACATCACACAACACCCAGTCATCACGAGGCAGAGAAACCTGCCAAGTTCCTTGTAAATTTGACTCGATTTTGTAATCACTAAAATAACATTACGTAGCCTCTCAACTCGTGAAGTTTCATTTCGTCTCCCCCTCCCCTTGTGGATGCTTCACTTTTTTTTAGAAAGACATCACTTTTATCGCAGTAACCCTCTTTGTGTTAAAGGGAACGGATTTTCGTCCGTTACTATTTTTCACTGGTCAAGTCATGCCATGAATATTGAGTGTTGTGACCTTGAAAACTGTTTGCTCTCGAGCCACTTAGCACACTGGCGATATTTATGGTGCTTACTCCTCAAACCTTCCCTAACAGAAAGTCAGAGATGTTTCCTATCTCGCATGACCTGCTTCTGGCCAATTGAATGAACGAATATTTTAAATCTCAAGCAGTGTGTTGAACACAAATTTCCATCTCTCCAGTAATAAATAATAGTTTCAAAATGTGAATGAATAGGATCCTCACTCTATAATGATATGCTGAAATATGTTTTCACTGATTTGATTAACCAGTGCAGTTTTCTTGGCTCGATGACATACTAATTAAAGAACCAGGAATTCATGGGCTACAGTTGCTATCCCGAACTTCGTTTGCATAAGGTTCGACTATTGTACCAAATTGATCGAAACGGTTATGACAGGAAAAAACATACAAATATACCTTTGGATACGTGTACCATTATCTGTTCACATATCTTTTAAGACTGGACAATGTTTATTCAAAGTTTTTGATGTGTACTGCTTCGTCAGTATAGGAGCAGCTCAGCTCACTGTCGACGTCGCAAAACTGAACAGTTTATAATATTCACAGGATGAATGCTTTGAATATTTGACAGTCAGCTTCTCTTCGCTGTCACCATTGCAAATAAAACGAGAGAGCTGTTCACCATTTTCTGTGTGACAACAGTTCAGTTATGTTCTCAGACGGAATTGTGAAATATTGTTCTCGATTAGTTTAGTGTGAAGCAACTGTAGCAGCAGTGACCTTCTCACCCTGAAATTAACAGGACACTCAGAACTTTTTGTGGCTTTAGAACAGGTTTATTCACGAATGACGAATATATTAAATAACATATAATTTTACAATGGTAATTTTGTTGATGTTTAAGTGCTATATGTATTATGAATAATGATAAATGGCATAAATGAATGTCATGATGTAAAGGCTCATCAACAAATGAAAAATGATTGGAAGAACAAAGAAAATGACGGAGAAAAGTACAGGGAAGATGAGGATGTAGAAAGTGACTAAAGGAAAAAATATGGTCATTAGTTCAACAAATCAAAATAGCGAGCACCTGAAACGTTTGTAATGTCTCTATAAACCTTTAAAGCCATTATGCTTTAACAGTGTCTTTGTTCTCAGGTCGAGTGGCAGTGACAATTTTACACAGAGTTCTAACGTTCTTATAATCCGTGCATAATATAAATTTAGGAAACAAAGTAAGCTCAATACAATATGTATCTTCCTACAAAATAACAAGATAGTTATTTTCACAGATTTTTTATTAAATTTGTTCCTTTAAAATCACCCGAATACAAAGATGTTGATTGGACAAGGATTTCAGTAGTCGAGTGTTGACAGGTACATTTTCCATGAAGTCCTCATCTGAGGGGAAAAAGGAAATGTTTGCACCTGCTGGAAATACATTTAGTTTATGCTCATATTTAATATGGAACATTTCTTACGATGCAGAGGCTGCATCTAGCTTGAACTGAGGAGAATGAGCGCGAATAGTGGTCTGTGCTCCTTCGATGAGTTTCTGCGTGAGTGATGTATTTAAGCGGCTTCTCCCTCCTCTTCCTCCTCAGCGCTGGCGGTAAGCATGGTGATCAGCTTCTGGGTGTTGATGAAGCCCTTCTCGTCGATCTCCATTTGCTCATAGGCGTCGTCTACCTCATCCGCGCTGAACTTGTCTCCGAAGGTCATCAGGAGTTGTCTCAGCCTGTGGAGCAACCAAGAGTAATCATGCGTGTGCCTTGGTAAGCAAAGTAGGCTCATAAAAGCGTCAGTCAGTGGGAGAGAATAGCTGCTTGGAACATGTTGGCAGCTACAAGAAATAATAGCTTTCCTAACGTGTTAACTGCACAATATCCATCCTTATTAGTTAGCAACAGAAGCTGACACTCGAAAAATGGAAATGAAGGAACAGCGAGTTGAATGGAAAGATAATTGTTGTCGTATTTAGAGCCCGCCGGGGTGGCCGAGCGGTTCTAGGAGCTACAGTCTGGAACTGTACGACCGATACGGTAGCAGGTTCGAATCCTGCCTCGGGCATGGATGTGTGTGATGTCCTTAGGTTAGTTAGGTTTAAGTAGTTCTAAGTTCTAGGGGACTGATGACTTCAGAAGTTAAGTCCCATAGTGCTCAGAGCCATTTTTTTGTAGTATTTAACGATATTAAATGCCCATTGCTAAAGATTTTGTTCCTTTGTTAAAGACAAGAAAAGTGTGGAGCAAGTTCTTATTTAGTGACATAACTGACAACACGAAGTCTGTTTGAACACCACTTTCAGAAACTCGTTGTAAGGCACTCGTTTTTTGGTGACAGTTAATTTTTTCTTTTAAGAGGAGAAATGGTTGCTTCACTTTCGTCAGATGTTAAGGAAATGCAAGTAGCTGGCTATTGGTGAAAGTATTAAATGACAAATAAATAATAGTGTACAATTTCTTAAGGTCACTGTGATTTATGTATGCGAAAGAAAAAGGAAAGACTATACGTTAACAGAAGGTATACGACTCTACGTACATTTCATTAATTATTTCAGAACACAGAAAGAACTTTTTACAACAAACTTGACTTTGTAAGTCAGTTAAAAAACGAGTTATAATGGCACGCAATTTGTTTGGACTGGAAAGTATTGGAATAGGCCTATAGATAAGGAAATGGGAGAAACAGAAAGCACTAGAGCCTCTGTTAAAAGATAAAATATTTTAAAAGTGGAATCATTTTGTTTTTTCAATTTTAAGCTGACAGTTATAAATTTTTCTCTCGTACGAAAAAATGAACCTTCAGTTTATTTAATAGAAAAGAAGTGCCAATTTCACGCGGATCTCGGAAGTACATTCACTGACAAAAACGTTAAGTCCCTGGAAGGAATGTTCCGAGGTAGACGCAGTATCGTACACGTGCATGCCCTCAGCCTGTGCATGCCCTCAGCGTGCATGCAAATCATTAGAGTTCTACCGCTCTTAAGTCTCGAACACCCACTAGAATGCCTTAGTCTCTCCACCATATGGTCGTGTTATCAGAACTTAAAGGGTATTGCATGATCTGCCGTCGTGTGAGCTACGAGTACGCCAGATGATTAGTTATCATTGTGCACAGCCACGAAGAATAGCTGCATTTTGGTGAGATAACGTTACTAGCACAGTGTTAGAAAAGGCCGACACTGTGGGACTGAATCTGGCCTGCCGATCGAAGAATGCGATGCACCGGCATGTGTAGAGTCTGGGCGTAACACTGGTTGGTCCACTATTGAACTGAATGGTTTGTTGCGAAAACCAAATGCCTCGTCAAAATTTTGGTCCGTCATGACTGACGACACCAGGGAGGGGGGAATCGTCGTCCAAGCGCATCGTAATTCCTTCACATCTGCGCCTGCTGTCCGGCTAGAAATAAAGGACTTACAACACCCCATCTTACCCCGCAACATTGCTTGGAGACCAGCAGAAGCTGGGCTAATGAATCGCCGTCTCATTGGTAGACTGCAATTAACACCATCAGTTGGACGGCCGTCGGGTGGCTACACATTATTTTCATCGATGGATCTAAAACCTCGTCTCAGCATTGTCTGCGCCTATGGTGACACTGAGCCAAGACGACACATTCTGCTGATGTTGTAGACAGACTGTCTGTGTTATTCCCAGTGTTGTGATGTGAGGAACCATCGGGTATGATTCCAGGTGTCCTCTGATAGTGGTCAGGTAAAACTGACGGCATAGTGACACGTTACCGAAGTCGTGCAGCCTCATATGTAGACACTATCCTTGTGCCATCTTTAAAACAGGACAACTTTCGTCCCACATGATGTTGACTGTTGACGTACTTCTTTGGCCAGGAAAATCCATCGACATGTACCCCGCTCGCCCCCTCCCCTCCGTCCCCACTACAAACTATGATGTCAACTCCATCCCGGTGCCAATATCCAGAACGCAGAGGGCCCATTACAACTGCCGGTTTAATTACCTCAGGAGAGGATACATTAACAGTATGACATCCTTCCCAAGAGAATCAGTGCACGTATTCATGACAGACTGCAACATTCTAGCGACAAGAGGCCAGCAGTGTACTCGTACTTCTGATTTCGTTGTTCATTGAACTTTATTCTGTCATCAATGAAATAAAATCACGTAGTTTCTCAACGTGAGAAGTTTATTTTGACTTCCTTCTAGTTATTTAACGTTTTTTGTCAGTGAGACTATGTGTTCCAATTCTTGTTGGTGATACATTTTTCAGAATAAAATTAATCCTCCGCTTTTGATTAAGGAAAACAGGAGGCTTTCCTTGGTTGTGAGAAATTGTGGAACTGGAAGTGCTCTCCCAAATATTCCCAGCTGGGAACACCTTCACTCCACTTCAAGATGGCTGGGTTTTCGATAAAAATAACCGTGCTCTCCTCTCCGCAGCCCAATAAATCCAGGTATAAAATGTTGCAAAACATGTGAGGTATCAGTCCAAATGCATAAACGAAACCTTACGTTTACATCCGTCTACAGATACAACATAATCAGGAAGCATACGTTAAGAAAAATGCTGTGTGTATAGGGATAAAGTCGTGCAACGGGAGATACACAAAATGTAAAACTTTACCTAATAAGTGGAAATTAACTATTCACTGAAAATAATTATTTGTTCCAGATGAATGTCAGGTTATGGTTCCATGAGTTCAGCATCTTATTATCAGACTTAGATCGTACAATAGTCATCATACTTCGCGCTATTCTCTCCCACTGCGCTACGAGTGTTAAATGTAAGATTGAAACTTACTTTTCGCTGTCAATCTTGCCGTCGACGTCAAAGGTCTTGAAGGCGGCGATAACAACTTCATCATCATCAGAGCCTGAAATAACGAAAGACAAATATTAACAATCAGTTGAGCTAACCGATCTTGAAAAATTTCTAATTCCACGAATATTTTGCCAGTCTGAGATTGATCATTCTCTGTTTGAAGTCCTGCAAGCCCCTGTACCTCAAAAGATTCAACATCTACGAGACTTACATCAGCCTTCATGCTGAACGGAGAGCTATTTTGTTATCCTAAATGCGCATATTTGGTCTGTGAGTGTTTTGTGCTGTGACACTACACACTATCATAGGTTGTGAGTCTGTACGGAGAATTGCACATATTTAAACGTTAATTTGATGGACGAAGCGGAATCCCAAATTTTAACAACGAGCTGAAAATAATGTTCTTTATATATGCGTTAGGATAATAATTAATTCGTGTGTTTCTTCGATGCTGTTACTGCACACAGCAGAATATCTAAAAGTATCAGTCTACACCAGCAACGACTTTAGGCAACATTACTCCCTTTGAAGAAACCAAGGCTAGTATTTTGTAGCTGTTCAATGGCGCAGAATGCCCGACGTGTTTCCTTTCATTTATTTAATTAAATAAGTTTTCTAACTGTTGTACAATGGGGTTATTTATCAGAAGTAAGGAGCTTCAAGTGGATTGTCAAAGATTTTTAGGAACGTCTTGAAATTGGCTGACCACCTGTTATACAGAAAATGAGTTTTCATAGAAACTGTTTAGTGCAAGCCTCCAGAGAGAGGTGGGCGGATTAAAAAAAAAAGTCTGCAACTAAACCGTGTGCTAGAACTAAACATTATGCAGCTCACAATACGAAAATTATTTGGAAACAGTTGAAACACGTCTCATAAGTTGCAGATATGTCACACCGCGGAATGCTAACAAAGAGCTAACAGGTATCTTTCTTTTTTGTCTTTACTAAACAGAAATTATACATTTCGAAGTAAATGTTTGCTCTGAAATCAGAAAACAGCTCACGCTGTCCACTATGTACCAAAAGTGGAATAGTGACACCACAATAGTTGAGAATCATAAAACCTCCCGCCATGACTAGAAGAAGGGATCGGTTGGTAGGACATGTTTTGAGGCATCAAGGGATCACAAATTTAGCATTGGAGGGCAGTGTGGAGGGTAAAAATCGTAGAGGGAGACCGAGAGATGAGTACACTAAGCAGATTCAGAAGGATGTAGGTTGCAGTAGGTACTGGGAGATGAAGAAGCTTGCACAGGATAGAGTAGCATGGAGAGCTGCATCAAACCAGTCTCAGGACTGAAGACCACAACAACAACAACAACATGGGTGAGTCTGACTTATACTCTAAACTCCGCAGAGGTGAATAAATATTACTTCTACTCTCTTGTTGACGATTTAACGCTTCAGTCAGATGAGATGGAACGAATGTTACTCGCCAACAAACAGGCGGTCTCCCGCTTTACCGTTTCCTGGAGACCGTGTGATAGCGTTTCGCATTCATATGTTATTTGGGTACCTCAAACGGACAAAGATGGCCGGGAAATAGCCATATTCAAATAATCACTCAAAGATTCGTATTAAGAGATTTCGGAAATAACGGTCAACTTATACGAGACGTGTTCCCTAACCACTGTGCCATCTCGTTCGGCTTTACTTAAATAATAGAAAAAGAAAGATACACTCCTGGAAATGGAAAAAAGAACACATTGACACCGGTGTGTCAGACCCACCATACTTGCTCCGGACACTGCGAGAGGGCTGTACAAGCAATGATCACACGCACGGCACAGCGTACACACCAGGAACCGCGGTGTTGGCCGTCGAATGGCGCTAGCTGCGCACCATTTGTGCACCGCCGCCGTCAGTGTCAGCCCGTTTGCCGTGGCATACGGAGCTCCATCGCAGTCTTTAACACTGGTAGCATGCCGCGACAGCGTGGACGTGAACCGTATGTGCAGTTGACGGACTTTGAGCGAGGGCGTATAGTGGGCATGCGGGAGGCCGGGTGGACGTACCGCCGAATTGCTCAACACGTGGGGCGTGAGGTCTCCACAGTACATCGATGTTGTCGCCAGTGGTCGGCGGAAGGTGCACGTGCCCGTCGACCTGGGACCGGACCGCAGCGACGCACGGATGCACGCCAAGACCGTAGGATCCTACGCAGTGCCGTAGGGGACCGCACCGCCACTTCCCAGCAAATTAGGGACACTGTTGCTCCTGGGGTATCGGCGAGGACCATTCGCAACCGTCTCCATGAAGCTGGGCTACGGTCCCGCACACCGTTAGGCCGTCTTCCGCTCACGCCCCAACATCGTGCAGCCCGCCTCCAGTGGTGTCGCGACAGGCGTGAATGGAGGGACGAATGGAGACGTGTCGTCTTCAGCGATGAGAGTCGCTTCTGCCTTGGTGCCAATGATGATCGTATGCGTGTTTGGCGCCGTGCAGGTGAGCGCCACAATCTGGACTGCATACGACCGAGGCACACAGGGCCAACACCCGGCATCATGGTGTGGGGAGCGATCTCCTACACTGGCCGTACACCTGTGGTGATCGGCGAGGGGACACTGAATAGTGCACGGTACATCCAAACCGTCATCGAACCCATCGTTCTACCATTCCTAGACCGGCAAGGGAACTTGCTGTTCCAACAGGACAATGCACGTCCGCATGTATCCCGTGCCACCCAACGTGCTCGAGAAGGTGTAAGTCAACTACCCTGGCCAGCAAGATCTCCGGATCTGTCCCCCATTGAGCATGTTTGGGACTGGATGAAGCGTCGTCTCACGCGGTCTGCACGTCCAGCACGAACGCTGGTCCAACTGAGGCGCCAGGTGGAAATGGCATAGCAAGCCGTTCCACAGGACTACATCCAGCATCTCTACGATCGTCTCCATGGGAGAATAGCAGCCTGCATTGCTGCGAAAGGTGGATATACACTGTGCTAGTGCCGACATTGTGCATGCTCTGTTGCCTGTGTCTATGTGCCTGTGGTTCTGTGAGTGTGATCATGTGATGTATCTGACCCCAGGAATGTGTCAATAAAGTTTCCCCTTCCTGGGACAATGAATTCACGGTGTTCTTATTTCAATTTCCAGGAGTGTACATTGAATATTTACAACAAATCATTCCTGGGAAGCTGAACGATTCAAACTTTGATTAAGTAGAATCAGCACGTCCCTTAAAAGACTTGCACCTACAGTTGCTTTTCAAGGTATTTGAATTTGTTGTGTCAGATAAAGACTTCACGGGAGTTTAATGTGGCATGTTGGGAAATTTTGCAGCCTTGTGACACTGTATCGAAGCCAAATGCAATGGGTGAGAATGATGGGTTGTTATTGGCTCCTTATCTGAAAATAACCCTGGGGAATACTGTGTCACTATTAGGCTAACCCAAGGAGCCTGAGAGTAGGTTGTGAGCGGGAAAAGCCGCGTACCTCCCGACATCCTGGCAGCGAAGAGGGACAGGAGCTGGGTGAAGTTGATGGGGCCGGGCGCCTCGTTCACCATCTCGTCGAGCTCCTTGTCGGAGGCGAGACGGCCCAAGCTGTCAAACGTGGCCCGCAGGTCGTTCTTGCTGATGATGCCGTCCTTGTCTTGGTCCATCAGCTGGAATGCCTGCGAAACAGAGCCAAAGCGTCCCATTGGTAGTGAAGCTGATCGTCTAACAGATGACTGCTGCAGTCTGATTTAAAAGACACACTGCATCCCCTGTACAGAACCATTTCCCTCACTAGTTTACGTGATTTTTTTTCGTACACCAGGAGTTTCAGGATAAGACAGGCATACGTTAGGAGCTGATATTATGAACTTTTAGGTGTAGAAAACAACATGCAAACGCACAGTACACATGTTTTGTCCTCAGTGGTTTCCTACACACAGCTATGTGATACTATCAAGAAAGGCGGGAATGCTGCACGTTATAGAATACTGATATGTCGTCATCTGACGTGATTTTTATTGACAATTTTTCTTTACTGCTCATGCTGCTACGTGCGCGTAAACACTAAAAACACGACGGAGGAATGTTTGCCTTGTTCAAACACCTTTTTGTGTACTTCTTCGTTTAACAAACCTTACAAACTATTATCTATTGCGAAAGGATTCAGTGAGGATCGGATACAAACAACCAAAATGGCACATGTTATGTATTTCAAATATAAATACCTGCCAAGCCACTGGGAACAAAGCGTATGTTTATCTGATTTTTTTATATGCAGACCAGTCGATACTATTCCACATAGCGTACTTGCGTTTCGTTTATATTGATAGGTAAAAGGGTTTTCCACAAACATGGATATGTAGACTATGAAGCCGTTTGTATTGTTTATGGTACGGTGAACTGGGCGACGAGGCGCTGTCGCGAGTATTTTCAGTAACAGTGAAAGATGTAGGACCATACGGCGCAGACAGATTCTCCGGGGTTATTACTGGAAACATTCAGTTTGGGTTACTCTTCAATGTGGTTGTGTCAATCTGCGGGGATGGCTCATACCCCTCAGTGACCATCTCTGGTTTTGTTTGAACACCTAGATCCATTCGATGACCAGACATAGCTGTAAATAGCGGTAGCAAAAATGTTAGTGATGTGGGTATCAGAAATTATTTCTTGTAGCATGAGCCTCGTTCGATTGAAGAAGAAATATTTTTTATTATTTGATCCGTGGTCTCTTGAGAACTGTGCGACGGTACTGAAACGTAACAACGAGGAAAAGACTGCAACTTGTTCAACTTTCGTTGAATGAAAGCATTCCTTTTTATGCAGTTTTACATCTCTTCTCATTTTAAAAAATGAAGAAATATAACAGAATGCAAGCCATACCTGTATTCAAATCTTGACATCCGTTAAACCCGATTGGAAGTCTTAGTTAACAAAGTTTCAAAAGTTCACGTATCTGCAACGTTGTACTCTATTATGGAGTAAAAATAGCGTTCATATAGCCATGTGGTGTGATGTTTTAGAGAAAGAATGTTTATTCTTCCTATGAATATTATAGCCTCCGCTCAATTTAAATAATGTTTATGGATACTACGAAGTAATTTTCTCTACTAGTTATAAGAAATGTGCACAACAGTATAAGACATGAATGCCGCCATCTGAAGATCGACCCGAAGCAGTTTACGGATTACGTCCATCCGAGAAAATTGTGGAGGAGGAGGAGATTTGTGTTTAGCGTCCCGTCGACAACGAGGTCATTAGAGACGGAGCGCAAGCTCGGGTGAGGGAAGGATGGTGAAGGAAATCGGCCGTGTCATTTCAATGGAACCATCCCGGCATTTGCCTGAAGCGATTTAGGGAAATCACGGAAAACCTAAATCAGGATGGCTGGAGACGGGATTGAACCGTCGTCCTCCCGAATGCGAGTCCAGTGTGCTAGCCACTGCGCCACCTCGCTCGGTGAAAGAAAATTGTGAATGATCGAATTATTTTTTGCAGTGCTATTACAATATGCAAAACTGAAAAGGGAAAACGTGTGGCTAACCTGTGATGATGAGTAAAAGACTGAGACTAGTCCTTCATCAATAAGAAAAAGCGTGTAGGTGTGTATTACTTAATGTGTAGTGGACGACTTTGACAAGTCTGTCGTAATGACTAAGTACCGAGTACCGGGTAAAGTACTTCAAATGAAAGAAAGTAAGCTACTGGGGTATACTTCCAAGAATTTATGTACCAGGAAGCACAGAGATGCATTTTGAATCTACGTGGAGAACAGTAAGCTGAAGGCACATTTTTTCTTCCTTGTTTCAGATTCCTCCTTCTGGGCGGCAACGGAATGTAAAAGTGTATACTTACTGATGAGTTTTTCGCCGTATGAGCGATATGTTTCCCCGTACATAGTATCGGGCACAAGTCTATCCTTAGATGGCGATATGTACTTGTTTGCCATTCTGTATATTTCTGCTGTACTGCGTATACATAAAGGTGCTTCATAATATCTATAAACCTGATTTAAATGAATTGGAGGGCCGTAATATCGGCGGGAAGGAAAGTGTTCTTTTTTCTAAAATATCAGAGTAAATTATTTCTGGAAGTCATGTTCATTCCATGGCACAGACAAAGCAAAATACTGCAGACAATTGAACGTATTCTACCTGCCGTTATAGTCATATAAGCTAAAGCTTGAATTGGTGCTGATGGTGGATTAAAAATATGTTTAAAGAAAAATGATCAAAACAGTAAGTAACGATTCTATGACATTCAGTCACAATTACCATTTCCTTTATTGATAGTTTCAAAAAGCCATTAGGAACAAAGTTTATATTTAGATGTTGTTTTGTGTTCCAAATAGTCCTGAACCACCTTGTGTACGAAAACATCCTGCGAGCTAGTCACAGAAATGTTTCCTTACATAAGTCGGTATGTGTCTTTTAAATTCGCATATATCGCTCTGTAAAGCGCTAACCTCATTGTAAGGCGCGCAATTTGCTCGTTCTGGCTACATGTAAGGGGAAAAGTGCGAAGGTGTGCTGTGTGTGCTGACCTCCTTGAACTCGGCGACCTGCTTCTGGGAGAACATGGAGAAGACATTGCTGCCGGTCCTCTTGGCCTTCTTGGAGCCGCGCGAGCTGCGGTCGGGGGCGGCGGCGGGGGCGGGGGCGGCGGCGGGGGCGGGGGCTTCTGCTGGCGCCTCCTCCTTGACAGACTTCTTCTTCTTCTTCTTTTCCTTGTCCGCCTGCAACACGACACCAGCGTCAACAGCTTCCTACTTTTATTATTCACTTGGCTCTAAACAAAGCAGCAATCTGTGTCAGAGCAATGAAAGGGAAATTCCACATCAGGCCCTATGCAAAACAGTCTCGAGGCACAAGATGAGCTCTTAGCTACGATCACGGTACATCCTGGTTCGCGAAACTAGACTTGCCAAGGTAAAGGAAGAAGGGACGAAGACAGGCTGGAAGTAAACCTTTTATCGAGGATGAGGACATTACACAAAATTCACAAGATCGATTAGACAAGGAGATGGGAGCGACAACGGTCGTCCTGAAGCGATCGTTTCGACAGATAATTCACAAGATTCACGGCAACCACGGAAAATCTAAACCAGGACGATTGAAACAAGATTTGAAACCTGCCGCCCCTATAAAATATTGAGTTCGTTTCTTAAAACATGGTTCAAATGGCTCTGAGCACTATTGTCATCAGTCCTCTAGAACTTAGAACTACTTAAACCTAACTAACCTAAGGACATCACACACATCCATACCCGAGGCATAATTAGAACCTGCGATCGTAGCGGACGCGCGGTTCCAGACTGTAGCGCCTAGAACCGCTCGGCCAATCCGGCCGGCTTCGTTTCTCAGTCACAGCGCTGCCTCATTCGGTGATAACTTCCCTAGCGCCCTCCGTCGGAAGATTTACACAGAAAACTGGTCTCCCTATAATTTCCTCCCCTCAACAAACCGATATGGAAGAGAGGTGCGACACTGCGACTGGTCATAGGAACGGTGCTATAAATCCGGGAACCATTTCGCAAGAACATTTGAACTGCAAATTTGTATGTGTATCTCGCATAAACGAATCCTTCACAATGTCTGTTGTTGTACAGGGGGATTAAGACTGAATATTCGATGTCTTTTAGGTAAAGAGCACGGAAAATTTATTTATATTTACCTTTTGACGGGTCTAGTACTATTAACAAACTTGGACTCGCTCCAGGGTTCATCATAACATTTTCTGCAAGCATGCATTTTTTACTCCTCAAATCAAAAGGGCAAATAATGAGAAACTACACTAACTCTACGGATAGAACAGAAGGTCACGTGCTGAAATGGACAGACTTAGACTCACTTGAGAGCTACTGTTCGTCTTCAGTATAAATTAAACGAGGAGGAGGTTTCAAGCAACTATAGTCTTGTAAAAGCACTTTGGATAATGAAGTCTATTGATGGAGTAGAGTTACATATGTTTTGATTTGATTACAACAACTCGAGGTTCTTACCGAATGAAGTTTAGTACGAGAACTCAACTGTTATTTCGAAAGAAGTCCTCGTGGGTGCGGCTTTACCGGAAGTCGAATCCAGAACTCCTCAGTATGAAAGCGAATAGAAACACCAGCGTATCCCGAGTAATATCTCAGTTATCAGGAATGCAACACAGCACCAAATTTTAGCTTCATCCTGAAAAGTGCGTTTCGTATTTAATAAAAGTTTTTCACCAACTTGCTTCGTTACTTGGACTGGACGGTCATCTTGTTTCCTGCCTTTTGCGAGATGAGAAAAGTATAGAGGACTCTTCATAGGCACTAGCTTACCGCCAACGCACATGTTTTGATCAGAGATGTGACACGGGACGAACTCATTTTATTTAATCCTGTCCTGTACCAGTCAAAAATCACCATCAAACCAAGTGAAAAGAAAAACAGAATACCAGGCAGCAGTTCTTACACAGACATTTCCGCATAAATCAATGGAAACACGTAGTGCGAAGTCTGCGATGATAAGCGGGTGTGAAGCATAAAATCGGTTACCACTATCTTTACCACTCACTCAGCATCGAATTACTCTATTACATGCACAACCCAAGCAAACAAAGAGCTTACAACGAACGCCATTGTTAATAATGCACATAACGCAAGAACTAGTGAATTAGACCAAGAACCTGCCCGAACTCCACTGTATATCACTACATTGAGACAGGGACGTCATCTAATTTACAGGTGTCACCCCTTGTTGTTAGCACTCCTGAAATGATTAAGTCCGCAGCATGTTCCGACTGGAACTTCGCTCTCCTCGTAGAGGGTTGTTCCGACCAGAATTCCAACACTTGGGAACTGTCAGAATCAGCTTATGGAAGCCTTCAGGACTCCCTCACGTGCCTGCACGAGGCAGTTAATGACATTCCATTCTCAAACGGAGTTTTTTTTTCATATCATACATAACTACCGAAGCCCGTAGGCTATGATTTCGATACTGTGTTCCGTGAAACCTCAATGTCCGTTAAAACAGCTTCAGATGTACCAAACGCAAGATGTCATTTATAAACTATTTCAATAAATATAAATGAAGCAATAAACATCGACCTTTCTGGTACTGTGCACTAATATCTTCGCAAGTTCGCAACGGAGCTACTACGACATTAAACAAATATGATGCACGTTGGCAACGATAATTAGAAGAGGTGGAAATTGCGACTGTGCTCCAAAGCATAACTGATTATTTCAGTGGTCTGTTACCAAAGTTCGGAGGACGGCTGCGCTAAACTATGGAGACTATCAACATAGATATGCTTCTTGTAAGTTACATTCGTATTAGTTTCTGCACAAAGGGTTCTGCGAATTTTCATCATAATTATTGTTGTCAATTGCTGCCCACGTAACTACCAGCACTTGTGGAGTGCGGACCACAGGTTTGCTGAAAATAGCATCAAAGCCACGAGTTCTACACATTTTCCAGGACAGCGGAGTCGGGCCGCTAGCCAAGTGTGTAAGAACACTGGAACGGAAGATGTTCAATGGAGTCAGTACTTGTATACCACTCTTTCAATGGGGCGCCGACGTGGTTACGTGCCACATGATGGACGTGTACAGTTTATCCTGTTCGCATACGTGTCAAAATCTGTGCCAGCAGTGCATATTTTTGCGGCCGCTTATTTTCAGACCCTCTCCCGAGTTCCTCCTCTCCTTCCCTCCTCCTTCACTCCCCACCACTCCTCCTCCTCCCCCCCCCCCCCCCCCTGTATTCCCCTTCATCGCCCCACCCGACTTTGGGCTCCAGCCGCCCTCTACTCGGCCAGGAAACGCGAGAGGGCGTCGTTAAAAATAGACAACGCCGGCGGACGCAGTGACGCGAACTCTCTTAAAATTACGCACTCAGCCCTGCGGCGGTGGCTTCCAGTTACGAAGCCGTGGATACCTCCAAATGAAGCGAAAGCACGAAAATAATCTGTGGCCACTAGCCTGTTAAACAGTCATGAAAGCCGCCACGAATGGAGCCAGCGGCGACCTTTAATGTTGCAGCATGACTGGGATACGAAGCAAACGCTCTGGTAGCGTTTCAAAGGCGAGTGTTAAAACAAAAAGTAACTGCGATCACTAACCTCTGGCCTCAGTGACAATTGGCACCGGATTCGGTAAAGACGTAGCTAGGTTTTTTACAGTTAACGGAAAATAACACGTGGAGACACGAAAGAAACGCGTGACACCAATATTTCTGTTGTTCGTAGGCAACAGTCCGAGGATTTTTATACGTCACTTGGCATTTCTGTTACCTCTGGCAACGTTAGGGTGAAAAGTAACGAGTTGCACCGTAGTTCGGAATCCCCCTGTAATAGATTGGGTAATTCAGTCAAAAGTCGGACGAAGGCAACGGCGTACCACCTCCACAACGACCATGCGTAGTAACTCACTGCGGTGTTCAAAGCAACCTTCGGGTTGATTACTGATTTACTTTTAGTAGGCTAATGATCGTCGACTGTGTATGTGCGCTGATTGATTCTACTTACTGTCGTAAAGAAACTAATTTTCATGAGGTATATCGCCCGGATTTGCTGGCGGAAACGAACGAAACAATATTTATGAAATTTGTAAAGAAAGGTTTCTGCCACACCGTAGTACAAGGATTCTGAGGTGTCATATCCACGTTTTGTGTGGTAGGTGGCATAGCTTCTACGTGAACGCATGAAACAATGATAACGGAGTTTGAATGAAGAGCTTTGTGGCCTCACACTGGTTTCTGAGACGTCATATTCACGTTCTGTGTGGTGTGTGGCTATTGCAGCCGTTCAAGGTTTTGTACTTTTACTCACATTCTTAACTGCAAAACAATAAGAATAGAAGCTCGTTACACTACACTGTTGTCGACTGTCAGAGGGCACAAGGTGGATGCAATGCTTAATGTATTCTGGTTTCTCATTCTTAGGGTAAATAAAACAGCAATTTAATAGAACCTGACATTTATAAATAAGCCAATCTTCTAGCCATGTGGCTATTACTGACATTTACTCGGGAGACCAGAAACATATACTTTAAGTATAGAGCTGAACCTATGCTTGGACTTGCGTCTTATACTATGACGTGAAGTTACTACTCGCAATGAGATTTTGAAATTACCTAACGAGCTTCTCGCAGTATGTCAACCATCCCAGTTATCTACGTTAGCTTTCGTATCTATGCGTAAACAGTAAGTTTCTGTTTAGGTTGGCAGATTTATTTTTTATTTTGGTGAAGTCCTTCTGGCTTTTTATTCGTCGTTCGGCATACTGCAGTTGTTAGAGAAGCTGGCGTCCACATCGATATGAACGAGGATTCAGATCGTCGTCTGATCATCCTGCATAAAGCTTTCGAAAGTCGCTGGAGGCGAATAACGCTGTGATTCCTTTTCCTTCCAATCTCCACCAAAGCTAGTGTTCCTTCTCTTGAGGTATCAAAGTCAGGGAGATGTTACGCCTTAATCCTTTTTCCTACTACAAGTTAGTGAATAACTGTGGGAAATATTTTACGCCTTTCTAAGAATTCAAGGAATACTTAGCAGTTCTTGTGGAAAGTCGTTAATTTCGTATTTTGCCGAAAATTATGATTTGTAAAAGTAGGAGAACTCCAACAATATAATATATATTGTTGGGTTTCTATCGGTAGGCACCATTGATCCAACCTGTCTCAATATTTATTCATTGTAGTATTTTTGAACAAATAATCAAACACGCTAATATGACGGCTTGACATGTTTTGGGAGAATTCAGAAGAGGATAGAACCAGACGTTCAGGTTGCAATGTTCCGATGACAGCGAACGATTGAGTCCCTCTCTCCTTCAGCAACAAAACCGGAATAGACGTTGTGTAAAAATGAAATGGGAGATTTTCACTTGGTGGAAGATCATTAGTTGCGAGTCAACCAACATACATCCCAAGTATGCTAAAAACTTTCGCTTTTTATAGACGATAAAAGCTAGTATGATTTCATTAACATTCATAGATGCAACAAATCTGCGACTCATCTCTTCGCAACAACCGAGCCACATTGCGTGTTTGCCTAGCTTCGTACGTACACAACACTAATGGCATTTTAAGCAAATGCCTTGGCCGTGCGTTATGTGATAACCACGCCGCGCGCTCCCACATTGTTACCTTAAGCCTTACTGGAGACTGGTTACCAGTCCCGATCACAACTATAAAAGACGCTCCGCCACGTCACTATTCCACAGAAAAATATTCATCTTTGGCATCGAGCTTTATTAAAAGTTCAGCGAAATATAACTGATACGAAGAGATCAACGTACGCATCGTAAGGTCAAAAGGGATAACAGTACACTGCATCTGCAGACACATGTTGCAGTGACGAGCTCAGAAGAGCTAGCCGTCCAATGTCCTGTATCATTCAGATGTCATCTTTTGTTAAGCTCCACTATATAGCTTTGCTAGAGGCGCATCTAATAAACATAACAATATATGAACTTTACGTTACGGGAAATCGAGCGGAAGAAAGCGGAACAATATAAGGGCGTCTCTGTCGTCACTGCCGAGTTGTTTCTCAAGTGGCATTACAGAATTACACGTCTGAAATCATTGTCTTGCACTTATCAACCTGCTACGGTCGCAGGTTCGTATCCTGCCTCGGGCATGGATGTATGTGATGTCCTTAGGTTAATTAGGTTTAAGTAGTTCTAAGTTCTAGGGGACTAATGACCACAGCAGTTGAGTCCCATAGTGCTCAGAGCCATTTGAACCATTTTTGAACTTACCAATTACGTATCCCATATTCGTCATACTTCATTCTGTGTAAGATCGATAGCCTCAATAAGGAAAATAATACACATTTAAACTCAGTCATTTTGTACTGTCGTCAAAACAGCAATAAATGATTTGTTGTGATCCTATGTTCTTATTCACAATACTTTCTTCGTGGCACATGCCTTTGCCGCGCGGGGTAGCCGAACAGTTTAGGGCGTCTTGTCTTGGCCCGTGTGGCTAACCCCGTCGGAGGTTCGAGTCCTTCCTCGGAGGTGGGTGTGGATGTCGTCCTTAGGGTAAGTTAGTTTAAGTTTGATTAAGTCGTGTTAAGCTTAGGGACCGATGACCTCTGCAGTTTGGTCCCATAAGATACCACAAATTTCCAATTGCATATGCCTTGCAGTGTGCTCTCGGCGTCATCACACAGTCATACAATCAGATAATGACAGTTTATTCGCTGACATTGCGTCTCAAAGTGACAAACTTGCTGAGTAAATGCGAGTGGATCTTTCTTTCGGAACAGCATTCTTTCGTCGCCCCATTCTATCTTTATTTACAACTCACCGTCAGTCATAATAAGTAGACGTGGCCTCTGAGGTTTTCCTTCATAGATGCGAATGTCAAGCTCACTGTCGGTCCCTTCTCACACTGTTGTAAAAATTCAAGTAAGTTGTACCAACCCTAAGAGCTTCCTTTCGCAGAAGGTGGTACATTTCTGAACACACTGAATTCGTAAACGGGAGAATCGGAGCTCGAATCCCCGTGCAGCCGTCTGGAGTCAGTGGTTTTTTGATTTCACGAAATCAGTTTAGGTACATTTTGATACTATTCGTTTAAGAAGACTTCCGCCAGTCTCCCCCACAATCCCTCTCACACCAAGAGAGTGCATCGATTGCAGTGCTCTGTACGCAGCAGTGAAGTTATTTTGAAAACTTTCCTTTCTGCTGCAAGTTCGCGGCCGACCAAACAGTAAACGTAACGAATAAAAACATTATGTTACGTCACGGACATTACATTTATTCTACGAGCACCTATTCGAGACAGGGTTCGTTAGAGTTTGACCAGTATTTCTCTCTGATAAATAAATGTAAGCCCTGCATGGTTTTCTGTATTATTTCACATTGACCATACTCAAAAATGGTTGTAATTTATTCGTGCCGTTTGATTTCTGAAGCTACCAGTGAAATAGTGCTATGTTGCTTAACGAAAACATTAAAATCGCCAACTGTTCTAGCGGTCGTCGAGAGAATGGTCTTTTGAACACCCACTGCTTATATACACGTAATCGCCTTTGGAAGTTTGGGGATCTAAGGAGAAGCACATTTGCAATGAAACATAGCAAAGGCAAGTGGCACTCTGCTGGACACAGATCAAAAAGAAAGGAAAAAAAATAAACTGTCACACGCTGTCAGCTGTAACTAAGTGCGGAGAACGGAAATAATGTGCCGGACACTTGTCGTAGCTGCACACGCGTCCGTTTCGCGAGTTCCACCTGCCACACATTAACTTAGCTGGGCGCCGAGAGGACTCAGCCGGCCGACGCGCACACTTACCATTGTGTATTGAGCAGAAGAAGAAAGGCCTTCCTAGAGGTGTTGTCTGCCGGAGAAGGCTCAGGCCACTGTCTTCCGAAAGTCTTTTCACTTGTCTCGGCACCTCGCCCCCCTCCCCACGCGCTACCCGTCGGCCCCTGCGCGCGCCTGGGGGCGTACCTCTCCTTATTTAGAGCTGGCGTCCGAAATAGTCAGCGCCGGAGCCCCCAGCACCCGATCGCGATCGGGCCGGCTCTTCGGGCGCTCGAAGGCGCCCCACCCTGGCGCCCCTTATTGTTCTCCGTCGCCTTCCTTGTCCTTATCTGCAATGCCGGGGGTGACACGGCTGCCCGGTCAGTCTCTGTGACAACTCCGCCCCGTTGACCTGTCCCGGCAGTGTTCTATTGTAATCGCGGCTCCCTCCGCGCGACCTACTTTTCACCGCGTGTCGCATCATCGCACTGTGAACCGTGCTGCGAAAAGTACACTCTGGGACATTTCACCAGCGGCACTGTCAACGATCTTCCGGAAATCGTATAGAGTGGCTACGAAACAAGACGTCTGAAATTTAAACATTGATACAATTAAATTATTGTCAAAAGCTCGTGTTTTACAACGTTACACAGACGTGCCTGAAAGGCCCTCTTAATGTTAAGGCATCAAAGGAGAATAGTTGATCTTAAATGAATGTGAGGTAAAGCTGTCACCAATGTGAAGCTTGTTTTGAAACCCGTGGTGCTCTACTAGGCGCTATCTTAGTAGAGGCAGGCCCCTGCCCTCTGTCGACGCTTGAGTTTACTTACACTGCAGTTATAGAGGGACGTACAAATCGATGTGTAGCTCGGCATTTTCACGGTGACAAACGTCGCCAGACTCGGAAGAAATGATAAGTGGTAAAAGTCCCGAGGCTTTTGGATTTTTAGTCTGACACTTTACCACTAAACCACTGAATGACGCAGGTAGATCTCTTCTAGAGTGGTTTCACTGTAAAACATCGCACTTTGCCAGCCTTCGTGGACGTGGGACAGCATCGCTGTCAAATAAAACAGAGGTCGTCGGATGGAGTAACTGCTCGGGCGTGAAAGTCTGTTTTAAAATTTCCATTACAACATATAGCCTCCATATCCAATCTATTCTATCGCTTGAGCCTTGTCCCGCAGTTACGCAGGGTCAGCCATCGTTAATCTGATTTGGCATGTTAATGTTTAAAGGGTAGCCGGATGCCCTTCCTGCCGCCACCCCGTACCCCCCAGGACGGAATTAGTGTACCCCAACTGTCTGCGTTGAGTGTAATCCATAGAATAGTGCGAATGTGTTCAGATGTCTGTGAGCCGTGGAACTGAGGCGGAAAATGGGGACCAGCCCGGTATTCACCTAGCGGAATGTGGAAAACCACCTAAAAACCACATCCGAGCAGACGGCACATCGGCCCTCGTCGTTAATCCGCCGGGCGGATTCGATCCGGGGCCGGCGCGCCTACCCGAGTCCAGAAAGCAGAGCGTTAGCACTCTCGGCTACCCTGGTGTGTTGCCTCGATATCCAATCATAAATTAATATTTATGTTGGGGTGAACTTAATGCAACGTGCAGAATACAATAATATTTTTGGCCTAACTGTGGAACCACACCTGGCCGAGCGGTTCTAGGTGCTACAGTCTGGAACCGCGAGACCGCTACGGTCGCAATTTCGAATCCTGCCTCGGGTATAGATTTGTGTGATGTCCTTAGGTTAGTTAGGTTTAAGTAGTTCTTAGTTCTAGGGGACTGATGACCCCAGAAGTTAAGTCCCATAGTGCTCAGAGCCATTTGAACCATTTTTTTAACCACAGCGATCGTGTATACAAATTTAATAAAAAAACCAGTTCAAATCCCAATAACTTGTTTATTTTTGGTTCTGGTAACTGCTTCCAGTCTACAGGCTGTCCTGGAAATGTTACTACAAAGTTCGAGGAGTTGTAGAGGGTGTCTTGACGAACAAATCGAGGACAGGTATCCTTGTCCGGAAACGGCATCCAACGACTCTACAGACTGTCGAGGTTGCATGCGTTGGTGCTCACCATTAAGCCACCCCTTCGGCAGCAAACGTGACTGCAGTTTATTTTTCTCCTGCATACCGAGAAACAATGCGAATTTTAGAGCGTTCCAGGAGAAAAGCAAACTGCGGACGGAAGCTCGTGACCGAAACCGTCATCCACCAAGGCAACAGAACATCACATTCGTAGGGAATACGGCTTTTCTGCTCAGCAACAAGTTTCATCTTTTCCACTGGCGATCGTGGCAATCACTCGTCATCACTGAATAACAAACAACATCGCAAGACGTTCCGCCCACGGTCCGTCAGCGTGCGTTTGCTCCCGAAGAGTTGGGTAAGCGGCAGGTTCAAATGGCTCTGAGCACTTTGGGACTTACCATCTGTGATCATCAGTCCCCTAGAACTTAGAACTACTTAATCCTAACTAACCTAGGGACCTCACACACATCCATGCCCGAGGCAGGATTCGAACCTGCGACCGCAGCGGTCACGCGGTTCGAGACTGAAGCGCCTAGAACCGCACGGCCACAACAGCCGGCTTAGTGGTAGGTGCTGGTGCCTGTAATTTCAACGCTCTGTAGCGTCGTTAGATGACAATTTGTTCCTTAAGACATCCTCTACAACCCCTCGAAGTTTATCTCAACATTTTTGGGACACCCTATATAAACCATCTTCAGACCAGAGACTCCAGATGACGCTAGAAAGGAGAAATAGTATGTGGACTTTCTGTAACTACACCACGAATGAAGCTGGCCGTTTTTTTTTCTCTAGTTAGTGTTACCGCAAGCGCCCTTATACTGAGGTAACAAAAGTCATGGAATGGCGATATGCACATGTACAGATGGCGGTAATACCGCATACATGAGGTATAAAAGGGCAGCGGATCGGCTTTTCGGCAGGGTTTCGGCCACACGACAGGAAATAACAGATTTTGAATGTGAAATGATAGTTGGAGCTAGCAGTGTGGGATATTCCATTTCAGGAATCGTTAGTGAATTCAGTATTCCGTGATCCAGAACCTCAAGAGTGCCCAGAATACCAAACTTCAGGCATTACCTAGCACCATGGACAACGCAATGGCCGACGGCCTTCACTTAACGATCGAAGAGGAGGGAGGGGAAATTAGTGTTTAGCGTCCGTCGACAACGAAGTCATTACTGTCAACGATTGTGAGTAGCGCCGTTTCCGTATAGTTGTCAGTACTAATAGACAGGTAACAGTGCGTGAAACATCCGCAAAATCAATGTGGGGCGTACGACGAACGTATCCATTAGGGGGTTCGGCGAATTTTGGCGTTAATGGGCTATGGCAGTAGACGATCGATGCGAGTGCCTTTGCTAACAGCACATCGCCTGCAGCGCCTTACAGGGAGTCATGACTACCTCCGTTGGACACCGGACGACTGAAAAACCGTCGCCTTGTCAGATGAGTCTTGATTTCAGTTGGTAAGAGCTGACGGTAGTGTTCGAAAGTCGCGCAAACCCCACGAAGCCATGGACCAAGTTGTCAATAAGGCACTGTACAAGCTGGTAGCGGTTCCATAATGGTGTGGACTGGTTCTTCTGGTCCAACTGAAACGATCATTGACCGTAAATGGTTATGTTCGTCTTCTTGGAGACCATCTGAAGCCATTCAAGGACTTCATGTTCCGAAATAACGATGGAATTTTTAAGGATGACAATGCGCCATGTCATTGGGTCACAATTGTTTGCTGTCCGCCCCTGATAGCTGAGTGCTCAGCGTGACAGGATGTCAATCCTAAGGACCCGGGTTCGATTCCAGGCTGGGTTGGAGATTTTCTCCGCCCCAGGACTGGGTTTTGTGTTGTCCTAATCATTATCATTTCATCCCCGTCGACGCGCAAGTCTCCGAAGTGGAGTCAAATCGAAAGACTCGCACTCGGCGAACGGTGTACCCGACGGGAGGCCCTCGTCACAGGACAATCGCTCGCTGTTGGTTTGAAGAACATTTTGAACAATTCGAGTGAATGATATCGCCGCTCAGATCACCAGGCATGAATGCCATCGAACATTTGTGGTCACGTAATCATAAGGCCAGTTCGTGCACAAAATCTTGCACCGGTAAGCCGGCAGTTGTGGCCGTGCGGTTCTAGGCGCTTCAGTCTGGATCCGTGTGTCCACTACGGTAGCAGGTTCAAATCCTGCCTCGGGCATGGATGTGTGTGATATCCTTAGGTTAGTTAGGTTTAAGTAGTTCTGAGTTCTAGGGGACTGATGACCACAGATGTTAAGTCCCATAGTGCTCGGCGCCATTTTTTGAATCTGCACCGGTAACACTTTCACAATAATGGACGGCTACAGAGGCAGTATGGCTCAATATTCCCTCAGGAGACTCCAGCGACTTGTTGAATCCATGCCACGTTGAGTTGCTTCGCTATGCCGTGTAGAAGGAGGTCCGACACGATGTCACCACAAGGTGTCCCATGACGTTTGTCACCTCAGTGTACATATGAATGCAGATGAGTTGGCGCGGCCCTTCCGTCGAAGGTCCGAGTCCTCCCTCGGGCATGGGTGTGTGTGTGTTGTTCTTAGAATAAGTTAGTGTAAGTAGTGTGTAAGTCTAGGGACCGATGACCTCAGCAGTTTGGTCCCTTAGTTACACCGTGCTTTTGATTCCGCTCATTTGCGCTGGTTGCGTTTTGTGCTTTTCTCCACGTCAGTCTTTATTCTGTGTTCAGGCTCTGAACCGCACATCGAGTTTTTCCCCTTACACGGTCCAGCTCCCTGGCTTCCTGTTAGGGCATGATGGTAGACAACAGTAGTGGCATTTGTGCCGACAGGATGATTTCGCGGCGTTGTTGAATCGCCTGTGAAGATACAAAAGTGTATCAATGTACAGGTAGACCGTTCAGTGTGACTGGTGTATCACTCGCAGCTATGTATTATAGCGTAATAATAGTGGTCCTAACCGACAGGGACCGGAGACAAGTGTACGCCTTGTCAATGACAAGTGGTTTCAAATCGGACAGGAGTTGCTGCTGTTAATGAATGCAGACAGGTTACCGAGGGAGTACTGCGGAGAAAGTAGCATGCAGTGGACATATGGAGTATGGAGCCTTGCAAGGCACAATAGGTCACAGCGGTACATAATGCTGCACTTCTTCAGTTGGAGAAGCGACACAAAAACTAGGTAACGTGTGATCGAGTAAAACAGAAGTGACATCCAGCGTACCCCAAGGAAGCGTTATAGGCCTTCTGCTGCTTCTAATCTACATAAACGATTCAGGAGACAATCTGAGCAGCCCTCTTAGATTGTTTGTAGATGATGCTGTCATCTAGCGTCTTTAGATGAAAACAAGTTACGAAATGACTTAGACCCGATATCTGTGTGGTGCGAAAAGTGGCAGATGTCTCTCATTAAGAAAACGTGTCAGGTCATCCACGTGAGTACAAAAAGAAATCCCTTGAATTTCGGTTTCAGATAAATCACGCAACTTTAAAGGCTGCCAAATCGATTAAATGCATAGTAATTAGGAACAAAGTTAAGTGGACCGATCACGTGGTAATGTTGTAGGGAATGAAAACCAAAGAGTATGTTTTTTTGGCAGAACGCGAAGGGGGTGCAGCAGGTCTACTGAAAAACCTGCCTACAGTACTCTTGTTTGTCCTGTGCTTAATTACTGCTGTGCTGTATGGGATCCTTACTACATAGGATCGGCGAAGGACAGAAAAAGTTCAGAGAAGGGCAGCTCGCTTTGTATTATCACGAAATGGGGCCGAGAGTGCCACGGATATGATAAGCGAGTTGGAATGGCATTCATTAAAACGAAGCCATTTTTCGCTGCGACGACAGCTTTTCACGAAAATTCAATCACCAACTTTCTCCTCTCAATGCAAAAATATTATATTGTTGACATCCTACATATGAAGAAATGATCATCATAATAAAATAAGAGAAACTAGAGCTCGGACGGAAATACCTAAGTGCTCCTTTTTTTCCACGCGCTGTTGGGGAGTGGAACGATAGAGAAATACTCTGAAGGTGGTTCGTAAAACCCTCTGCCAGGCACTTACGTGTGAACTGTACTGTTGATGTAGTTCGCAGGCGCTTAGCTTGGCTGAACTATGTTGCTTGGTTGGTCAAGGCAAGGATGTTGTTTACGCGCCAACTATAGTTTTAAGGCGCTTATGATTTCTGGACAACAGAAAGCGACGCAATGGAATACGTATCACCAGTCGAGCCCTCGAGTACATACTCGTTACAGCGATGCAGAAGCGAGTTAAAATTGTCGCCGAAGTAGTTGGGTCCATTACAGGTGTTGTTGTTGTTGTCTTCAGTCCTGAGACTGGTTTGATGCAGCTCTCCATGCTACTCTATCCTGTGCAAGCTGCTTCATCTCCCAGTACCTACTGCAACCTACATCCTTCTGAATCTGCTTAGTGTACTCATCTCTCGGTCTCCCTCTACGATTTTTACCCTCCACGCTGCCCTCCAATGCTAAATTTGTGATCCCTTGATGCCTCAAAACATGTCCTACCAACCGATCCATTCTTCTAGTCAAGTTGTGCCACAAACTTCTCTTCTCCCCAATCCTATTCAATACCTCCTCATTAGTTACGTGATCTATCCACCTTATCTTCAGTATTCTTCTGTAGCACCACATTTCGAAAGCTTCTATTCTCTTCTTGTCCAAACTAGTTATCGTCCATGTTTCACTTCCATACATGGCTACACTCCAAACAAATACTTTCAGAAACGACTTCCTGATACATAAATCTATATTCGATGTTAACAAATTTCTCTTCTTCAGAAACGCTTTCCTTGCCATTGCTAGTCTACATTTTATATCCTCCCTACTTCGACCATCATCAGTTATTTTACTTCCTAAATAGCAAAACTCCTTTACTACTTTAAGTGTCTCATTTCCTAATCTAATTCCCTCAGCATCACCCGATTTAATTTGACTACATTCCATTATCCTCGTTTTGCTTTTGTTAATGTTCATCTTATATCCTCCTTTCAAGACACTGTCCATTCCGTTCAACTGCTCTTCCAAGTCCTTTGCCGTCTCTGACAGAATTACAATGTCATCGGCGAACCTCAAAGTTTTTACTTCGTCTCCATGAATTTTAATACCTACTCCAAATTTTTCTTTTGTTTCCTTTACTGCTTGCTCAATATACAGATTGAATAACATCGGGGAGAGGCTACAACCCTGTCTCACTCCTTTCCCAACCACTGCTTCCCTTTCATGCCCCTCGACTCTTATTACTGCCATCTGGTTTCTGTACAAATTATAAATAGCCTTTCGCTCCCTGTATTTTACCCCTGCCACCTTTAGAATTTGAAAAAGAGTATTCCAGTCAACATTGTCAAAAGCTTTCTCTAAGTCTACAAATGCTAGAAACGTAGGTTTACCTTTTCTTAATCTTTCTTCTAAGATAAGTCGTAAGGTCAGTATTGCCTCACGTGTTCCAACATTTCGACGGAATCCAAACTGATCCTCCCCGAGGTCTGCATCTACCAGTTTTTCCATTCGTCTGTAAAGAATTCGCGTTAGTATTTTGCAGCCGTGGCTTATTAAACTGATAGTTCGGTAATTTTCACATCTGTCAGCACCTGCTTTCTTTGGGATTGGAATTATTATATTCTTCTTGAAGTCTGAGGGTATTTCGCCTGTCTCGTACATCTTGCTCACCAGCTGGTAGAGTTTTGTCATGACTGGCTCTCCCAAGGCCGTCAGTAGTTCTAATGGAATGTTGTCTACTCCGGGGGCCTTGTTTCGACTCAGGTCTTTCAGTGCTCTGTCAAACTCTTCACGCAGTATCGTATCCCCCATTTCATCTTCATCTACATCCTCTTCTATTTCCATAATATTGTCCTCAAGTACATCGCCCTTGTATAAACCTTCTATATACTCCTTCCACCTTTCTGCCTTCCCTTCTTTGCTTAGAACTGGGCTGCCATCTGAGCTCTTGATATTCATACACGTGGTTCTCTTCTCTCCGAAGGTCTCTTTAAATTTCCTGTAGGCCGTATCTATCTTACCCCTAGTGAGATAAGCTTCTACATCCTTACATTTGTCCTCTAGCCATCCCTGCTTAGCCATTTTGCACTTCCTGTCGATCTCATTTTTGAGACGTTTGTATTCCTTTTTGCCTGCTTCATTTACTGCATTTTTATATTTTCTCCTTTCATCAATTAAATTCAATATTTCTTCTGTTACCCAAGGATTTCTAGCAGCCCTCGTCTTTGTACCTACTTTATCCTCTGCTGCCTTCACTACTACATCCCTCAGAGCTACCCATTCTTCTTCTACTGTATTTATTTCCCCTATTCCTGTCAATTGTTCCCTTATGCTCTCTTTGAAACTCTGTACAACCTCTGGTTCTTTCAGTTTATCCAGGTCCCATCTCCTTAATTTCCCACATTTTTGCAGTTTCTTCAGTTTTAATCTACAGGTCATAACCAATAGATTGTGGTCAGAGTCCACATCTGCCCCTGGAAATGTCTTACAACTTAAAACCTGGTTCCTAAATCTCTGTCTTACCATTATATAATCTATCTGATACCTTTTAGTATCTCCAGGGTTCTTCCATGATTCTTAAACCAAGTGTTAGCTATGATTAAGTTGTGCTCTGTGCAAAATTCTATTAGGCGGCTTCCTCTTTCATTTCTTAGCCCCAATCCATATTCACCTACTATGTTTCCTTCTCTCCCTTTTCCTACACTCGAATTCCAGTCACCCATTACTATTAAATTTTCGTCTCCCTTCACTATCTGAATAATTTCTTTTATTTCATCGTACATTTCTTCAATTTCTTCATCATCTGCAGAGCTAGTTGGCATATAAACTTGTACTACTGTAGTAGGTGTGGGCTTCGTATCTATCTTGGCCACAATAATGCGTTCACTATGCTGTTTGTAGTAGCTTACCCGCATTCCTATTTTCCTATTCATTATTAAACCTACTCCTGCATTACCCCTATTTGATTTTGTGTTTATAACCCTGTAGTCACCTGGCCAGAAGTCTTGTTCCTCCTGCCACCGAACTTCACTAATTCCCACTATATCTAACTTTAACCTATCCATTTCCCTTTTTAAATTTTCTAACCTACCTGCCCGATTAAGGGATCTGACATTCCACGCTCCGATCCGTAGAACGCCAGTTTTCTTTCTCCTGATAACGACATCCTCCTGAGTAGTCCCCGCCCGGAGATCCGAATGGGGGACTATTTTACCTCCGGAATATTTTACCCAAGAGGATGCCATCATCATTTAATCATACAGTAAAGCTGCATGTCCTCGGGAAAAATTACGGCTGTAGTTTCCCCTTGCTTTCAGCCGTTCGCAGTACCAGCACAGCAAGGCCGTTTTGGTTAATGTTGCAAGGCCAGATCAGTCAATCATCCAGACTGTTGCCCCTGCAACTACTGAAAAGGCTGCTGCCCCTCTTCAGGAACCACACGTTTGTCTGGCCTCTCAACAGATACCCCTCCGTTGTGGTTGCACCTACGGTACGGCCATCTGTATCGCTGAGGCACGCAAGCCTCCCCACCAACGGCAAGGTCCATGGTTCATGGGGGGAGGTATGAGGACGAAATAGAGGGCCATTCGGCACTGTGGTCACTTTCACTGGCTTGCACTTCATTTAGAGAATAATTCGTGGTAAACAAAGTACTTGCTGCTCGAAGACATCCGTCGCTGGTATCCGCTCGTTTGTTAATCGGTGCTGCAAAGCAAACAAAGTCGGAGAAGAGGGCTCTTACTTCAGTACCATTCAATGCTATAACGATCGCATGAGTACTCAGTTCATTGGCAGGAGGGTCGCGCTTTTGTTCACTTTCCACTTAGACTTTCACTGTTACTATGACCGTATAAAGGTTACAATATACCGTGGTTAATCTCAAGTTCAGCACTACATTATGTGCATCACTTATAGAATCTTCGTATCAACTTCACGAAGTATTGATCGAAATTTAAGTGATATGGCTGTAGCAGTCTGAAACTTCAGCTAAGTCATTTGTATTAGAATGTGTTTACGGTTCTCGCAAACACAGAAGCACGAGAAATATATGTAGGGCCACACTAAGCAGAACATTTTGAAGTCCCACTTTGGACTGGACATTTGAATTTACAGTTCTTAATTTTGTCTTTCTTTCATCGGCAAAAAAAGGTATATAACAGTCACTGTTCCTTTTTTTTTTCCTCCGGGAGCAGGAGAGACAGAGCTAAATCCCACTGGATCTTCAGTGAAGCACTTTTTCTATCGGAATATTCACTGTACTATTTGGACGAAACAGCGCAACGTAGTCATAATGCCAGCGACGTAAGTATAGTACCAAAAATTACTAACAGTGATAGAAGTAAATGACGACTGCCTCAAAGTAATATGATTAATTTGCTATCACATATAATTACGCTAATTTTACTGTTATAATATTTGTATAACTTGAGTTTGTGAGAAAGTAATGCGTTTCTTTGTCCATCTTGGACTCAATTTTGAAGATTTCACAATAAACCTTTCTAATATGCACAGTATACCCCTCGTTTGTTGTGCCTTTCATGGTCACCCTGCGCTGACTAAACAAACTTATGGCGATTCGTGAATCTATCTAAATCTTCTCCAGATCTTTGTTAATGCCATTTGTTAAGGTTATCAAGATGACAAGGGATAAGTTCGGCCGAACGAAGCCCCTTCCTTTTTTTATGAATCAGACTCTCAATCTGACATCTACTTCTCGCACGACTAAATTAACGTAATCACGCAATCTTAACTCTCTCCGAATGGATACTCTTGGATATTTGACTGTTGCCATTGATTGACTGATTGATCACCGATAGAGTAGTCACTTATATTACAGGCATGGTATCATCAAACCACCAAAAAGTATAACGTAAATAAATTTTTACTCTCTATTATTTTCTCCCATTACGTCATCAGCAGGTCGCGCTACGCAACGATAGATATGAAAGCACAGGTCGTCCTGATGATGATCTACGATCGAAACAAACGGTAAATAACAGTTTATAAATACAGCGCCTTTTGATGGTATGAAGACGATATTTCTGAATCATTCGAGAGTTGTGCAGCACTGCCTGTAAAAGGTATTTTGGACAATTATATTACATTGTGTTCAAAGGTGTTGAGAGTGAGCCACCGGCTGATCGTCTGTACTTCTTCTTGCTCTCTAGAACATTTTTTTCTGCTCTTTCATCTCAATTTATATAACCGCATCAACCATAAATGGCTACCCTGAGGCACGCCTGAAAATGCTCTCGTTTCTCACAGCGTTCCATCACTGGGGAAGACGCACTGCGTTCTGATTGTAAAGCAGTCTTCAGTCCATCCGTAAAACGGGTTCGATATCTCTTATGTATGAATTTAGTTTGCTAGATGATAGTGTGGATCTATATTAACGGGTTTCCGAAACCCGCGAAACAAGCCATCGAAATGGATTCCGCTACGTACAGCCTTCTTAGATCTAGCTAGCGAACAGAGCAAGCCGATTTAACGTCTAGAGGCGCATGTACAACACATATTCCAAAATTCTATAATAATCTGACGTCAGTGATATCGAGGTTTAGTCCTTGGTTCTTCCTTCCGAGTCTGCTTGAAACCTGAAGTAACTTGTGCTTATGTGTACTAACACGTGCATTCAATCGCTCCAGTGAGCCACCATAAACTGCTGTTATAAGAGATCCCACTCCATTTGTATAATTTGTGTGGAATCTATAACGTACCCAATCAGGTCTAATGGTCTCTACCGAGAGACTTTTAGATTAATCATGAGATAGAAAATGTCTGGTACTATTTACAACACCAAGTGGAAGATGAGTTAGAAAACATATTCGGATCAGCAATATACACTAAAGAGGCAAAGAAACTCGTACATCTGCCTAATATCGTGTAGGGTCCTCGCGAGCAAGCAGAAGTGCCGCAACACGACGTAGCAAAGACTCGATCTATGTCTGAAGTAGTGCTGGTGGGAATTGACACCATGATCCCTGCAGGTCTATCCATAAATTCGTAAGAGTGCGAGGGGATGGATATCTCTTCTGAGCAGATCGTTGCAAAGCATCTCAGATACGCTCAATAATGTTCATGCCTGGGAAGTTTGGTGGTCAATGGTAATGTTTAAACTCATGAGAGTGTTCCTGGAGCCACTCTGTAGCCACTCTGGACGTGTGGGGTGTCGCGTTGTTCTCCTGGAATGCCAAAGTCCGTCGCAATGCGCAATGGACACGAATGGATGCAGATGATCAGACAGGATGATTACGTACGTGTCATCTGTCGGAGTCGTATCTAGAAGTATCAGGTGTCCAATATCACTCCCCATGCCAATTCAGAGCCCCCACGAGCCTGAGCATTTCCCTGTTGATGTGCAGGGTCCATGGATTCATGAGGTTGTCTCCATAACCGTACACGTCCATCCGCTCGATGCAATTTGAAACGAAACTCGTCTGAGCAGGAAACATGTTTCAAGTCATCAAGAGTCGGTGTTGGCAGGCCGAGGCGAGACGTAAAGCTTTGTGCCGTGCAGGTATCAAGGGTACACGAGTGGACCTTCGGCTCCGAAAGCCCATATCGATGATGTTTCGTTGAATGGTTCGCACGCTGACACTTGTTCATGGCCCAGCATTGAAATCTGCAGCAATTTGCGGGATAGTTGCACTTCTGTCACGTTGAACGATTCCCTTCCAACGTCGTTGGCTCCGTTCGTTGCCAACCGCAGTGCCGTATTCTGCCTGTTTACATTCTCTGTATTTGAATACGCATGCCTATACCAGTTTCTTTGGCGCTTCAGTGTATGTTAAATAATGTCAGCTGGTGATGACAGGAATCGTGTACTAAGATATTGGAGAAGATTGTGTAAGAATATACGAAAAACTGTAAAATTTACAGGTGCACGAATGCGATTACCAGGTTCAACGTCTAGAACATATTGCCGGAGCGCTGAACGTCATAGGAGTTCGACTAATCTTTGAGTTCATTTTTCATGATTACAATGTCTGTGTTTCCACAGTGTCTGTGTCTTATCATTACAATGTCCATCAGACATGCATGTATGTCTCAAGGACATCGTAATGTGAAGGTACAGACAGTGAATAAATACAGAAATTGTAACCATCAATATTGTATCCATTCCTCAACGGGCTAAAGTGTCGATAAAATATTTGATCTCACTGTGCAGCGGTCAAGAAATATGCGAACGTCAGGGTTGTGGACTCAATGGCATACGGAAGTTTGTGTCGGACCTGGAGACGTGCCCGTATAGCCAAAATAGTTTGCGGTCAGAGGACTGGCTGCCCTATGCAGTAATAATAATAATAATAATAATAATAAAAACTCAGCGAAGTATTCTACGATAAACTTAAAGGGGTGCCATGTGACTCCTCCCAGACCGAATGACGAGAACCGTGACGAGCATAATGAAGGGGAAAAAAAGTTGTTAAGGTGACCGCTCGCGATAAGCAGGAAATCCGGTTTCGAATCCCGGTCCGGTCCGGCGTGTGTTGCAAATAGCTGACGTCAATCCAGGCTCGCAAAATGCGAATCCATTTCCTAATAATCTTTGAATGCCTTTAATAGCACCCCTTTTGGTGATCATTGTTGCCACAGGATCAAGTACTGTTCTATACTTGAGCTGTGTGATATGTCTTCAGAGGAAGAAATCTATTCATGTTAGGCCATGGATTCCCCGACGCCGATACATTAACTTCCATACGTTGCCGACAAATGACCCCTTACAGTTATATTGAAATGTGTTAGTGACTGATCGCGTTCGTTTAATATGCAAAGGCATTCTGGTATTTATTTAATCGTATGGCTACGTCCCCCCGTCGGGCAGACCGTTCGTCGGGTGCCGGTCTTTCAATTTGACGCCACATGGGCGACCTGCAGTCGATGAGAATGATAGGATGATGACGAGGACAGCACAATACCCAGTCCTAAGGCGGAGAAAATTCCCCGGCCCAGCCGGGAATCGAACCCGGGTCCAGAGGGTTGACAATCCGTCAAACTGACCATTTTTTTTTTAATCTCATTTTGTTCGTTTATTTCGTTGCAGTTGTTCGTGGCGGACGTCCCCTGACGTCCATTGAAGTTCGTTATTGATCCATTCACTCATTTTTTTTTTTATTACAGAGGGCAGCTAACCCTCTGACCGAACACGCTGAGCTACCATGCCGGCTTACCGTTCAGTTACCGAGGGTCGGACGGCATTCTACTATCACACCTTTGACAATACGTGTCATTTCTCTCCGTTATGACGAATAGGATGAACGTGTGGTCCAATCAGTCTGCAATGAACCATACCGGCACCTATAATGACGACGATCATTCTTTGTGAGCAGAGAGTCTTGCTGCTCATGAATTATGTAGTTCTCCAATCTGGTCACTGTGTACAATGCATCGTGTGTATTACACCTGTACAGCCAAATGTGATCACCTAGTCCTACGTTTATGGATGTATACGTGAATAGTGATAGCTATTGAAATAGCGTACATTGTTGAGAAGCGTAGTTGGGAAACACCACGTGGGATTTTTGGATATAACAGTAGATAAGAACGAAGGATATCACAGTTTACGTGGGGTGTATTCTCTCCCTTCGATCCTGGAGAAAGGTTGTATCGATAATATGTTTGTCACCATCCTCCACCGAAACCACTTTTGATGCTTCGATGACTTACGTTGAATCCCCATTCGTTGCTGTAAGTAGAGATGCGAAAGTGCAAGCGAAAGTACAAATGTTGAACTTCTTTTTTGAAACATTCCTTCACAAATAAAGATATAAGAGCGCTGTCACAGTTTAAATTTCACGCCACTATAAAGTTGAGTGGTATCGATATTAGTGAAAGTGGCGATGAGAAAAAGCTGAAATAACTATATTTAACAAGGCCAGAACGGCCCGATGTAACTCCTGCAAGACCACATACAGAATTTGTGACTGAGATGACCCCACTGTTAATTGTGACATATCGCAGTTCCCTCGGACAAAGAACTGTGGCCTTTTGGTGGAAAAAGCACAGATCAAATTCGTCTACAAGAGAAGGCTGTCAGATTATATTAGCAGTAATTTCAGACTTCGCAGTTAATGCAAAAAGCTGCACAAATATCCTGTCAGATATTGGTAAAATTTCAAAGTGGAACGACGATAGACAAGTATTCTAAATGTCCATAAATGTACACCGAAGAGCCAAAACATTATGACCATCTGTTTAATAGCGTGTTGGCCACTTTTCAAACACAGTACAGCAGCGATTCTTCTTGACATTGATTCAACAAGTCCTTGATAGCTTTCTAGAAGTTGCGGCACCAGATGTCTACTGACAGGTCATTAAATTCCTGCAAATTACAGGATGGTGGTTTGCGGGCACAGAATTGACGCAAGATATGTGTTGCAACGGGTACAGGTCGGGGGCATTCGGTGTCTAAGAAATCAATGTGAGTTCACTATCACGCTCCTCAAACCACTGCAGCGCGATTCTGGCCTTGCGTCGCGTAGAGTTATGCTACTGGAAAAGCTCGTCGCCATCACTGAGGACTTTAAACATGAAGGCATGCAGGAGCTGCGCAATACTGTTCACGTAGTTCGCTGCTGTTATGGCGTCTTCCAGTACCACCATGGGTGCCACATAAGCCCAACTCAATGTATTCCATAGCATAATTCTGCTCTCATCGTCCTGCATCTGTGGTGCCTTGCACGTTTCAAGCAGCCATTCGCTTGTATGACGGTGTGTAAGCGCGCAATCATCGAACTGGTGTAACAAGAATGCGATTCATTCGACAGGCGATACGTTTCTGTTGATCCATGTCGTAAACTCAGTGATGCTGAGCCCAGTGCGATCACAGCTGACGATGTCGTTGGTCAACACAGTGGGTCGTGTGATGTGGAGGTCCATGTTCAATAATGGCATTTCAACAATGTGCTCCGAAACACTTGAACGTGCACCAGCTTTGTACTCTGCCGTCAGATCTGCCACAGATCGCTGCCTATCCTGGATTAAGGCTGGGGGATCCTACGACGTCTGCGTTATGTGATGAGACGAGGACGTACAGTACCACACGACCTGTGCGTTATTCCACCATCCTTCAGCCACTTACGACGACAGCAGTACGCAAACAGTTGAACAGCTTCCCGTTTCAGAGATTCTCGTTTCCAGCTGCAGCGCCACAACAATATGCCCTGTGTCGAAAAGGCTTTAATCAGTGGATTTCCGCATTTGCGGCCCGTATCTTCGCTATAATGACTTCCCATTAGTCTCTCTTCCGCATACATTCTTTCCTTACTGCGCCGTCTGCCGCGATATCACGAGGATAGGGAAGGAGTTTCAGTCACCAAATACTGGAGGTCAGCCCACACCTGTACGAGTCCTTACACGAAGACAGAGAGTCTACGTAGACTTCGAATCACTTTCTGTGAAAGACTATACAGTAGTAAACCAGTGTTTTAAGTGCTGCGACCTAGTACATACGACTAAAAGCTGCAGAAAGGCAGATGTTGCGTGTGCCAAGTGCGGCAACCAAGGACACAAACACAGTGAGTGCACGTCCGCGGTTTGCGTCTGTATCCCCTGCAAATACAGAGGCCGCGTCTGCAATAAAACAAAAGGAGGTGACTGTCAGACCTATAAACAGTTGCATGACTGGCTCCTGGACAGTATAGACTATGGCAGCTAAAATCAGCACACACACAAGAAACACGAACGCCCGAAGCCAATCACCCAAAACACAGTCTCCATAGTACATCGATGTTGTCGCCGGTGGTCGGCGGAAGGTGCACGTGCCCGTCGACCTGGGACCGGACCGCAGCGACGCACGGATGCACGCCAAGACCGTAGGATCCTACGCAGTGCCGTAGGGGACTACACCGCCCCTTCCCAGCTAATTAGGGACACTGTTGCTCCTGGGGTATCGGCGAGGACCATTCGCAACCGTCTCCATGAAGCTGGGCTACGGTCCCGCACACCGTTAGGCCGTCTTCCGCTCACGCCCCAACATCGTGCAACCCGCCTCCAGTGGTGTCGCGACAGGCGTGAATGGAGGGACGAATGGAGACGTGTCGTCTTCAGCGATGAGAGTCGCTTCTGCCTTGGTGCCAATGATGGTCGTATGCGTGTTTGGCGCCGTGCAGGTGAGCGCCACAATCAGGACTGCATACGACCGAGGCACACAGGGCCAACACCCGGCATCATGGTGTGGGGAGCGATCTCCTACACTGGCGTACACCTCTGGTGATCGTCGAGGGGACACTGAATAGTACACGGTACATCCAAACCGTCATCGAACCCATCGTTCTACCATTCCTAGACCGGCAAGGGAACTTACTGTTCCAACAGGACAATGCACGTCCGCATGTATCCCGTGCCACCCAACGTGCTCTAGAAGGTGTAAGTCAACTACCCTGGCCAGCAAGATCTCCGGATCTGTCCCCCATTGAGCATGTTTGGGACTGGATGAAGCGTCGTCTCACGCGGTCTGCACGTCCAGCACGAACGCTGGTCCAGCTGAGGCGCCAGTTGGAAATGGCATGGCAAGTCGTTCCACAGGACTACATCCAGCATCTCTACGATCGTCTCCATGGGAAAATAGCAGCCTGCGTTGCTGCGAAAGGTGGATATACACTGTACTAGTGCCGACATTGTGCATGCTCTGTTGCCTGTGTCTATGTGCCTGTGGTTCTGTCAGTGTGATCATGTGATGTATCTGACCCCAGGAATGTGTCAATAAAGTTTCCCCTTCCTGGGACAATGAATTCACGGTGTTCTTATTTCAATTTCCAGGAGTGTAGATGACATGACAAGCGGTGGCTCCATCCACTACGAGGTGGCAAAGCAAATTAAAAGACAATTACACCACTGGATAAATTTCCAAAAACATTAACGCAGAGGATAGATGAGTTGGAAAATGAGCATACATATACTGTGCACAAGAAAATGCACAAACAAAACAATTTCTCCCAACTGAGGAACATCACACCACACACACACAAGATGAACACAAAACAGAATCATCATCACATGGAAAACCCTATGACACACGTAAACGTGAACAGTGCATCAAACCAGTCAAATTTGTCTCGGGAGGCACTCTTCACTCCGGGAAAAAGGAACAAGGAACAGACAGGCACGTAGACCCTGAATCAAAACACATCGAAACACTCAGGTCACAGACCAGTACAAATTCGGAACTACCGGACCAACACTTATTAAAGTAGACCAATTAGATGAGGACAAATCTGAGGTAGAGACATGTGACATTTGCAAGGATGTCAACGTGCGTCTAGAAACAACCCCCACTCCAAACATCCGCAAAGACAGCATAACACATACAGTCCGTCCCACACAAATCACCACCAACGCCGACATCACACCAGCAAGCACCACCAACATCAGTGAAAAACGTGTGAAGGCAAAAAGCATTGAAGAAGCGTATCACAAAACGAAATGTAACCATGTGATATCCTACAGAGGTCTTAAAATGTCTCCCCATCAGCGGTCAACACCAAGCCACAATCAATCTAGTACCACCTCAGTGACCGCAACAGAAACCAGCACCAACAGCAAGCCAGCTACACCTAATTATGATAATTTAGAATTTAACGTACTTCTAAGTAGGATAGAAAGAAAGAGATACTGCAGACAGCGCAGCGGATGCGACTTAGATTGTGCTAGCCAAAGGGTGATTCTCTCTGTTTTTCAGTAACTGAACAAACAGACAGAATCATCCTACGGACAGAAAATATTAATACAGCACCAGAGCCGCTGCTCGACCTCATGCTCCAGGACTGCCTGCGCAGGTCAGAAACATTCTACTTGGACATAATATACATAGATCATGTAAGAGCACACGGACGAACATATTTCGATTACTCACAGGCTGGCAGTAAGTGTTTTGTACACGTAAAACACCCAGAACACATACACAAAAAATGAATATTAGAACTTAGAACTACTTAAACCTAACTAACATAAGGACATCACATACATCCATGCCCGAGGCAGGATTCGAACCTGCGACCGTAGCAGTCGCACGGTTCCGGACTGCACGCCTAGAACCGCGAGACCACCGCGGCCGGCTTAAAACATAATACAAAAAACAGTACGACAGTCAGCGCGGAAATCCCCAAAATAGCACAAGACTTGCAGGCAGAAATCATGTGCTTACAAGAACCTTATAACAGAAATGGGCAACTGATATGTCTACCAAAACATGCCACCACAATAACAGGCAGCAATGACTGTAAAGCAGCAATAGTAATTCTAAATAGAACTTATAATTAAGGTATCACAGTTATGCAATTAACACTTGGTTACCATAGAGATAACTAACTGGAGCGTCACATGAGTTATTGCATCCATGTACGCCCAATACAACCATCAAATACAGCCGTACGCAGACTGCATCAGAGACCTAGTAATGTATGCCAGAGGCAAAAAATTAGTGTAAGTGCTGACATTAATTCCAGATCGACCCTCTGGAACTCAGAACAGATGACAGAGGACGCATGATCACCGATCTAATATAAGAAACACAATTACATGTAATGAACACGGAAGGACCAACCAACATATGCAGGGTTCGATAGTACGAGCAGTAATATCGACTTCACGCTAGCAAATAATGCAGCAATGGCATGCGTAACAAACTGGACTGTACCCGACAGCCGGCCGGAGTGGTTCAAGGCGCTACAGTCTGGAACCGCTTGACTGCTACGGTTGCGGGTTCGAATCCTGCCTCGGGCATGGATGTATGTGATGTCCTTAGGTTAGTTAGGTTTAGGTAGTTCTAAGTTCTAGGGGACTGATGACCTCTGAAGTTAAGTCCCATAGTCCTTAGAACCACTGTACACGACAACATAGCCAGTAGTGATCATAATGTCACAACATACACACTAACTCACACTCAGAACACAACGACCAAATCAAACGCCAGACACTTGTTGTTGCACAAAGCAGACTGTAACAAATTAACGGAAATTATCCAACGACACGATCTAGAAAACATCAATGGAAGTATCGATTATAGAGCACACAAGTTAACACAGCTAATACGACATGCACAAAACACTTCAATACCGACAGCAAAGAACACAAAATGCTCACCAATACCATGGACCAACGAACTCACGAGACTCAAACAAGATGCAAGACGCAAACGAATATTATATCAAAGGGCGATAGCAGATAAGAACAGACGAATAAGTCTCGAATCTTATAGGCATGCACAAGACTTATATAGACAGACCCTATACAAAACGCGTAGACAACAATGGGATCTATTTGTAACAACACAAACAGAGCAAAATATGTGGGGGGAACCATACAAAATACTGACAGAGAAGATAAAAAACCCACTAGTTCTCGGAACGCTAAGGCAGGATGACGGCACGATGACGAGGGGATGGAGCAATACAGCGGAGTTTCTGCTGTGTAAACTGCTCCCTGACGACGTTATCGATACAGACACACAATATCGTGCAACACTAAGAGAAGAACTACGTACACCATACAACACTGCAACTGTCACCTGTCCTTTTGCGCAAGAAGAGGTTGCGCTAGCAATCCCAGAGCTCAAAAACAAGAAAGCACCTGGACCAGATGGTATCCACTCGGAAACACTGAAAAAACTAGCACCGCAGATCACCCCGTTCCTAACAACGTTACTGAACGATGCCTTTCGGCTGGGCAGGGTACCTACAGTATGGAAAACCTCCATAACGGTCATTACTAAGAAATCAGCGGACAGGGATCCTTCAGATCCAATGACTTACAGGCTAATATGCCTAATAAACACCCTAGCAAAGATTGAGGTGAAGCTACTGTGTAAGCGCCTGCAAACATTCTGTGGTGTATGAGCCAGCACCGGTTCGGCTTCAGAACTGGTAGATCAATATATGATGCCGTCAACCAGGCCCTGAACATAGTTAACACCACAAAACAGAAATACTCCATGGCAATAATGATTGACATTGCCGGAGTATTTGATAATCTCTGGTGGCAGGCAATGTTTCAGAGACTAAGACATCTGGAGGTACCGCAGTCACTGAATAACAGTTTTCTAGACACCTGTAAAGACCGAGTAGTCGAATGGCAGATGGACAGCCGGAAAGTAATTAAAAGAATTACCAAAGGCTGTCCTCAAGGGTCGATCTGCGGCCCCATCTTCTGGGTCATAACAATCGAACCCGTCCTACAACTTCTGGATGGGGATGACAGATCAGACGGAATTGTCGCCTACGCAGATGACTATTAGTTGTAGTCCCTGCAAACAACAGAGCCCAGTTAGAAGAGAAAGCCAGTGAAATACTACAATCAATTACTCAGTGGTGTCACAACAACAAACTCAGGATAGCCGAAAACAAACAACATACACTTTACTAAAAGGATCACTCCAAAGGAATCCTTCGGTTAAAATTGGGGACACAAACATCAAACGATCACACACATAGATGAAAAATTGAATTTCCACGAACACATAAGGATAACAACAGACAAGGCAGAAAAAATACTACACAAACTGGTGAGACTAAATTCAAAACAGTACAGACTACCTCTGCCAGTCATACGGACTTACAACTGTGCGCTCTTCGAATCAGTACTCAGCTTCGCAGCTAGCACGTGGGCACATAGACTGAACGTGGTCACCAACAAAACATCGGTCAGACGAGGGCAGAGAAGTGTCCTACTTAGGCAATCTGGAGCCTTCGGTACAACCTCAGCGGAAGCACTGTGTGTGGTGCTCGGAATATGCCCCATAGATATCACGATCAAATACAGAGCTGCAAGGTACTGGTTAAAGGTGGGGAGACTAGATAAGGCACACACAATAACCGCTGTGCCGATAGAGACGATATATCACCTTAAAAAGTTGGCGTTTGGATACATGGCAAGGTCAGTGGAATGTAAGTGATAATGGACGTAGGCTGCACGACTTCCTATCGATCCTAGGCGCGGTATGGTACATTTCGTAACCGGACACGGACCTAATGCCACTCACTTAAACCGCGTGAGTCTGAGGCAGACACCTACATATACAGACATAGATATATACACAGCACAGTGACAGTGTAAATAGTGACAGTGAGGAGGAACAGGAGGAGGAAGCTGAGATGTGACAGGAAATAAGCATACTGTGCTGAGGATCTAGCTAAGAAATCGCCAAATGCAGTACATGGATGGGCACCTAAAGTAGTTAATACATAGGATTAGTAACAAATAGAATAAGCAACATTATTTCTCTACAAATAACCATTTGTGTGTGTGTGTGTGTGTGTGTGTGTGTGTGTGTGTGTGTGTGTGTGTGACTGGCGGTCAACGACTCGAAGAAACCATTCCGAGGTATTCACCGTCAGTCACATTCGGTGATGGTACTAACAAATCTCTTCTCTATGCTATCTTCTTTTTATATTCTTGTAAAAAAAATTATTTATATTTCAACCTTAAATTATTGTTATTTTGAAAAGTATCATTCTTTGTAAATGTAGATAAAACAAAAGAAAAGAAAACTCTAAAAAGATGAAAAACGAAAATTGAAAGATGTACGACCTGTTTTAAACATCAGGTAACTGGTCTATAATTTGGCAATAAATAAATAAACAAATATTACCAGGAGGCATTCAATCTCCATATCAAGAAGGTGAGACCTGTAGTCACATGTTATGTTCTTCAATGTAGAGAATGCAGACTACCACAAGTAGGGCGCTAAGTAAAGGAAATACTGCTTTATTCGCAATATCCGGATATTCACTTTTGATTTTGATCCGAAAAACACCAGGAGCATTTTTTAAAACATTTCTATCTCAGGACTGCATTCGCTGATATTTCGATAAGTGGCTCTTTTTCGGAGCTGTTTAATCCTGCTCTGGATGCGTTTCCTCGTTAGGTGCAACCAGCCTCTCCCAGCCAGTAGTCGAAATAGTGGGAAACTATTTGGTCAGCCCTTCTTGCGTGTCAGACAAGTGGCCTTTTATGCACTCCTTTATCTGATTATTTTCTTCTGTATTCAACTCACTTGATACAGTAGCCGTAATTGCAAAGCAGTTACATCGTTCTTTCCTGTAGCCGACATCCAAACAACGAATTTTCTCGAAAAACACTGATTTTGTCAGTTCGTGATATGTCCATTTCATACTGTCCCTGTTTATTTGAATTGAAACCGTTAATTTTGTTGAAAATATCGGAAACGTACGCCAACTGAGCACACCAAACGGAATTTTTAAGGCGTCCGCAGTAAACAAACTTATTATTGATATTACTAGCTTCAAAACACGCAAGAAGGTCGTCTTTAAGTTCTGGAGCTCTTGTAAGTACTTTTTCTCCGGAAATCCAACGGATTTTGCTGTGGAACAGCTACACTTTTCGATCTGCACACATTTCTTTACACGCCTTCTCTAATACTCGCAATTTGATAGGAAGAGGTTTTACATAGCTTATCACTTAAACAAAAGTTTTGATGCCGTCCCCCAAACGATTTCCGTCCGTAATCTTCACCATTACAGCATCTCTATGTGAAATGCAGTGAGTAGTTGAAACTTCCTGGCAGATTAAAACTGTGTGCCCGATCGAGACTCGAACTCGGGACCTTTACCTTTCGTGGGCAAGTGCTCTACCAACTTTTTTTTTTAAAGACGCTACCCCCCTTTTTTTATGAAATGCATCCTCTGCAAAAACAAAACAAAAAATCATTGTAAAACAAATCACAAATGTAAAGGAACAGGGATACAGGGATGTTGTTTTTATTTATTATATTTATTTATTTTCCACCCTGTTAAAAGGAACGTGTAGATCATGTAGATCATATCATGGTATCGTATGTGCATTACATATGGAGTGGTGAGAGAAGCGTGAGGTTCATTATCAGCTGTCAAATGTGCACACCGACTGCACCCGGCACATCCCAACTGCGTGGGGGGTCGAGGAAGACTGTCTGAAGATAGTTGGCAAAGGTTTTCCGATAGTGTGACCATCTATGAACCTCATTGTGGGGCTTGCTGCAAGAAATACCAAAAGTCGAGACGCGACTTGGCAGCATCCCCATAGAGGTACGCGATCGTCCAACCTTTGACCCAGATGATCGACTGGGATTTAGTCGCCGGAAAGTAGTTACTCTCCGGATGTAAGAAGGAAGCAGGTGTAATATGTTGCGGGGTCACACGGAGGTAGCAAACCACCATCTGTCGTCCTAGGAGCCATACGTCCTCCACCGCGATACAAGTTAAGCGGTGATGGTCGTCATCCACTTGGCGACATTTCGGGCACAGTGGAGTGTCCACTAGTCCAATTGCATGGAGTCGTTGGTTGGTGTCGAACTTGCCACAGGTGACAGAGAACCACAGTGCCCGAACGAAGGTAGGAAAGAATTTTTGGTGCACATGTCTCCAAATCTTCGGCCAATGCAACGTGGGGTGTTTCAGTTCAATGACATTACGACTTATCCGTCGTAGCAGCCAAACATAAAAATCCTTCGCGCTTGGTGGTCTCGTGCGCGGAAGCCCGTCTCTGATATAACTAAGTTCCACGATAAATGTTGATACATGCGCAAAATGTGGCGTAATGTTGCCCACCGCCACCGGAGGTGTGAGGGACGCTGGAACTAGGAGATGTAAGGGAATCACGCCCGCTACGCCATTGCTTGTACATCGTTGCTAGAAGGAGCGCCGTCGCTCGGCAGCGAACATTCGTAAGTCCGAGTCCCCCCTTGCCCGTAGGGAGCGTGAGCGTTGCGTATCGCACCTTGAGGGGCGACCCAATCATCACAAAATATCCTAGTGCTGATTGAAGTCGATGCCCGAGCGTGAGTGGTAGGGGCAGGATCTGCGAAATATGCACCATTCGAGAAACCACATAAGTGTTCAGATATTCGACTCGCTGCAAAGGATCAAGGCGCCGTAGGAGATGTTGACGGACCATGGTACGTGTTGTCTGTAAAGTACGTCGGTAGTTAACTGCCGCAGTATGTTTCACAGATGAGGTAAAGTCTATGCCAAAATAGCAGCAGGAGGTCGTCCGCATCACGACATTTGAAGATGTAGCCCCGCAGTTCCACCCCAGAAAGAGAATTTGTTAGCCTCCCAATTAATGGTTCCAACGCTATCGCGAACAGCAGCATCGAAAGAGGGCAGCCCTGGCGAATGGAACGTCGAATTTGAATGGGCCCTGCTATACGCCCATTAACCTGTACCAAGGATTGTGCGCTCCCATAAATCCTTCTAATGAGACCAGTAAAACAGTCTGGAAATCCCATTTGTTCCAGTACAGCGTACAGATAGTTGTGGCGCACCTTATCAAACGCACTGTCAAAATCAACCGCCACCATCGCCGCTTTAAGCCGGCACTCCTCCGCCAGCGCTATCACATCACGGCATTCGCCAGTAGCTGTTTGCACATTCACCGATCCACCCGGTGTCGTCTGTTCTGGAGAGAGAACGCTATGAATTAACATACGACATCGGGACGCTAGCAACCGTGCAAAGATCTTATAGTCTGCATTAAGCAAGATGATGGGGCGATAATGTGTGACCGTAATTCCTGGCTTCGGTTTATGTACTGGCACCAAGAGGCCTTCCATAAAAGCCGGTGGAATAGGCGCATCGGAATTTAACAATTCGTTGTACATTTCCGTCCATCGCGGTGCCATTTCGTTGCGAAATTCTCGATAAAATTCAGCAGGAAGTCCATCAATGCCTGGGGAGCGATTCAACGCACCCTTTGCGATCGCATCATGTACTTCCTCACAGCTAATAGCTTCCAGTAAGGTTCCAGCGGCTTCCACCGTTAGTGTACGGGAGACGTATGTGGCTATACGTTCGAGGTCATCAACACGGGCTGCTTCCTCCCAATAGATGTGTTGATAATGGTCGACGAATGCAGAGACAATGTCCGCTTGACGCGTCACTCTTCGGTCTTCGCGGGTAAATAACTCCCGTACCAAAACGCGTCGTCGGTGCTTTCGTTCATTCACGACGTGGTGCATGGAAGGAATCTCGTGCCTTATCGTATCGTGACATCTGGCGCGCACCATGGTTCCCTGAAGATGTTTCCGAGCTAAAGTCACTAGTTTAGCTTTTATCCTTTTACGTTCGATCCAGACGTCCGGTCCCGGCGGACCATCGTCCAGGTCGCGCAGCGCTGCAAAATAAAAGTCTGTCGTACTGCGGCGCCATTCTGCCATCTCCCTGCTATATGAGATGAACGTACGGCGAAGCGCCGGTTTAGCACAAGTCAGCCACCAATCAAGCTTCGTCGCATATCTTCCAACCCTTCGCTCGCACATCGTCCATGTCTCAAGGATCCGTTGACGACATTCAGGATCATGTAGATGTTGAATGTTTAATTTCCACGGGGCCTTACTGTTCCACACCTCTCTACGGGGAAGAAGCACCGTACAGATGTAAGCGCTGTGATCGGAAAATGCCAATGGCCAGCGTTCCGCGTCCTGGACATCATTTGCATGAGCCCGTGAGATATAAATGCGATCTAATCTGCTCGCCGAATGACTTGTCACATAGGTGTATCCCGATGTATCTCCATGTCGTAATTCCCACGTGTCACTAAGTACAAGGTCGCTGACAACGATTCGCAACTCCTGGCTGATGTTTGCTTGCGGCCATTGGTCTTTCTGGCTGAGAACACAGTTGAAATCTCCACCAATTATTACACATTCATAACGTCCATGGAAAAGTGGGGCAATATCTTCTGCATAAAATCGCGCCCTTTCCCGCCGCCGATTGTTTCCCGACGGTGCATAAAGATTGATGATGCGTGTCCCAAACGTCGTGAAAGCCATTCCCCTGGCCGACGGAAGGTAACACACGTTTTCCACGGGGAAGCCATCTCGCACGTAAACTGCCACCCCACTCCCATTGTGATCTCCATGTGACGAATAGGATTGGTAGCCTGCGATGTATGGGAGTGCAGCTATGTGGACTTCCTGCAGCAAAGCAATATCCACATCAGATGCCCAAATCGTTTCCTTCAGTAGGTGTAGTTTGGTCGGTGAACGCAAGTCATTTATATTTAATGTCGCAATACGGTTCGCATGGCGTTGAATCCCACTCTGTCGAGGCGCAACAATATCTCCCTGCATCGGCGCTGGGGGCTGAGTTAGAAGACGTTCTCTCGCCCCTCTCCCTTCACCTTCAGCAATTATTAGGCCGTCTTCGTGAGTGCCGGCTGCCTCTGTATGACGTCCGGCGCCTCCTCAATATCGTCATACCACATCTTTGCAGGCAGTGATATATTCGTGTCCATAGCCACAGCATCTGCGTCTGGAGAGCCAACTGGTTGTGGTTCCTCTTCAGCGTCACCACGTCCCGCTACCGTCAATGTGACAGACCGCTGCGGGTCTGATCGAACAGTTTCCATTGCCTCAATCTGTTTCGTAGAGGCTGTTGTGTCGTCTTGGTCCACAGGCACATCGTCGTCGGGGCAAGGGGAGTCATCCCTAGGAGATGTCGTGCGACGACGCCGTTTCCTCCTTTCCGGGGAACGTTGTTTGCGCGATCTTCCTTCCGTGTCCTCAGATAGTAGGGAATCACGGCTGCCCGACAGAAAAGCATCCGTAGGAACTGGAAGTGTTTCGAGTCCCATCGTTGTAGTTGGCGGGAGTTCGGTCGAAACTGATTTTGTCGTCACAAAGTGCGTTCCAGTCGGAACAGCATCCGTAGTGGCTGGAACTGCTTCGTGTACTATCTGTGTGCTTGGTAGGAGTTCGGTCTCAACTGATATTGTCGCCGTAGATTGTATGCTCGATGGAGCAGCATCCTCTGTCATCCCGACGTCTGCTACAAGGTTTCGGAGAGTGCCATCGGGGTCTTCCACCGGGACTGTGTCCTTTCGGTCATCAGCGGACGCAGTGAGGGCTTTGGCATAGGTGATCGGTAGTACTGTCATCGCCGGCGACGGCTCCCGCACATCTGAAGGCAGTTGCGTAATCCGCCGTTGCATACAGTTCGACCTGAGGTATCCCTCCTGGCCACAGCCAGAACATGTTCGTGGTTGACCATCGTAAATCACCACCGCCCGACAACCACCAATTGTCAGATAGGACGGTACATGCTTCTGAAGATCAATAGTGATCTGTCTCACTCCGTTAAGCACGAGGTACGTGGCGAATTGTGTCCAGCGTTCTGCTGTGTGACCATGTACCGTGCCGTATGGCTTAAAAACCTCAATAACTTCGTCAGCCGGGAGCTCAAATGGCAGCTCAAAAACACGTATTGTCCGTACACCCAGACCAGCATGTTCTACAGTTACCGTGCCGACATTCCCGTCACTATGGCAAAATCGGAGACCTGCTTTTGTCGCCTGTAGAATTCTCTCACACGCCGCGTCATTTACCATCTTAACATACACCGTGGGACTAACGATGGATAGGTGAATTCCGACAATATCGTTTGGCGGTATCTTGACGCCCTGTCTTATGAATCGTTCCACTGCTAAAGCCTTTGGTCGTTCGTAGTCTTTGCAGAAATTGAATCATAATGTAGTTTTTCTGTACTTGTTCGCCATGATCGTTGTTACTAGCCCGCGCGCAGACTAAGTCCACAAGTAAACAAACACTCGCACACGCCGCACAGGAGGAAGTATCGGACTTCCGCTCCGCACGGCCGCTAGCGCCGAACTGCTGAGCTACCGAAGCACGACTCACGCCCGGTACCCACAGCTTTACTTCTGCCTGTACCTCGTCTCCTACCTTCCAAACCTCACAGAAGCTCTCCTGCTAACCTTGCAGAACTAGCACTCCTGAAAGAATGGATATAGCGGAGACATGGCTTAGCCACAGGCTGGGGGATGTTTCCAGAATGAGATTTTCACTCTGCAGCGGAGTGTGCGCTGATATGAAACTTCCTGGCAGATTAAAACTTTGTGCCCGACCGAGACTCCAACTCAGGACCTTTGCCTTTCGCGGGCAAGTGCTCTACCAACTGAGCTACCGAAGCACGACTCACGTGCAGTTCTGCAAGGTTAGCGGGAGAGCTCCTGTGAGGTTTGGAAGGTAGGAGACGAGGTACTGGCAGAAGTAAAGCTGTGGGTTCCGGGCGTGAGTCGTGCTTCGGTAGCTCAGTTGGTAGAGCACTTGCCCGCGAAAGGCAAAGGTCCCGAGTTCGAGTCTCGGTCGGGCACACAGTTTTAATCTGCCAGGAAGTTTAATATCAGCGCACACTCCACTGCAGAGTGAAAATCTCATTCTGGCAGTGAGTAGTTATTAGTGATAGGTTCTTATTCCACTCAAAAGTGAGGATCCCTTTTATATTTCTTTAAACTGCAGCAGCGCCATCAGTAGATATAGCAATGCAATCCGTCCGTTTGAATCCGTTATCTTGAAGCAAACTCTCAACAGCAGCAAATAGATCAGCTCAAGTGGTGGTTGATTCCAGTTCTCCGTAAAACAAGTGTTGCTCAGTAATTTCTGATCTGCAAACAAATCTCACAAAAATTAATAATAGAGCGTTTCCAGAAATGTCAGTGCTTTTGTCTAACTGTAGTGCAAATTGTGTGTATGTTAAGTTTTCTATAACATAATTTTGAATCCCATCTGACATGTCCACAATGCACTGGTGACCTGCATAGTTTTGATAGGTGTATTTTTGAAATCTGTTCGAGTGCTTCCGGTCCCAACATAGTAGCAATAATACGTGTACATGCCAGTAAAATAAGCTGTTCGCCGATGTTATGGGATTTCTGTTTCTAGTAAATCATTTCAGAAATTCTGAACGATGCCAAAAGAGCTTTTTCTGCCAAGGAACACCTTGAGTGCAAGGTCGCAAGTTCCATCTATAGTAAGGCCCGATTGAAAGTGTAGTGTTATGAATTATTACAGGAGAAATATTAGCTACTAATGACTCACGATGTGTATCAGGAGGGTGGCAGAAAATTTGTGTCTGGGAGGTGCGGAGATCAACCTTCTGTGGGATGTATGTATTACACATCACAAAATGGACATCATCGACATTCAAGAAATGATCAGAACTGACCATTGACATTCACCATGAGCATCGAATAAAAAATGGCGTGCCACAGTGATCACAAAAATTGGCACCATCAAGATCCAAGACGAACTCCTTGGGAGTTACAAACCGTGCACGACGTTCAGCTAGGTGTTCACTTTTAGAGGATGCATATAAAATTATACTGGTGTAACAGGGTGATGAGAACTTGATGGTATGTGATGGCGTGCAACCGAATGCGAAACGCTCTGTCGTGGTGCCTATCGTGAAATTGGTTATCCTTTAATGTGTAGCTGCAGACAGAACGATAATTCTTTTATAGGGCCAGAAGAAACAAACATCCAGAGGCTGAAATTGTGCAGTAATTCCACGTGGTATAAATTGCAATGTCACACACATTTCAGGGGGGTAGTTTACTCTGAAGGAGTACGATTTTTACACGCAGGTCAGGAATCAAGCAAAAGTTAATTTGACTAGCTATTGGCCAAAAGCAGTGCTCATACCATAGTTGTAGTTCTCTTACATCCACTTTCCCACTCTTGCTTCCTGTTACGTAAATATTCTCTACCACCCTTGCAAGATCATGCACATGAGAAAGAATCGTAGGGGGCAGAACAACCTCAACTTCTCGCAGCACAATAAATAAGTTTCCAGCCAATTCAGCATCCAGATTAACAGTTGACGTAATTGTCTACGAGTGCGTTAATGCATTGATGTTAGCTGATCTTAATACAACTCCCTCAGTACCTCAGATTTCAAGGGTTTCTTTCATACGCATTTCCTCTTCAAATCCCGATTGGTGGGAGTTGGAAACAAATTACTTTCTGAACGATAGAATAAGTTTGTTTATGTCATCTACAAATTTTCGGGCCGGTTTCGCAATTTGATGTGTATCGTCAGTTTGACGATTTGTTGGAAATTTCGCTGATTTACGTCTTCAAATTCTGTAGCACTGTTTTAAGTTATGCAACCATTCGCTACTTCCCTTGAAACCACTGTAATCTACGTCGCGCGCAGTTTGATGTGCATAACGTAGTAGGTCACTATCATGCACACCCTCTACATTGTAGCGAGAATCATCTAAACACGCAGACACCAGTTTTTGCAACAAGTGCATCTTGTCCCCTCTTGAATATCCGTAGTGTTTCTTATGCACAAGACGGTCATATTGCTGCGGACGTATTTGAAATCTGTTCATAATTGTTTCTGTACTATGCTGCGGTAATTGTGTTCTTTACCTGCTTTTGGAGAACGACCCTTTAGTACGCAGCCCTCTGTTCGACAATGATGATTCCCCACACGGCTAGACACCTGTTTCAGTATCTCTTTCGCTTGTTAAGCACGTATTGTCACCATTGAACTCCTCATGTACATCGTCTACGCAGTCGAGCGTTTATGATACCACTTACTCCACTGACTCATCTTGCAGAAACGCTGATATTTCTTCTGCCACTTTTTTCTCACTCCGTGAAATTCCTTGGGTTCCTTTCTGACGAAATGTCACCTTCGGTAATTGTTGTTGCAGATATAATGCAATGTTTACTTTTTTTTACCGTTGCCATTGTTGTGCTTTGTATAAACACCATTAGCATTGTAGCATTATTGTGAGTCAACTAAGCCGTTCAACTACGCTCCATAGCTTCAGGCTGTGCTCACCATTGGATACCTCCCCAACCAATATTGTGGTTGCGTGGTAAACAGTATGTGGGGCGCCGAATGCCGCAAACATCATTGGTCTTTTGCGACCAAGCACTCAAGGGGTTCCTTGTGAGACCTTCATTCGTTTTTCCATCATGGCAGAGGATGCTTAAATCGAAGTATACAGACGAAAAATTTCTCACGCTTAGAGATGATGTGATGGTTTCGTTCCAAATGCTTATTCAGGTTTTTAGATTCCACACATTCACTTGACAACACTGTGCCGCTCACCAAATATTTCGGTGCGGGATTACCCCCTTCGCCTGTCCACGTGAATCGGAAATTTATGTATTCTTCTTTATGGTGGCGGTTATGTTGGACCTTGCTTGATCCTGGTTTTATGTTTTTCTGGTTAGTAGACGCTGCAGACGATGCTATTGTGTTTTATTTCGAATATTGCTATATCCATCTCTACCTTCTCAGATGTAGAAGAGCTGTGAACATTAAGTCTTTCTTTTCTCTTATTAAAAATCTGTCCACGATGAAAAGAGAGCATTAGAAAACTAGTAAACGCACGAAACTATTGAAACGAATATAAAATTGTACCGAGCAGCGAAACTTTCATATATTTCATCATATGATTCCTTACGAAAATATTCAATATAATACAAACAATAACACATGTAATTTACAAACAGGCATCTAAATTTGTAGTATAATCAACTGCGTCGTTCGTTGCCATCAGGAAATCGACGGAAGTATCACCGTAGGTCCTGTTGGGACATTTTGTAACCAAATAACGAACGGGTTGCCTGGCTGCTCGACAGCGTCATTTTAGAGATGGAGCCTTACTCCATCCATGAAGTGAGTCCACGCTTCTGCCATGATTTGTGCGTGTTCTGTTAAACGTGGACAGTGCTCTGTACCATTGGTCAAAGGCAGGATATTTCTTCTCGGGACAAGTTCTGGCACTGTAGAGCCAAACCTCTGTCCACTATCACTCCTATGAGTTTGTTCAGTTGAACTGAGACGGTTGCTCTACCATGGCTGTTTTAATGGATGGTTTTCTTGATCGGAGCCGGTTTATTTCTAGCGTAGCCGCATCTTGATGCATAGGGAGTTGCGGATTGCCTTGTATACGTTTAAATTCAAGGTTCAAATGGCTCTGAGCACTATGGGACTTAACATCTGTGGTCATCAGTCCTCTAGAACTTAGAACTACTTAAACCTAACTAACCTAAGGACATCACATACATCCATGCCCGTGGCAGGATTCGAACCTGCGACCGTAGCAGTCGCGCGGTTCCGGACTGAGCGACTAGAACCGCTCGACCACCGCGGCCGGCTAAATTCAGGAGAGGAGCTGCTTTTCATCTAAGTGCAGGAGGTGGAATGTGGTTCAGTATGGGTAGCCTTTCGACGGGGGCTGATCTTAGTATACCACTGGTAATTCTCATTGTGTTTTACGCCTGTGCATCGAGTATTTGTGCGCGTACACTATTGAGCCAAGCAGGAACACCAAATTCTGCAGCAGAGTAGACAAGCCCAAATGTTTCAATGCGCGGAGTGTCAGCGACAGGGTTGCAAGTTGTTCCGCACCGCCTGTATAGAATGGTGCTTCTTCTTCATATCTTCGCAGCGGTGTTTTCCAGGTGTTTCTTGTAGGGTCCAGTGTAGCCGGTCCAGTGTCGGGGCCCCTAGGCAATACACATTTCATGGCCCTTTTATCCTTTTCTAACTTCCTAAAATATATTTTTTCTACCACAACACAATTTTATTCATAATTCTGGGTTTTTTCTACATTACGAAGGTACGCCATCACCATATCTATAAAAACTGAAATAAATGAATGGAAAATACGCGAACTTTTATTAAATCGTTTGGTAAAGTACAATATGTTTAAATATTACAGTTCTAAGTGTTTTACGAACAAAATCGTTTAAATTATCTTGAAAGTTGATCCTTCCTAATACATCATTTTCAATCGCCATTATCGCCAATGAATCTAAATGTTTCTGAGATTATTTTTGATTAGTTTTAATTTTGAAACGTTATGTTAATCTATGGCGTTTGTAATCATCAGACTTCTATATATTAGCAATAGTCATTACATTCGGGAAAGCTGACTGTGCCACACTACCAAAAATCAATTTATACAATTTGTTATCTCGCCTCTAAATTCAGGAAACTTTTTACAAGCCGCTCTAATAGCATCGTTGGACTTCGTTAAGAAATCTGTTAGAAATCCAGAGAGTTGATTTCCCGGTAAGCGTCTAGTGGCCGCGACAGTTCTGTACAGAGCATGTCTAGCACAGACACATAAGTTTCGAATTTTAACTTCACTTTTCCTGTGCGCACAACGTCTTCTGCAGATCCGTCATTGCAGTGCCTTCTCCTTATTTTCAAACGTTCATTCTCATCACTGTACTGGGGATTACTTCTCTCATTTTCCTTCATCTCGTAATCGTCAAATAATTTTCGCAGTGAAAGTAAAAAATCTAATAGAGATTTTAAAAGACTGACTGCCATTCGAAATTCAGTAGTTGTTTTTTGTACAGATGCACTGATACCACTGATTCGATCTAGTATGGCCGCTCAGAATACTGGCATAGTGAATCACTTATGATGGTTGAGTCTCATCGTCAGCAATAGACAGCAAAGCTTTCTGGAAACTGTTGTAGCCTTTTGACAAAGCCTTAGTCGTATTATTGTAACTTGTACGCGACCTTGCATCGGATACTCTTTTTCAGAACCATTGACGGGTATGGCTAACGTTCATCACCTTTTTCAAGATGTTTGAGCATAGTTGCGCAGCGATGACCTGATGCCGAAAAAAAGTTGCACAGTGCCTGTACAAACCTCGGGAATGAAATCGCTCCATCGCAGCTCTCCGTAGCACTACTCCAACCGAATAGTGAGTCCGCTGCACATGGAACGTAATGTGAGACGCGATTTGCTTTCTTAAGATCTGCCTGTAGGTCATTGTAAAAACCAGAAATTTTTGACCCATTATTGTAAGACTAGTTTTCAATTTTTTTTATGTCAATGTTATATTGGTTAAAAAATTTCAAATTTTGGTTGTTTGTTCTTCCCCTTTGTGACTTTTTCAGCAATAAATGTAAGAAAACATTTTGCTACTTTTTCATTTGACGTAACGTATCTCAGCATTACATCAACTGATGTGTATGAGATATGTCTGGTGTCGAATCGACGCTTATTGAGAAATATTTGGTTTGAATAATTTCATTAAGAATGAATTTTAGGATCTTCTTTTCCAAAATATCAATACGTCCCTCGCAAATCGCTGAAGACAAATATGATTTTTTTCTTTTCCTACATTATCATACTTGGCTAAATGTGGACTAAGGAACGGATCGCGATTAACTCTAAAATTCCCAAATAGTTGTCATTATGTTAGAAACAAAGAACTGCGTTTTCACCACGTAATACCAAGCCACGGAATAGTAAAAATTTGATCACTGAGACCACTCTTAGTGAAACTTACAACCAATATCCTTTCTCTTCGCTGGAAGCAATTACCAATGAGGTGTCGATTGGTTCATGAATATGTCGGCTATTAATCAGTGTCTGTTCACATACTCGGTGCATTGCATTATTCCCGTGCGATGGAATTCGGCGCGACGCACTTTTTCCTATCAGGAAATCCAGTTTGAAATTGTGATTGGCTTTGAACTTCACCAAAAAGAACACGTGGAAGACATTAAACTTTTCCTGTAATAAGCGGAGAATTCATGAGCCAATGAGCCACTCTCGTTTAATTTTACCACCTCTTACATGTCTCAAAAAAAAAAGTGTGAAAAAAGGATATTTTGCTATTGTCTTATTGTCGGCTTGAAGTAAAATAATTACACTCAGAGTGTTGACATTCGTGACGATCCCTAATACACACAAAAAATCTTGTATTCAGTTGGTAATATTTTGGCATAAGCTAATGTCATTCTGGTACTCTATTCATAGATGGACTAGTAGTAATTGGACGTCTCGTCGGCCTCACTTTCCTATTCACCCACTAAAGCAGCTGTTTCTTGATCCTCACCAGTCTGTTTAGAACACTTGCGGGGAATCTCTACTGGGTCCACCAGCATTGTGTGGCAGGCAGACGTATTTGGAGATGCGTAAGGTTGATTTTCTATTCACTGGAGGACAAAATCCTAGTTGAATAAGGTATTACGTCTTCTTTAATCGTTCATCACTCTTCCTTCGTTGCTCTTGCCGCATTTTACGTTTTTTCCGAACCATTCTGGTGGTTTTCCATTACTGGAACCTCCGACATTTTGTTCGCGATAGAAAAGGTAATTAATCTTGTGATTAGACTGTGGAGCTGAGATTTACTAATACTAATTGACAAGTAAGCACTTGCTTATCTATTTAATACAAGTAACTGAAACTAAATACTTACCTATCCTCTACCTTTTGATCATTCCACCATTTACTATTTTTCTACCTCCAGCACTTCATACTAGTCAAATTTTATAATATTAGACGAAATAAGTATGTAAAACAGAAACTGTAATCAAATTTACGTGGTCTGGTAAATGTAACTTCAGTTTATTAGGCTCCTCGTCTCGCCTATTTTCTCGATGCACATGCAGTCTTCATAAAAATCTAGCACTTGCATTCAAATCTGTAAGTTTTGAAACACACACAGCAGTAAAACCTTTTTAATTTGATTCACGGTCACGAAAGGAGCAAATCACAATGACAGAGCAAAATGAAAATTACGTAATTGAAAACGTTTGTAAAATATCGTTTATGATACAACATACGTGTCCAAAGAATCGGTGGCTCTTCCCAATGTTGTTTGTCTTGCGATCCAGTACAGCCCATCTTGTAAAACTAACGTGTGCTTAGAATAAATTAATACAAGTAGCAGCAAGTGTGCATTCAGGCTGCAGAGTTTTTGAAGTGCGTTGCGTTAAAAAAGCTGCTCTTGCAATTTCTCCCTCTGAATTGTCGGCCTTAAAATCGCTGCTATGAAAATAATATTATTCTAAATAATTAGAAGTTCGTTCCGAAATATGTTGAAGTATGAAGATGTAACATAAAAAGCGCAATAATATTGTCACTGAGAGTTTGTTACATGCAAATATTGATATTTAATTTTCACTTGGAGAAATATTTAAAACAAATTTTCTCGGGGCACGGTACACCTAGCTGATGTGGGTCCCTAGGCAGTTGCCTACACTGCCTAATGGATAATCTGGTGATGAATGTTTCCCCTAGATATTTCGGGTGCCTATTGTGATGAAGTAGTCTGTCACAAAAACAAATCTGGAGCTACCTATTCACCGCCGTGTTGCACAATTGAAAGCAAGGCGTCTTTGTCTTGGTGGGGTGTGGTCTCAGTCTCCATCTCCGAAAGTCTGTTCCTATTATCATGAGATCAGATGTTAAGATGGCTTCTGTTTCTTCAAAATTTCAATTTCCCACTGCCAGCGCCCAGTCATTGGCGTATCCACATTTACGAGATCTAGTTTCAGACATAGCGGAGATGTACAGATTAAACAGGAATGGGGCGAAGAGAGATCCCTGAGGTAGTCCATCATTTAGCCTCTTCGAAAAACTTATCTTGTTGCCCAGTGTGACCTGGAATGATCTCCCAGCAAGCATACTATTAGTAGATTGGACTGTTTTTCTGCACATAATTATTTGAATGACTTTCTAGAGGAGACCGCATCTCCATACTGTTGTAACGTCCCCTTGGAAAAGTTATCAGTTACTGTGCTGGTAAACTTCTACGTTATTTGATACAAAGACAGCTGAGTACAATTGAACGTACTCAGATGGTTCTCTCTTTACTTATTCTGACGATTACTAAACTGACACACAATATTTTTTTTTTAGCGCAACGCAATCTGACTTTTAATAATCCCTACAAAAGAAGGGCCCTGACTAACAATAACCAATGCCTTTCATGAATCACTCACCTCACAAAAATCTTCGTTACTCAAACTACTGCAATACAGCGAGCGCCAATACTGCCAGCTAAATAAAAGATTCTAACTACTGAAGGCACTAACTGCTGATAGGCATAGTTAGCAAATGAAAGATTTTGATAGAGAACAAACAATGTATTTACCTTAATAATGTTCAAAAGTCATATGATATCCAGTCTTACAAATTTTCTCTTTCTGACAGACATACGTCCATATCGCCCATTCTCAAAACTCTGGCATCTCTGTCCCCACATCCACCACTGCTGGCGGCTCACCTCCAACTGCGCAACGCTACCAACTGTTCACATCCAACTGTGCCAACAGTACACAAGCGAATATTCAAACAATGAGTCCAACCAGCCACAGACTGCACACACCACAGTCAGTGATTTTCATACAATGCGCTATGTGGCGTAACCAACATAAAAACCTAAGCAGCCTACTTACACTGTCTCATAAGCTGCTGAGAGATCTATAAATTCAGTCCCCTGCTGACATTCAGGGCCCATGAATTCATGAGGTTGTCTCCATACCCGTACACGTCCATCCGCCGCAAACAATTTGAAACGAGACTCCTCCGACCAGGCAACGTGTTTCCAGTCACCAACAGTCCAATGTCGGTGTTGACCAGCCCATGCGAGGCGCAAAGCTATGTGTCGTGCAGTCATCAAGGGTACACAAGTGGGCCATCGGCTCCGAAAGACCATATCGATGATGTTTCTTTGAATGGTTCACGCGCTGACTCTTGTTGATGGCCTAGCATTAAAATCTGCAGCAATTTTAGAGAGGTAGCACTTCTGTCACGCTGACCGATTTAATTCAGTTGTCGTTAGTTCCGTTCTTGCAGGATCTTTTTCCGGCCGCATCGATGTCAGAGATTTGATGTTTTACCGGATACCTGACATTCACGGTACACTCGTGAAAAGGTCGTGCGGGAAAATCCCCACATCTTTTTATTTATTTTATTTATGGGCTTACACGCTACTTAATCTAACTTAAGCTATGGACAAAACGCACACACACACACACACACACACACACACACACACACACACACACACATGCCCGAGGGAAGAGTCCAACCTCCGACGGGGGGAGCCGCGCGGACCGTGACAAGACGCCTAAGACAACGCGGCTATCACCACTTCATTGGTACCTAGGTAGGAGATACTGTGTCCAATCGCTCGTGCGCCACTTTCAACCTCACTTACATCGTGATAATCTGCCATTGTAGCACAGTAACTGATCTAACAACTGCGCCAGACACTTGTTATCTTATATAGGCGTTGCCGACCTCAGCGCCGTATTATGCCTGTTCACATATCTGTATTTGAATACGCATGCCTATGCCAGTTTCTTTGGCACTTCAGTGTTTATAGGTTGTGAGTGACATTATCTGGTTGTAAAGCTTCTGATTATAAAGCTTCTTTCTGGGCGAAAACTAGCCTGTTCAATCGGAATTTTCTAAGGTACTATAGCCGAGATTCTTATGTAGATGACTCATTCGAGAAGCTTGTACAGGGTGAGTCACCTAACGTTACCGCTGGATATATTTCGTAAACCACGTCAAATACTGACGAACCGATTCCACAGACCGAACGTGAGGAGAGGGGCTAGTGTAATTGTTTAATACAAACCATACAAAAATGCGCGGAAGTATGCTTTTTAACACAAACCTACGTGTTTTTAAATGTTAGCACATCTGAACATATAAACAAATACGTAATCAGTGCCGTTTGTTGCACTGTAAAATGTTAATTACATCCGGAGATATTGTAACCTTAAGTTGACGCTTGAAACCTCCGACGAACAGTTGCGTGTTGTAACAAACACGGACCATGGTCGGCGAGCAGCATCTGCAGGGACATGTTTACGATGACGACCGTGTTTACGAGTGTGGCTGTAGTGCACTGTTGTGGTTTGGTCTAGCTGTCGCAGTGTCCGCATGTAGCGCTTGCTGCTACTGTTATTCTGCATTCGTCTCCGCACGCAGACCAACTGCAGTACACAGTGTTACCAGACGTCTGTGATAGTGTAGTGTTGTAGGAACTGTGACCATGGTGTACACGGGACAATGCGAGAGCCGGTGGACTGAGTCAAAGTAGTGTCATGCGCATACTGCATCGTCAACGCTTTCACCCGTTTCATGTGTCGCTACATCAGCAATTACATGGAGATGACTTTAATCATCGAGTGCAATTCCGTCAGTTTGCATTAGTAGAGAATGCGTTGCAGTTCTACCTGTTTACCGATGAAGCGGGTTTCACAAACCACGGGGCAGTGAATCTACGGAACATGCATTACTGGTTCGTGGACAATCCTCGCTGGCTCAGACAGGTAGAGCGACAGCGGCCATGGACTGTAAATGTATGGTGCGGAATCATTGGCGACCACCCCATTGGTCCTCACTTCATTGCAGGGGCCGAAACAGCTGCAACATATATCGCGTTTCTACAGAATGATCTACAAATGTTTGCTCGAAAATGTCTCACTGGAAACGCGTCGACGTATGTGGTATCAGCATGATGGTGCACCTGCACATTCCGCAATTAACACTAGGCTGACCCTTGACAGGATCTTCAACGGGCGTTTCATAGGACGTGGAGGACGCATAAATTGGCCAGCCCGTTCTCCTGATCTTACACCTCTGGACTTCTTTCTGTGGGGTACGTTAAAGGAGAATGTGTACCGTGATGTGCCTACAACCCCAGAGGATATGAAACAACGTATTGTGGCAGCCTGCGACGACATTACACCAGATGTAATGCGGCGTGTGCGACATTCATTACGCCAGAGATTGCAGTTGTGTGCAGCAAATGATGGCCACCACATTGAACATCTATTGGCCTGACATGTCGGGACACACTCTATTCCACTCCGTAATTGAAAACGGAAACCACGTGTGTACGTGTACCTCACCCCTCATGGTAATGTACATGTGCGTCAGTGAAGAAGACCAATAAAAAAGTGTTAGCATGTGGACGTAATGTGCTGTTCCAGTCTCTTCTGTACCTAAGGTCCATCACCGTTCCCTTTGGATCCCTGCGTAATTCGGTGCTCTCCGATACACACGATCGAACAGCGGAGGAGTGGTACTCAAGCGTCAACTTTAGGTTACAATATCTCCGGATGTAATTAACATTTTACAATGCAACAAACGGCACTGATTACGTATTTGTTTACATGATCAGATGTGCTAACAAAACTAACGGTGTTCCATTTAAAAAAACGTAGGTTTGTGTTAAAAAACATACTTCCGCGCATTTTTGTATGGTTTGTATTAACCAGTTACACTAGCCCCTCTCCTCACGTTCGGTCTGTGGAATCGATTCGTCAGTATTTGATGTGGTTTTCGGAATATATCCAGCGGTAATATTAGGTGACTCACCCTGTATTCTGAGCTAAGAAGGGCTTTTGGGCTACTGGGCTCGTTGCTTGGTATTCCTGGCTTAAGAATAGAGCAAACGTTAGACTTCTACATTCCATTCGGGATTCTCCCTCTCATCATGATATCAATAAAGCACGTTGTTAGTAATTTTTTAGTATTTCCACCACTTTTAAGGAGTGTCATTATTATTTCCTCGACACTGAATAGCTGGGAAAATACGGTTTAATCGGGGCCAGATGCCTCCAAAGTCATGAATTCATATTTGATAGGGGTGTTGCGTGCTTCGTGCCGTTGTGTTGTTGAGGTGGTCAGAACGTGATTCCCAATCCTCTTTGGATGCAAAGTCACTTCACCTTTTGCATCCTTAGTACTTACGTCAAATTTCCTTAGAAGTGGCCAGACTTCTCTACTAGATCTTTTGAAGTCTACGTTCATAACTTTTTCTGTCAATTTCTCAAGATCATCAGCTATCTCTCCGTCTCCTCCTTGGAGGAACTCCTTGTATAGTTCTTATGGAGCGACTGCATAAGTATGATGATATGTGGCTCCCACAAAGTCATATTCTGGTATTTTTCTTCTTATGGTTAAGTGATTAGTATCGATACCTGCCAGGGTTTTACGTAGGACTTCTATATTGAGTTGACAGATCTTGGTACATGGGCCAAGATTTCTTGTCAGGAGGCCCTGATAAGTTGACGCTTGCTGCAGTGTAGGCATCGTATGTTATCGTGTGCTTTGGCCAGGAGATCCGCAATATTGTCCGGCAGTCAGTGTTGTCAGCTCTTTAGCGTCACCCGGAGTGCGCCACGTGGAGGCGAGCTGACATTGCACCGCAACAGCAAAACAAAACACACGCGACGTCTCATTACCCAAAACGGCAGAGAAGTTAATGTTGGCCCTCTTATCAACTGTCGATATTTTTTACTGATGTAGCCGACAAAGAGTCAAAGAAAATGGCGACAGAGGGCCAAAGCATGCCACACGCAGCAAAAAATGGGACCTTTTTGGTGAATGTTGTTCATTGAATGGGGGTTCATTTTAGAGGTTAAGGCAAAAAAATATAAATATTGTGATACGATACATTTTTAAATGTGTAATGACGTATAATGACTGGCAATTTCTTGAAAATTGGGCTACTCCAAGAAACAGTTTGGCGATAACTGTTTTATGTTCTAAACATTTTATCTGCGGGAGATTAAAGCCATTAAAAATATCGTGACACACTTGACACGTTTTCGCGAGACACCAATGTGTCACGACACGCAGTTGAAAAACCCTGGTCTAGGAAGTGGAAATGGGGGTGAAGTGTATTAAGTGGACGGAGAATTTCTCGAGCGTCAAATTTTCGAGTAAGTTCATGAACAACATTGATACAGAGCTCGGAGCCGTTGATTCTATTTGACGTCGTCATAGTGATGGAACGCACCACTGCGACATCAGGGACAGCGTTGAGTCCATTTCCCGGTGCTTGGACGTGCTAATTCGACTTAGGAACTTAGTGATTAGTTTTCACTGCTGAATGGTATTTCGAGGGTTTTCTGCTTATTTAAAAGCTTCTACTTTCCGAATTTAAGAGCTGCGGTCTTTATTTTAAAAAAAGGTGTTTTATCACCATCTAAATTCAACAAGGACGCCCATACAGTAGTTTGTAGGGGGGGGGGGGGGAGGAGGTAGACGTTGGGGCATGGAGTATTTTTAATGTTTTTAAAGACGAATGGCGACTTGTAAGCAGCCACAAAAATGTTCAAGTTCCGGCCCAGTTAACATCAGCGTAATGCCGGACATTTAAATCATTTTCTTGAAAGAAACACACCTGACTATACTATTTTTTTCCTTTCCCTGAGAGTTCAGGGGAGGGAGCTCCCCTTGCCCACTGGTACTAGCGCCCTAGTTCAGTAATGATAATCATACTATGATTATATGACAATAGAAGTCGTGGACCTTGCAGTATTTCAAGGAGGAGGGCTCCAAAGCTGTTGAAACATTTAAGGAAACATGTTGGTATTATTCATCACATAAAATTACACAATGGATTGAATAATAAAACCATTTCGTCCGCAGAGAGAGAACGATTGGCATCTTTTAAGAGCAATCCTGAAGTAGAGGAATTAAGAAGTGGATGCAACACTAGCTACCTATGCACACCTTACGCGAACCCTTGTCATCGAGAGGACGCCGGTTCAATCCCGCGTCCGGCCATCCTGATTTAGGTTTTCCGTGATTTCCCTAAATCGCTCGAGGCAAATGCCGGGATGGTTCCATTCAAAGGGCACGGCCGATTTCCTTCCCCGTCCTCGCCTAATCCGATGAGACCGATTACCTCGCTGTCTCGTTTCCTTCCTCAAAACAACCAACCAACCTTGTCATCGATCCAAAAACTCAGAAACCTCAATTATCAACGATTGAGAGTAAACACACATGCTCAAGCAAACACACACGCACACACACACATACCGATCAGCCAGTACATTGTGACCACTGCCCACCGTGACTTTGGGTGCTGACTGGTGGCCTTGCAGGCACGTGGCGGGGTAATAAAAGAACGTTGTATACATGGAAGAATCCGGGAGATACTAAAAGGTATCAGATATATTATATAATGGTAAGACAGAGATTTAGGAACCAGGTTTTAAATTGTAAGACATTTCCAGGGTCAGATGTGGACTCTGACCACAATCTATTGGTTATGAAATGTAAAAATGTGGAAATTTAAGGAGATGGGACCTGGATAAACTAACTAAACCAGAGGTTGTACAGAGTTTCAGGGAGAGCATAAGGGAACAATTGACAGCAATAGGCGAAAGAAGTACAGTAGAATAAGAATGGGTAGCTTTGAGGGATGAAGTAGTGAAGGCAGCAGAGGACCAAGTAGGTAAAAAGACGAGGGCTAGTAGAACTCCTTGGGTAACAGAAGAAGTATTGAATTTAATTGATGAAAGGAGAAAATATAAAAATGCAGTAAATGAAGCTGGCAAACAGGAGTACAAACGTCTCAAAACTGAGATCGACAGGAAGTGCAAAATGTCTAAGCAGGGATGGCTAGAGGACAAATGCCTACAGGAAAATTAAAGAGACCTTTGGAGATAAGAGAACCACTTGTATGAACATCAAGAGCTCAGATGGAAACCCAATTCTAACCAAAGAAGGGAAAGCAGAAATTTGGAAGGAGTATATAGAGGGTCTATACAAGGGCGATGTTCTTGAGGACAATATTATGTAAATGGAAGAGAATGTAGATGAAGATGAAATGGGAGACGCGATACTGCGTGAACAGTCTGACAGAGCACTGAAAGACCTGAGTCGAAACAAGGCCCTGGGAGTAGACAACATTCCATTAGAACTACTGACGGCCTTGGGAGAGCCAGTCCTGACAAAACTCTACCATCTGGTGAGCTAGGTGTATGAGACAGGCGAAATACCCTCAGACTTCAAGAAGAATATAATAATTCCAATCCCAAAGAAAGCAGGTGTTGACAGATATGAACTATCAGTTTAATAAGTCACAGCTGCAAAATGCTAACACGAATTCTTTACAGACGAATGGAAAAAGTAGTAGAAGCCGACCTCGGGGAAGATCACTTTCGATTCCGTAGAAATATTGGAACACGTGAGGCAATACTGACTTTACGACTTATCTTGGGAGAAAGATTAAGGAAAGGCAAACCTACGTTTCTAGCATTTGTAGACTTAGAGAAAGCTTTTGACAATGTTGACTGGAATATTCTCTTTCACATTCTGAAGGTGGCAAGGGTGAAATACAGGGAGCGAAAGGCTATTTACAGTTTGTACACAAACCAGATGGCAGTTATGAGTCGAGGGGCATGAAAGGGAAGCAGCGGTTGGGAAGGGAGTGAGACAGGGTTGTAGCCTCTCCCCAATGTCATTCAATCTGTATATTGAGCAAGCAGTAAACAAATGAAAAATTCGGAGTAGGTATTAAAATCCATGGAGAAGAAATAAAAACTTTGAGGTTCGCCGATGACATGGTAATTCTGTCAGAGACAGCAAAGGACTTGGAAGAGCAGTTGAACGGAATGGACAGTGTCATGAAAGGTGGGTATAAGATGAACATCAACAAAAGCAAAACGAGGATAATGGAATGTAGTCGAATTAAGTCGGGTGATGCTGAGGGAATTAGATTAGGAAATGATCCACTTAAAGTAGTAAATGAGTTTTGCTATTTGGGGAGTAAAATAACTGATGATGGTCGAAGTAGAGTGGATATAAAATGTAGACTGGCAATGGCAAAGAAAGCGTTTCTGAAGAAGAGAAATTTGTTAACATTTAGTATAGATTTAAGTGTCAGGAAGTCGTTTCTGAAAGTATTTGTATGGAGCGTAGCCATGTATGGAAGTGAAACATGGACGATAACTAGTCTGGACAAGAGAACAGAAGCTTTCGAAATGTGGTGCTACAGAAAAATGCTGAAGATTAGATGTGTAGATCACATATCGAATGAGGAGGTACTGAACAGGATTGGGGAGAATAGGAGTTTGTAGCACAACTTGACTAGAAGAAGAGATCGGTTGGTATGTTCTGAGGCATCAAGGGATCACAAATTTAGCATTGGAGGGCAGCGTGGAGGGTAAAAATCGTAGAGGGAGACCAAGAGATGAATACACTAAGCAGATTCAGAATGATGTAGGTTGCAGTAGGTACTGGGAGATGAAGAAACGTGCACAGGATAGGGTAGCATGGAGAGTTGCATCAAACCAGTCTCAGGACTGAAGACCACAACAACAGCGGAGCAGACACGGACGGGGGATCGCCCTTAGGGAAGATATGGGCTGCAAATTGGGAAATCCATCGAGATAAGCGGCCTTGACGAAGGGCAGATTATTATTACGCAGAGCCTGTTACCGAGTATCTCGAAAACTGTGAAGCTGGTCGAATGTGCTACTGTTGCGAGCATCTACTGAAACAGGTAGAAGGATAGTGAAACTCCCACTAGCCGCTAAATGGTTGGACGTCCACGACTTTTCACAGAATGTGGGGTTCGGGGGACGTGTGCTCCTTAGAGGAGGAGAGATGACGATCTGTGCATCACTGCCGAAAGAGCACAATGCTGGTCCACGCACAAGTGTTTCAGAGCACACCGTTCATCGTGTATTGTTGAGCATGGAGCCCCGCACCAACGACGTCGTCATTTACGATTGCAGTGGGCACGGGACCATCGGGATTCTACCATCGATCAGTGGAAACGTATCGGCTCTTAGGATATTTTTGCTACACTAGGCCGGTGGTCGTCTCCACAAACGTTGTCATCTAAGTGAACGGCGGCTCGAAATGTGCAGCGTGCCAAGGACACACACTAGTGGAAGCTGTTTTATGCTATGGGAGACATTCTTCTGCGCTTGCGTGGGGCCTTTAGTAGTAATCGAAGACTCGCTGACAGCTGCGGACCACCTGCATCCCTTCATGCTTCATGTCTTTCCCGACGGCAATGTCATCTTTCAGCAGTATAATTCTCCGTATCTCGGAGCCAGAACCGTGCTACAACGGTTAGAGGAGCATTATAGCACACCTACGATGATGTCTCGGCGACCAAATTCACCTGACGCAAATCCTGTGGAACCGATCTCGGTCGCTACCCGGCGCCATCACCGCGTATGCAAATCAGCGGCCCTTTTTTTACCCGCATTGCATGACCTGTTTGTTGACATCTACTGTAACAAACAGGTGGTCATAATGTTTTGGCTCATCAGTGTATCTGCAGTAACGGAAAGACACAGGAAAAACGCCGGCGGTTCTAGACGCTACAGTCTGAAACCGCGCGAGCGCTACGGTCGCAGGTTCGAATCTTGCCTCGGGCGTGGATGTGTGTGATGTCCTTAGGTTAGTTAGGTTTAAGTAGTTCTAAGTTCTAGGGGACTGATGACCTCAGATGTTAAGTCCCATAGTGCTCAGAGTCATTTGAACCATTTGAACACAGGAAAAACGCTGCTGAGAGAGCAGCACGGGGAGAATCACACAGACTGTCGGTGCATAACTGATCCCTCTTTCAGTTTATTGTTGCTGCCGGTTTTGGTATTTTCTCATGGGGATCGATTGGAACGTCTGCGATGACCCACCTAGCATGCTTTCCATTTTACCTCAACCTAACGATAGAGTACCTACTGATATAATGTGCAAACATTTGCATGCTTATATGGCCCTAGTAAGATCTGTACATTCAACAAGACGTCCCAACACCTCATTACTGTCGAATAATGGCACAGTGGTTTGATAAAAAAAAACACTGACTTGCTAATCTCATAATTAGTATAACATATTGCATACTGTCGCGAGGGACTTCATTCAGTTCCGACAAGTCTTCAAGTACCGTGCGAACAACTTGACACGTGGTGCATCACTGAGTAATCAAATCCTTTGGTTTTTACCCATTTCTCTGAGCATCTTTCGGATTATTTGTGAGTTTAAGTGAACAAAATTTCAAATTAGTCTTTTTCTGGAACATCGTACCATAAATCGTTTGTCAGGTAAATTTATAACGTATCTTCTTTCCTAAAGACAAGATCATCAATAATTTTGTAGATTTTAATATTTCATCATGAAATGTATAATAAACTGCAATTCCCGCAAGATAAGTCGTAAAATACCATTCTAGAATTAGATTTGTTAAACTGAAGCTAACCGGGTTATTTTCTCTTTCACTTTATGTATTCAATAATTTAGATACTCTGGGATAGCTGTAAAAGTCGTTTCTTTTATTATTCATTGCGTCTGAGATCATATTACTAACACAGTATATTTCCAACTTCAGATTCTTAGTTAACCGATTCTTCAGTAGCTTCTTGATAGAAAAACTTCATAAATTACGCTTGACAGAAGAAAGGAGTATAATTATTTGCTCACCTGTTTTTGTATCTCACTTCATATTGTAACATGTTTTTCAGTGTTGTTTACCAGTACCTACTGCACACTGTTTTACAACAATAAACAGCAGAAGCGAGTGTCACTTCAGTCTGGCGCAGAAGTGAAGTGAAAATGACGTTTCACTCGATGAGACCACGGTAAATCGTAGCGTTTCCCTCTGTTAAAGACCCACGATGGCCTTATAAGCCGAAAATCGGTTAATATTGTAGAACATCCACAATATTGTGCTTTTCATTTATAATAAGATACTTAGGTCTGGTACCAATTCTTCTGCGTTTCTCCAACTTGCCCATGTAAAATGAAGTAGTTAGCTACAAATTCAACTAAAACACATGACTACTTTATCGCTTTTATTTCCTCTATACTCCTTTATACTAACAATATATATGTGTGCTTTGCACATTATGAGAGGCCTGACCAACATTACACATGGTCTACTATTGAGGTGAGTGGTTCACACAGCTTGTTTGATTGTACTTTGTTTTCACCATTGCCGAGAATGTCTGGTGACCGATTTTCGACGAGCTCTGTAACGGAGTGAATCCCAAAAGTAGTGATTTACAATAGAATCAGACGTGTGAGGCACTCGCACAATACGGAGAGCAGTCGGGTCACTTAAAAGCCTTTCTCGTGCGCCTGCTATGTAGTCTGCCCGCCGTTCCTCATAACGAAATGCAATTGTCAGCTGCCGGCCTCGTAAGCGTAACGTCCAAATGGCAAATTTTATTGTTGCTCGTAATACATATTTGCTTTCTTTTACTGTTACTGTTGGGCTATTTCACCCTACAATTGACAAGATGTTTGGGTTTAATATTTAGTGTCTGTAAACATTAACAAGAAAAAATCAGAAAAGTTATTAAAGACGCCGATCCTTTCTAAAAAGTTTCTGTTGGCTAGAACAATAGCTCAGTACGCTTCATATCACTTTTAAGTTAATACTACAGACCGAATCTACTCTTCCGTGCTTTGTATTATGCATACGGTACTACATCCTGTCAGTATAACGTTTCAGTTCGCTAATTACCACACTAATTGGAAAAAGTATTAAGACTAATTGGAAAAAGTATTAACAAGTTCAACCACGAAACAAGCAGCTTACAAAATCCGTTTCTTTACTATTGCTTGTAAGTCCAAGACTATTGCCTTTCTAGACGCTTCAGTCCGGAACCGCGCGACTGCTACGGTCGCACATCCGAATCCTGCCTCGGGCATGGATGTGTGTGATGTCCTTGGATTAGTTAGGTTCAAGTAGTTCTAAGGACTAGGGGACTGATGACCACAGATGTTAAGTACCATAGTGCTCAGAGCCATCCGAACCATTTGAACTATTACATGACAGGATTAAATAGAGATGATTCAGAGAAGAGCAGCATACTAGACAAGAGTCTACTTGGTAAACGCGTGAGCCTTAAATTAGCATTGCTACTGTTACGCAGCAAAATTAGGAAGGAAACGTGAGTGTACAATTTTTTCTAAGTTCGAACAGCCGGCATTACTCAGTCACGCGGAAATGTTGCTAGCTGCCAGCCGTGAAGCGGAAACATTTCAATACCGTTTCTGAGTCAGGAATACCGCCAACACAACACCAGGTACGATGCAACAGTATGCAGCAGGAGTTTTGACTAAGCAGTAAAGACCCTGTAACAAACTTGTTAAGCTAATTTAGTGGAACTGAAGACCATTGACTATTTGGAAAGGGCAAAATCAATTCGGTCATTATGAACGACACCGTAGGCAGAACTTCTTCTGGGCGACACTGCACCCAACAGCTTTTCCCACCCGATTAGTAGGTTCGACAGCACTCTTGTCGTTCACACTTGAGTCTCTGATTATGGTACGGTAACACTGTTATAGCGTTGGTCTACCTCTTGCTATCTTACGAGACAATCGACGATCCGGAGATATGCCTGATGGAGCCCAGCATCCGGTACTGGAGTCAGCGGTGATGAGTAGTCTGACGGTCTACCAACAAGACTTTAGACCAGGTAAGAAGCTGCTCTAAACTCCAACGTCGCACAGGCCTGAAGGGCTAGTGTAATGGCGGGGCAGGTTAGGCATTCAGCACGACTACACGACATCCGACATTGTGGTCCACCTGAGGCAACAATGCGAGCAGTAATCTGTAGGATATCGAGTACTCCTCGTAAGGCCATGTGATTCAAGACACAGGTCGTGGCCACCGCCACCTCCAAGCAGAGCTACCAACGGGGCGTGCCTGTCTCGCCAGAAGGCGGCTAAACCGTCGCATCAGGGCGCCATCGACTTCTGCTCCGAACTGATGTAATGTCCTCGGCAGCCGTGAATGCGCTTTTGGATTCAGCAAATTCCTCTCCAGATTACGTAGCCGCCAGTCGAATCAGAAGAAGCAGCAACGACTTGTATTTTCAGTAATGAATGGAATAATTTGAAATATTGTTTTATTGCACTAATGACACCAAACAGGAATTCTATGTGCATCCTGACGAATTAGGATGGATTACCAGCCCGGCAGAGGGGGGCCACGACACTACTTTCATCCATTGACCTGTATCTCATAGGGCGGCCACGACACTACTTTCATCCATTGGCCTGTATCAAATATCTATCAAATCGACATGTAATTACAGTTAATATACAGACATCACCGTCAATTACACTGTATACTTAAGCATGTCTCACCATGGGGAAAAATACTGAAAACCCAAACGTCAGATTTTGGAGCAATTTGCAGATAAGGAATTAAAAACTTGCTTGTAAGCCGTACACATAATTCATAATAACATGTCATCTCCATGTGTTTGTACACTGTATTTAAAAATTCAGTAATACTCAAACAGTAATTTTGTAGGCAATGCTTTAATCCTGCCAACATTGTGACTGATAGAATTGTTTGTTTTTATTAAACTATGTGTTATAAGTAATTAGTAGGCTACTCTGAACATACTCGCTACCATTACCAGTCGACTACGCGGTAAATATAATTAATTCGGGTATAGGCGAAGAGCATTTGTTTTCTAATTTAAATTGTGTTTGATGATAGTGTTTATCGAAACATATTCAGATAGTAGAAACGCCTTCTCAAAGGAGGATAGAAAAGATGGAACTATAATTTGTCTCCACATCTGTTTAATATATACACAGAAGAAACAAATTTAATTAAATTCAGTGGGGAAAAATACACTGGATGAGGTTTTGTGATGACACAGTGACAAGTACTGATTCATAAAAGAAAATAAGAAAACATGAGTTGCTCAGCGATACACTAAGAAGGAGAAAATTGAAAGTAAACAAAACAAACGCTAAAATAATAGGAAATAGGAAAAATATTAGAGAGAGATCACCTTGGAAATAAATATTGAAGGCATCAAATATAACCAAGTGAAGTAGTTAAGCGAATAACAGAAGATTATTAATGTGTAGCAGAAGTTAAGAAAGGAACAGCATTAGAAAAAAAAAACATTTAGGCTACCGTAAGTTGTCTGTTGAGCTGTTTAGCATACCTCTGAGACGCTACACATTCTATCCAAGATGACCTACAGAGACGGCAAATTCCCCATAAGATGACACGAATTAAAAGACAAAAAGGTGAGACGGGGCAAGTGGTATGTCTGTCAACTGGCTACTCTCATTGTATCCCCTGGTAAAAGGAGCCAGTGAAGGGAACTTCTGAACGCTAGAGTAGGTCCGAAGGTATTTACGACAAAAAATACGAAATATAAGTGTACACTGTTTGAAGGTTCAAAGAGAAGCAGAAAATGTATGTAGGCGTTGGTCTAGTGAAAACCTATCAAAACAGAAAACAGACGAATGGGAGGCAGATGAATTCGTGACAGGGGACGATAAGTTGTCCCAAGGGAAAGGATGCCTTAGGAAACTTCACAGTCGGGCAACCGTGCACACCCAAGCTGTATTAGAACAGTTCTTCTTTCCTTCCTCTATTCTCTTGCTCTCTGCTTAATCTACAATATTTAGTGATTTGTCTTTGTAGGTTGCGTCTAGGCAGCAAGGAATTTCCAAGAAGTAATGGACAGGGAAATGGTAGAAGAATAAGCGAAGTAACTTGAGGTTTTTACAAAAGGTTATGAGGATCGCAGGAGAAAAACAGAGTATTTGAGGTAGAGCCAGCTAATGAAGTTGTGAAATGTAAGGAAAGTAACGACAGTTAAGTGAGGTAAGGACGAGGTATAATTCTGAAGAAGTCAGAATATGGGAGGCAGTGTTCCGAAATGTTTACGTATAAATAGAGCTTTTGGTAGTTAATTCAAAGAGGTTCAACGACCAATGAGTCAAAAAGAATAGTAACTGAAGTAACAGTCTGTAACTCCAAATACGTACTAAAACGAGAACAGTGTGTCAAAGTGATGAATGCTGGGTAGCAAAGACAAGTGATTCAGTTGTAATAGTCTATATTAAGCTTCAGTAAGCCAATACTGCATAGAATAGCGGGCCAGAATAATGTTAACTAGAAGATATGAACTTGTCATATTTGGTAACTATAGATTGAGCAGCATAAAGCGACACGGTGTTAAGTTCTTTTCACGTAATTAGTTACAACCTTGTCAAAGCGAAACAAAGACAGAGCAGTCACGAGCGCAAGAGAAGTTCTACTAACTGATTTAAAAATTTGAAGGTCTAGCAATTAAGTAAAAACAAAAAAGAATACTAAGAAAGTGTGATTTTCAGTCCTGCTAAAAAAAGGGTAATGCTACAGTTACTCCCTGAGAGGAGTCAGTGGGATCGTGAGGAGTAGTCGTCGTGACTCGTAAGTCGAAGGAAACCTCGATGTGTAATAACATAAAGCTTCCAACATTTTCCTGATACTAAGGAAGATATTCGGGAATTTTTTACTCAGAAAGTAGCAACAGAGGAATCTGGGTGTAGGTGGACAATTGGTGGCCTTAAGACACCACTGCACGGCCGAAAGTCTGAGATCAGTAAAGCTAGCCGAGGAAGGGAGCGAGGAGATAGTAGTCGGAGTACACTACGGAAGTCACGAGGAAGGAAGCGACCCCATGACAGATGTGAAATGTAGCAGTACGCTCCTTGGTTCCACGTGTAGTAGTAGTCCTTAAGTTGGAGAATGACCTTTCCATTACTATATCAACACTAGTGTGTGAATTAGTGAGGTCAGGTCTGATTTGATGTGGTAGATTGTGCGACAAAGTAACTGTTAATACAGTGAATATTTCGCCATAAAGAGATGGTGTGAGTGCAATTCGAGTATAAGTAGTAAGTTTAGACTAGAGGTATTTTATATATTTCAGCTGGTAAAGGAGATGTAAAAACCAGACTAAAAAACGGTAAAGTATAGAACAATTTCTAGACTAAGAAAATAAGGATGGAAACGAAACTTGCCAACATGACTGAGGAAACACAAAAAATTTAGGTTATGGTATCGTTATTTTAAAATTCAGGTCAGTTTTAAAAACAATGGGGGTGGGCAGAGTCGTGGCAGTGGTATACGCGTCCACTGTCCACCCTTATTGTTCACAATTGGATACATTATAGATAATTCTATCTAGCACATTAAGAATTTTATTAGAATAATTGTAGCGAGAACTGTAAAATGTTGCGAGCAGAGAATCAAGAGATATTCAGGCCAGAAGCGAGCAGGGCCACCATTGTCAAAGACTGGTGTGGTGGTAGCCGAGATAACTCTAGTCATCGGGACGCGGGTGAAGCCAGGGCGAAGGGAAAGTCTTGAAGGCTAGAGGATAGATACGAACTGCGCCCAAAGCAAAAATACTGCTCAGTTTGCAGTATTTTACTGACCAGGATGGAAAAGTCCAAGGTGCCATAAAAAGACTAAGGAAAAGCAGGAAATGGTAAAGTCACGAATTGTAATAGTCAGGAGACAAGCAAAATTCTGGCAGATACAAGGGCACCACTTGGAGCTATCGATGGAAGGTATTCTAACATCAGAAACACAAACAGATCTTTAAGGTGATGGTGTGACGTCATTGTCGCCTAGGACAGGCAACAGTGGTGAGGATGTACCATTCTTCAGGAGAACGCTTCTGGTGCCTGAAAGGGTCAGTGATGACGCGAAAGTCGGATCCACACTTATAGTAAAGTACGTTTTATTTTTGCATATCTTATATGAATAACGTATTTGCAAGTCAAGCCACGTAGGAAGTAAATTTGTTTGGTGATTATAAGTATATTTTGATCTGTGACAAATTCTCAGACTTATGTGACGTCAGACAATGCTCAAAGCTTTTGCCAGTCGCAACACTATTAATACAATTCATGTAGGTAAGTTGGGTATCTTTCCTGTTCCAGGGTTTACTGCCTCAGCGTTGCGAATCTGTCGTCGTGTATGACCATTTGGTTGCGACAGGGAGAAGATATGGTGGGTGTGTCTTGTTGGCTGTGAAAACTAGGTCCACTAAATGACTCTGCATTTGCCCATCTTGGTGGATGCAAAAACAGTTCATGCTTATCACTCTAAAGACGTGTGAGGGCAGAAGGGAAGAAAGATTGCATTTAACGTCCCGTCGACATCGAGGTGATTAGAGATGAAGCACAAGCTCGTATTGTGTCAAAGATGGGGAATGAAATCGTCTGCGCCCTTTTAGAGGAATCATCCTGGCATTTACATGTAGCGATTTCGGAAAATCATGGAAAACATTCCCGAATGAGAATCCATTGTGCTAAACACTGTGCCTCCTCGCTGGGAGTGGGGGCAGAAGATAGCTGCAGTAGTGGCTGATAATTATAAGCTCAGCATGGCCTCTGTGTTCTGCTCTTGTAAGTCGGAGACATCCCTCTCTGTAGCCTTCTGTACATAACACTATGAGTTCTCGGAAGAATTCAGATCAACTTAAAAATAAAGCAATTTTTTGCACAGTTACACTACTGGCCAATAAAATTGCCACACCACGAAGATGACGTGCTAAAGACGCGAAATTTAACCGACAGGAAGAAGATGCTGTGATATGCAAAATGATTAACTTTACAGAGCATTCACACAAGGTTGGCGCCGCTGGTGACACCTATAATGTGCTGATATGAGATATTTTTTCAGCCGATTTCTCATACACAAACAGTGGTTGACCGGCGTTGCCTCGTGAAACGTTGTTGTGGTGCCTCGTGTAAGAAGGAAAAATGCGTACCATCACGTTTCCGACTTCGATAGAGGTCGGATTGTAGCCTATCGCTATTGCGGTTTATCGTATCGCTACACTGCTGCTCGCGTTGGTCGAGATCCAATGACTGTTAGCAGAATATCGAATCGGTGGGTTCAGGAGGGTAATACGGAAAGCGGTGCTGGATTCCAGCGGCCTCGAATCACTAGCAGTCGAGATGACAGGCATCTTATCCGCATGGCTGTAACGGATCGTGCAGCCACGTCTCGATCCCTCAGTCAACAGATGGGGACCTTTGCAAGACAATAACCATCTGCACGAACAGTTCGACGACGTTTGCAGCAGCGTGGACTATCACCTCGGAGACCATGGCTGCTGTTACCCTAGACCTTGCATCACAGACAGGAGCGCCTGCGATGGTGTACTCAACGACGAACCTGGGTGCACGAATGGCAAAATGTAATTTTTTCGGATGAATCCAGGTTCTGTTTACAGCATCATGATGGTCTCATCCGTGTTAGGCGACATCGCCGTGAACGCACATTGGTAGCGTGTATTCGTCATCGCCATACTGGCGTACCACCCGGCGTGATGGTATGGGGTGCCATTGGTTACACGTCTCGGTCACCTCTTGTTCGCATTCACGGCACTTTGAACAGTGGACGTTACATTTCAGATGTGTTACGACCCGTGGTTCTACCGTTCATTCGATCCCTCCGAAGCCCTACATTTCAGCAGGATAATGCACGACCGCATGTTGCAGGTCCTGTACGGGCCTTTCTGGATACAGAAAATGTTCGACTGCTGCCCTGGCCAGCACATTCTCCAGATCTCTCACCAACTGAAAACGTCTGGTCAATGGTGGGCGAGCAACTGGCCCGTCACAATACGCCAGTCACTACTCTTGATGAACTGTGTATCGTGGTAAAGCTGCATGTGCAACTGTACCTGTACACCCCATCCAAGCTCTGTTTGACTCAATACCCAGGCGTATCAAGGCCGCTATTACGACCAGAGGTGGTTGTTCCAGGTACTGTTTTCTCAGGATCCTTGCACCCAAATTGCGTGAAAATGTAATCACACGTCAGTTCTAGTATAGTATATTTTTCCCGTGAATACCCATTATCATCTACATTTCTTCTTGGTGTAGCAATTTTAATGGCCAGTAGTGTAATTATACGAAATATTCTTCTGTAAGGACGTGAAAGCTGCATCATGAGGAAACAAGAAAAGACCTGAGTTGTATCAACAGAAATATGGACGTGGGTGCAAATTTATGCAGAAATCAACAGGGAAAAAATACGGAATAGATAACTAGAATGATTAGTATCCCTTCTCTGTGACAGAGTTGGAGATGTAAAATGTATGAAATGGCATAAATAAAAAATTCATCGTGTCTATGTTTTTGTTTTGGAATTAGCCACCATGATTTTCTTTTTTCACGAACACTGAATGTCATGGAGAATAGTATGACACAGCATTATTTGTCGGATTGGTTTCTTACATTAACTCCCATCACCACATTTCTATATCTTCGAGGAAGTCCTGAAACGCTACTTATATATGACACAAGGCTACCTGTAGATATTAGTTATAAGGTCTTAGATACACGTACTGTATATTGTTTCGTTCCATTCAAAGCTAACTCATTACGCAGTTTATATTTCTTTCATTAAAATAAACTTTCGTAATAAGGGTGTCATTAGAAATATACAATTCATTTGTATAAAATGCGAGTTTCCATAGTGGTAGTGGATTATATATTCCAATATTTGTCATGTCGAATGTTGCAAAAGCAATTCTCTCATACAGTACCTAACTTTGTCAATTATTTGTCGAAATTTTCTGACGTTGGCATGAACATCTACCTAATACTTGCACCAGCAGTACTACATATCTGCAAAACAGGCAGTTGTGAATAAAATGTATTCTAACCAACTTAACATGTTGATGACTCCATTCACGTAACTGAAAATCAGATTGCTAATCGAGGTTTCTAGTGAACGACTATTGCACAGTGTTCATTCGATTTAATGTCGACAATATCCACAGAAGCTCATATAACGTAACACACTGCTGTATGTTTGCTAATGAAACAGCAGTAGCAGGCACGGTAGACCATGCTTGACCACCTCATACTCACACCACCACCTCCATCCCAAACACACCTTAAAAAATGTCGCCAAACTCACAGCCTGCTCTGCCACATTGCTACACTACCAATTCAGTTTCAATTTGAAGAAAAACAGAACATGTAAAGGATACTAATTAATAGGAAGTCTACCAATAGCCCCATGTTCCAAAGCTAGTTCACCCTTCCTCATGCTACTGAAAATATCAGTTAGCTGTAGGTCCTAAAAGCTTTCAAGATGTTCTTTTATGGCGTCTTTTTTCTCATTACCAGCCAACGGTGAAAAGGGCTAAAATGTAAGCATTGAGAGTATTTGCATGTATCTGTATGTTACATGTCTCACAGAAAAGTACAAACTATCTCACTTCGGAAAATTGTATGTAGAAGGTACAACACAAGAATGTGTTTGCCAGCTTAACTCGCTAGCCGTGCGGTCTAACGCACTGCTTCCCAAGTGAAGCAGGTTGTGGGAAGGCGTGCCGGTCCCTGGCACGAATCCACCCGGTGGATCAGTGTGGAGGTCAGGTGTGTCGGCCGGTCTGATGATGGTTTTTGAGGTGGTTTTCAATCTAACTCGGTGAATGCAGGTTGGTTCCTCGCATTCCAACCCGCACCTACACTGTGTTGGCGATTGCTGCGCAAACGCCGTTTCCATGTGCGCGTACACCATAATTATTATACCACGCAAACATTTGGGGTTACGCTCGTCTGGTATGAGATGTTCCTGTGGGGGTCCACTGGGGGCTGAGCTGCACAATAACCCTGGGTTCGGTGTGGGGCGGTGGTGGAGTGAGTGGACTGCTGTGGCCTGTTGTGGGGTTGTGTACCACTGAGGGCTACGGCGGGACGAAGCCTCTCCATCTTTTCTAGGATCACGGTTTTTTATATTAACTGTAACAAATACATCAAATGCACACACTTATCGATACAATGTTGGTCAAAAGCTAAAATTTTCTCACAGTTCATAAGGACAATCCTGATCATTCATCACAGTATTAATTACAATTTTATGCACAAAGTCTGAGCAGTAAAAGAAAATTCACACAGAAGTTGTGGATTTCCATGCAGTCTTGAAGAAGTAATATTGTCCTTCCAACGGGAAGACAGTGCTGACTCTTGACTTGCATTCAGGTAATGGGCCACAACAGAGCAAACCCACAGCAGAGTCAGTCGAAGTTTTGAAGAATATTGGTAGGCAGGTCATCACAGAGCAGACCCACTGTAGTCCTGGTAGAGATGGCCAGCAGCCATCTGTTGCGACTGTGCGGGTGCACAATCACCATCGAAGAGTCTTGCGGACAATATAGCAAGTCCATGAACCACCACTTGTGCACTCACAAAGTTTTTGGAATTGTCCTTAGAACCAGCAATGCTGTTAACCAGTCCCTTGCTGAATTATTAACACACGTGCAAACACTAACAGTCCCAACTTCTCGCATATTGTGCATATACTATGACCAACAGAAATGTGTGCAGTGAAATGTAACTTAATTTGAATAACTGGTGTCTATACAATTATAAATTTACAACGTAAGAACACAATTACAAAGATACAAAATACATCATTAAAGAACATAATAGTATAGATGACATTTGTAGTAATACAGGCTTTACAAAAGAATAGAAATAAATATATACATCAGTGTTACAGGAATTATGACATAAGTAAATACATAAAAGATCAGAATAGCTTTCTAAAATAAAGTCTGAACATCTTTACAAAGTAAATAACATATTATTAATGCAAATTATATTTGAGGATAACAGTATTCCTCATCATAGTGAATGTAGCTTAGTATTAGAAAAATTCTATAACATAAATCTTATTAACTAAACATATAAAGACAGGAAAAACACAAATACACATAGCGGAATAACACAAAAGGAAAGGACAGGGTTTGTTTTCAGTGAGATGTCTGGTACTGCAGTCCAATCCAAAATTTCATTCCATAGACCTTTGCTTGTTATCACAAGGAATTTCAGATCGATTCCGTATTTCTGGATTTTCGGAAGGCTTTTGACATTGCGCCACACAAGCGGCTTGTAGTGAAATTATGGAATATCGTCTCAGTTATGTGACCGTATTTGCGACTTCCTGTCATAGAGCTCACAGTTCGTAGTAATTGACAGAAAGTCATCGAGCAAAACAGAAGTGATTTCTGGCGTTCCCCAAGGTAGTGTTATAGGCCCTCTGCTGTTCCTTATCTATATAAACGATTTGGGAGACAATCTGAGAAGCCATCTTAGGTTGTCTGTAGATGACGCTGTCGTTTATCGACTAATAAAGTCATCAAAAGATCAAAACAAATTGCAAAACGATTTGGAAAAGATATCTGAATGGTGCGGAAATTCGCAGTTCACCCTAAATAACGAAAAGTGTGAAGTCATCGACGTGAGTGCTAAAAGGAATTCGTTAAACTTCGGTTACACGATAAATAAGTGTAATCTAAAGGCCGTAAATTCAACCAAATACTTTGGAATTACAATTACGAACAACTTAAATTGGAGGGAACACATATACAATGTTGTGGGGAAAGCTAACCAAAAACTACGTTTTATTGGCAGGACTGACGGAATACATCGAAAAAGTTCAAAGAAGGGCAGCACGTTTTGTAATATCGCGAAATATGGGAGGGAGTATCACTGAAATGATAACATGATTTGGGCTGGACATCATTAAAACAAAGACGTTCTTCCTTGCGACGGAATCTTCTCACGAAGTTGCAATCGGCTACTTTCTCCTCCGATTGCGAAAGTATTTTGTTGACACCGACCTACATACGAGATTGGAATAATAGAGAATTGTGAAGGTGGTTTGATGAACCCTCTGCCAGGCACTTAAATGTGATTTGCAGAGTATCCATGTGGATGTAGATGTAGATCTCTTTAACGTTCCGTCCAGAAAGACTCATTCACAGCTTGAGAAAGAGCCTTTTCTCTTTTCACTGGCAAACACCAATATTCTCTCAGTAGGTCCCATGCGGTCATCTGAAAGTAGAAAAGTGCTGACATCCTTCATCAATAAATTAATTTCTTGAAAGAATATGCCTCCAGAATCTGTCCTATCTTGTGTAGTTCGATATATTTTCGCCCATTGCGTTACAGCGACTGTTTCGAATTTCTATAGGGTGGTAACTATGTTACTGGTCGTTGTCTCGATTGAGGAGTTCTCCTAATTCTTCAACGGAAACTGATGGAATTGTAGTATCTTTTTCTTTTTGCATGCTTCTTTGCGCCTACAAAACGTTTGTGCACTTCATTTGTTGCTTCATACGGAATACAAACATGGCTGCGTTCGCCTAAAACTGTGATATGTAGTGGGTAGTTTTCCTTTGTTTTTATTATTTATATAGTTTATACAACGCCAGTAAGTTACATCTTCGTCATTGGTAAAGTGCGCTACATCCTGACGCCTGTTGTAAACCGATAAAGACCTACATTTGGTGGTCTTGCTGAACACCATCGCCACAACACTTGGAACAAGGAACACTATTTGCCTGTCAGAGATTAACACCAGTACTGAACTCTGGTGAAAGCCACACACCACAGCGGTCTGTTACCTGTGAACGAATTGGTGCCCGGACATAGCACTTTACACTAAGTGTCTCTTCCAGTATTACTTCGTAGGTAATGGCGGACAGACCAGTGTATCCTACTTCTGGAACAGCCTATTCTGAGGTCCACCACCTTTAGTGCCGTGGGCTCCGTATAAATGGCAACAAATTCTATTTCGAGACAAGTGCAACTCCGGGCAAATGTCACAGACTCCTTTTCTGGAGTGCAGCCTCGTACAGAAGTGAAATGTGTACGATACATACGGTACACACTTCGGATAAAAAGAGAACAGAAGATTTTGAAATGTTGTGCTACAAGAGAATTAGGATCAGGTGGGCAGATCGTATAACAAATGAGAGAGTACTGAAGTCGAATTGGGTCAAAAAAAGAAATTTATGCCGTAACTTGAGTAAAAGAAAGGATCGAGTGATAGAGCGCATACTGAGCTAGCAAGGGATCATCGACGTGCTAATGGAGGAAAGTGCGAGAAGGGTAAGTATTGCAGAGGGAGACCAACGCTTGAATAAATTAAGTTGGTTCAGATACGTGTCGTTTGCAGTAGTTTCACGGAGATGAAGAGGCCTGCGCAGAATGGACTAGAATGGAGAACCGTATGAAACGTTCCCAGACTGAAAACCACAGCAACAACAATAAATTCAAATTCAACAAGCACATATTAGTAAATAAGTGGCCTGCATCCAACATTTCATTCTGTCTGCAGACAAAATTATTTCTTTAACGTCTTTTAAGCTAGCCCCGTAAGACCTCATATTGATAGCAGCTTAAGCATATCATCAAAATTCCTTGTAAATAATGATTTTTAAAAAAGAAAAATCATTATCTGTGACGACCGGAATTTCCAAGAGTGTCTCCTTTAATACGAGGGACACTCTTAAGAGATAATTTTCACGTTCTACACACGGAGCTCCTTTTGCACAGGAGCAGTAAAGCAACAATTAAAAATTACAGTATTTCGTTTCCAAATTCCCCTTTAGTATAATATGTAGGAAACAACATACAAATAATTTAACATACCAATGTTCCACATTCATAGTGTTTTATTAAAAATGACAGGTCAAGATTGAAATACACATTTAACAATACTTTTGTTAGATGAAAACTCGAATTTTCAAAAGTTTAATTGACATACCAAGACGGGAGCCTTCTAATCACAAGCCCTCAAAGCTGATAATGGTTCAAATGGCTCTCAGCACTATGGGACTAAACATCTGAGGTTATCAGTCCTCTAGAACTTAGAGCTGCTTAAACCTAACTAACCTGAGGACATCACACACACATCCACGCCCGAGGCAGGAATCGAACCTGCCACCGTAGCGGTCCCGCTGTTTCAGACTGAAGCGCCTAGAAACGCTCGGCCACAGCGGCCGGCGCTGATAATGATTTTAGAAGATGTAATTGTTGGCCTCAGTTGTCTGAGACCGCAGATATGTGTGTGTGAGTTGCGTTAGCATCAGTGTGTGTGTGTGTGTGTGTGTGTGTGTGTGTGTGTGTGTGTGTGTGGTCTAATTTTGACGAAGGCCTCACTGACCGAAAGCTATATTTGTGACACTCTTTTTGTTGTGCCTATCTGCGACTCAGTATCTTCGCTATATGGTGTATAGCAACTTTCCTTTTCACAACATTGTTAATTGTTAAAAGAGATAGGCTGCTGTTTTTTAACCAGAAATTAGTTTGACGTATTTGATTGCACCGTGTTAGTTACTTCAAAGAACCTCCCAGTTGTTGACCTGATGAAGATCAAAGTAAATATTGCCTCTTTTATTTTTGTTGCGAAATCCAACATTCATCATTGTCGAACACTTTACTGAATCTTAGATAGAGCAACAGATATGCGGGCTCAAATGATGCTCTCTGACACAAAAAAAGTAGAGTATCTCCAATGTCTTTCTGATGTTCTTCCCAGTTTCGAGCCATCTTTGCTCGATTGGCTTTAAGTCTGGAGACTTTGCAGGACATTACAATGCCGAAATTTCTGGGAGCTTGTTCAGTCATTATTTGGTGGTTTTAGAGATGTGTGTATACTGCTGTCATGACTTAGAAAGTTGATGAGCACCTTTTAGCAGTTTAAAGAGATCGAGCGACATGTACCATAAATTCTTCTAAACTTGTTTTGCTTTGAGTCCATCCTAGATGAAATATCAACCAGTTGTCCCTCTGTGACAATGATTCAGCCCTTTCACTTTTTGCTGTGGGGATAAAGTGGTTTGAGGAACAGTAAGTTTTATCCAGTCTCTATAAAGATAGTCTACGAAACTTATTTGAACGAAAGATCTTCTCGTTGGCACATACCACCAAGTCACAGAATTCTTTATAAGACAGCTGGTGAATTGCGACCGTTTTTACCAAACTGTTTCATAACTTATGAAAAACCAGGAAATTGGAATAAAGTGCAAGCGCGTAATGAAATGTGAATCAACACCAGCGATTGCTTATACTTAACTACTTGGGTCACAATCTTTATTCCTGTGATAAACTACATGCATATCTAAATAAGAAGGCACTGTGTAAGCAAGCTAGTCTCCGTGGAGAACGAGGGATTTTTTTTTTATTTCATTAACAGTTCAGAGTCACTCACCGCCTTGAAATGTAAGGTGAGTCGGATGCTTCTGAATCCAACACCAAAAACTTTTCGGTATTACAATGTCATTGGTATACAGTTGTTAATGCTTTTTTAAATAATATAAAGAATATAATATAATAATTTATCTAAGGTTACACCGAGCTGAGTCCTTAACAGTTGTTAAAATAGTTCAGTACAATTTGTTTCTGCCTAGCTGATAAGAACAAATTTATACATGCAAATGTCAAAGAAAAGTAAAAAGAAAAATGTAATACAATGAGTGTGGTGGAAATAATTTGCAATATGTAGAGGGAAGTGATATGCTGTATCTGTATGTATAATATAGCCTATGTAGCACGTTCGTTGGTTATGGCCTGTTTCTACCTATTTCAGGCGAGAAGGTCTCGGCAGAACCTCGAGCAATCCTCATCTGAAATGGTTTCTGCCTATGTATGTTTACTGTGTATGTGTGACTGGTATATTAGTGGGAGTGTTGTAAGTCAGAACACTGCGTGATATCAGCAGCTGTATGTTCGTCCTATTGTTGGTAGTTGCGGTATATTCTATGTGATAACTTAGATACGTACACCTGGTATTATACAGATTAAATACTGACTGTGCATTTGATACAAGTAATACATGAATTTTAGCTTTACATGAGAAACATACTTATGCTTGTAAATACACTGCTGGAAATGGAAAAAAGAACACATTGACACCGGTGTGTCAGACCCACCATACTTGCTCCGGACACTGCGAGAGGGCTGTACAAGCAATGATCACACGCACGGCACAGCGGACACACCAGGAACCGCGGTGTTGGCCGTCGAATGGCGCTAGCTGCGCAGCATTTGTGCACCGCCGCCGTCAGTGTCAGCCAGTTTGCCGTGGCATACGGAGCTCCATCGCAGTCTTTAACACTGGTAGCATGCCGCGACAGCGTGGACGTGAACCGTATGTGCAGTTGACGGACTTTGAGCGAGGGCGTATAGTGGGCATGCGGGAGGCCGGGTGGACGTACCGCCGAATTGCTCAACACGTGGGGCGTGAGGTCTCGACAGTACATCGATGTTGTCGCCAATGGTCGGCGGAAGGTGCACGTGCCCGTCGACCTGGGACCGGACAGCAGCGACGCACGGATGCACGCCAAGACCGTAGGGGACCGCACTGCCACTTCCCAGCAAATTAGGGACACTGTTGCTCCTGGGGTATCGGCGAGGACCATTCGCAACCGTCTCCATGAAGCTGTGCTACGGCACACCGTTATGCCGTCTTCCGCTCACGCCCCAACATCGTGCAGCCCGCCTCCAGTGGTGTCGCGACAGGCGTGAATGGAGGGACGAATGGAGACGTGTCGTCTTCAGCGATGAGAGTCTCTTCTGCCTTGGTGCCAATGATGGTCGTATGCGTGTTTGGCGCCGTGGAGGTGAGCGCCACAATCAGGACTGCATACGACCGAGGCACACAGGGCCAATACCCGGCATCATGGTGTGGGGAGCGATCTCCTACACTGGCCGTACACCTCTGGTGATCGTCGAGGGGACACTGAATAGTGCACGGTACATACAAACCATCATCGAACCCATCGTTCTACCATTCCTAGACCGGCAAGGGAACTTGCTGTTCCAACAGGAGAATGCACGTCCGCATGTATCCCGTGCCACCCAACGTGCTCTAGAAGGTGTAAGTAAACTACCCTGGCCAGCAAGATCTCCGGATCTGTTCCCCATTGAGCATGTTTGGGACTGGATGAAGCGTCGTCTCACGCGGTCTGCACGTCCAGCACGAACGCTGGTCCAACTGAGGCGCCAGGTGGAAATGGCATGGCAAGCCGTTCCACAGGACTACATCCAGCATCTCTACGATCGTCTCCATGGGAGAATAGCAGCCTGCATTGCTGCGAAAGGAGGATATACACTGTACTAGTGCCGACATTGTGCATGCTCTGTTGCCTGTGTCTATGTGCCTGTGGTTCTATCAGTGTGATCATGTGATGTATCTGACCCCAGGAATGTGTCAATAAAGTTTCCCCTTCCTGGGACAATGAATTCACGGTGTTCTTATTTCAATTTCCAGGCGTGTATGTTAGTAGAAAAAGAATGTAGTTTGTTTCTACTTGAGTGCATTATTCCTTAAAAACTTAATAAATTACATTTTTATTTTTGTACATACTTTACACAGAAAATACATTTGATGTAGAAACTTAATTCATTGTAGCTTTAAGTAGAGAAGAGAATATACTTCTACCTACTCATAATAAGATGAACAATACATAACTGCTTGTGTGCAGTATACTTTAAACACTACGTAATATGTCGTTGGGGAGTAGGAGCCCAGGAATAAAAGTTCTTCGAGCCTTCTCCTCCCAAGTGACGTTATGTTATTACTAGAGCCTTACTATGGGGTGTCGGTGTTTGTTTGTTTAGATTGTTATTGCCTGTTATGCTGTTTGTATCTGTGTTGTGGTGGTGGTAGTGGTGGTGGTGGTTAGTGTTTAACGTCCCGTCGACAACGAGGTCATTAGAGACGGAGCGCAAGGTCGGGTTAGGGAAGGACTGGGAAGGAAATCGGCCGTGCCCTTTCAAAGGAACCATCCCGGTATTTGCCTGAAACGATTTAGGGAAATCAGGGAAAACCTAAATCAGGGTGGCCGGAGACGGGATTGGACCGTCGTCCTCCCGAATGCGAGTCCAGTGTGCTAACCACTGCGCCACCTCGTTCGGTGTATCTGTTTTGTGGCATGCAGTGTCATGCGTTGTTAGTATGATCCTTTTTGAGTCATGTTCACTTAGTGTGTTGGTTCCTACTTCGGTTGCGGAATTTGTGGTCGTGCTTGTGTCTCCCCATGTGATTTGTTGTGTTGTTCGTGCTTGTCTACGCCTCCTTCCATATGAGCTTTGGCGCTTGTATTCTTCATGCAGTGTGTTCGCTACAAAATCGGCTACGCTATTTATTATGTTCCAGTCATCTTGATTACGTATTATTCTAGTGATGTCACTGTCATTCTGTATAAGTCTCACTTGTGCAAGCGTGCTGCATAGCAGTGTGACATGTTCTGGTGTCCCAGTTTCACCGCAAACGCATATTTCATCGTTAGTTAGTCCCATGTGGTTTAAATGTACCGAATACGGCCCGTGGCCTGTCAGGAAATGGACCATTCCCCGTCTTGGGTCAACATGTTTCAGTTGTAACCTTTCGCGTGCTTCAGGAAAGAAAGAGTGTATTCGGCAGCCCTTGTCGGATGCGTCCCACTCTCTCTGCCATGTTTGAATCCACCATTTTTTCATTTGCGTTTTGTTCATAATGTTGGTTCCTGTAATTTCAGTGACATTAAGCTTGTCCCTCTTAAGCCAGTGAAGTGTAGCTCTATACCGTGTTGTTATACGATGGGACAGGTCCCCATCACAATGCAAATGCCTCTAGCGATGTGTTGTTGAAGGCTCAGCTCACTCTCAGGAGTACACTACGTTGACCTCATCTTGCAATTGTCTAGTTAGTCTGTAAGTTCAGTCTATGAGAACACACACTTGCGGCGAAGCATGCAATGGATTCAAATATCGCAGTGTGGTAGGTCCTTATCGTCTCAATAGGTAATTTGTATTGAATTGTGTTGAGTCTTGCTAGTTTGTGCATAATTTTGGAGGCTTTTTCAATTGTCAATTTGATATGATAGTTAAAAGTCTGTTTTTCGTCAAGATGCAATCCTACATAACGTGTGGCTTGCTTCCTCTGTATGCTTGTATTGTCTAATTTTAGAATTGGATTCCTCTGTAGTGTCCCTCTGAGCAGTAAATATACAGTTTTGTTGGGAGTGATTTTTTATTTATTTTCTTTGTACCAATTGTTAATATTCTGAAGCAGTTGCGTGCCTTTTGTCTCTAGTGCTGCTCTCGAGTTGGCTGACACCACTACGAGCAGGTCATCTGCGTACGGCACCACACCTCTTACCCTATCGACACCGTCCAGCGTGGTCAGCAAGAGCTCGCTTGCGATATCCCAAAATATTGGTCCCACTATCGAGCCCTGTGGACATCCCTTCGTTATTCCCTTGACAACCTTGCGTGTACCAGTCCTCCACTCCGCCACTCTGCCTCTGCAGTAGTCGAGGAGGCTATTGAAGAGGGAAGCTGATATCCTCATTTCCCTTAACCTGGCGAACAGGGACGGTCACCTCAGATTGTCAAAAGCCCCCGCTATGTCGATTAGTATGGCGGCTATGTATTTGTCACTGATGCTATTTGTAACTGTCAGTGCATGGTTTGACGGAATCTTCTATTGATCTACCTTCCTTGAAGCCAAATTGATGGGGCGTTAGCCCGAGGAGGCTTCTGTGCGATTGTAAGCGTTCACACAAGAGCCTTTCCTGTACCTTGGCGAAAGTGTTTAAGTGACAGATCGGTTGGTACGTTTTGGGATCTGTTGACTCTTTGTCTTGTGAGTTCCTGATTATTACAACATTAGCAGTTTTCTAGAGGTTTGGAATTCTGCCTGTTAGTAGTGCCTCGTTGAACATGTTAGTAAGAAAAGGTGTGATTTATGTTACTGTTTGTTTTAATGTTTCTGAAAGTATTTCGTCTGGTCCGGGTGCTTTCCGGTTTTTAAGCCTGCCGTTTGCCTTCGCGACTTCTTCTTGTGAGAATGGTATGGTTACACTGTCACTGATGTATGGTTGTCTCATGCTCTCTCTTAGGTCAGCGTGGTGTAGCTCATCTTGTGTGGGGTCGTCACCTGGGAGGAGCCTGTTCAGGAGATGCTCTGCTGTGCTTCTCCACCCTCTGGTCATTGTGCCCTCAGCTTTTTTAGTGTTGACAGAACTGTCAGTGTCTGAGCGTAAATAGACGACGTGAACCATACATCCTCTCTGTGTGTTGTTTCTGCTGTGGCGATGTGTTCAGAATAAAATTGGGTGATCTGTGTTTCTGTGAGGTTGTTATTAACTACTATTATCGCGGCTTTTGCTTTTGGTGTACCTGCTATTGCGATGTAATTCAAGGAGAGCCCTGAAATCCTCCCGCCTCGCAGAAAAGGTTCTTGAACGCAGGCGATGTCTGCTTTCGTTTCTTCTAAGAGCCTACCTAGTCCCATGTTTACTAGGGTACTGCCCTAGCAGTTTAGTTGTATTACCTTCATAAGGAATATCTAGTGAAGGAAAAACACTTGGCTGTAGTTTCTTTAAAATCCAGAAACACACGTCTATGCGATCTCACGAAGTCCTTGTATACTTCCCTAGGTTTAGGCCCTCTCCCCCTCGCGCACATGCCTCCCCTAAAAGCTTACATAGTTCTTTGGGGTTCGTTGGCAGATTTTCAACTCTTAGGATCATCCTATCAGTTTGTTTTGTAGTTGAGAAGCAGATTTTATCCCCGATTTCATGCTTAGTTCGTATTACATAGCGAAGAGCTGTTTGAAATATATCCTTGTTTTTTATTCTGCTAAGCCATAGGTTAGTTCTAAGTTTTCGTAGTTTACGTGATTAACGGTATTCAGCTGGGGTCCTTGGTTATGTCTGGTTGGTGTTCTTGTCTGTTTGTTTGTTGCTCCGATTTCGAGTAATATTGCAGTGCAGCATGTTTTTAGTGCTTTATGGTTTCTGGTAGTGTGTAGTTTGATGTGTTTTCGCTGAGCATTTCCCCTGATAGCTACTTGTTGTTTTTGATCTCTTCTGGGGACTTATTCGTGAAATGTAACTGTTATATGTCTGTTTCTGGGGTGGCTATGTCTGGTGTTGTGCCGGGACAGGATGTGTCTTTCTGTTCACCTACCTTACTGTTTTGTTTTTCGCAGGGACTGTGTGCTACCCCCACAGACAAAACGATCTCGTGTAATATAGGATCTACATTTGGTTGTATCATGTTCTACTTGTTATGCGGGTAATGTACAGCTGACTCTGTCTGTGTTTGCCTGTGGTTCATATGGTTCAAATGGCTCTAAGCACTATGGGACTTAACACCTATGGTCATCAGCCCCTAGAACTTAGAACTACTTCAACACAACTAACCTAAGGACGTCACACAACACCCAGTCATCACGAGGCAGAGAAAATCCCTGTCCCCGCCAGGAATTGCCTGCGGTGTTGGATTTCTTGTGAACTCCGTGACATCTTCATTCTCAGGATGTTCAAGGACGTCGTTACATTTCTCTGAACTATCTCGTAGTATTTCGTCTTCCAGTTCGTCGACTCGCAAAAGGAGACCAGCCTGGAAGAAGGCCAAATCAAACATGTGATGTTTCAGATGCCTGTCCATTTCATATTCAATTGCTCCCTGCATGCACACAAGTTTTATACATCGACCACGGTCTCCCAGCCCGGAAGTTTCTGCTGAAGACAACACCGGCCGTGAAAGCCCACATTGTATGAAATGGAATGAACATTGAAATGATTGGACTAATGCCTTAGGAATTTTGGTAGGGGATCTGGAGTGTGTTTCAACCGAACGAATATTTGGGCAAAACATTTACATTCGCAGGAGTCGTATCTTGATTGTCAAAAGGTTAGTGCATAGAGATAGCGCGTACTACAAAAGGATATGCATGTGCATCTGTGGCCGTAGCTGAAAGCATGTTAACCCACTAATTCCAAGAAAGTCTTCAGAATGAAAAATGAAATTACTGAACGTCTTTACAAGTGATTCATCTTTCCCTACAGTTAATTAGCTGCTGCGGCTGAATCTCACCGTACCCATAATCTGCTAGTGACGGCTGACGTGGGTGCAAAAGTCATTCACTGGCTCGATACCAACAGCTCCCATCTGTCTGCATCTAAATTCAGCTCATCTTGATAAGAACCTAACGTCGCAGACGAGCCGGAGACGTCGTCCAGAAGTGGAGTCTGCCAGAGAAGATGTCTGACCGTCAAGTAACTATCAGCAGAGCACTTTTGACAAGGGAAACTCTGTGCTGTACATTTTTCAGCATCATGTAATTTTGATTGGCTGAATAATAGTTCTTGTGAGTGCTGACAAGTAAGAAATTATTTTATAACACTCTGATCTCCCCTTCTTACTCGCCTTTTAGGTGGTTAGCCAGTTAAAAACATTATTAGAGTTAGAACTTCAAAATGTATCCGATTTCCTCTCTCTGCTCTAGCCAGTACTGAAGGACCTTTCTAACTACAGCCACACTCCTTATTCCCAATTCTAAATTATTTATGTGAACCAAAGGGCAGGGTGTCGGCATCCCACGATCTTCAAAGGAGCCATACACTGTCTGTATCCAATCCACTTTCTAAAATGTTATCTTAACAGCCCACATTTTTCAGTGAATTTTGATTGCACGCAGTTTCTCTCCCCAGTGGCAGTTCTCCAGGAACTCTGCCATTTAGCTGCACGCATCTCGTATGCACACAGCTCACGAAAAATAGATTCTGTCGTCTCACACATTCTGGAGATATAACCTGCATTGCTTGAATTCTGACGGTTGACGCCAGAGTGGCTTCCTATCAAAACACACTGTACCAGTCTGGCGATTCTCATGGCACGGGAGTGAGCAGCGATTCCACGAATGGGGATGAGGACCAACTCCCTGCACTTTATGGCTCTACTTGGCAATCCTCATCCATTAATAAGGCGTGCTACCATAACTATCATACCCCCCCCCCCCCCCCCACCTAACACACAGGAACAGACGTAACTAATAACACAAACAGGCAAAGGTGCAAATCGCCGTCGACTAGGATGAGAGGTTGGCGACAACACATGGGGTTATTACAATCCCCAAATGCAGATAAAAATACCGAGCGGTTCTAGGCGCTTCAAGTCTGGAACCGCACGACCGCTACGGACGCAGGTTCGAATCCTGCTTCGGGCATGGATGTATGTCATGTCCGTAGGTTAGTTAGGTTTAAATAGTTCTAAGTTCTAGGGGACTGATGACCTCAGATGTTGAGTCCCATAGTGCTCAGAGCTATTTGAACCATTATTTTGGTGCGTAATGATTTACTTATCACAAATATACAGGACGAGATTAAGATAGCTAATTAAAGATTCGAAATAAGGTACTCCAACCACAATCCACACGGTTGGGCGTGAGCTTACACTAGTACTGGAGCAGAACGCTATTTGCGGTATTCAATGACGAGACATAATGATTTGTGTTCGTGAAGGCATGCGGTGATGGGATCCTGCAGCATGAAAACATCTACGAACGGCTATGACACCCACTGGCAGAAGGAATTTAAATGACTCGATCTTCGTCCCTAACAGTTGTTTTAAAACTCCAACTTCTTCGGTGAGTAGGAAAATCTTCGCCTTTCTTTTTATACATTGTTATACGTTGATCAGACAGAACATTATGACCAGCGACCTACTGTCGATATAAACCCGTACATGAGATAGCAACGTCACCTGACAAGGAATGACTTCTAGTTCGACACACACACGGTGCATGTACAAGGTGTTTCAAAAATGACCGGTATACACTCCTGGAAATTGAAATAAGAACACCATGAATTCATTGTCCCAGGAAGGGGAAACTTTATTGACACATTCCTGGGGTCAGATACATCACATGATCACACTGACAGAACCACAGGAACATAGACACAGGCAACAGAGCATGCACAATGTCGGCACTAGTACAGTGTATATCCACCTTTCTCAGCAATGCAGGCTCCTATTCTCTCATGGAGACAATCGTAGAGATGCTGGATGTAGTCCTGTGGAACGGCTTGCCATGCCATTTCCACCTGGCGCCTCAGTTGGACCAGCGTTCGTGCTGGACGTGCAGACCACGTGAGACGACGCTGCATCCAGTCCCAAACATGCTCAATGGGGGACAGATCCGGAGATCTTGCTGGCCAGGGTAGTTGACTTACACCTTGGTAGTTGACTTACACCTTCTAGAGCACGTTGGGTGGCACTTGATACATGCGGACGTTCATTGTCCTGTTGGAACAGCAAGTTCCCTTGCCGGTCTAGGAATGGTAGAACGATGGGTTCGATGACGGTTTGGATGTACCGTGCACTATTCAGTGCCTCCTCGACGATCACCAGAGGTGTACGGCCAGTGTAGGAGATCGCTCGCCACACCATGATGCCGGGTGTTGGCCCTGTGTGCCTCGGTCGTATGCAGTCCTGAGTGTGGCGCTCACCTGCACGGCGCCAAACACGCATACGACCATCATTGGCACCAAGGCAGAAGCGACTCTCATCGCTGAAGACGACACGTCTCCATTTGTCCCTCCATTATTCACGCCTGTCGCGACACCACTGGAGGCGGGCTGCACGATGTTGGGGCGTGAGCGGAAGACGGCCTAACGGTGTGCGGGACCGTAGCCCAGCTTCATGGAGACGGTTGCGAATGGTCCTCGCCGATACCCCAGGAGCAACAGTGTCCCTAATTTGCTGGGAAGTGGCAGTGCTGTCCCCTACGGCACTGTGTAGGATCCTACGGTCTCGGCTTGCATCCGTGCGACGCTGCGGTCCGGTCCCAGGTCGACGGGCACGTGCACCTTCCGCCGACCACTGGCGACAACATGGATGTACTGTGGAGACCTCACGCCTCAAGTGTTGAGCAATTCGGCGGTACGTCCACCCGGCCTCCCGCATGCCCACTATACGCCCTTGCTCAAAGTCCGTCAACTGCACATACGGTTCACGTCCACGCTGTCGCGGCATGCTACCAGTGTTAAAGACTCCGATGGAGCTCCGTATGCCACGGCAAACTGGCTGACACTGACGGCGGCGGTGCACAAATGCTGCGCAGCTAGCGCCATTCGACGGCCAACACCGCGGTTCCTGGTGTGTCCGCTGTGCCGTGCGTGTGATCATTGCTTGTACAGCCCTCTCTCAGTGTCCGGAGCAAGTATGGTGGGTCTGACACACCGGTGTCAATGTGTTCTTTTTTCCATTTCCAGGAGTGTATTTGAAACGGCAATACAAACTAAACAAGCAGCGATAGAAATACACCGTTTGTTGCAATATGCTTGGGACAACAGTACATTTTCAGGCAAACAAACTTTCGAAATTACAGTAGTTACAATTGTCAACAACAGATGGCGCTGCGGTCTGGGAAACTCTGTAGTACGATGTCTTCCACATATCCACCATGCGTATCAATAATATGGCGTAGTCTCTGAATGAAATTACCCGAAACCTTTGACAACGTGTCTGGCGGAATGGCTTCACATGCAGATGAGATGTACTGCTTCAGCTGTTCAATTGTTTCTGGATTCTGGCGGTACACCTGGTCTTTCAAGTGACCCCACAGAAAGAAGTCACAGGGGTTCATGTCTGGCGAATAGGGAGGTCAATCCACGCCGCCTCCTGTATGTTTCGGTTAGCCCAAAGCAATCACACGATCATCGAAATATTCATTCAGGAATTCATCGACGTTGGCCGTGCGATGTGGCCGGGCACCATCTTGCATAAACCACGAGGTGTTCGCAGTGTCGTCTAAGGCAGTTTGTACCGCCACAAATTCACGAAGAATGTCCAGATAGCGTGATGCAGTAATCGTTTCGGATCTGAAAAATGGGCCAATGATTCCTTTGGAAGAAATGGCGGCCCAGGCCAGTACTTTTTGAGGATGAAGGGACGATGGGACTGCAACATGGGGCTTTTCGGTTCCCCATATGCGTCAGTTCTGTTTATTGACGAAGCCGTCCAGGTGAAAATAAGCTTCGTCAGTAAACCAAATGCTGCCCACATGCATATCGCCGTCATCAATCCTGTGCACTATATCGTTAGCGAATGGCTCTCGTGCAGCAATGGTAGCGGCGCTGAGGGATTGCCGCATTTGAATTTTGTATGGATAGAGGTGTAAACTCTGGCGCATGAGACAATATGTGGACGTTGGCGTCATTTGGACTGCAGCTGCAACACGGCGAACGGAAACCCGAGGCCGCTGTTGGATCATCTGCTGCACTAACTGCGCGTTGTCCTCTGTGGTTGCCGTACGCGGTCGCCCTACCTTTCCAGCATGTTCATCCGTCACGTTCCCAGTCCGTTGAAATTTTTCAAACAGATCCTTTATTGTATCGCTTTTCGGTCCTTTGGTTACATTAAACTTCCGTTGAAAACTTCGTCTTGTTGCAACAACACTGTGTTCTAGGCGGTGGAATTCCAACACCAGAAAAATCCTCTGTTCTAAGGAATAAACCATGTTATCCACAGCACACTTGCACGTTGTGAACAGCACACGCTGACAGCAGAAAGACGACGTACAGAATGGCGCACCCACAGACTGCGTTGTCTTCTATATCTTTCACATCACTAGCAGCGCCATCTGTTGTTGAAAATTGTAACTACTGTAATTTCGAAAGTTTGTCCTCCTGAAAATGTACTGTTGTCCCAAGCATATTGCAACAAACGGTGTATTTCTATCGCTGCTCGTTTAGTTTTTATTGCCGTTTCAAATATACCGGTCATTTTTGAAACACCCTGTAGTATCAGTAACCGTGCTGTCCGTGTGTAGAACGGGGAAGGTGCGAGCGATCTATCTGTGTTTGACTGAGGGCATGTTGTGATGGCCCGGAGGTTCAGCACGAGCATTTCGGAAATTGCACGACTCGGGTGTTCGAGGAGTGCTGTGGTGGGTGTCTTCAACACGTGGCGAAACCACGGTGAAACCATGTATGGACGCCGTGTGTTTGAGCGGCCACCCTTCATTGCAGATGTCGGACGTCGTAGGCAGGACGGACAAGTAAAACAAGACAGGCGTCGAACTGTGGCAGAACTAACACCAGACTTTAGTTCTGGGCAGAGCACAAGTGTGTCTGAGCCTACAGTGCACTGAACACTCCAAACGGTGTGCCTTCACAGTTGACGACTCATTCATGTGCCAATGTTGACACCAGTACGTCGCCATCTACGACTGAAATCGGCACATGACCATCGGCGCTGGACGTTGACGCAGTGACAGAGCGTTGCATGATCTGATGAATCCCGATACCTTCTTCATCATGCCGATGAGAGGGTGTGAACCCGTCATCTTCCAGGAGAACGGCTCCATGACATCTGCACTGCGGGATGGAGACAAGCAGGCGGCGACTCCATTAAGCTCTGAGGAACGTTCACGTGGACACCCATGGATCCAGTGGTGCTCATGCAAGGTACCATGACGGCCAAGGAATATCGTACACTGGTTGCAGACCACTTACACCCTTTCACGACGATCTTGTTTCCCAACGACAGTGGCATTTTTCAACAAGATAATGCGCCATGTGAAAAGGCTTGGAGAGTGATGGAGTGGTTCGAGGCACACAATAGCGATGTACAGTTGATGTGCTGGCCCCCCAACTCGCAAGATTTGAATCCGGTTGATGGGATGCGAATGAACGTGGCGTCAAAAATGGTTCAAATGGCTCTGAGCACTATGGGACTTAACATTTGTGGTCATCAGTCCTCTAGAACTTAGAACTACTTAAACCTAACTAACCTAAGGACATCACACACATTCATGCCCGAGGCAGGATTCGAACCTGCGACCGTAGCAGCCGCGCGGTTGCGGACTGAGCGCCTAGAACCGCTAGACCACCGCGGCCGGCAACGTGGCGTGAGAGCTAATCGCCCCCCTCCCCGGAATTTACCGAATTTGGTGACTTGTGCCTGCAGATGTGATACCAACTACCTCCAGCCACCTACCAACGCCACACTGCTTCCATGCCATGACGCATCGCAGCTGTTACCCGTGCCAGAGCAGAATGTACTGGCTATTAGGTAGACGTTCATAACGTTCTGGCTGGTCAGTGTGCATTCTTATCCGAATTTCCTCTGTGGCCTCTGGGATGTCCATTGCTTACGGTATGTGAGCTATCATGTGACAGCGTTCGCACGAATTGACAAATAGCTTCTGCTTACCTCAGATAAGCATGGTTCGACTCAAAATCCTATTGGTACTCACTTCCTCGTTTGTGTACAACTTTTGACGGGGCAGATAAGTAATACTTCAGGAGATCTCTCGTTACAGTACAAGAAGTACCAAGATCATTTTTAATGACAAATCTGAGTTGGAAGATAGTCCGACCACTGCCAAGTCCCCAATCCGTTGGTGTGCGAAGACACTCTTGATAGTTGCTGTACAAAGATTTCTTGGATTTCTGGGACTGGGAGGTGATGGTTCGATTATGCCAATTGATAGGGATGACATTGATTACATAAAGTGCTCAAAAAGTTTTACATCGTCCTTATAGCTTGTACAGTGTGTGGTCTTTCGATCGAAACTGTCTTTCTCCGTAATCCACAGGGAAAACACTACGTACAACTATTTATGGCACGGAAGTAGCAATAAATCTAAGCTCTCTGTGCAGTTCAATCGTGTCTCCAGTCGTGAACGGAACGATGACGCTTGTGTGCAGCGTTCATTGCAAGCTCACACCGTGCGCACTTTGTCACGGGAAGTTGCCAGCCGAATTGACGTGCACCACAATGCAGTCTTCCGAACATTACGTCGGTAACGAATGACTCAAAACATTGAATACCTATCTCATAGTGATCACCTGCTACCTACCTATTATGACTCGTAGGAAGTAGGAGCAAAGTGCAAATTGTTAATGTTTCAAGTTTAACTTCACCTGCTCCATTGACGAAATGGATGGAATGCTACAATGGCCAACAAAAAATGTGAAGCACCAAGAATCGGCGGGGGAGGGGGGGGGGGGAAGGGAGGAGGGGGGGAGGCTGAAACGAAACGAAACTTCACTGGATGAGAACATTTGTGACGTTAGTTCAATGATGACAACATCGAGTCAAATTTACAAAGAGCTTGACAGTATGAGCTCACTTAATAGTATGACGTTGCACTGTTCTGGCCTGGGTGCATGCGCTGGTGCGGTTAGGAGGGGTGTCATAAAGCCATTGTATCCTGTACTAAGCGAAGTGTACAACAACTGTCGTAACTGGCCCTCGATATACTGGATACTGACACTGGGACGATGTCCTAACAGGTCCCCCATATGTACTATCGGGGGCAGACCAGGGGATTTCGCTGCCTGTGGGAGTTTCTCATCATGACGCAGACAGTTCATAGAGATATCAGCCGTGCTTCGAGAAACATCGTCTTGCTGAAAAATGACACCATAACTCTAACACGTGAGAGGTAAATTGTAAGGAAGAAGGATGTCGCTGACGTTCCATAGTGTTGTCAGAGTTCCCTCAGTCAATACCAGCCCTGACATGATGTCATAGCCGAGAGCCAGATGCACCATGACGGCGGGAGTAACACTCTCGTGTCCCTGCAAAAGCAGTACATGCGTTCCAGTCACTGCACCACTCAAAAGGCAGCCTGTTGTGTTGTGGTGTTAACGGCAGCCTACGCATCTACATCTACATCTACATTTATACTCCGCAAGCCACCCAACGGTGTGTGGCGTAGGGCACTTTACGTGTCACTGTCATTACCTCCCTTTTCTGTTCCAGTCGCGTATGGTTCGCGAGAAGAACGACTGTCTGAAAGCCTCCGTGCGCGCTCGAATCTCTCTAATTTTACATTCGTGATCTCCTCGAGAGGTATGAGTAGGGGGAAGCAATATATTCGACACCTCACCCAGAAACGCACCCGCTCGAAACCTGGCGAGCAAGCTACACCGCGATGCAGAGCGCCTCTCTTGCACCGTCTGAAACTTAAGTTTGCTAAAATCTCCGTAACGCTATCACGGTTACCAAATAACCCTGTGACGAAACGCGTTGCTCTTCTTTGGATCTTCTCTATCTCCTCCGTCAACCCGATCTGGTATGGATCCCACACTGATGAGCAATACTCAAGTATAGGTCGAACGAGTGTTTTGTAAGCCACCTCCTTTGTTCATGGACTACATTTTCTAAGGACTCTCCCAATGAATCTCAACCTGATACCCGCCTTACCAACAATTAATATTAGGTGATCATTCCACTTCAAATTGTTCCGCACGCATACTCCGAGATATTTTTCAGAACTAACTGCTACCAGTGTTTGTTCCACTATCCTATAAGCATACAATAAAGGATCCTTCTTTCTATGTATTCGCAATACATTACATTTATCTATGTTAAGGGTCAGTTGCCATTCCCTGCACCAAGTGCCTATCCGCTGCAGATCTTCCTGCATTTCGCTGCAATTTTCTAATGCTACAACTTCTCTGTATACTACAGCATCATCCGCAAGAAGCCGCATGGAACTTCCGACACTATCTACTAGGTCATTTATATACACTCCTGGAAATTGAAATAAGAACACCGTGAATTCATTGTCCCAGGAAGGGGAAACTTTATTGACACATTCCTGGGGTCAGATACATCACATGATCACACTGACAGAACCACAGGCACATAGACACAGGCAACAGAGCATGCACAATGTCGGCACTAGTACAGTGTATATCCACCTTTCACAGCAATGCAGGCTGCTATTCTCCCATGGAGACGATCGTAGAGATGCTGGATGTAGTCCTGTGGAACGGCTTGCCATGCCATTTCCACCTGGCGCCTCAGTTGGACCAGCGTTCGTGCTGGACGTGCAGACCGCGTGAGACGACGCTTCATCCAGTCCCAAACATGCTCAATGGGAGACAGATCCGGAGATCTTGCTGGCCAGGGTAGTTGACTTACATCTTCTAGAGCACGTTGGGTGGCATGGGATACATGCGGACGTGCATTGTCCTGTTGGAACAACAAGTTCTCTTGCCAGTCTAGGAATGGTAGAACGATGGGTTCGATGACGGTTTGGATGTACCGTGCACTATTCAGTGTCCTCTCGACGATCACCAGAGGTGTACGGCCAGTGTAGGAGATCGCTCGCCACACCATGATGCCGGGTGTTGGCCCTGTGTGCCTCGGTCGTATGCAGTCCTGATTGTGGCGCTCACCTGCACGGCGCCAAACACGCATACGACCATCATTGGCACCAAGGCAGAAGCGACTCTCGTCGCTGAAGACGACACGTCTCCATTCGTCCCTCCATTCACGCCTGTCGCGACACCACTGGAGGCGGGCTGCACGATTTGGGGTGTGAGCGGAAGACGGCCTAACGGTGTGCGGGACCGTAGCCCAGCTTCATGGAGACGGTTGCGAATGGTCCTCGCCGATACCCCAGGAGCAACAGTGTCCTTAATTTGCTGGGAAGTGGGGGTGCGGTCCCCTACGGCACTGCGTAGGATCCTACGGTCTTGGCGTGCATCCGTGCATCGTTGCGGTCTGGTCCAAGATCGACGGGCACTTGCACCTTCCGCCGACTACTGGCGACAACATCGATGTACTGTGGAGACCTCACGCCCTACGTGTTGAGCAATTCGGCGGTACGTCCACCCGGCCTCCCACATGCCCACTATAGGCCCTTGCTCAAAGTCCGTCAACTGCACATACGGTTCACGTCCACGCTGTAGCGGCATGCTACCAGTGTTAAAGACTGCGATGGAGCTCCGTATGCCACGGCAAACTGGCTGACACTGGCGGCGGCGGTGCACAAATGCTGCGCAGCTAGCGCCATTCGACAGCCAACACCGCGGTTCCTGGTGTGTCCGCTGTGCCGTGCGTGTGATCATTGCTTGTACAGCCCTCTCGCAGTGTCCGGAGCAAGTATATTGGGTCTGACACACCGGTGTCAATGTGTTCTTTTTTCCATTTCCAGGAGTGTATATTGTGAAAAGCAATGGTCACATAATACTCCCCTGTGGCACGCCAAAGGTTGCCTTAACGTCTGTAGACGTCTCTCCATTGATAACAACACGCTGTGTTCTGTTTGCTAAAAACTCTTCAATCCAGCCACACGGCTGGTCTGCTGTTCCGTAGGCTCTTACTTTGTTTATCAGGCGACACTGCGGAACTGTATCGAACTCCTTCCGGAAGTCAACGAAAATAGCATCTACCTGGGAGTCTGTATCTAATATTTTCTGGGTCTCATGAACAAATAAAGCGAGTTGGGTCTCACACGATCGCTGTTTCCGGAATCCGTGTTGATTCCTACAGAGTTGATTTTGGGTTTCCAAAAACGACATGATACGCGAGCAAAAAACATGTTCTAAAATTCTACAACAGATCGACGTCAGAGATATAGGTCTATAGTTTTGCGCATCTGCTCGACGATCCTTCTTGAAGACTGGGACTACCTTTGCTCTTTTTCAATCATTTGGAACCTTCCGTTCCTTTAGAGACTTGCGGTACACGGCTGTTAGAAGGGGGCAAGTTCTTTCGCATACTCTGTGTAGAATCGAATTGGTATCCCGTCAGGTCCAGTGGACTTTCCTCTGTTGAGTGATTCCATTTGCTTTTCTATTCCTTGGACACTTATTTCGATGTCAGCCATTTTTTCGTTTGTCCGAGGATTTAGAGAAGGAACTGCAGTGCGGTCTTCCTTTGTGAAACAGCTTTGGAAAAAGATGTTTAGTATTTCAGCTTTACGCGTGTCATCCTCTGTTCAATGCCATCATCATCCAGGAGTGTTTGGATATGCTATTTCGAGCCACTTACTGATTTAACGTACGACCAGAACTTCCTAGGATTTTCTGTCAAGTCGGTACATCGAATTTTACTTTCGAATTCACTGAACGCTTCACGCCTAGCCCTCCTTACGCTAACTTTGACATCGTTTAGCTTCTGTTTGTCTGAGAGGTTTTGGCTGCGTTTAAACTTGTAGTGAAGCTCTCTTTGCTTTCGCAGTAGTTTCCTAACTTTGTTGTTGAACCACGGTGGGTTTTTCCCGTCCCTCACAGTTTTACGCGGCACGTTCCTGTCTAAAACGCATTTTACGATTGCCTTGAACTTTTTCCATAAACACTCAACATTGTCAGTGTCGGAACAGAAATTTTCGTTTTGATCTGTTAGGTAGTCCGAAATCTGCCTTCTATTACTCTTGCTAAACAGATAAACCTTTCTCCCTTTTTTATATTCCTATTAACTTCCATATTCAGGGATGCTGCAATGGCCTTATGGTCACTGATTCCCTGTTCTGCACTTACAGAGTCGAAAAGTTCGGGTGTGTTTGTTATCTCCACGAGCCGGCTCTCTGCTTAATTGCCCGAGGTAATTTTCGGATAGTGCACTCAGTATAACGTCTCTCGATGCTCTGTCCCTACCACCCGTCCCAAACATCTGAGTGTTCCAGTCTATATTTTTTAAATTGAAATGTCCACCTAAGACTATAAAATGCTGAGGAAATTTGTGTGAAATGTATTCCAGATTTTCTCTCAGTTGTTCTGCCACTAATGCTGCTGAGTCGGGAGGTCGGTAAAAGGAGCCAACTATTAACCTAGCTCGGTTGTTGAGTGTAACCTCCACCCATAATAATTCACAGGAAGTATCCACTTCTACTTCACTACTGGATAAACTACTACTAACAGCGACAAACACGCCACCACCGGTTGCACGTAATCTATCTTTTCTAAACCCTGTCTGTGCCTTTGTAAAAAATTTGGCAGAATTTATCTCTGGCTTCAGCCAGCTTTCTGTACCTATAACGATTTCAGCTTCGGTGCTTTCTATCAGCGCTTGAAGTTCCGGTACTTTACCATTGCAGCTTCGACAGTTTACAATTACAATACCGATTGCTGCTTGGTCCTCACATGTCCTGACTTTGCCCCACACCCTTTGAGGCTGTTGCCCTTTCTTTACTTGCCCAAGGCCATCTAACCTAAAAGCCTAACCTAAAAAACCGCCCAGTCCATGCCACACAACCCCTGCTACCCGTGTAGCCGCTTGCTGCGTTTAGTGGACTCGAAACCCCACCACCCTATGGCGCAAGTCGAGCAATCTGCAGCCCACACGGTCGCAGAACCGTCTCAGCCTCTGATTCAGACCCTCCACTCGGCTGTGTACCAAAGGTCCGCAGTCAGTCCTGTCGACGATGCTGCAGACGGTGAGCTCTGCTTTCATCCCGCTAGCGAGACTGGCAGTCTTCACTAAATCAGATAGCCGCCGGAAGCCAGAGAGGATTTCCTCCGATCCATAGCGACACACATCATTGGTGCTGAAATGAGCGACCACCTGCAGATGGGTGCACCCTGTACCCTTCATGGCATCCGGAAGGACACTTTCCACATCTGGAATGACTCCCCCCGGTATGCACACGGAGTGCACATTGGTTTTCTTCCCCTCTCTTGCTGCCATATCCCTAAGGGGCCCCATTACGCACCTGACGCTGGAGCTCCCAACTGCCAGTAAGCCCACCCTCTGCGACCGCCCGGATCTTGCAGACTAAGGGGCAACCTCTGGAACAGGACAAGCACCCATTTCCGGCCGAAGATCATTATCAGCCTGAGACAGAGCCTGAAACCGGTTTGTCAGACAAACTGGAGAGGCCTTCCGTTCAGCCCTCTGGAATGTCTTTCGCTCCCTGCCACACCTCGAGACGACCTCCCATTCTACCACAGGTGAGGGATCACCCTCAATGTGGCCAGTATCCCGGGCATTCACAGTCGTAGTCCGATCGGGGGATGCGTGGGACGAGCTGGCCATCCCCGACAAACCCCCATCTGGACCCCCACAGTGATGCCCATTGGCAACAGCCTCAAGCTGTGTGACCGAAGCCAACACTGCCTGAAGCTGGGAGCGAAGGGATGCCAACTCAGCCAGCATTCGAACACAGCAGTTGCCGTCCCTATCCATGTTAAAAACTGTTGTGCAAAGAACGTCTGAACTAATCTACAGAGAGCACAAACAATTCGACACAAATTTTAAACGGTTATTAAAATACAAGATTGCCTAATAGATGCAATAACGCTGCTACTTGCGCACTGCTGACACACTGCTCGGCGGCGGAAGGAGACTACGCGATTTTACACTGTTCAGGTACTAAAACGCGATGCTACACGCAAATACTGTAATACGCCCGAAATTTATGAATTAAACAATGCAAGTACCAAAAACACGCAAAGAAATTAAGAATTAAACTATGTAACAAATAAGTGAGCTAATAGTATACGACTTGCTGCTGCAGCTGCTTGTCCAACGGCGGTAATAACCTTGTCTGGATGCTGGTGGTCTCTGACCATTGGTGCAGGGAGTGAGTTACTTCTTCTCGGATGGCAGGCATGATGCCGTTACACTGTGTGTGGTGCACAATGCGGCGATCCCCTGTTGCAGCAGTCAGCTGTGATCGATCGGAAACCTGACGACGACCATGCCTGCCCTCACGTTCTCATGTAGTCCAGCACGGATCACTGTCACATCTAAATGCCCCAAAATAGGATATTGCACGATTCGACCAGCCGGTAAAATGGACACCCACAAAGAGACTCCTTTGAAACTCGTTCAGGTGTTGATAACGCTTCCTCACACGAGTAGGCGACATCTCCTCCCCCATCGCAGTGATCACTCAGAGTCGGGCGCTATTCATGCCCCTCATGTACCCCAACAGGCCTGGAAATGGGGCTAAAGACGAACAACACTAATATATAGTCTCATCGCTGTACTGCGTGTCATGGAGAACTGCAGTTCAAAGCACTAACATACCCACCGATGTGTGTTCGGTTAGATACTACATTGACATCTGACCACGTATTCTGCGTGTCTTACTTTTTCTATCAGGCAGTTAGGATCTCCTATCGGCTGATCGGTTGCCTGCTGCAAGTCTTTTTAGTTCACGCCACTTTGGCGACTTGCTTGTCCATGAGGGTGAGATGATGACGAGGACAGCACACCACCCAGTCCCCAAACGGCAAAAATCTCCGATGAAGCCAGGAATCCAATCCGTGTTCTGGCGCACTGACCACTACGGAGAGAAAGCAAATTTATATCCACAACCAAGCGTGATCATGAGAGCAAATATTCTTCAACTGACAGTTCGAGGACATGCTGAAGTCTATTTTGTTGAAAGTAATTTATGAGCTGCACGCAAATGAAAAGTGAATATGGAATGGTTGCATTCAAAAGTAATCAACAAACGCACTGAGGCATTTATCCCACTGGGAGACGATCCTGATTCGCAAAACGTGTTCGGCCGCTGACGCGTCCACAACTGCACCCACTCCTGCACGCCCTCGTCCTACTGAGACCGACGCCCACACGAGTCTTTCTACAGACTGCTAAGATGTGAAGATCATGAGAATCACGTGGTGTAAGATGCGCTCTGTGCGGTGGATGTTCAAGCGTTCCACAACCAAACCACTGAAGCGTAAGCCTTCGTCCGATTGGCAGTGTGGGGGCGGGCGTTATCGTGCTACAGGATGTTTCCGTCCGACAGCATTCCTGTGCGTTTTGACTTTACAGTGCGTCGCAGTTTCTTCAAAGTGTCTGCGTAGCGCTGCGCGTGGATTGTGGTTCCACGCTCGAGGAAGTCGAGGAGCAGAGGAAGCATCCTCTCGCACGATAACGCCTGCTCCCACACTGCCGATAGGACGAACGCCACGCTCCGGCGATTCGCTTGGGGAAGACTGCAGCAACCTCTGTACACCCCGGATCTTGCATCTTGTGATTTTCACATCATAGGCGGCCTCAAGAAAATCTAATTATATTTACATCACCACACGAACACACACAAATTATAAAAATAAAACTTGACAGAAATACCAAAGAATGAACCAACTGTCAAAAATTATTTAGCAATCAAAGAGAGATGTAAAAATAGTTATAAATAAATACTTTAGCATAAAGATAATCCAAAAGAATTAAAGAAATCATTTTCATGAGAACGAATTACTGAAACTGAAGTAGAAAGACCTAAAGCATCTTCACAAACAGAAAAAGCTAAACAAATAACAGCAAGAAATAATTAGAATCTAATTTAATAAAGAAAATAACAATATAAACTAAGAAAGTAAAGTACATCTACATATCTACATCTACAAATATACTCCGCTAGCCACCAAGGGGTGTGTGGTGGAGGGAAAAATTCGCGGTAAAGGCATAATTCCTCCTCCCCTGTTCCACTCGCGGATCGCGTGAAGGAAAAACGACTGTCTGGACGCCTCACTACGAGCACTTAATTCCCTTATCTTTGAATGATGATCATTGCGCGATTTGAAAGTTGGAATTTAGTGAGCAGCCTCTTCCGTTTAGCGCGCCGTCTATCTGCAAGAGTGTCCCACTTCAAACTTCCTATGAGATTTGTAACGCTCTCGCGATGGCTAAATGTACCAGTCACGAATCTTGCAGCTCTTCTTTGGGTCATCTCAATCTCTTGAATCAGACCCAACTGGTGAGGATCCCATACAGACGAACAATACTCCAAGACTGGACGAACTAACGCATTGTAAGCTACTTCAATCGTTGAAGGACTGCATCGCTTCAGGGTTCTACCAATAAACCGCAACCTAGACTTCGCCTTACCCGTTACTTGTGTAATCTGATCATTCCATTTGAGTTCATTTTGAATAGGCGCACTCAGATACTTGACGGACGTTACCGCTTCCAAAGACTGGACATTTATTTCGTACTCGTACATTAATGGGGATTTTCGCCTTGTTATACGCAGTAGGTTACACTTACTAATATTGAGAGATAACTGACAGTCATTACATCACTCATTTATTTTCTGCAAATCCTCAATGATTTGTTCACAACTTTCGTGTGATACTGCTTTCCTGTAGACTACAGCATCATCTGTAAGTAGGCTGTTTAGGTTTTCTTATTGGTAACGCCACATAGCGCTCTGTATGAAAAATCACTGGCTGTGCCGTGTGCAGGTGTGTTTAGTCTGCATTGTTGTCTGCCATTGTAGTGTCGGGCAGCGGCAGCTGGATGCTAACAGCGCGTAGCGTTGCGCAGTTGGAGGTGAGCCGCCAGCAGTGGTGGACGTGGGGAGAGAGAGGGTGGAGTTTTGAAATTTGTAAGAATTGGTGTCACGAACTGATTTATATATTATGACTATTAAGGTAAATACATTGTCTGTTCTGTATTAAAATCTTTCATTTGCTAACTATGCCTGTCAGTAGTTAGTGCCTTCAGTAGTTTGAATATTTTATTTAGCTGGCAGTAGTGGTGCTCGCTGTTTTGCAGTAGCTTGAGTAACGAAGATTTTTGTGAGTTAAGTGATTTGTGAAACGTATAGGTTAATGTTAGTCAGGGCCATTCTTTTGTAGGGATTTTTGAAAGTCAGATTGCGTTGCGCTAAAAATATTGTGTTTCAGTTTAAGCACAGTCGTGTATAAATGGTTCTAAGGGGACGTTTCACAACGGCAAACAGTCTAAGGCCACTGCCAATACCATCAAGCAGATCGTTTATGTAAACCGTAAAAAGCAAAGGACCTATTACGCTGCCCTGGGGCACACCTGGTGTTACGCTTGTTTTTGTTGAAGTGTCTCTATTCAGGACGACATACAGCTCCCTGTCTGTTAGAAAACTTCGTATCCAACCGCATATGTCATCGGATAGACCGTAAGCACGCACTTTTTGGTGCAAGCGAAAGTACGGAACTGAGTCGAGCGCCTTTCGAAAGTCGAGAAATATGGCATCCACCTGGGAGCCGGTATCTAGAGCCTGTTGGATATCATGCTCGAATGACCGCTGTTTCCTAAAACCGTGCTGGTTTCTGCAGATGAGCTTCTCAGAGTCTAGAAGGGTCATTATGTCTGAACAATCTAATCTCGCTTCGATGTCGTTTTCAGCCACACGAGGAAGTCCAAGAATGGATGCGGTTGTGGATGCGGCAGTGGCAGACCGCGTGCTACGAATCAGCAACTGATCGTCTCGTCTCCCAGAGGAGTAAGTGTCTTAATGCGTGTAGCGACTACTTTTGAATGGAACCATTCCGTGGTCCAGATGTGGCGCGTGTTCGGTTTTCATTTTACAGCTTCTTATATTTCGTGTGAAGTGGTTTTTTCGACAAACTGGTATGGGACTTCACAGCTGAAGACTGTTAGTCACGCTGTGTGAAACTGAAGCTTAAGCCATACGCGTATTCACATGTGGGGTAATAGTAAGAAAATCCAGCGAGCACGCTCATAACCGAAAGTGTGCGCCGGCGGAACCCGCAGCTGGGCCGGCGCGCGGTGAGCTGGCCCGCCGCACGTGGCCTCGATACTAATACGAGCCGAGCGGCTAATACGGCCCGGCTGCCAGGCCGGCCCTGGACGCCCGCCAGCTCCTCGCCGCAGAGTTCACCGAATTCGCTCTGAAAGTCAACTTCTTGTTCTCACTGGAAACGTTGCAGTTATTACCATTTTCTAACACAAAAGTGTTCAAACATAACATAATACTTCCTTTTTTTCAATTTTATAAGTATGAAAAAGAAATTTGTTGCAAAGATTAAAATATTCTAGAATTTCCAGGCTGTTTCATTCAGTGGACATACCGTTTACCAGAATGAAACCTACGAGCAGAAAGCTATTATCTACAGACAGTTATAAAAAAAAGGTCAAAGAGTGAGATGGATTCAGAATAAGATTTTCACTCTGCACCGGAGTGTGCGCTGATATTAATCTTCCTGGCAAATAAAAACTGTGTGCCGAATCGAGACTCGAACTCGGGACCTTTGCCTTTAACGGGCAAGTGTTCTACTATTTTTCTTTCTTTTTTAAATCTCATTTTGTTTGTTTTCGTTCGTTGCATCTGCTCGTGGCGGACGTCGCAAGACACCCCTTTCAGTTCGTCGTTGGTCCATTAACTCAGTTTTTTTGTCACAGAGGGCAGCTAACCCTCTGACCGAACACGCTGAGTTACTGTACCGGCGCCATCTGAGCTATCCTAGCACGACTGACGATCCCTACTCACAGCTTCAATTCTGGCGGTAGCTCGTCTCCTACCTTCCAAACTTCACAGGAGCTTTTCTGCATACCTTTCAGTTCTGCAAGGTATGCAGAAGAGCTTCTTGTAAGTTTGGAAGGTATGAGACGAGCTACTGGCAGAATTGAAGCTGTGAGGACGGGTCATGACTCGTGCTTGGCTAGCACAGATGATAGAGCACTTGCCTGCGAAAGGCAAAGGTCCCGAGTTCGACTCTGGGATCGGCGCACAGTTTCAATCTGCCAGGAAGTTTCAGGGAGATGGCTTATCACCAGTTTCTTCGACATAGCGCTGAACGAAATTATCGGACAGTGTTCGAAAAATGAACAAGAAAATGGGAATACCGAAGAAATTGGTGGGATACAAAAAGGACAAAAAATCCCAAGTGGTTCAAATGGCTCTAAGCACTATGGGACTTGACGTCTGAGGTCATCAGTCCCTTAGAACTACTTAAAGCTAACTAACCTAAGGACATCACACACATCCATGCCCGAGGCAGGATTCGAACCTGCGAACGTAGCGGTCGCGCGGTTCCAGACTGAAGCGCCTAGAACCGCTCGGCCACATGGACCGGCCGGTCCCAAGTGGACTGGCTAGTGTTTGCGGACGACGTATTCATAGCAAGTAAGAAAGAAGAAAATTTAAAGAAACAGCCCAACAGCCTAAACCAAGATAGAGAAAAGGTGCGAGTGATGATCGTCTGGAACAGTACAAAGTCACAGAATACTACTGGAGACAGGAAAACACCAGAAGACGCGGTGCAAAAGATAGACAATTTTAAATACCTGGGACAATACAAAACAGGAAGAAAAGGGAGCTGTTAGGAAACAATGAAGAGGGTGAATAGGATGAACTTAGCTTTATGCATAAGCAGAGATATATACAACAAAAAGAATATGTTCACAAACTCAAAGTTCAGACACTACAAGGCAACGGTGACAAATGCGTTACTACGTGTGGCTGAGACGATATTTCGGAACCAGTTATTAGCAGGCCAGTTTCCTGGACAGTGTCGCTAAATTTTTTGAACTGCATAACTCTCTTGAATATCTCGTATTGCGGTTTTACGGTTTTGGGTGTCAAGTTGTTACTAGACATGTAATTTCAAATGAGTTTTAGAGCCCTACTCTTTCTGCTGTTTCATTTGCAATTTTTATTTCTTTTTGTGCTGCTTGAATGCTCCGACATAGAATCGCCGGATCGTCTGTACAATCTAAGCATGCAGTCCTAACATTGGTTCTTCCTCTTTTATTCCTTCATCAGTTACTCTTGAAAATCTATTTCTAAGACATTGCTGAAAAGAAATGGAGAGAGTCTCACTCATGTTTTGACTTCAAAATGTTCCGAAATTTCTCCCCTGAATTTTATTCCCTATTTACTACCACTCATTATTTTGCTACTAACTCCAGTGATTTTCAGGTTCAGACCGTGTTCTTTCCGAATTTCGAAGACAGATATACGATCCACTGCGTCATAAGCTTTTTTGGACTCTCCTTATGTACAAAGTACTTTCTTATTATAAATTTTTTGATTCAGAGAATTAATCTCAGAACTAAAATTTGTTCTCAGTGGGATCTATTTGGTCTGAACCCTGTTTGATATTGCAGTTTTGCATTGCTGTGGCAGCCCCAGAAGACACTAAGATTGAAATTTTATTGTTATCGTTACTAAAAACGTAGACACCTCTTGTACGATAGAAGTGAGCTTGACCATTATTTATGGTTGTTGGTAGGAAAGAACGAACGGTAACCCCCCCCCCCCCCCCCCTTGGCCCTACACCCAACACTCGATCCACAGCTGATTTAAAACAAATTGGATTAATGTCTCTTCAAATAGCAGCTTGTTATATACACATCAAAGAAAGTTTTGCAGCACCCCAGTTCTCAGAACCCCTAAAGATAGACGTTGACTGTGGATATCGTATCGCAGACACAGTCCCTTTGACTGTTCAGAGATGTCACTAAACCAGCCCAAAGGTGCAAACAACCATGCATGAGCAGCACCTATTAAACGGAAGGAGTTCGAGAGCAGAAGAGGTCCAGTCATTCCACCAGGAAGGAGGTACACGGCTCGCGTAGTCTGTAATTCAACCATGCCTAGACGGTCAATACCGCGGTTCGATCGCGTCCGCATTGTTACTTTGTCCCAGGAACGGCTCTCAACAAGGGAAATGTTCAGGCGTCTCGGAGTGAATCAAAGCGATGCTATTCGGTCATGGAGGAGATACAGAGAGACAGAAACTGTCGATGACATGCCTCGGTCAGGCCACCCAAGGGCTACCACGCAATGGATGACCGCTACCTACGGACTATGACTCGGAGGAACCCTGACAGCAACGCCACCAAGTTGAATAATGCTTTTCGTGCAGCCACAGGACGTCGTTTTACGAATGAAACTGTGCGCAATAGGCTGCATGATGCACAACTTCACTCCCGACGTCCATGGCGAAATCCATCTTTGCAACCACCACACCATGCAGCGCGGTACAGATGGGCCAAACAACAGGCCGGGTGGACCGCTCAGGACTGGCATTGCGTTCTCTTCACCGACGAGTGACGCATATGCCTTCAACCAATCATCGGAGATGACTTTGGAGGCAACCCGAGCAGGCTGAATGCCTTAGACACACTGTCCAGAGGCAACGGGGTGGAGGTTTCCTGATGTTTTGGGGTGGCATTACGTACGCCGCTGGTGGTCATGGAAGGTACCGTAACGGCTGTACGATAAGTGAATGCCATCCTCTGACCAATTGTGCAACCATATCGGCAGCATATTGGCGAGGCATTCATCTTCATGGACAACAATGCGTGCCCCCATCGTACACATCTTGTGAATGATTTCCTTCATCACAACGACGTCGCTCGACGAGAGTGGCCAGCATCTTCTCCAGGCATGAACTCTACCGAACATGCCTGGGATAGATTAAAAAGGGCTGTTTGTGGACGACGTGACCCACCAACCACTCTGAGGGATCTACGCCGAATCGCCGTTAAGGAATGGGACAATCCGGACCAACAGTGCCTTGATGAACTTGTGGATAGTATGTCATGATGAATACAGGCATGCATCAATGTAAGAGGACGTGCTGCTAGGTATCAGAGGTGCCGGTGTGTACAGCAGTCTGGACCACCCCCTCTGAAAGCCTTGCTTTATGGTGGAACAACATGCAATGTGTGGTTTCCATGAGCAATAAAAAGGGCGGAAATGATGTTTATGTAGATCTCTATTCCAATTTTCTGTGCAGGTTCCGGAACTCTTGGAACCAAGGTGATGCAAAACTTTTTTTGATGTGTCTGTAAGATGGACATCAACAAAAAAAAGATTAATGGAATGTAGTCGAATTAAATCAGGTGATGCTGAGGGAATTAGATTAGGAAACGAGATACTAAAAATGGTAGATGAATTTTTCTATTTGGGGAGTAGGATAACTGATATGGTCGAACTAGCGAAAATTTGAAATGTACACTTGCAATGGCAGGAAAAGCGTTTCTGAAAGGCGAGAAATTTATTAACACCGAGTACACATTTAAGAGTCAGGATACCTTTTTTGAAGGTATTTGTCTGGCATGCAGCCTCGTACAGAAGTGAAAAGTAGACGACAAGAAGAGAACAGAAGCTATGGAAATGTGGCGCTACAGAAAAATATCGAAGATAAGATGGTTCGATCACGTAACTAATGATGAAGTACATAACAGAGTTGGCAGGACAAGCAATTTGTGGAATAACTTGACAAAACGGAGCGATCTGTTGCTAGGCCCCATTCTGTGACATCAAGAAATCATCAGTTTGGTATTGGAGGGAAATGATGGAGGGTAATATTTGTAGAGGGAGACAAGAAACGAACATAGGAAGTGAGTCCAAATGGATAGGTGTTGCAATGGTTATTTGGAGATGGCTAAATGGCTCTGAGCACTATGGGACTTAACAGCTGTGGTCATCAGTAACCTAGTACTTAGAACTACTTAAACATAACTAACCTGAGGACATCACACACATCCACGCCCGAGGCAGGATTCGAACCTGCGACCGTAGCAGTCGCGCGGTTCCGAGCTGAGCGCCTAGAACCGCTTGGCCACCATGGCCGGCATTTGGAGATGAAGAGGCTTGCAAGAGGTAGAGTAGTGTGGAGAGCTAGTCAAACTAGTCTTCAGACTCTAGACAACAACAAAAACAATTATCGTTGCATTTCATATCGTTTCGTAGTATTGCTGTTAAATACTTATAAGATGTGATGCGCCTAAGATGTTCGCTACTAATCTCGTATTCGGATACTATCGGGTTCTTTCTCCTTGTTATGGGAATTATCTTACTTTTATCAATATTTAAAGAGAGTTATCACTCATTACACTAAATGGTAATTTTGTTTAAGTCCTCCTGTTTCTTCCTTCGATCGTTTGACACGACTCTTTCCTGTGACCGAAAGGTCGTTAGTAAACCGTCTGATAGTACGTCTGATCCTATTTGATAAATAATTTATATACACTGATCAGCCAGAATATTATGACCAGCTGCCTAATAGCCAATTGCATAAGTCACCGCCGGCCGCGGTGGTCTCGCGGTTCTAGGCGTGTAGTCCAGAACCGTGCCACTGCTACGCTTGCAGGTTCGAATCCTGCCTCGGGCATGGATGTGTGTGATGTCCTTAGGTTAGTTAGGTTTAAGTAGTTCTCAGTTCTAGGGGACTGATGACCACAGCAGTTGAGTCCCATAGTGCTCAGAGCCATTTGAACCATAAGTCACCTAATTCCCGTAAAATCCGAGGAGGGGGCCATGTGCTCTGACGCCACGTTCAATCACATTCCAAGTATGTTCGAACAGGTTAATATCTGGCGACCTGGGGGGCGAGCACATCAAATGGAACTCACCACTGTTTCCTCGATCCACTCCATCACACTCCTGGTCTTGTGACATGGCGCATTATCTTGTTGAAAAATGCTACTGCCATTGGGAAACACGATCGTCATGAACGGGTGTATGTAGTCCGCAACCAGTGTACGACACTCCTTGGCTATCATGGTACCTTGTTCGAACTCCACTGGACCAATGAATCCCACATGTATTTTCCCCCGAACATAATGGAACAGTCCCGCAGTACAGGTGACATGGAGCTATTCCCCTGGAGGACGACGGATTCGCGATCTGCCATCGGCAAGATGAAGATGGTATCAGGATTCATCAGACTATGTAATGCTCTGCCACTGTGCCAACGTCCATGATCATGTGCCCATTTCAATCGTAGTTGCCGACGTCGTGGCGTTAAAACTGGCACATGTACGCGTCGTCAGCTGTGGAGGCTTATTGTTAAGAATGTACGATACACTAAGTTTTCAGATATAATTACTGCGCCCAGCATTAAAGTCTGATGTTAGCTCCGTCAGGGTTCGCTGTCTGTGCTATTTTACCAGTCTGCTCAGCCTACGACGTCTGAAACCTGTAATGAGGGATGGCCACCCCTCCTCCCCCAATTACATCTGGACCTGATTTCACCTTGGTTTCGTCATATTTTGAAGACACCACAGAACTCCTCGAACACCCAACGAGTTGTGCCTCTTACCCATTCACGTAAGCCTGTTCTAAGTACAAGAGATTTTCTAGGAAAATGGCTAATTCCCCACCGTTTCTTTTGTGGTTTGGCAGGAGAGCGAACACCGTGTTACTAGAGGAGGCCGAAAGGCACGCGATTTAGCTCACGCAGGCTGGCGTGAGGTCTGGAACAGGACAAGGAAATTAGAATTTAGAAACAACGGACGTAGCTGGTCGAATACTTAACTTTAATCCATTAATGACGAATGACGAATGTCGCTGTTGACGGTACATAGTTCACAATATCAATAGTAACTGATAATGGCGCCTTGCTAGGTCGTAGCAAATGACGTAGCTGAAGGCTATGCTAACTATCTTCTCGGCAAATGAGAACGTAAGTAGGCAGTGAACCATCGCTAGCAAAGTCGGCTGTACAACTGGGCGAGTGCTAGGAAGTCTCTGTAGACCTGCCGTGTGGCGGCGCTCGGTCTGCAATCACTGATAGTGGCGACACGCGGGTCCGACGTATACAACCTAGCAAGTGTGGTGTCTGGCGGTGACACCACAGCTTCCTATGGAAAATCAAACAGGATTTCCGTAAAAACTCAACACCTTTTTCACTTTGAGTATTTTTAACTGTTTTTCAGTTACAGTGATGCTTTTATCAATATCTCTCATCTGTGAATCTGTGCTGCAGTCGAACATCGGAGTATGCAATCGCTTAAATACAGATACAACGAAAGTTTTGTATCGCCCCTCCATTTCAAAATTAATGGCACAGAAGACTAAAATTGGCTCTCAGGCATGCTTTTGTATTCATCTGCAACATGTCCAGATCACCAAATAAAAAAAAAATGTACGACTACAAAATCGTCTGTTATCACAGCACTCTTGTGCAACGTCATTGCGTAGTGGGACGTCATCTTGCTCGATGCAGGCTTGAACATGTTGCAGCATCCCATCTATGAAATCATAAAGCCAGCCCTGGTCCAAATTGTCCCACTCTTCAATAGCGTCTCTGTGTTAAGTTGCGCAGAGTACGTTGTCAATGTCGATGTCCAAAAATAGCTCGTTTCGGACGGTACCACACATGTTCGATTGGGTTCAAGTCCGGAGAACAGGCAGGCGACTACATCCTGGTGATCCCAGCATGCTGAAGGAACTTGTTCACGAGAACAGCACGATGAGCACTCAGAGTTATCGCCCATCGAGATGATACTGCCACAAAAATTTTGACGGTACGATCCCAATGTTGGTCGCATAACTCGTCTCTTTATTGTAAAACACTGACGTTGTCCTCAACAGCCGCAAGAGTTACACGGTGGCCCCATATGAAGGCACCCTAGAACATCAGTCCACACCCAACTTGTTGCACGTGTGGGGCACGGTTCTGGAGGCATTCGATAATACTACTTTGTGGATTGTCTCCAGACAAATAGTCTGCGATTATCACGGTGCAAACAGATCCGAGTTTTGTCCGTAAACAATATCCGACGCCCATCCTGCGACGCCCAACCTGCGTCATTTCTTGCCCATCTGTAACAGGGTCCATGGTATTATGGTGAACGATGTGATGTTCGCCATGGCTTTCGCAAATGGAGATTCGCATCGTGCAATCGTCTCTTAAGAGTCTGGTGTGGTACATGACGATCTGTAGCCGAATTCAGTTTTTGGAGCACTCAATTCACGGTTCTTTTGACTCAAATGTCAAAGATATCTATCATCTTGTGCACCTGTCGAACGTAGACGGCCTGTGCGGTGTCAGTCCTTAACACTACCTGTCTACTGGGACCGATTACATGTCTGCTTCACATCACTTCAGTTCTAGTGTACACGTCACGCGGTTTCCCTGGTTGACAAGCCTTCTACGTGTAACGTGATCATGCGTACCTGATCATTGGTCCAACTGTCCTTCGTGGCATGATGGATGTTCACTACTGTTCCACAGACGCCTAATGTTAGGGCTTTACCTTCAGCCGAAATGGCTGCAGTCCATTCAAGTGCGGTGTTCTGCTCGTAGGTAGTGTTCACGGTAAAACAGTGTGTATGTTTACAGACATCGTCAGGAATGACCTACCGGTCTGTACAGGAACATTCAAGATAGCAACACACCTGCAGGACACATCGGTGTGATGTAAAACTTTTGTTGGTGTGTGTATATCTTTCTATGCGAAATTTAACAATTATGCTTTTCGTATGTTTTGAATTCCAGTTCCTGACTAAAACAAGAGAGACTAGGTGGAAGGTTTGGATCCGTCTATTGGCCTTACCTGAGATTTACCTGTTTTCTAATGGACTTTTGCCAGATATGACTGTGGATATTATTGCAAAGCTTCACGCGCAACCCTTCTTTCGAATGCACGATTTGCTCTTAAATTTTATATGGAGTTGAGTCTTTTGTAACGAGTGTGTTGGAGTGCGGTCTTCGCAACATTCTCTGAATGGTATCATTAAACCAAGCGGTGTCAGTGCCGTCTTTTATTGCCTTACTTGATAGGTATTTATGTAGGCTGTAGTTTGTAACGTCTTCCAGCTTTAACCACAAGTGTTTTGTGTTTACCAGATCCAATCCAAATGCTTTCAGTTCGTCTTATACGTGGGTTGTTAGTGACTGCGTATCAGTAGACTAAACGCAAATACTCTTCTATTTTTCTTAATGATCTTTCTTCCTTTGGTGACCATGATTTCTGAAATGTCCACCTCTCATTAGCGTCACTCTCGAAAAGACTGAGTCTGTTTGTGGCCAGGGGGTCTGACATTCTTCTTTCGCGTGTTTGCTGTCTGACTAGTTGTTCATGGCAGCTGGCTGATAATATTTTCAGCATTACCTTTCAAGACTGTTTCTCCTTACGGCAGGTAACGTACCGGTAGTTTTTCCCCGTCGATACTGGGCAGTTTAAGGTAACCACCGACTCCAGTGTAAGCTCTGGGTGTTTCCGTGCTATCATTTGGGTTATCTTCGAATGATTCTCAGACCGATATGCTTGAACCTGATAGTCCGTAGAAACGTCCGATTTTTAATCTAAGTCCTCCTATCTCGGTTACTCTTGCCTCTGTTAGTTCACAATCGGATTCATTTTAGACCTCTTCGAATCAAATACTAGTATTTCTGAAACTTCCTGGCAGATTAAAACTGTGTGCCCGACTGAGACTCGAACTCGGGACCTTTGCCTTTCGCGGGCAAGTGCTCTACCATCTGAGCTACCGAAGCAGCTGGCTATAATATTTTCAGCATTACGTTTCAAGACTGTTTGTCCTTACGGCAGGTAACGTACCGGTAGTTTTTCCCCGTCGATACTGGGCGTGTACTCTGCCCGGTACTCACAGCTTTACTTGTGCCAGTATCTCGTCTCCTACCTTTCAAACTTTACAGAAGCTCTCCTGCCTGTCACTATACACACTCTTCCTCCTGGGGAGTCTAATATATCTTTCCGATATGCATGTTGTCGAAAATGTCCTTATTGTCTACTTTGGATTTCAACTAATTCTCAGTTCCTAGCATAGTGTCAGCGATTGCTACCTAGGAGAGAGTTGGGTTCTTGGAATATCCTACGAATAGTCTACCAGTTAACAATTAATAATTTGTCTCTCCCTAAATATGGCCGGCCGGTGGGGCCAAGCGGTTCTAGACGCTTCAGTCTGGAACCGCGCGACCGCTACGGTCGCAGGTTCGAATCCTGCCTCGGGCGTGGATGTGTGTGATGGCCTTAGGTTCTAAGTTCTAGGGGACTGATGACCTCAGATGTTAAGTCCCATAGTGCTCAGAGCCATTTGAACCATTTGAACCCTAAATACCTTTATTGCTTTATCTGACGCTGATTTTTCCACTTCGGGTCCCGGAGTTTCGCCTAACTTAAAGATACTGTGTGTATTCGGCGTGTACTCTGCCATACCACAGGCCATTTCCAGTGCACAGTGGAGTCCTGACCTAGTCAGGGCTGCTTGTAAAAGTTTTCACTGTGCAGCGACGGTCGAGGAATCTTCAGCCGATCTCGTGACAGAGCACACCAAGCCCCTAATCAGTATTCGGAACGATGCTGCAAACTGACAGCTTTGCTGAGGCCTCGCTACTGAGGCCATCTATCTTCACCACTCCCTCCCGTCTACGGAAAGAAGTGAAAACGATCTCAGAACAGAGGAGACAGACGCCGACGGGGCTGATGTAAGCGACGATCAGCTGACTGCAACTTGTGCTCACAATTGCTCTCCAGAATGTCTCTTCTACAACGCCAGTCACCTACTCCTGGGATACATACTGAGTGCACAATTGGTTCATTTCTCTATTTATCGAAGCATATGGCTCGTTTGTAGATGAATGTGTACAAAACTGAAAAATCTTTAATTTGTTTAAAAAAGTATATTTTTCTTTTCATTGTTTATAATATGTGTTCCTGTATCAAACTAGGCTAACAAATATATTAACGAGGTATAAGATTCCACTGAGTAGAACAAAATTAATATATATATATATATATATATATATATATATATATATATATATATATATATATATATATATATATGTATATATATATATATATATATAGAGAGAGAGAGAGAGAGAGAGTAGAACAAAATTAATATATATATATTAATATATATATATATATATATATATATTAATTTTGTTCTACTCAGTGGAATCTTATACCTCGTTAATATATTTGTTAGCCAAGTTTGATACAGGAACACATATTATAAACAATGAAAAGAAAAATATACTTTTTTAAACAAATTAAAGATTTTTCAGTTTTGTACACATTCATCTACAAACGAGCCATATGCTTCGATAAATATTTAATTAAATGTGTAAATTAGTATATAAACACATTTATTCAAGCATCCAGAGTCGGGTAACAGGGGACTGTTGGTAATAGAGAGTTACAATGTGTTAGGGAAATAGCATCACGGAAGAGAAATGAACCAATTGTGCACTCAGTATGTATCCCAGGAGTAGGTGACTGGCGTTGTTGACATAATCACTTGTACAGCTATAACATGGGAATGGTCTTTGGAGTTTATGCATTTGTAATTACTGCCGTGCACAAAGGAGACCCCATAAGCACTCTGGAAATATATGTGTCCCTTGTTTCCAAAACTTATGTTTTCAAAGTATATGACTTTCTCCCTGTTCGTCAATTGTATCGAATGATGCTTCATCCGTTTTTTATATTTACAACACATTAAAATTTATTAGCAATTTTTGCAAGGACTACCGCTGGGGTCAATATGACCTCAACTTAAATTCTTTGTTTTCTGAGTATAACATTTATGAAAACAGAATTATAACTGTTACGTTGAACAGCTATTATACGACACTCCTGCTATAGTAAAAATATTATTTCCTGATTACCTTTGTGCACGTTGTTTGGGTTCCTTGCCTCTGCTGTTTTCGTACCCTTCCTAGTACCACCAGGGTCAATGTGACCGCATAAGAACACTGAAAATTTATATCTCCCTTGTTTTCAAAGCTGTTATTTTCAAAATAGATGACTTCCTCTGAGTCAATGGTATCCAGAGCGGTTTTGTTCAGTTTCATTGTTACAACACATTGAAAATTACTCATGGTTTTCTTTCCACTGAGAATCACTGGGGTCAATATGACCCCATCATAAATTTCTTTTTTTCCCTGGAATATAACCCTTATGAAAGTAGGATGACGATTGTTACACTGTGTAACTACATTACATGTTTTTATGTTACCTTATTAAAATACTGCCAGTTTATCCCGTGTACTTAGTGATCTGTATGACCCCACTGGCATTCACTGGTAGTAGGAGGATTACATATGCCTAATTCTGGTATAGATAAGCTATATCCAAAATCTGTGAAGACTTTTTACCAGTTTCACCAGTGGACTTCCAACACTAAGTGATGAATAGATCAAACGAGTAGTTTTCTATAACACTTTGGGGGCGGGGGTGTACATTACGGAGGAAGAGTCGAGGCATAAAAATAACTCTACCTAAAGTTACACAAGGAAAAGAAAATCTATGGAAATTCTGACATTGGTGTTGCAGAAATCAATTACTTTCTCATTATGAAAGACCAACAGCTATCTTCGCAAAAAAAAAACCTACAATAAAATAAACCCGACAATTTGAGCGCAGATAGAGAACAAAAGTAATTGCTTTTCTGTCCTTGAAAACATGAAAAAGGATACAGACTAGTGAAAATCCTAGGTACCTAGATCGTCATAGTAAGAAAGACCACAATGCAACCACAAATTATTGTACAGATCTAGAAAAATCAGGTCAGACAATAAAACTAATTTCCGAGAGTACTAAGAGACTGAACATCAGTATAAATACGAAAGGCAGACATGCAAGAAACCCAATTAAGAGAGATATTAGCATTCCTGTGCTTCATTTTACAAATGAAGTCACGCAATAACGGTGTCTTGCCTGCTGGTGACCACAAGACAGCACAGTAAAAATACATTCCTTCGTCATCAAGGTGATGAACAGGACGTCGGTGTGTGTCGGGTATGATTTACCGCAAGCTACCAATGTTATTTCACTGAAGAGGCCGTGTGATTGGACTGCATATCCAGCACTGGAAAAATGTCCAAACGGTGCAACCCGTTCCTGAGCGGCGTGCATTACACCCGAGCTATTTTTCACAGGCGTCTGCGCTGGCTGCCAGCTGCTGACTCACTCGTTCGTCTGTCGCTTCCAAGGCCTAGCGATTTAGAGATTCCGAAAGTTTCAGTTTCAGCGACACGAGGGATTCCTCATGTGTCAAAAGTGTGTACCATTTACGTTCGAAGACTGACTTACTCAGCGCTTTCTTGAAGTGGGAACATTGTGTCGTAACAATGCTACTTGCGGGTGTAGGAGTCCAGAGCCAACTTACGATGTTTTGGTAACGGCATTCCAGCAGTCGAGCTACATCCAAGGCTTGCGTCCCTAGCTAATCGCAGAGACTCTTCTGCTAGACAAGCAAGACCAGCACAAATGGTAGAAAAAATATACCATATACTATAACTGGTCTGAAATCTACGCTGAAAGAACTGAAAAGCGTTACACCATGAAGAGCGTGACCGAATGCTACCAATCTTTCCATGCCTGAGGGATCTATAGATTCAAATTTCACCCTTACGTGAGCTTTATTCCATATTTCCAATACAGATGAAAGCTATTCCAACAGATGAAGAATAATTTGAGTACATGAAGACTTCTAGGTGTGTAATCTACCGTTATTGCAACTTTTAACGTGGAGGTCACAACTCAGCATACCCACAGAACACGTCCTTCGGATTTTGAGAAAGACTGAATCATTGGCAAAGGGGTCATGACTGCAGAAGACTGGTAATGAGATGGATTCAGGACAATAGTATAATGACAAGTGTAGGTAGACACGGATTCTTCCCGAAGGACTACAGAACGAGATGATCGTCCGATTCTTCTACTGGCTCTCGCAAATAGATGGATGAAAACAGCAGAAATCCGTGCAGAGATTACAGGCAGTGTGCCACCATGTACCGTATGGAACAGTGGCCGGCCGGAGTGGCCGAGCGTTCTAGGCGCTACAGTCTGGAACCGCGCGACCGCTACAGTCGCAGGTTGGAATCCTGCCTTGGGCATAGATGTCCTTAGGGTAGTTAGGTTTAAGTAGTTCTAAGTTCTAGGGGACTGATGACCTCAGAAATTAAGTTCCATAGTGCTCAAAGCCATTTGAACCCTTTATGGAACAGATTACTTGAAGCTGGGTTGAGATCTGAATTGCCTTGCGCCATTTATCGCTGGCACCACCCCACAGCCAAGAGAGACTTGCATGGTGATAGCCAAAATCAACTCAGGCACTTAATGGCATTCTGTGACGTTCAACAATGAGTCTCACTCTTTGTCAATAAACTTTGAAAACACACACTATATGCATGTAGAACTAGTAAGAGTATGTGCCTAAAATATTATGACAAAAAGTAGACAGTGTCGAATTCTTGGGACTGCAGCTTGGCAATGAATTCTGCTGGAAGGAGCATACCATATAACAGCTGAAGCGCCTAAACAAATCTCTGTTTGCAATCCGGATGTTTTTAGATATAGGTGATATAAAAATAAAATAGCTAGCTTTCTTTCATTCCTTGGTGTAAAACATTATTAGTTTTTTGCGTAACTCACGAAGCAAGCTAAAGTGTTACGAGTCCAAAAAAGAGTTATAATATTCAGGGAGACCATTTTCCTTAACTTTTCAGAACACATAAAAAGCTTACCTACTAATAAAATCCAGCTTAAGATGATCGTACAGGATTTATTGGTGGCCAAGTCCTTTCACTCTGCTGAGAAATTTCTAGTAGATTCAACTGATGTGTATGTGCTGCTAATAATATCATATAATGTATTTTTTTTTGCTACTTTTTCGGGGGAGCGGGAGGGGAGGGGTGGGAGGCGGGGATTGCATTGCTAAGAGGGGTGGGAGCAAAGTGGGTAGCGGTGACAACCCGAGGTCTGGCCACGACGTCCGTTTTCCCCGGCAGAACAAAGAAGGATGGAGGGCATCGGATCCAAGAGGTCCAAAATGCGTCATAAATAGTCACTGACAATACCGGAAACCGAACCCGGGCCCTCCTATACAAATTCAGTGCAGTAATGCTATCATTGTAAATAATCGTTGTAAAATTATTTTTGTATTTGGTGATGTACGGCTACAACAGCCTGAGAATTGTCATATGCACCTTAGTGTATTGAAGATTTATGTTTTGTGAGAAGATTGCTATTACCTTGTAAATCAAAATATGTTAAAATTTTTTGACTTATTCGACATCCTTGAGAGCCACTTAACGTGGGATCTATGGCAGGTACATTGCCATATCTGTTTTATTTGTACTTGTTTATTGTTTATTATAATTTTCTGACATGTTCTACACCCTGGAAGGATCTACTGGGACGAAAAGTACATCACATCACATCCTTCCGCGGCGGTCAGATAGCCTATGGTCCGTAATCACACTAGTGAAAGGCCACAGAAAGCAGCGATTCTCAAGACTTACACAGTTCCAACCCCTGGGATCATAGTGTGGAAAGCTATTGGATATGATAAAAGGATTCATTTAGTAATCTTTGAAGACAGGCTGAACCGCGCAGTGTCCGAGCAGTTTGAGGCGCCATGTCGCGGACTGCGCGGCCCCACCCGGCGGAGGTTCGAGTCCTCCTCCATCGGGTGTGGGTGTGTGTGTTGTTCTTAGCACAAGTTAGTTTTAGTAGTGTGTTAGCCTAGGGACCGATTTCCTGAGCAGTTTGGTCCCTTAGAAATTCACACACATTTGAACATTTTTGAAGGAAGGCTGAAGGCTTGACAGTTTATATAGAAAGACTGGTAAATCCTGTTGTCATTCGCTCTATGAACAGTGTACGATACGGCATATTCCAGTAGAATAATGCAACTCTCCACACTGACGTTCACGCCAAAAACGCCTAAAGTGTGCGGATTCTTGACTGGTCTGCCCGGTACTTTGATTTGTCATCCGTAAGATGGGAATACGTGTACATTCATTCCAACCCCTACCCAGCAACCTTCATGAACGGACACATCCGTGCCAGCGACCTTCATGACCTGACACAGCTCGTATTTCAGGAAGGGCAATAAATTCCTCAAGATAACATTCGCAGGTAGTTTGCTTCCATGCGAACAGAAGAGTGTACTCGCGCCTCTGAGGGTCATATCTCATACTGACGTTATAAGGGACCTCTGTTCTGAGTACAATCAAAGTTTAATTATTGAAAACCGGTTATATCATGAACATTTCCACAAACATTGATAAATATGTAACTGGTGCTTCATGAAAACTTCCCATTAATTGTATGCCAACGTAACAGTTGAATTCAAGATTATATTCTCACCCGTCGTGCGCTTACTGAGCTATGAAGAGACGAAGAAAGGTTGGAGGGAAGTTCTACTTCGTTGTCGTGGACGGATTGTTCAGATGACTGGTTAATACTGGCACTTTTCACTTGCCACAAAGATGAACTTCAGTGCACGCTCAGCCACTGAGTGGGAATTTCATCTGTGTCGATACTGGTTTCCCTTTCCCCCACAGTTCGTAGAGTACTGATAAAGACTGCAAACTAGTTCGTGACATTTTAGGACGATGTAAGGTGTTCAGAGAATTAATTTCTTTGTCACAAACCCATGAAAATAATACTGTATATTGGATAGAAGCATTACATTGCCTTTTAGTAAATTTAGAAACTAAACACGCAACAGATCGACTTTTAATATGTCACTAAACACATAACAGCAGCGTACGTTAAAACGGGAAGTTGCAGTACTAGCCGAAACTGAATGGTCATGTAACCTACCTGTCTCATGTCTGCTGTAAATGGTACATAACAGCTGTTCAGATCTGACAGAAATATCGTTCCGCTGATAGTTTCCATCGAAATGTTTTCAATGACGCAAGGATGTGCGTGCTAGGTGGATCTTCTAAAGCTGTAAACACAACCAATATTCCGGGACAAGAGTCATCGACAAAAGCAAGTACATTGCTTTTGTTTTTCACACCACACGGTCAACGTACTCATAAAATACGTTAGCCTTTTGTGGTCGTCTTTAACTGATACAAGATACTAAGTACTTTTTTCTTGTTTCGATGATGACTGTTTTTAACTGAGCTTTTTTTCCTTGAACTATTATTATGCCGACCGGTTTTGATGGGTCACTACCTCTGGCTGTTGTCTGGGTGTCAGTTCACAACAAATGAATTTCTTGCTCATCCTAGGAACACACTGAGATCATTCTGTCGCGTAATGGCGTTAGTTACTGTATCTGGCCACATTTTAGTCTACACATTGCTGCGGAAATAAACTCTTGTTAACAACAGTTGTGTCACACTACTTGCACACAGCATTTGCAGACTATTTCTTGTGGCCTGGATCACGTACTGCTCTGGAGCTTCGAGACCTCAAATAAACATTTCGGAAGAAGGAAGGAAGAAACTTTAACGCTCGCCGACTACGGATTGGTTAGAGACGGCACTCATTTTCGGATTGTAGAAGGATGCAGAAGGGAACTAGTCTTGTCCTTTCCAAAGGAAAATCCTAGCTTTCCCCTTAATCTATCTAGTGAATTCAAGGAAAACCTCAAACAGTGTGGCCACTTGGGGATATGAATCCCTCCACTGCAAGTCCTGTGTACTAATCACTGCAGCACCTCGCTTGGTACAGAAAGAAGAAGAAGAAGAAATAGTTTCTGTTGACCTAGAGATTAATATGCCAGCGTATGATAATTTCAACTCACCACTCGTCCTCTACACTGTTCTTGCCTTTCCATTCGGTATGCCCATATCACAACATTCATTAGTGTCTTTGGCAGTAAAGCCTCGTATTGCTTAGCGAATATGTACTACGAACCAGTGCTCATAGAAGTCATCTCCACATAAATCTAGGATTGTTACATTGGTTGTCAGTGTCCCTTTCGTGTTTGCTTTAATCACAGCAGATGAGTTGCTTTATGTGGCATGCTACGATGCTCTGTGAGTGACAGGTAAAAGACATTTTCTACCTCACGCTCAACCGACCGGTTTCTTCCTGCCAATCGCTCCTCACCAGAAATAATAGTACAACGAAGGCACTGCCGAGTCGTTGCACCATCTTCATTCGTTTTGAACTCTACTAGCGAACACTTACAATTCGTGGAGACTTAAAAAACCACCAGTAAATATTGTCGTCTAAGGCGAGAAAAATACTATTTTTGTTTTCTTCAACTATTATCTAAGCTGTCACAGGCCCAGCGCTCCCCCACGTTTGCATCAGCATACTACGATTGATGCTCTGGATCAGTGTACATACAGCAAATTTCGCACTTTCGTCGTGAAAGTTTTTCATTACTTCAGTATCGTCCATTTTTCAAGTGTCGCGGCAGAATGTCAAGGAAAGGATAAACAGATTTATTTATTTCCGAAAATACCAGTTTGACGTTTACTGCGATCAGGTGTTCGAAAGAGATTATACCTAAATGAATACGTGAGTTAAAGAAAGAAGGATCATAATTTTTTACAAAAATTGCCCAGGTTACGTTATGTATCATCATTAAACCATTTGATTTATGCTGCATGTACAGATATAATGCAAGAATACAGTTACGAAACAATATCAAAATGCACGACTGTCTCAAGAACCGTATGGTACTGATGCAATGTAAGTTTTTCTCGCATACTGCCGCGAGCTTTAATAAGCGTCGTTTTTACATGGTATTGGTCCACGGTCATCACTGATGACTTAGTTGCCATCTGACCAAATTGCATACATGTTCGATTAGCGAATTCCCTGGCCAGTGGATGACGAGGTACGAACTGCAACATGTAATGCTGCGCAAAGAACTTCCTGTACCTGGAGAACATGCAGTGAGGAGCAAGAGCATATGTTATCTAAATAAGCGTATTATAACTTGTACCCACGAAGCACGTATGTGTAACATACTTTGTGACCCACAGTATGTGACATGAGATGCAACCGATTCTGCAACTTAAACATAAACCACTGAAGCGTCATGCTATGATGGGTGCATGGAGACAGACTATTCAATCGCGCTGGCAGCAAGTTGCGTTTCTGGAAAACCTATGAGTATATGAAATTACAATGGGGGTAGCACAAGAATGTTCTCAGAAACAGCCTCCACATGCAGAAAGGTGTAAGAAAAACGAGCGCCCTGATGCCATTGATTTCTAATAAACAATGAGTCCGAGACACCAAGAAATCTGCATATGTTTAACAATGGTTGTGTCGGTCCTCTTTGACCTGTTCGTTCCCCAGACATTATCCCAGAGAACTGGCGCAATAATCGGCATCATCGCCTTCACAATGGAAACTGGTGGAAGACAGAAGATGGAAGTCAAAAAAATGGTTCAGATAGCTCTGAGCACTATGAGACTTAACTGCTGAGGTCATCAGTCCTCTAGAACTTAGAACTACTTAAACCTAACTAACCTAAGGACATCACACACATCCATGCCCGAGGCAGGATTCGAACCTGCGACCGTGCGGGTGCGCGATTCCAGACTGAAGCTCCTAGAACCGCTCGGCCACACCGGCCGGCAAGAACGAAGTCCTTTTGATGTATTTTGTATAAAAACGCATAGGCAACGATCTAAGAGAAGATGGGAAGACGACTTCAGGAAATAGGACATGTATACAACTGTAGAACGTTAATGTGGAGGAATTGGAAACGGCCTGCAACCAGGTGGCGGTGATGATTCATTAAAAACCTGATCTTTTATTTTTGGCGCTATAGGGTACGGAATGTGGTTGATACATGTGCCGCGCAATAATAATTAAGTCTGCGCTTTTGGACAGACTTTCAGCATTCTAAGGACTTCGCAACGAACGCATTTTCGTCAAACATTAGTTTCGTATTACGCTTTAATTCCGGATTAGCATACTCGCTGATCCTTCAGGGCGCGCAGCTTTAAATGGCAATTAGAAAGGTCGCTAGCAAGTTTGCTATTTGCGGACTGTTAGACACACACTGTCGCTCGTTCTTGCTTTGATCCGGGGCGGGATGGGAGTTACGGAGGGGAAGCGGAGCTGACGCGAAGGTGGAGGGCGCGTGGCCCGCTGCGATATATTTAGAGCGAGGGGCTGGCCGTTCGCAGGTCCGGCCTCCTGCAAGAAATCCAATCCCAGCGAACCAGTCACGGCTAGGAGACCCGCACAAGCTCACCGGACCGATGTTCGGTGCAATGTACTATTTCAGGGCACGCGGCAGCAAATTTACGTGCTGCGAGAAGCAACATCTGCCCACATACTCCGCGTGTAACACACCGGTGGAAGACGGTTTTTGCAATACCGGCATCTTTTCCACCTTATAAAGCCTGCACAGAAGGACTGAGGGAATATGAGAACAGAAGCACATGCAAGAAGTCTTATCTGGTGGTTATGATCACTGAGTAGAAAAGGTGGAGCAAGATTGCTTCGAATCTACGTTGGATCTAGGAAGAAAGATTTGGATTTTACGTCACCTTAACAACGAGTTTATTTAAGACACAGCACAAGCTAATAATGGGGAAGGACTGGAAGGGAAATCGATCGTGATATTTTCAAGGGAGCCACACTGGCATTTGCCTTAAAGGGAGACTCCACACAAAAATTTAACTTTTATTCTACTGAGACGATTTCAGCCGAATTTTAAGACCATGTCTATCACGTAAAGATCTACATCTTTACATCAGTCAAGAACTTCATTGATTTTTGAGGTATGAGTTTTTAATATGATTTAAATGCTACTTTTCAAAACCAACTTTTGGTACACAAACTTCAGTTTTCACATTCCAGATTTTTAGGTACATTCACAAGACGTTGTTCAATAGTTCTATGCATCCATGTTATGAGAAATGTTATTAATTTAATTTCAGTATTTTTTTCAAGTTTCAAACTTAAATTTTCTTTGATTATCAGTACATAAATTGATAATAAAATAAACAAACTGCATTCTCAATAATATTAATGCACACGAGTACCTCAGTACCACTTTCTGAAAAAATTTCATTGAGACTGGTTAATATTTAGGATAAAAAAGTTGGCATCTTAAAACTTTAGTAAAAAATGAATGTCGAAATTGCTGCTTTAAGTGGCCGCTTTCCACTTCTTCCGAGGCTGTCCTGAAGAATAAAAAGGAAGTTAAAGAAAATGCAGATTGAAAGTAATGCCTTTGGGACCTCGAGGCTGTTAAATACGAAGTGCATGCTCAAAATGAACAGGCGTAGCAGAAAGATGTTACTTGTTCAAAATAACATCGCTACATTCATTAACTTACATTGAAAAACTGAACAGTTTCCCCTGTAGTTAGTTAAAGACAAATTGAAAATCATGTAATACTAGACTCCAAATCCGTAGTGCCATTCAACATCAAGTAAAAATAGCAACTAATGCAGCACCCATATTTATTAATAAATTGAAGATTACAGTCAGCTACCACTTCAATATCCACTGCACGACAGAGAAACACACCGCCTGACAAGGATGTCAAGTACTTAGAAGCCCTGGACTAGTCACAGTCTAACTTCGTAAAGGTACTCGCGAAATGCAATCTCCCTCCTTGCTATTAAAGAGAGTGAGAAATGATGCTAGTTAGTTATCTATCTAGATCTCTCCCTCAAGGAACCATGTCAATTAAACTGAGCGCAACGGAATTGATAAACGCTCATATTTTACCCAGCAAAGGATCGATGAGGGGATAATCGCATAGTTATGCACAGGGATGAGTAGCTATGAAATGAAATTCGAAGGTACGACAAATTTCTGAGTTTATTAGCGCTAGCTGATTTCGTTAAAAACATCGACAAGTAATACAGCGAAAGTTACTCCAGATGTAACGAAAATTTTAACAAAAACAAAAAAGATAAAATTGAAATGACTTAACGGTGGCAAAGGCAAGGAAGGGAAGCACGTATTAGTAAGTTCAGCTCTCTAACATATTAAGTTTTAACTGACTCATATCCGCAACTCGACAACATTCAAAATCATTGTGCAACTGTGACCAGGTGGAACCTAACCGAGAAATTATAGGGGGTAATTAAATTCATGACGACGTATACTGCTGGTGCTGTCCGTAAATCTCACCATCGTTTGAGTATCCATGTTCTGGCTGTGGGAGGTGCCGATGGCTCGCCACGCGGACCTGGTGCAAGCGGCACCGGGACGATGCCGGGTGAAGCGTACTGGCAGATTTTCCTGGCTGTGTGCGGAACCCGAAGAGTCTCTGCTTAAGAGCAAAGCGCAAAGTGTTTCTGCTAAAAACAGAGGCCAGAGCCTCAAGTCCGCTACTCACAGCGGGATCCGAAGTGTCAAAAGAGAGCAGTATGCGTCAGATCTGCGGACGTTTCCCGCGTCTCCCGCAACAATTCCCAAAAAGAAAGTAATATTTTTGTCCTAGCGATGAAAAAAATTAAACAGACGTCACTGTACTCCCACCACCACAGGAAAAAGTGGTTCTTCCAATCAAGTGCACTGAAAACAACTCTTCCAGAGACTTGTGTCTAAAACTTTTACGTCACGATTCTCCAGCCAATCCACATATGTTATTTTTGGAGCCTTTCGAGCACTGTTTTCTAGGAACATGAAAAGAGAAAAAGAAGAAAGGGGAAAATGTTGGGCTGGATGCCGAGCAGGCGGTCGAAGTGTGTTACTATGATTTCCAGGGACTGTCAATTTCTTTTAGAAAGCTTTCGAAGTCGGTTGTTCTTTTGTACTGCCTTAGTTGCTCTGCAGCTGGCATAGCAGGCAAAAATCGTCTTATCCTGTACCCAGTACACGCAAAGAAGTATCTAGAAGTGTCGAGATGGAAGAAAAGGAGGAAATCACTTGCGCAGTCGCTGTTGTTGTGCTGCAGTTGGAAATAAACACACATCTCCGTAATCTCCCCGATTTCGGGTGGCTTTAATTTGAATGTAATTAATTTGCATATAAAACTGATGCTAATTTGCTAATTAAAAGTGGCTTGTTACATAAAGAAGTATTGCGGAGCGAAAAAAACACGCGGCCTACTGCTTCTACACTTTTCATCACCTTCCGCTTCTGTTCAAGAAATTTGTGCATTCGACGAAACACATTGTGAAACCTATATATTTATTAACAGTTGGTTAGTAGCATGGTTGACGAAATCATTCTCCTTACAAAGGAGTTGAAAAACTGTGACAGTAAGGGAAGGTGCATCTCGCCGACTTATAGAGTTGTTGTTGTTGTAGTCTTCAGTCCAGAGACTGGTTTGATGCAGCTCTCCATGCTACTCTATCCTGTGTAAGCCTCTTCATCTCTCAGGACCTACTGCAGCCTACATCCTTCTGAATGTGCTTAGTGTATTAATCTCTTGGTCTCCCTCTATTGTTTTTACCATCCACGCTGCCCTCCAATACTAAATTTGTGATCCCTTGATGCCTCAGGACATGTCCTACCAACCGATCCCTTCTTCTAGTCAAGTTGTGCCACAAGCTCCTCTTCTCCCCAATTCTATTCAATACCTCCTCATTAGTTATGTGATCTACCCATCTAATCTTCAGCATTCTTCTGTAACACCACATTTCGAAAGCTTCTATTCTCTTCTTGTCTAAACTATTGATCGTCCACGTTTCACTTCCATACGTGGCTACACTCCATACAAATACTTTCAGAAACGACTTCTTGACATTTAAATCTATACTCGATGTTAACAAATTTTTATTCTTCAGAAACGCTTTCCTTGCCATTGCCAGTCTACATTTGATATCCTCTCTACTTCGACCATCATCAGTTATTTTGCTCCCCAAATAGCAAACCTCCTTTACTACTTTAAGTGTCTCATTTCCTAATCTAATTCCCTCAGCGTCACCCCACTTAGTTCGGCTACATTGCATTATCCTCGTTTTGCTTTTGTTGATGTTCATCTTACACCCTCCTTTCAAGACACTGTCCATTCCGTTCAACTGCTCTTCCAAGTCCTTTGCTATCTCTGACAGAATTACAATGTCATCGGCGAACCTCAAAGTTTTTATTTCCTCTCCATGGATTTTAATACCTACTCCGAACTTCTTTTTTGTTTCCTTTATTGCTTGCTCAATATACAGATTGAATAACATTGGGGAGAGGTTACAACCATGTCTCACTCCCTTCCCAACCACTGCTTCGCATTCATCTCCCTCGACTCTTATAACTGCCATCTGGTTTCTGTACAAATTGTAAATAGCCTTTCGCTCCCTGTATTTTACCCCTACCACCTTCAGAATTTGAAAGAGAGTATTCCAACTAACATTGTCAAAAGCTTTCTCTACATCTACAAATGCTAGAAACTCAGGTTTGCCTTTACTTAATCTTTCTTCTAAGATAAGTCGTAGGGTCAATATTGCCTCAATGACATGTGTCTTAATTCATACATACCAGTGAGAACCACTACTTTACTGATACAGGATGGCACACGAATAGTTGACACATTTTAACGGGGATTAAAATTTGTATCTCCAGTTATATTTCATTCACATTCCGCTCCATGGTATATTGTTCATGGAAATGCCAGTAGTGGTCGTGTTGCTGCAATATCACCAGTTCTTTGTTTCGCAATTAGCGTTTCGCCATGACCGAGTATGGACAATATTTCACAAGCGTTTCGCTCCATCAAGGAATATAATTCTCAGATTAACGAGGAAATCTGAAGAAGAGGGCAGTTTCTTGAAAGAAAACGACGTCGGACACCGACCGTTTGTTCTTCGGGAAACATAGCACCACTATGGGTTACCATTCAACGAAGTCCGAACAAGTCATCCTGCTGGACAGCAAGACAAATTGGAATATCTCCTCGTTCTGTACCAAGAATTTTACAGGGTGATTTCAAGTTCTTCTCTTACAAAATGACTCTGTTACAGATGCTGACTGAGCCGAATAAACAGAGAAGACTGGAGTGTTCATTATGTACAGAAGGAAAATGTGATACACTCCTGGAAATTGAAATAAGAACACCGTGAATTCATTGTTCCAGGAAGGGGAAACTTTATTGACACATTCCTGGGGTCAGATACATCACATGATCACACTGACAGAACCACAGGCACACAGACACAGGCAACAGAGCATGCACAATGTCGGCACTAGTACAGTGTATATCCACATTTCGCAGCAATGCAGGCTGCTATTTTCCCATGGAGACGATCGTAGAGATGCTGGATGTAGTCCTGTGGAACGGCTTGCCATGCCATTTCTACCTGGCGCCTCAGTTGGACCAGCGTTCGTGCTGGACGTGCAGACCGCGTGAGACGACGCTTCATCCAGTCACAAACATGCTCAATGGGGGACAGATCCGGAGATCTTGCTGGCCAGGGTAGTTGACTTACACCTTCTAGAGCACGTTGGGTGGCACGGGATACATGCGGACGTGCATTGTCCTGTTGGAACAGCAAGTTCCCTTGCCGGTCTAGGTATGGTAGAACGATGGGTTCGATGACGGTTTGGATGTACCGTGCACTATTCAGTGTCCCCTCGATGATCACCAGAGGTGTACGTTCAGTGTAGGAGATCGCTCCCCACACCATGATGCCAGGTGTTGGCCCTGTGTGCCTCGGTCGTATGCAGTCCTGATTGTGGCGCTCACCTGCACGGCGCCAAACACGCATACGACCATCATTGGCACCAAGGCAGAAGCGACTCTCATCGCTGAAGACGACACGTCTCCATTCGTCCCTCCATTCACGCCTGTCGCGACACCACTGGAGGCGGGCTGCACGATGTTGGGGCGTGAGCGGAAGACGGCCTAACGGTGTGCGGGACCGTAGCCCAGCTTCATGGAGACGGTTGCGAATGGTCCTCGCCGATACCCCAGGAGCAACAGTGTCCCTAATTTGCTGGGAAGTGGCGGTGCGGTCCCCTACGGCACTGCGTAGGATCCTACGGTCTTGGCGTGCATCCGTGCGTCGCTGCGGTCCGGTCCCAGGTCGACGGGCACGTGCACCTTCCGCCGACCACTGGCGACAACATCGATGTACTGTGGAGACCTCCCGCCCCACGTGTTGAGCAATTCGGCGGTACGTCCACCCGGCCTCCCGCATGCCCACTATACGCCCTCGCTCAAAGTCCGTCAACTGCACATACGGTTCACGTCCACGCTGTCGCGGCATGCTACCAGTGTTAAAGACTGCGATGGAGCTCCGTATGCCACGGCAAACGGGCTGACACTGACGGCGGCGGTGCACAAATGCTGCGCAGCTAGCGCCATTCGACGGCCAACACCGCGGTTCCTGGTGTGTCCGCTGTGCCGTGCGTGTGATCATTGCTTGTACAGCCCTCTCGCAGTGTCCGGAGCAAGTATGGTGGGTCTGACACACCGGTGTCAATGTGTTCTTTTTTCTATTTCCAGGAGCGTATAATGTTCAACGTATTCTCGGATAAAACTTATTGCCACCTCAGTGGAACAGTAAACAAACAAAATGTTCGATTTCGGGGTAGAGAAAAACCGCAAAATATTCATGTTCCTGAAACAACGACGCATGGGGAATAGGTAACAGTGTGGGTAGATCTATCCAGTCACGGCCTAACTGGACAAGCGTTTTTCAAAGTAACTGTCAGTGTCGACCGATATCGTACAATGTCGGGAATGAATTAGTGCCACATCTTCTCGCCTGCAATATTCCAATCAATATACAATGGTTTTTTGCAAGACGGCACAACACCTGGATTTTCTACAGGAAATATCTGGCAATAGTGTGGTGTTCCACAACGTCATCATGTGTGATTCTTTCGGCCTCCTTAAAGCCCAGATATAAACCCAAGTGATTTTTTTTTCATGAGCATATTTGTAAGTGAAACTGTTCCCTTTGAGACTACATAATATTATGGAAATACTTTTCCGGATAGTGCAATTGTGACGCGAGATAAATGAAGACTTGTGCTGCAAAATGGTAAGGAATATGTGTACACGCCTTCGCGAAGTTGTCTGCCGCAATGGAGTCCATATTGAACATATGATGAAGTAAAATGCATTTCCAGAGACCATACCGCTTGTGTGTAAAATTTGAAACCTGTCATCTCTGAAATAAGAGTGTTGTGCAATATTAAATGTGTCAACTATTTGTGCGCCTCCTGTACTAAAGCTGATCATTTCGCAAAAGACGTTTAATTATATGTTGCATTCAATGAACAGAATTATTATTTTGTGGCAAACAACTTCGAACGTGAAAATGATTACAATAAAAATTCGGGTCGGCTTTGCAAACATGAAAGGTTGGAAAAGAGTGCACATTTATAAATAATTACTAGGTAACCACTCTTCCTGGAAGTCATGTGTGGCTCCTTTAATAAAAGTCTACGTGGAAGAAAAAACAAAAAAAAAATATATAATAATCATTGATATGAGCTCCACACAAACATATGCCACCTATATCAGAGCTCAGTTTATGAGAGGATAGGAAAATGTGAGAAACTCATGAGTTATCGGCAAATGAGGCTGTAATATGAAACATTGCCAATGCATTTATAAACGCGCAGGTGCATACCAGTACAAGAACATCACATTACAGAATATACCACATGCACAGGAGGGAAAACATTTACATTGCATGAAGACAGACAAAATATTTATACTAAAGAGAAAATAAAAACCTAAACTCTGAACAGCCCTTGAAGGCCCATCCTCAGTCCACAGGAGGTACTTGATGCGCAAGAGGGGGGGGGGGGGGGGGGGGGGAAAGGCATGTAGTCAGCACACCGCTCTCCCAGCCGCTGTGAGTTTTAGTGACCGGAGCCGCTACTTCCCAATCATCCTCAATTCGCCTCAGGACTGAGTGCACCACACTTGCTCAGCACTCGGCAGACTGGACAGTCACCCATCCAAGTGCTAGCCAAGCCCTACAATGTTTAACTTTGGTGATATGATGGGAACCGATGTTACCACTGTTGGAAGGCCGTTGATAAAGGAGAAAATAAAAGATCAAAAATAAGTTCTTACTTATCAGACCTAAGGTAATAACAATAAAAATAAAACAATAAGAATTTAGCAGATTGCAGGTCCAGCTCACAACTGCAAGTAATTTAATTGTCTGATTTGTGTGTATTTGTTTGCATTGTATACAGTGTAGATGTACGATAAAGAAAAACCAATCAACTCACTTAGTTAAAAAGGTGTACTCGTTAAATTTAAATGCCTTTAGAAGTTGCTTTAGAACAAGGAAGATACAAGTAACAATTACAGCATACAAACAGAATACTAAATACTGACAAAAGTAATAGCTTGCTGTAAAGAAAAAAAAGTAGGAATCACCATAATAGGCGTTTTCCTGATAGTAACAAAACCAAGTTTGCTTCACACACTAAATATGTTGTTCACAGATGGCACAGTGACACAAAACAGGTATGCACTGCTTTTTGTCAGCGTACTGCCGAGGGAGGCAAGCGGTTCAGTACATGTATACTGTTACTCGTTGGGTGCAGGAGTCGACAGGTTAGCACATTGGCATGCCGTGTGTTATGTTGCTGTCCCTCCATCTTGGGGTCCGCAGCTCATGGCCTAGTGGCTAACGTTGCTGCCTCTCGATCCAGGCTGGGTTGGGAATTTTCTCTGCCCAGGGACTGGATGTTTGTGTTGTCGTCATCATTTCATCATCATCATAATTCGTGACAGTGGCTAGATTGGACTATGTGAAAAAATTGGATCGTGTAAAAACTGGGACTTTGTATGGGTGCTGATGACCGCGCAGTTGAGGGCCCCTCAAACCAACCATCATCATCATCATAATCATCATCATCATAATCATCATCATCCAACTTGGTGGCGTCAACTGGAACAGTATGTCGCGGAGGTGCTCTGAGTTGTTGTCGAGAGGCGTGAACGTATTGGTATGACACATAGTGTTGTTCTTGCATCTGAGATACGCTCCCTGTTGTCCTCAGACAGGTTAAGTCCTTCCCTACTGGCCCAACCAAATGAGGTGGCTTACGAAGCAACATAAGGCCACGTCGTATTGCTGCTCAGTCTGCTGATGTTAGTGAAGCAGAGAGGATTTTTTCCTAGTTTGCTCTACGCAACGTGTTGGGGAGTCTCACTAGGTGGCCGGCCGCGGTGGTCTCGCGATTCTAGGCGCGCAGTCCGGAACCGTGCGACTGCTACGGTCGCAGGTTCGAATCCTGCCTCGGGCATGGATGTGTGTGATGTCCTTAGGTTAGTTAGGTTTAAGTTGTTCTCAGTTCTAGGGTACTAATGAACACAGCAGTTGAGTCCCATAGTGCTCAGAGCCATTTGAACCATTTTTTTCTCACTAGGTGTATTGGTGCAAAGGATAGGTAAATGAGGACATGCCGTTTGATGCCGATTACACGGTACAGCATGTAAGGCGTGAAAAAGAAGACTGAGATTGGTATTCTGGACTGAACTTTTTTATTTGCATCCTCGCCCTGTTACCGCTTACAAACCAGATACTGTATCAGCTCTCGTTTCCATTGGCTCTTTCTGCCGTTGTATGCAGAGTCTAAAAAAGAAAATGTCCTTTCTCTGCGGCGGCACAAGTCTCAAGCACCACCGTGACGTGCCGTCTACTTAGTGGTACGTGGCACTTCTCGTCGTCAAGCAGTCGGGAATCTCCCGTTGGTTTGGCTGCACCCAGGTCTCAGGGATGGCCCGCTTAGCCACGATGTCTGGTCGCCACTGTTGACTTTCACCTCTGCGTCGCTGTGCCACCCCTCCTGCCGCCGGTAAAAGTGGGTCAGGTCAGCTGGCCCATCGCTTAAGGCCCGTCCACACGCAACGATCTCTCTGCGAACATCACATCTGCGCAGACAGATCGTTGCGTGTGGACAGAAGATTTGCACCAACCTGAGGTGTGTGCAAACATGGAAGTTGGAGTTGGAGGTTTGAGCGAAACGTCTCAAATCTGTGGGTTCAAACCACATCTGCGCAGACAAGTTGGAGCGTGTGGACAGGAGATCGCCGCAAATCTGGCGCTCAGTCTAGTGTTTGTATTTGTGCACATAGGGCATTAAAATGACTGATACTCGTCATTGTTTTCGAGAGTTTGTAAGTGAATTCTTTGAAATATACAGAAACCACCCGTGTTTGTGGAAGATTAAAAGTATAGAATATAGTGACCCGAGACAAAAAGACAGCAGCTTACAATGCTCTAATTGAAAAATTGCGGGCAGTTGAAGCACCGGCAAACAGAGAAACAATAATAAAAAAAAGAAATTAGTTGCGAACTGGCGAAATTATTTGCAGATGGATGTCGAAACTTATAATTATCTCTTGAAGCTTGTAACCCCTCATATTATGAGAAAAAAATACTTCTATGAGAAGAGCAAGTTCTCGTCATAAACGGCTGGCGTAGCATTAAGATTCCTAGCAACAGGAAGGAGCTACAAGGATTTGGAATTTTCAACTGCAATATCGAAACAAGCGTTGAGTAAAATAATAGCCAACACATGTGAAGCTATTTACGCTGTCCTGAAGGATGAGTTCATGAAGGCAAGTCAAGTAAATTAAGTCTGTCAGCGAACTGTTTACTGAAAAGCGTTATCCAAAGTTCAGAAATCTGGAAGATCTGGTGTAAGAGTAGATCAAGTATACCAGACAACGTTATGATATTTTGATCTGCTTGCCTTTCTTAGTGATCAAGAAAAGCCAAGACGAAGCAGGGCTACAACTGAAGATGAAATTGGAGTGTCAATGTGCGAGGAAATGGAACACGAGGTAATGTAAAACAAAACAGGTTCGCCGTGCAACTCTCGCAGTAAATGTACGTGAGAAAACTGCTTTCACTTTAGCAGCCACTGTCTACACCATTTTGGCCGCCTTCTCTGTTTCCTGCAGTTGGTCTTAATGTTTTTTGCAACACAAGTTGCGAACACAGACCACAACAGAACCTCCTCCATTTCTATATTTCAAAATAACTGAATTAAGTTTTTGACGTTTACGGGGAGCGTAGTCGCTTGCTACTGATATTTCTTTTCTACACCGACAGATAGCGGGCGAGTAGTAGATTGTGGTTTGTGTCGTGTGAACACACCACATTTGCAGCAATCTTTTGCATGTACAGACATCTGCGCCAATGTCTGTGCAGTCAGAGCGTTGCGTGTGGACCGGGCTTTAGTCTTCCTTGCCCTCTGTCACGCGACTGCTCCCCGCTGTTCGCTCCACCGTACCTCCGCATGCCAATTTGCACAGGGCTCATAAATTCTATAATAAATTCTACTAATAGCATCTAATTCTACTAATAAAATCTGTACTTGGAATTTATTTCGTACATTACACGATTAGTTTTTCATGAACAGCAGCATAACAGAAGAGCCCAGGAGTATTTTCACTGACGAATTACAAAGTTTCGCAAACAGAGTACATTTCTTATAGTAAAAATTCTTTCTGATGGTTTCTGATGAAAATCAGTGTTCAAATAATGAAGGTAACTTGTTATAATTCGTATGGGATTTACATCATATTAAATTAACAGACAAGTGACTGTTGGATTATTAGTAGTTAGTCTTACTTAGTCTGTTAGTAATCAACCATGTCATTTTCTTTTTTGTCATGTGATGTTTTAAGTTCATGTACTTGCTTCGTATCATACAACTCATGTCTTACACTTGTAATAAAACAGCCTCTTGGTCATCCTTTGCACCCCCTCTGCCCCCCCTCCCCCCCCCCCCCCCCCAAGAGACTACACTTATTTTATAGTTCATTAATTGCTTAATATAGAATGTTGCAAACGCACTGGTACCAGTAATTAGTTTGTTTGAGGCAACTTATGTAAAATCTGAGATTGCTATCGTAGTGTGCTCTCAATAACGAGTTTGTAAACATGCTAAGAATATTTTGTTTTCAATAATTACTAAGTAGCTGATCTAAACTTCCTACGCCGATGAGCCTGCTAATTATATTTATCAAAAGTCGTAGTGACCTACAGAAGCAAAATGCATTTTCAAGCTTAAAATTTACTTTCGGGTAGTCGGCTAGGTATTTTTGATAAACATATTATTTGGAATTCATACACATAGCAGGGATACTTTTCGTTCTTTCTCTCTATTGTAATTAACTAAAATGTAATATGTATTGTCATTTTATGGAAACTTGTAAATTACATCGGTATTCTTAAAATTATGTTTGTGTCCACATAAATTTGCAAAGCATGATTTTAGTTCTATTTTTATAGTATGTATGCGAATCAATTTTGTTATACCTTTTTAACTGTCATTTCTTGAAATGTGTAAATTCCCTGATTGTCAATTGTTGTTGTAAATCACATAAATACCAGCGGTTTGCGTACAGGAAGGAGGCAGTTTGTTACCTACCATCAACAACATAGCATGTAGATCTTTGTTTACATATTTTTCGCCGCCGAACACCTTGCATGCGAATAAAGCAATTTTGTGGAAAATCTGTACCTGGAGTTTATTTAGTACATTAGACGATTGGTTTTTCATGTACAACAGCATAACAGAAGAGCTCATGAGTATTTGCAGCAAAGCTACACCTCGACAACGAAGATCTACAGTTATGTAAATTTCACGAACATTTCTGGTAACAACATTTCATCTCTAAGTTAATGGACAGTTCTGTATATTTTCAGTTCAATCAATTTGTTGAAATAGTTGCAACTCAACTGGTAGAGGCACATTTTTTAAATTCTTGCGGTTCTCGCTGTTATATTGGCTGCTAAACTCCATGTAACTTTTGGCATAAGCTTTCAACTTTTGTAATAAGTCCGCAAATATATCCACACTGACTTTTTCGCTATCAGTAGTTCCATTTTAAACTATAGTAATTATTGTTAATCTTATCAGTTGTACAAGAACAGGAAACCTTCTCTGTCACACATGGGCCATTTACTATATATCTGTCCTTTTTTCTCCTCTCGTGTTATGCATAATCCTATTCTCATCAGTTGTACAACTCTAGTCGTGTAAATCATTCTTTTATCTTTTTCAGCCTTCTGATCCATCTGAACATAGATCTCATCTGTGGACAGCCTTATAAAAAAATAAATTAGTTAATTAATCAAAAAACGAGAAAAAACATACATATTTTACTTGTGTAGTCATTGTTCCATACCTATGTAACAAAATATATACTATACTCAGATTGATACAAATTTTCATATCTTGTCTATACTCTTACGTGCTCATGTTTCATGCTTCGTTAGAATGATGTTGAATCCCTTCTTATAGTTTCCTTCATGCTGTGTCCTCTTTGTTGTGCTCATACTATCCTTGAATTAGTCCTTTTTTCTCATGGTACCGTCATAATCCCGTATAAACAAACATTTAGTAAGACAGACTGCCCCTTGTATGTATGTTGTATGTTAACCAGTGGCCTAGAAATGACGGAGAGGCTCCGTCCCCTCCTCAGTTCCAGTGGTCCACAGCGTCACGACGACTACTGCAGTCCACTTCACCAGTCTGCCGCCCAACACCGAACCCAGGGTTATTGTGCGGTTCGGCCCATGGTGGACCCCCCCCCCCCCCCCTCCAAGGGAACGTCTCACACCAGGTGAGTGTTGCCCCTAAGTTTACGTGGTAGAGTAATGGTGGTGTACATATACTTGGAGAACTTGTTTGCACAGCAATCGCCGACTTAGTGTAGCTGAGGCGGAATAAGGGGAACCAGCCCACATTCGCAAAGGCATATGAAAAACCGCCTAAAAACCATCCACAGACTGGCAGGCTCACTGGACCTAGACACAAGTCCGCTGGGCGGATTCGTGCTGGGGACCAGGCGCTCCTTCCCGTTCCGGAAAGCTGTGCCTTAGACAGCTCGGCTAACGGGTGTTGCCCTTACTTACATTAGCTCTCCATGTATCTGAATTGTGGGGAGCTGTCAACAGGTGAACAACGAACTCTTAAATCTGCACCTTCCATGCTCCTTAACCAAAAATATACATAAAATGTTGATGATGAGTGATCCCTACCTTGAAATCCAGATTTATTTACATGTCTCCAGTGACAACTTGTTTCATTAAAATCCAGTCGTAGTCACACTGCCAGAACAAGAAACTTGACCTGTGCTGCGGGCAAGTGCTCTACCAAACATTTTTTTTTTGGATCTCATTTTGTTATTGTTTGTTCATTTGTTTGGGATGGACGTTTCATGACACCCGTTCAAGTTCATCCTTTATCCGTTCACTCAGTTTTCTTTATTACAGTGGGCAGCTAACCCTCTGACCAAACACGCTGAGCTACTGTGCCGGCATAAATCTGGATGGTCGGACGCAAGTTTGAACCATGCGACTCTCTACCGACTGAGGTATCCATAAGTTGCCTATCAGATGTCAAAAAGGACACGACATGAAAGGATTTTATTCACGTCTTATTTATTTTATTTGTGGCTATTATGCACTGTTCGCACACGTGTTCTCTTATTGAAACTGTGTGCCGGATCAAGACCCTAACTGAGGACTTTCGCCTTCCACGAGCAAGTGCTCTACAGACTAAGCATCCAAGCACAAGATGAGGTTTTGGCGGAAGTAAAGCTGTGAGGGGGATCGTCAATCGTGCTTGGGTATCTCAGTCGATAGATTACTTGTACGCTAAAGCCAAGGGTCCAGTGTTCGAATCTCGCCCTGACACACAGTTTTGATCTGCCAGGAAGTTACAATGAGAGAATAGCTGTGCCAACACTGCATAATACTCATAAATAAAATGCAAAAGACGTGTATAAAATCCTTTCATGTTCTGTCCTTTTTGACATCTGATAGAAAACTTATGAGGCAATCAACGGAACACTTTGCGTTTTTAGGTGCCACCAGAAGGCAGCAGTCTTTTACAACTTACGATTATATCTTCGAAACACAGTGTAAACAATTTTATATTTTTATAATTTTCATACTTATACAACTATTCTATACCAGCTTTTCCAAACGTACACATCAAAAAATTACTGTGTCTTATATTACTGTGTCTTGTATAGGTGTTATGGTCATTGTTACCAGATACATAAAGGGTTGAACTATTAACGTCACAGTAATAAATTCTTGGTATACAGAGATTAAACATATGAAAATGGTGTTGTGTGACTTTACCACATGTGAGTGTAGTCTCATATAATACAGTTGATGTGTGCTGAGTAGTTCGATGTCTAGGTTATGTTCCAATTTATTAAGTTTGTTGCCTGAGACATGGTCTACTTTACGATACGAGTTACATATTGAGTCATTATACAAAAAACTTTAAACACAAAATGGGAGAGAAGGGCTGCAAGGTGGAACCATAAAAACACAAAAGGTCCCATTCTTTATTATTTCGAAAACACGATGGTGAGTTCTATTTTAATCTCTTGCAGCACCTTCCTGTGTAATATCTGTAATATCACTATTATGTAACACATAATAAAATATTGTGTACTGGTGTCACAACTATTCTCTTATTCTGAGACAGTACTATGGAATACTGTCTTTATAAGGTATGTTTACTGTGAATTTGTATGCATTTGATTTAGGTTTGACGTTAGAATTTTCCATAAACGTTCCTTTACATACTGTACAGTTATCCTAATAATTGTGAACAGTCGAAGAAATGGATTCGCCTTGGGAAAAAAAAACCTGATCTGAAGATGGCGATTTAATTTTGCTGTAACTAGTAATCACTGTGTAGATTTGTGCTATCTGGGCTAATAAACTTCTGTAATGAAAAGAACAACCGTGTTTACATTCTGAGATCGCCTCCAGTACAGCTGACAATATCAAGTAACAGCAGTAGAGTAACTCCCGTCATAGTAGTTGGCAAATGAAATGTGAGTTTCAAAATTTTCACATAGTCCTGTTGATCAACAAGCCATTGCCTAGTAAATCCAAACCTCTCGCCCCCATTAGTTTTCCTGCTCGTAACAAGTAGGAACCGTCTCTACATCATTGTACACCGAGTATATCCAATGTAGACCGGTCTTCCGGCTCAGTCATATCTTTTTGGAAAGGACGGCCCTCTGTTTTGATTCTTGGAGATTTGTATGATGCATTTACTACTACTGGTCACAGTTTAGAAAGTCGCACATAAAGTGACTAGCTGCTCTGACAATGCTGGAGTTCATCTTCAGTCATCATTTTCCGCTGTTAGCAGCACTCCTCTACTTTCTTACTTGCTCAGAGTGCCCTGGTGCCATGTTACATACTTCTTCGCCTTTCCCTTCGGGGTATGTGCGCTTGACAACATCATGCACTGGCCCACTTTATGTTGAGGTAATGCTCCTACTCGTTTCACCGCCTCTTTCTTCTTCTTCAGCACCTTAGTATTTGCTCACTGGACCTTTCTCCACATTACCCATGCCCTTCTAGCAAACTCCCGTACTGCCTCTCTTTTCTGCCACCTTTCTGATTAATTAGTTAATACAACTAGGCATGTCCTGGAAGAGGGTGGACGGTAGCCTGTTACAGTTTGATTTCTCCAACTGATCTTATACGACAATCTGGGATGACAAAACTCGTAACAAACATGGATGGTCTCGAGAACAACATAGTTCTATGTGACCACAAGACATGTCATCCCAAGTAACAGTTACAGGTGTGACCTGACACACTTATTTCTTCAGAATCATTGCAAATCTATATTTACTGTCTGCAGAGGATATTGGCTTATCTTTGAAGAATAGGCCTGTCAGACTGCTCATAATTCCTGCAGCGCCCCGTCAAAATCCGAAAAGCCATCTGCAGTGGATACCAACACTGGAGTGTGTGATGAAGCAAGCTGGGATATTTTTACTTCCCCTCTTGTTTTGCCATTTGCCTCCTTAAAATTCATTTTTTCAGTTTGGAATTAAGTACCATAACATACTTGAATATAATCTGTATTTTCACAATAGAGAAAAGTTTAACCTCAGTTTTAAAGAATATAACATGAGATCTAATTTTGTGCTTAGTTTTATGTATGTAATTGATTTTCTAATTTATTTTGACTATTCCTAGTTAGTATCTTTTGTTATAGGGTGAAATCAGTAAGTGAATCAGTGTTTTTGAAAAGGGCATGAATCCACAAAGAGCAATTTTTGGGAAATCAATTAAAACTGTTTTTTAAAATAAGTTATTTATTTATATTTTTTAAGAATTTTTCATGAATGTATATATTTAGCATCTATTGTGTAACAAAAATTACAAGTGAATATCTTTTTCTGTTTTTGCAAAAAAAGTTTAAAGTAAGTGGACTTATGACTTTTTTTAAAAAAAAGAAAATTTGAATAATAGCACTTTTTAAGAAAATGTGTTTTTATTTAATGTTGAATTTGAATATGTTAACATTGTATCAAAAATCATTGCTTATTTGGATTATCAATAAAAAAGTCAAAGTATGTGCATTTTAAGGTTTTATTTTATATTCGGTCATAATTGAGTTCTTTGTCAGCCATTCACATATTTCTTCAAAAAGGGAGATGCTCCTATAGAATGTACTTTACCAACATTTTAATATCATGAACTTTCTTATGGTTAATTGGGCACTTGTTATGGTAAGTCTCCTCTGTTGGTAGCGAAATGTTTCCTTCTTTAGTCAGAGTAGAGTGGTGATCTTTTAACCCATCAATATATTCATAAGCTTTTAACACACCAGGATTATATTTTGCATACTGCAACATGAAATACTTTGATATATTAAAATCAATTTTGTCCTTTTTGGCACCTTATTTCCCAAACATTCAGTCGACTTGGTTGTCTTTTAGTAAAATTTTGCTCACCAACCTTTATAATCAATACCGAATGATTTTTCATGTAGTACTCTAGTAAATTTACATTTTGAACTTGATTCAATTATTTTTATACTATATTCAACTATTTTTATACTCTCTAAGTGAGTACACACGATCACTCCACTTAATATATCTTTTAATTATGCCAAACGCATAGTCACAGGGGAGGAAAGAGTGCCCCCATGTAGGATAATATTGTACAATGTTGCTGAATGTCATGTTGCAACCAGAATCATGATAAAGTGTGTGACTGTGTTGTTTCGGTTTTGACCACCACAGGAATCTGAAAATAAATTAAGATCGTTGGTGCTGTCAGGTATGTTATCACATATGTAATGATTAAGAAGTGAGCACACCTCATTGGTTCCCTTTCACTAATGATCTTAAAGTATCTATTTGGCTATATTCTGAAACATGTTAGCAAAGTCAGCCCTTAATTAAGTTTGAAGTAATTAACAGTTTTGTCAAAAGTATTGTTTTGCGTAACTATATATGTTAATTTCATGATTTAAACAAATAAATCGGCCTAACTCTTGCAGTAGAGCAAATTGTTAAAAAGACTCAATTTTTCGGTGTATACAGTTAACTGAATGAAGTAAATTTTAATTGTAATCTCTGTAAATTTAACTTTAAACAATGTGCTGCTAACTATTAATGAGGCTTATAGGAGGTTATAACAATAGTGCACTGGCCAAATATCTGTGTGTTATCGGGGGGTTGTGAAAAATGATAGAAAAAGACTGAAACGCTTTACAGTATACAGTAGTTGCCCATCCAACCCCAAGTTTTTCATCCAGTACGTCGACACCGAAGACAACAACCGTTCAACGAAGAAAGAAATAAACCAGGCAGAACCGCTACAAGTTCCAACAGCGTCACATCGATATTGACACACTGAGTGCGTCCTCAGCCACGGAGGCTGGTTCATTACATTTAATAATTCAGAAATAATCATAGAGAAACCAAACGGTAATTTGTATTCAAAAGCAATTGATAGCACATAGGCTACATATGACGTGGTGATTTTGAAAAAGAATCGTTTAAAAAACGATAGCAGTAAAGGAAACAAAAGAAAAATTCGGAGTAGGTATTAAAATCCATGGAGAAGAAATAAAAACGTTGAGGTTCGCCGATGACATTGTAATTCTGTCAGAGACAGCAAAGGACTTGGACGAGCAGTTGAATGGAATTGACAGTGTCTTGAAAGGAGGATATAAGATGAACATCAACAAAATCAAAACGAGGATAATGGAATGTAGTCGAATTAAGTCGGGTGATGCTGAGGGAATTAGATTAGGAAATGAGACACTTAAAGTAGTAAAGGAGTTTTGCTGTTTGGGGAGCAAACTCACTGATGATGGTCGAAGTAGAGAGGATATAAAATGTAGACTAGCAATGGCAAGGAAAGCGTTTCTGAAGAAGAGAAATTTGTTAACATCGAGTATAGATTTAAGTGTTAGGAAGTCTTTTCTGAAAGTATTTGTATGGAGTGTAGTCATGTATGGAAGTGAAACATGGACGATAAATCTTTTGGACAAGAAGAGAATAGAAGCTTTCGAAATGTGGTGCTACAGAAGAATGCTGAAGATTAGATGGGTAGATCACATAACTAATGAGGAAGTGTTGAATAGGATTGGGGAGAAGAGAAGTTTGTGGCACAACTTGACCAGAAGAAGGGATCGATTGGTAGGACATGTTCTGAGGCATCAAGGGATCATCAATTTAGTATTGGAGGGCAGCGTGGAAGGTAAAAATCGTAGAGGGAGACCAAGAGATGAATACACTAAGCAGATTCAGTAGGATGTAGGTTGCAGTAGGAACTGGGAGATGAAGAAGCTTGCACAGGATAGAGTAGCATGGAGAGCTGCAGCAAACCAGTCTCAGGACTGAAAACCACAAAAACAACAACAACAACAGTTATAAAAGCAGTCATCTTTAACAGGAAAGATGTAAACGGCCACGCCACGTATTTAGTCTTCTTCCGACATCTACCGATCAGAACTGGGATGGCAGAGCATTTGAAACATCCTTTTCTTATACAGTCACGAATTTACGGATTTCACAATGGATGCCTGCTGACACTGATCTGAGGCAAAAGATTTGCTATTACTGCAAGATTCTAGTACTGGTCTACTCAGTGGGAGTATTTTCACCTCATTATTTGCCATTGATGCATAAGAGAAATGATACACAGAAATAGAACGCACTACTTATCACCAACATAAATTATCAGTTACGTAAGCGATGCCTAGAGGATAGTAACCTATTCGATTATTTAAATTTCTTGCTAAAACTACTGCTCATCATTAGATAAATATTAAAAACAAGATACTGCAGCTGCAAATCATTTCACATTATCCCGCTGTTTCAAGTAACCCAAATTTAAGGCACTGGCTTTTACATCGTATTCAAAAGAAGGCAAACACCTATCATAATATTTGACCCTATTGCAAAATCTCAAGTCATCTGTGAATTATCTGCGCATTTACACACGTAACTCCACTGGCTATGTTTGTGTACAGACGCAACTTTCACAAGCAAATACACAAAGCATCCCCGTGACTTTTTTTTTTTTTTTTTTTTTTTTTTTTTTTTTTTTTTTTACAGAATGAGCCAAAGTTTAAGCAGTTAATGCACATTATATGCAGTTATGTATTAGGTCAAGCATACATTCGCCCAACAGGACATTTCGACTTTCTTGGGGGTTTTTCTCATTACAGGATTGGAACTTTGTGGACATTTTGCGAGAAAAAAAATCGATACAGATGCTTCGAGTAACGCTAAAATACCGCTGATTATACCACAATTCATAAAATGGAGCAAAATGTACTTTTGTGCAAAAAGTTAGCTTCTTCACCTCATGACCCTATCTTATCACCAAATAATTTTCGATTCGGTCTCTTGTCTCATGCGTGCACTTGGATACGGTCTTTCATGCGCAAACGTGAACACATGTTAGATTTGAACACGCCAACACTCATTAGCAGGTACAAAAATTTCTTTGGTTATGATGTCGATCGGTTCTGGCATATGGTGCGTTACCGTATCTTGGACCAAAGATGAATCACTTGATCGAAAACTCGCTAAAAAATCCCTTGGCAAACGTTGGCGTCCATTATTCTGGATGGACACGGAGGCCACCCTCGCATCTACAAATCCCTCGCTCACTCTTACTGCAAAACTGAGTCAAATATTTCATTCAGCACGAGTGGAACGTTGATATCCAAGGTTATCAGTGTATATGGGCAACAACAAGCAGATATAAGCAGTTTGCAGGAGAAGTCTGGCTACAAAGACGTTGCCCTAATCGCCGATATGACGCTTTCTTACGACAGAACCAGTAGGCACTCGCTTTTAAACAAAAAAGTGTCATCTGTACTTAAAAGAGCAGTTTCACAGACGTTCTTCTGAATGCACACGCCATGACTCTGTGGGAAAGATCAGAGTTCTGAAAGATACTGAAGATTATCAAATTCTTCCAGGCTGGAGGTGCTCCCCCCACCCTCCCCCGCCCTTCATGAGCAGTTTTGTGAAGGCCTATAACTATTCTGACGCTCGATCGGTCTTCTATTAAATTTGTGAAACAGTGAACCATTTTCAAATGTTAAAAAAAAGGATACCTACATTTATGAGAATGTATAACATAATTTGTGTTAGCCCTTTTAATTTCAGACGACCTAATTTTACAATTATTCACAAACGTTAAAGAATATAAAACGTATTGCAAGCTTGATATTACAACTGTTCTATAAGCACTTTTACCTAGTTTAAATTTCGCCATATAAGTGCAGACAGACTGTATCGAATAAAATAGTGAAAATTGTAAATGAGAAGCAGGTCTATCGAAGCAAATAACATTTTAAGTTAAGAAATTAAAAAAACTACCACAATTGATAAATCAAGAGCTATATATGTATGCATATACAGGGGAGTCACTAACTATTGCCACCAAGAATAACACAGAAAGTATGATAGGACCTGAAAACTTGATGGGACAAAAGTTTCATGGGACAATGGGGACCATAATATGACGTTGGTATTTGATGCTAGGTGGGGTCGCATCAGAGATATGAAGGCCAAATTGTGTTTTTTTTTTTAAAAATGGGATGCTACTTTTTTTCTAATAGTGACTATCGAGAGGAATCCAATGATGTGTAACAGTAAGGCCTTTGAATGTCAACGGAGGTCACAAAGGTGACATGAATGTCCATTTACAGAAGGTGTTCGAAATGATGGCAATTGGTATCAATGCAGTGCTGCAATCTTCTTATCTTGGATTGAGTAGTATTCCTTATCACAGCGGCACTTATCGAAGCACATGTTCTGACAATTCTCTCCCGCATATCTTCAGGTGTAGTTGGAACATCTTTATAAACAATGTCTTTTACGAATCCCCACAAGAAAAAATCAAGAGACTTCAAGACTGGCGACCTAGCTGGCCACGACACATCTCCTCTACATCCATACAACGATTTGGGAATTGTCTCTGCAACTCATTTCTAGCCATCAGTGAAAAATGTGTCGGACACCCATTGTGTTGATACCACATTCGGTTCCTTGTACCTAAAGGTATTTCTTCCAATAACAGACCCAGTGTTTCTTCCAGGAATGTGGTGTACTTCCTACCCTTAAGATTTCCTTCGATGAAATGGGGGCCTGTAATTCTGTCCTCGAGATCCCACACCATACTTTCACCTACCACGCTTTTTGGTGTGCGACTTGCTGCAGCTAGCATGGATTTTCAGTTGTCCAATAATGCATGTTATGCAAATTAACATTTCCATGGCTCGTGAATGTAGCCTCATCAGTAAATAAAATCAAATTAATAAATGTGTCATCCTTCTGAATCTGAAGTGAGGCAATCAGCAGAATCCAATGTGATGCCTGTAATCTGTACCAGTTAATTCTTGTTGCACACTGATATGGCAAGGATGATTTTTATGGCGATGCAGAACAAGAACAACACTACTCTGGCTCATGCCAGATTCCCTTGTGGTTTGATGTGAACTAACACAAGGCTTTCGAACCACAGTGTCGAGAGTACCACTTTCCATTTCCTCGTTAGTAAATTTCCTTTGCCGGATATGTTTCCAGTGCGTTAAAAATCCAGTTGTTCTCAATTTATCATGCACATATTTAAAAGTACAACGTGTAGGGTGAGTATGTTGAGGATATCTTTCAGCATATAAGTCTCTAGCTCTCACTGAATTTCGTTGGCTTTCTCTGTAAATGAGAAGCATATAGACTTGTTCTTCAAAGGAATGCGTGATTCACATTTGATTGATTCGACGATACTACTCTTACCGTTCCTCTTAGTGTTGTATTTCGAAACCCTCGAATGGTGTTTACATGACAATGGCACGTTAGATAGATATACCATATTCGGCTAATATTTACTGTTTGCATGATATACAAGAGAGAATTTTCAGAGTATGTGCTTCAATAAGTGCCGAAGTGATCAGGAATACCACTCAATCCATGATAAGAAGATTGCAGCACTGCGTTGGAACCAGGGTCATCACTTCGAACATGTAAATGGACGTTCATGCTACCTTTTTTTACCTTAGTTGGTCTTCAGAGACCTTACTGTTACACATCACTGGATTCGTCTTGATAGCCGCTATCAGAAAATTAGTACCAAAATATAGTATCCCATATAAAAAGTTGACCTTCGTATCTCTGACGCAACCCCACCTAGCAACAAAAAATCCAACATCATATTATGGCCCTCATTGTCCCATGCAACATATGTCCTGTAAACTTTTCAGCTCCTATCATACTTTCAGAGTTATTCTCTGTGGCAATAATTAGTGACTCACCCTGTATAACAGTCAGCAGTTGCATAGCTTTGTATGTAAAACAAAGATATTAATAATGAAATAATCGTAAGGTATGTACGTATGTCTACAGCTTATGTGCATACATTCTGTACATGCAAAGGACTTTTATGTGTATGTTCGTTTTCCAAAAGAACCATTTGTCCAGCCTATGATTGTGATAACATTTTCCATTTATTTCAAGTATCTTTCAGTTTTAATCGATTTTGACCCAAAAAAGCATAAGTTGAACCTTGTGTGAACAGCTGAAGTCTTGAGAATCTGCCTTTTGTGCGTCTATGGTCTAGAGCCCAGAACTCAGTAAACCTGACAAAAAATAGAAAATAAAGCAACTCAGAAATTAGTTTTTTATTTTCATTCCATCGAGAGCTCAAATTTCCACGCTAGTCCAATTATGGCGTCCATGCGGCATTTATAAATGGCAGTTCAATGCAATATTGCATCTTACATGAAACAACATCGTTTTGGAATAACATTGTAAATAGTATTCTATAACACATATAAATAATAACTTCAACATAAATGCTTGGGCAGCAGCATTGGCGAATACAGCAGTTTGAAGTGCTGGCTCAGTACTGCATAAATACTGACTCTGAAGCTATAGGCTCTGTAAGTATCCTGTTCAGGTTTTTTTATTGGTAACGCCGCCGCCACGTAGCGCTCTGTATAAAAATCACTGGCTGTGCCGTGTGCAGTCTGTGGCTGGTTTGCATTGTTGTCTGCCATTGTAGTGTTGAGCAGCGGCAGCTGGATGTTAACAGCGCTTAGCGTTGTGCAGTTGGAGGTGAGCCGCCAGCAGTGGTGGACGTGGGTAGAGAGATGGCGGGGTTTTGAAATTTGTAAGAATTGGTGTCATGAAGTGATATATATATTATGACTATTAAGGTAAATGCATTGTTTGTTCTCTATTAAAATCTTTCATTTGCTAACTGTGCCTATCAGTAGTTAGTGATTTCCGTAGTTTGAATCTTTTAGTTAGCTGGCAGTAGTGGCGCTCGCTGTATTGCAGTAGTTCGAGTAACGAAGATTTTTGTGAGGTAAGTGATTTGTGAAAGGTATAGGTTAATGTTAGTCAGGGCCATTCTTTTGTAGGGATTATTGAAAGTCAGATTGCGTTGCGCTAAAAATATTGTGTGTCAGTTTAAGCAGAGTCGTGTATAAATTGTTCTAAGGGGACGTTTCAGCTCTATCTCACCTACAAATACAGAAATGATTATGGAATAAAATGCACATGTCATCAGACATGTACAAATAGTGACGGCATATGGAGGAGGGGGGGGGGCAAGTGATCTACCTCATTAAAATCCATAAACCCTAAATTAAATCACCCAACCCAAGTAGTGCCCAGCGACAAGAATAGCATTGGAATTGTAAAAGGCAGAATGAGAAGATGCAAAAGAGGTTAAGCCTCCGTAAACAACATGTCAAGGTCCAAATATAAAGTAACAGACACATGCTCCTTCCAAGATTTCTTAAATATCTTATTTGCTAAATTGTTATAATAGCACCTTAAACCTTGGAAGACAAATGAGTGAACAAAGTGCTCAGGCCTGGCATGGTAAGAAAAGAAGAATAATCCCCAAAAGTTCTCAATGCATATACGCTCTAACGCCATCACAAGAACAGGTTAGGTTTGTGATTGGCACTGTTTTAATTGAAGAAAGAAATTGTCGCATACATCTGCATTAGGTTCCAACCAATTTTTTTTTGCGTACAAGTTGTGATCAAACATCGCTTATCTGCTTACTGAATGATTTGACCACTTAGGAGCAGTATAAGTATTACGTACTTTTGTAAAGAAAGTTTCCTCAAAATGGGAGAAAAAATTCGTATGCAGGTCTCCACTTGCATCCCGTAGACCATTAAAAGGAACTTTCTTAGCGTAGCACGAACAGTAGTATTTAGCCTTAGCGAGCTGTCTCTGTCTAGCTAATAACAGTAGGTACCCTAAGCCCTAACTGGCAACTTGCTGTGAATTACGTAATGACATTCTAGGCTAACACTGAATTCTTGATTCACATCACGGAATGGCGTTAAGCAATTTGTTTAGCATATGTGTTTTTGGCAACTTACCACCATTTAGAAAAGAGGAAATGGGAGTCAAATCTTGTTATCTCTGTCCGAAACTATGCGAGATGCAGACAACTGCTTTTTCTGTCGCGTTGCTCACATGTCCATGGGTGGTCTAGCATTGCCAAGTTGGATGTGACATTTGGAGATAGAGATGTTCAGAATGAAACCAGGCTTTAGACAAGTCACAGTGACTCATCTGATGACACCCAATGTCTGGTTGCTTACGCAGACAGTACAGCCGTATGTCTACTGAAGCTATTGGCCGCACAGTACTAAAAATATTCGAGCTCGTGAAAAATTAAGCTAAATACCTAAATGTCTAAAACAACAGATAGTAAAGCACGCAAGTTTTTTATCAAACGCATATACCTTAGGGCTGGGACTCACTCCTCCCATCATATCAACAGCATAGGCTAAAGCAGTCGTACCTTGCTCACGAAGACTAGAAGACTGGCAGACCATTCAAGAAACTGCATGACAGTCGCAGCAGTCACAGGCAACAACGACACGTCCTGGGAAAGCAATTCCAAGCACTTTGTTTTTGGATCCTTAATTTCAGACACATACAGCCTCTTTACCCTCTGTAGAGGGTAGAAAATGATCAACATTACTTCCACTCTTTTCATCATTATCAGAAAGCCTGGGATGAAATGATCATTTTTTTCGGCAATAAGACCTTTGTGAAGTCCTTTTTCTTGTTCCGTGAGTTTCCAGTGATTCTGAAAGAGTGTTAGGCGGGAAAGAGGGTTCACTCAAACACTCATGTAGCTGGGAATCATTTCCAGAGGAGACGTCTACAACTATAATCGGTTTAACTTATCGACTTTATTTTCACTGCATTTCGCACCGCTTAACGTTGCCGATTGAAGTACACAACCGAACTCAGCCATCTTACCATCATGATTAACAGCCAAGGAATTAAAAACTGCTGTCAATCGTACTGTCTTTCCAGACTCGCGTTCTCAAGTTGTCCTAACTCCTGCCATTCACAAAACAGGCGCTTCACTGATGCAATTTTTTTTATTGAAATCCGTGTAACTTAATTTGCTTGCCCAGTCACTCATGCTGTTACAAATTTTAGCATTTTAGAGTATCTTTCCGAACATGTCAGCGATGGTTCAGGGGTAGTAGTCCAAGCATTATCCAGAAGTGATTTGCAAAAAGTATTACCTGAACCAAAAAATTATGAGCAATTACAAAATTAAATTTTAAATTGAGTTTCTTTTTAATGAAACTCGATCCAAGATCGCAAAGTTGTAAAAAGCGGTTTTTCTTAAATAAGTAAAAAACTTAACATTTTTCGATATATACCTGATTGTTTTGAGAAAAAAAGGCGCTCCCGATAATAAACTGTATCTTCTCAGCAGAGGCCCCGACAGTAACAGTTATGAGCTTATGTTCCTTACAAAGAGTTTGCTGCCATGTATTACATAACTTTTACGATTTTATTTTAACGATCGAAAAACGACTACGAGAAACATACACATTTGTATGCGTGTTTTTTAACTAACTCAATTTTTATTTTATGAGAATAACTTTTAAAGAAAGATATTGCTGAATTTTTGCAGACTTTTAAAAACATGTTTCTGCGACATTCTGGATCCTGGATAACTTCTTTTTTTGTAATCTAGTGGACGCAGTTAACCCTTTACAATAACACGCTTGATGGAGGTTAACACTAAATACTTGAATTTTCATGAAAAAATACTGGGATATGTTTTATTGATGTTTAATGTTGGTAACTGGGTAAAAAAGTGAAGCGTGCAACAGCAGAGGGCATCAGCTGCAGCATGGGGGGAGGTGAGGGGGAAATCGACATGAGTTCGCTCTGACAATGATCCTAAATGGCTCAAGACTGCAAAATCATTGATGTGTAGCTGCTGCACAACATACAAACATTCTATTGGATGTAGCTTAAAGAGATAAACAAGAACATTATAGTCATTTTTGCATTAGAAGCAAAATAATCACAGAAATCTTTAATTTTTATTTAATTTACACTTCACTTCGTTTAACACAATTTTAATAATTTTTATATTATTATAACCGTATATTTCGCCTAAAACCTTAAATATTTTGCTTAATTAATAGTACTTCCGTTACCCTAAATGTGGTTTAACACTTATTTCATTACGTGGTTATTTTTAATACAAAATTACATCAGTTACTAATACTAAAAACCAATCAAACACATCCTATTATTGGTTACTTGAAAATATAAGTATTCAATATTAACCTCGATCAAACACGACTGAAAATGTTAACTGCATCCAGTTGTTGTTGTTGTTGTTGTTGTTGTTGTGGTCTTCAGTCCTGAGACTGGTTTGCTGCAGCTCTCCATGCTAATCTATCCTGTGCAAGCTCCTTCATCTCCCAGTACCTACTAAAACCTACATCCTTCTGAATCTACTTAGTGTATTCATCTCTTGGTCTCCCTCTTCGATTTTTACCCTCCACACTGCCCTCCAATGCTAAATTTGTGATCCCTTGATGCCTCAGGACATGTCCTACTAACCGATCCATTCTTCTAGTTAAGTTGTGCCACAAACTTCTCTTCTCCGCAATCCTATTCAATACCTCCTCATTAATTACGTGGTCTACCCACCTAATCTTCAACATTCTTCTGTAGCACCAAATTTCAAAAGCTTCAATTCTCTTTTTGTCCAAACTATTTATTGTCCATGTTTCACTTCCATACATGACTACACTCCTTACAAATACTTTCAGAAACGACTTCTTGACATTTAAATCTATACTCGATGTTAACAAATTTTTCTTCTTCAGAAACGCTTTCCTTGCCATTGCCAGTCTACATTTTATATCCTCTCTACTTCGACCATCATCAGTTATTTTGCTCCCCAAATAGCAAACCTCCTTTACTACTTTAAGTGTCTCATTTCCTAATCTAATTCCCTCAGCGTCACCCCACTTAGTTCGGCTACATTGCATTATCCTCATTATGCTTCTGTTGATGTTCATCTTATACCCTCCTTTCAAGACACTGTCCATTCCGTTCAACTGCTCCTCCAAGTCCTTTGCTGTCTCTGACAGAATTACAATGTCATCGGCGAACCTCAAAGTCTTTATTTCTTCTCCCTGGATTTTAATACCTACTCCAAATTTTACTTTTGTTTCCTTTACTGCTTGCTCAATATAACATTGGGGAGCGGCTACAACCCTGTCTCACTTCCTTCCCAACCACTGCTTCCCTTTCATGTCCCTCGACTGTTATTAACTGCCATCTGGTTTCTGTATAAATTGTAAATAGCCTTTCGCTCCCTGTATTTTACCCCTGCCACCTTTAGAATTTGAAAGAGAGTATTCCAGACAACATTGTCAAAAGCTTTCTCTAAGTCAACATGTGGGTTTTCCTTTCCTTAATCTTTCTTCTAAGATAAGTCGTAAGGTCAGTATTGCCTCACGTGTTCCAACATTTCTACGGAATCCAAACTGATCTTCCCCGAGGTCGGCTTCTACCAGTTTTTCTATTCGTCTGTAAAGAATTCGCGTTAGTATTTTGCAGCTGTGGCTTATTAAACTGATAGTTCGCTAATTTTCACATCTGTCAACACCTGCTTTCCTTGGGATTGGAATTATTATATTCTTCTTGAAGTCTGAGGGTATTTCGCCTGCCTCGTACATCTTTGCTCACCAGACGGTAGAGTTTTGTCAGGACTGGCTCTCCCAAGGCCGTCAGTAGTTCTAATGGGATGTTGTCTACTCCTCGGGCCTTGTTTCGACTCAGGTCTTTCAGTGCTCTGTCAAACTCTTCATGCAGTATTGTATCTCCCATTTCATCTTCATCTACATCCTCTTCCATTTCCATAATAGCATCCAGTAGAGTTTTTAAAAAGTTACTTGATTATTTTTAGTATAAAATTACATAAATGCATGTATCAGTTACTAATACTAAAAACCAATCAAAGACATCCTATTATTGGTTGCTTGAAAATATAAGTATTCAATATTAACCTCCATCAAACACATGACTGGAAATGTTAGTTGCGTCCAGTAGAGTTTTTAAAAAGTCACTTGATTATTTTTAGTATAAAATTACATAAATTCAACGTATCAGTTACTAATACTAAAAACCAATCAAACACATCCTATTATTGGTTGCTTCAAAATATAAGTATTCAATATTAACCTCCATCAAACAAATGCCTGTAAATGTTAACTGCATCCAGTAGAATTTTTAAAAAGTTATCTCGATTACACAAGGTCGTTGCGACAATTTTTTGTAAATTCGTGAAAAAGTCAACAATTTCTTACTTTAAAAGTTATTTTAGAGAATAAAAATTGAGATAGCTAAAAACATTGCCCTCAAAATTGCAAATTTTTCGAAGTCGTTTTTTATTCCTTATAACTAGCAACTTCATAAAAATTATTTAATAGCGTGATAGAGCAAATATTTGTGGATAAAATAATCCTAAAACTGTTACTGCAGGGCCATCTGCTGACAAGATGTAGCCAATTATAGGGAGCGCCTTTTTTTAAGAGCACATACAATTCGAAAATAATACTTTTTAATTCTTCAAACAAGTACTTTTTGAACTTACCAGGGGTTATACTTACAGTTATATACCAAGTATGGGAAAGTGAATGCTAACATTTTAAAGGCAACCCAGTTTTAAATGTTTTTTTTTGTCATACCACAAAGTGTGACAAAGCAATCAATACTTACAAAAAGCAAACCCTACAACTTTCTCTTTTGACATTTTTCAATCATAGCTATAGTTTTTACTCATTTAATAAAACCCGTTTTTTGTAACTTTGCTGACTTTTTTGGCCATGTTCGCCATATTGGACCGAATTTCATGAAACTCTACTTAAAATTTAATTTACTAATCAATCATATTCTTCGTTTTCAGGTAACAAATTTAGCAAATTTAGGATGTGCCTGTCTATGAATATTTAGACTACAGGCACTGGGACAGTCGTAACAACAGCATGATCATCGTCCAAAGGACTTTTTTTTTGCTGTAACACTGTTTTGCCTATTAAACCACTCAGTTACCAAATGTCAGTTTACTCAAGATAAGTCTGAAGACTGATTAGCAATAGATGTGAGTAGTGAGGCAAGGCTAATTTCAGGGCGTCTTGTTAGTCTGGGTTGCCTTCATTTAGGGGCAAGTTTACATTCATAGGCAAATCTATTGTTCTCTTTTGATTGACATGTCCTAAACCCCTTGTTCTGCTGAGAGGATTATGACCCTGTGGGGATAATCTGTCCTTCTGAGAAACCTCCCCCTCTTGATACAGACACACTTTCAGACCTGAGTTATTCGAATAGCGCCCTCTCACTCTATCAATTTGATTGACTGTTTAATTAAATTGATCAATTAATTAACCTCACCCTCTCTGGGAAACTTGCAACCCCTCTCACCTACCTGGAAATTGGTGGCTCTGTGCTGGAGAGGAAGGGTCTCATGACAGGAAATTCAATTACATAGTGGAGGGTACATTATTTATTTATAAAAAATTCATTTTGAAGAGATTACATCTCTCTTACTCATCATTCTCTGCTGTTTGGGAAGATGTAGGTCTTGTAAAATACATCGAAAACAAGTAATTGAATCGATCACTTTTTTTATTCCAGTCACACAAGAAATGCCATCATGACACACCCATGACACATAATTACACTGTTAAAATATTTTTCTTCACTAAGCATGCACAGTCCACTGGTCTGCAACCAGTGCCAGCTCATGCCACCCATGCATGCTGCCTGGAGTCAGGGTGCTGCAGGAGCCCCGTGAAGCAACGTGTAATTACATAATTACAGTGCAGCAGGCTCAAGCTGTCGTCTTATTGGAAAATTTTCATGTACATGCTGAGCTTGACATTCAGGGTTCGACTGAGCTAGTGAACAGTGACACCACTAGAGGATGTCCCACCCTCTACCCCTCGCTCCCTCCCTCGTCACCCCTCCCAAAATAAATAAGCTGGAAAAAACTCACTCTGTGCTTCAGAGGGAGGATCACACGAGACGAAATTCAAATCAAAGTCAATAAAATATTGACACATATTCTTTATTTAATCAGTTTGCAGGAGACAGGGCCCCCTCACTTGGATAAACATTATGACTGCACCCTCCATCCTTGCTTTCTGTGACATAATAATTGTAATCACCAGAGAATGAAATGCAGTTCAGTATAGAAGTCACCATTTGGAGTCTCCCATGCTTGTATCCATCGTCAGGACGCCGCCACGAAGATGAAAACAGTCCATTGTCCTGATTACCGATCACGTTACTAAACACAATTAACCATGGACATGATATCAGCCTCCTTTGATCTCACAGTTCGCAAACGAAGTATCAAATTGTGGCATTCTGTCGATCAGCAATTTAGAGACTCAATTCCTGTCTCTGTCTCTCTCAGAAGGCCACTCCCTGGTTGTTTGTGTGAACCAAGGTCTCCAAAAACGAAGATGGGGGTTATCATCTCTCCTCAGAATACCGTATTCCTATTGGCTAATGCTGGAGACAAAAGGAAAGCTCAATCAATTTCGATATCAAAAAAGAGAGTGAACTAATCCATTTGCACTGCCTTGTGAAATTAATTGTTTAATAATTTACAAGAGTCAAATAAGTCACTTAAAACATTCACTTCCAACTTACGGTGACCCTTCTTCATAATGAAACATATTTCTGATGCGATATATTGAAATGCACTAAACATCCCCGGGCCATGGAGACCATCTGGGGATGATTAGAGTGGTAGCAATTCAGATGTTATCAATAAGTCCAGCGCAAACATCCATCATTCTGAATCTTAACTCACGCAACACACTCACGGCCGCCTCTGTCACGCTCACCCAGTACACTGGTCGCTTCGCCAGCCAGTGTTGCCATGGGCAAGATCATACAGGTGGGCGCAATCTTTGTATGCAGCCCAGGCTGACCTAATCCGTTACTTCCAGTCTCAGCTCCTCGTGACTGCCACTGCAGCTACCCACAGTGTGCTGTGAAACAAGCAGCCGCAGCTTGGATGTATACAGCAGTTCTGAACAGTTCCACCCCAACATAGACCCACTAGTTTAAAAATCTTCTTCACCCAAACCGAGGCAATGACGTTATTGACCATAAACCTCGAATTTCTCAAGAGAGATGTAGATTTATCCCTTTTAGACGAGTTATTTTCGAAGATTGAAGAAATCGGGCAATATACGCGTTTTCACATCACTAAAGTATCGTTCCTTGTTGTGAAAAACCTGTACAGGACTGTAGCATAGGCTATATTCCGTCTAAATATCCTCTCATCGGGTAGAAAAACGTCTTTTCTTATCTGTCTTGTCCTGCATCACAGGACTAGAATTGTAAACTAATTTTTGGCTCATGATGGAATGCCAAGCTCTACAACTGTCGCAGGACATCTCCTCACTTTCCGACTCTCTCTTAAGGTAATAGCACAGAGAAGTTGTAAATATAAGCCTTGTACTACATATCACTTTATAAACTCAGGAATACATCTGACTTCATTACGATGGTCGTCTCTCCCTGTGTAGGTGATAGATTCAAATATCGGTAAAATATGTAGTCCCAGTGTAAAAAACGCCAAGTCAAGAATCATATCTGTGGTGCCCCAGCCATTGTCTCCACCCACCAGGTGGCGTGTCACTAGTATCAAATTGATAGGCTAATTAATTAAACTGATCATGACAATCACTTCACATGGGGAGAAATTTTTCTTTTTCAGTAGTCGGATTACAATCGTCAGATGGTTGAAATCTGAATCCCTGGAGGGAAGACGATGTTCTTTCCGACGAACGATATTGAGAACCGACATTTGAAACCGACCACAGAACGATTCTACCGCCGGCAACATATATCTCATACAACAACCGCGCTATTAAAAACACTATCACAACGACTATGTTACCATCACCCTGCATGAAAAGCGATCTTGGTTCTACAGGCACACGCAAGAGTCGATGATAGCGTTACGCTTTCCGTTACAAATGCTTTCTGCTATCTGGAATCAAGTCTCTCCATTCAACCACATACCTGTATTGGATCCTTTGGAGATGTGTTTTAATGATTACAACCACTGGTGAATCATATTCATGCCACTCTCATATCGCAAAACAAGTTACCTTTTTCGAACCTATCTACTACAGCAAAACTCCAATATGGTATTTTAGTCAGTCCCTCTCCATCGTGCAATTGTTCCTTAGTCTCTGCCCTGTCCTCCGTGTAGCTTAGTCAGTGCGATCGACCCAATATAAGTTGGCACTGAGCAGAAGTTGGAGAGTGGTATATCTGCCACCTTCTGCAACCAGTGTAGAAAGGGTTTGAGCTGAGTTAATGCGACAGAACTGTGTTTTTTGACCACTTGGTGAAAATGGGAACATGTCATAGCTCTGCCAATGGTGTACAATGTTTAAGGTCCGCACTAAACGAAGCTTTCTCCTGCAACAAGATACAATAGTACAAATAGACAGTACGGGAACTATAAGTAGGATGAGGATTTTGCTACTGCATTGTGGTGCATCTCCAAGCTAATACAGGTACTGCAGTCCAAAGAAGTTCTGTGTTTCTCGTGGGTGGATTCACGTCTTTCACCAAAACATTCTCTGTATCATGTTCCATCCAATAGAGAAAAACTACAAACTACAAAAGCTCCAATGACATCATTTGACACAGGACTCGATAACGTTTTGCTGTGTCTCTGTCTTCTAATATATGTTGGGAATACGTAGCGATCCTATTAATTATACAGGTATTGATCCATTGGAGCACATGGGCAGTGATCGATGTCACTTGCATAGTCCGGTGTAAAGTTTCATTGCCTGCACTGTAGGAAGACCATATCTCACAGACTATCAATTGCAAGACAGGGCTCCGGTTTTGCTGTTTGATACACTGTTTTTTTCTGCTGTAATGCATCCAAGAATTGTATTACTGCAGCTTTGTACACACCCATACATGTTGTTTTTTCTTGCACCACGACTTTGAGGTACAGGTACCAGGTTCTAAATTGGATCAATTGGAGCTCACAGAAAACTGGACATCGCACAGTGTAAATCACATTGCTGTGCCCCGACTACACATAGACACTGGATGATTGAAATAAAAGACAGTCACAACATGAGGAAACTGGAAGAGTTGTATGGCATTGTGGAGCATTCAGAAGAGCTGTCTGAAGGTGACTGATGACCACTACATTTAAACATGGGGTAGCAGATGGCTCGGTGTCCTGTTTCGGTTGATTTTTCATATTTCAGTCACTCTTTGCCCATCTCCATCAAGTGATGCCAGTCAATCACTTTGTGGTAATCAACAGCATACCAGTGGGCACATGGAATGGAAAAGACAACATCAATGTACTGTAATAAGCATCACAGTTGACAATGTGCAATAGCAGTTTTACCATTTTTTTAATACCATCCAGTGACACAGCAACATGCTTCCCAGTTTCTGTATCGTCGCTGAACCACCCCTCCACTACCGCCTTGCAAGTACTATATATATATATATATATATATATATATATATATATATATATATATATATATATATATATATGCCAATGATGGTCGTATGCGTGTTTGGCGCATATACATCTATCCGATCATCCTAAGAATGTGAGAATGCTCTGTGACTCCGATCCACATAGGGAAAGATTGGCAGTCGTGATCATAAATTACGCCCTGTGGTCGAGGTGCTAGAAATACGTGGATCAATATGTGCAATAGAAGTTTTACAATTTTTTAATGCCAACCAGTGACACAGCAACATGCTTCCCAGCTTCTGTATCGTCGCTGAACCACCCCTTCACTACCTCCTTGCAAGTATATATATATATATATATATATATATATATATATATATATATATATACTCCTGGAAATTGAAATAAGAACACCGTGAATTCATTGTCCCAGGAAGGGGAAACTTTATTGACACATTCCTGGGGTCAGATACACATGATCACACTGACAGAACCACAGGCACATAGACACAGGCAACAGAGCATGCACAATGTCGGCACTAGTACAGTGTATATCCACCTTTTGCAGCAATGCAGGATGCTATTCTCCCATGGAGACGATCGTAGAGATGCTGGATGTAGTCCTGTGGAACGGCTTGCCATGCCATTTTCACCTGGCGCCTCAGTTGGACCAGCGTTCGTGCTGGACGTGCAGACCGCGTGAGACGACGCTTCATCCTTTCCATAACATGCTCAATGGGGGACAGATCCGGAGATCTTGCTGGCCAGGGTAGTTGACTTACACCTTCTAGAGCACGTTGGGTGGCATGGGATACATGCGGACGTGCATTGTCCTGTTGGAACAGCAAGTTCTCTTGCCAGTCTAGGAATGGTAGAACGATGGGTTCGATGACGGTTTGGATGTACCGTGCACTATTCAGTGTCCCCTCGACGGTCACCAGAGGTGTACGGCCAGTGTAGGAGATCGCTCGCCACACCATGATGCCGGGTGTTGGCCCTGTGTGCCTCGGTCGTATGCAGTCCTGATTGTGGCGCTCACCTGCACGGCGCCAAACACGCATACGACCATCATTGGCACCAAGGCAGAAGCGACTCTCATCGCTGAAGACGACACGTCTCCATTCGCCCCTCCATTCACGCCTGTCGCGACACCACTGGAGGCGGGCTGCACAATGTTGGGGCATGAGCGGAAGACGGCCTAACGGTGTGCGGGACCGTAGCCCAGCTTCATGGAGACAGTTGCGAATGGTCCTCGCCGATACCCCAGGAGCAACAGTGTCCCTAATTTGCTGGGAAGTGGCGGTGCAGTCCCCTACGGCACTGCGTAGGATCCTACGGTCTTGGCGTGCATCCGTGCGTCGCTGCGGTCCGGTCCCAGGTCAACGGGCACGTGCACCTTCCTCCGACCACTGGCGACAACATCGATGTTCTGTGGAGACCTCACGCCCCACGTGTTGAGCAATTCGGCGGTACGTCCACCCGGCCTCCCGCATGCCCACTATACGCCCTCGCTCAAAGTCCGTCAACTGCACATATGGTTCACGTCCACGCTGTCGCCGCATGCTACCTGTGTTAAAGATTGCGATGGAGCTCCATATGCCACGGCAAACTGGCTGACACTGACGGCAGCGGTGCACAAATGCTGCGCAGCTAGCGCCATTCGACGGCCAACACCATGGTTCCTGGTGTGTCCGCTGTGCTGTACGTGTGATCATTGCTTGTACAGCCCTATCGCAGTGTCCGGAGCAAGTATGGTGGGTCTGACACACCGGTGTCAATGTGTTCTTTTTTCCATTTCCAGAGGTTATATATATATATATATATATATATAGTACTTGCAAGGAGGTAGTGGAGGGGTGGTTCAGCGACGATACAGAAACTGGGAAGCATGTTGCTGTGTCATTGGTTGGCATTAAAAAATGGTAAAACTGCTATTGCACATATTGATCCACGTATTTCTAGCACTTCGACCATCCCATGTACCAGAGAGGGATTCACGTATTTCTAGCACCTCGCCACAGGGCGTTATTTATGATCACGACTGCCAATCTTTCCCTATGTGGATTTGAGTCACAGAGCATTCTCACATCATTAAAATGATCGGAGATTTAATTTGTAGCTGACTAGAAGTAGACTGCTACATTCCATGAATCGTGAAGGAGCACAGTTAGCTGAGGCCATAACTGCTGTTCTGCACCAGTCTTATTCATGGCACAAGATCTCTCCAGATTAGTGCACATCAAGGAGGTTGGCATCCCTTATCGGTGTGTAGTAGATATTAAAGTGTTGTGATGATATAACAGATGGATATGAAGAAGAAACGTGTAGTTTATGCATGATGGAGCTCCAAGTGGACATAGTCTGAAGCATTTTATGTAAATCTACTGTGCTATCAATTCAGAAGTATTATTCTAATGTGAGAGGTCAGTACCAAGGAGGTATTGGTAAGAGAGAATATAAATAGATGCATTCCTAAGACTACATAGTTCCGCACTTAAAACACACTATAACACTAGAGCGGTGTGGCTTCCAACCAATTAGTCACATGGAATGCAATACTTACTACTGTGTAAGAAATATATCCCCAGCACATGACATACCTCATCCATGCAAGTTTCACTACGATAAACTATGGCAACAATCTGTAAAATGATAAAAGTACTACCTTGCACACCAATGAAAACTTCGATACTGTATAACACAGACACTAGATAGGTTTCCAGATGCGCATGAATTGCCCTATCCCCAGTGATCCACTTGCATACATTTACAATAGGACGAACATATCTTTGAAAGATATTTGAATCTCTTGCCTACGGCAGGAGAGACAACCATCGTAGTAAAATCAGATGTATTACCGACTTTATAAAGTTTTACACAGTATAAACCTTATGTTTACTGCTTCTCTATGCTGTTACCTTAAGAGAGAGTCTGAAAGTGAGGAGGTGTCCTGTGACAGTGGTAGAGCTTGGCATTCCATCATGAGCCAAAAATGAGTTTAATATTCTAGTCCTGTGATGCGGGACATGACAGATAAGAGAATACGTTTTCCTACCTGATGAGAGGATATTTTAGGGAATATAGACTATGCTATAGTCCTTTACAGGACTTCCACAACAAGTAACGATACTTTAGTGATGCGAATACGCTTGCATTGTACCATTTCTTCAATATTCCAAAAATAACTCGTCTAAAAGGGATAAATCTACATTTTTCTTGAGAAATTCGTGGTGTATGGTCAATAACATCACTGCCTCAGATTGGGTGTAGAAAATTTTTAAACTGGTGCGTCTATATTGGAGTGGAATTGCTTAGAACTGCAAGCTGCAGCTGCTTGTTTCGCAGCACACTGTGGGTGGCTACAGCGGCGGTCACGAGGAGTCGGGGACTGGAAGTAACAGATTAGCTCAGCCTCAGCTGGGTACAAAGATTGTGTTGACTTGTCTGATCTTGCCCATAGCAGCAAGAGCTGGTGAAGCGACCAGTGTTCTGGGTGAGCGTGACAGAGGCGGCGTTGAGATTAGATTAATAATGATGGATGTTTGCACTGGACTTATTGATAACAACTGACTACCTACCATTCCAATTATCCCTGGATGCCCTCTATGTCCAGGGGCAGTGCACTCCGACATACACGCCGACCACTGGGGCTGGGGCCACAGCTGTAGTTTCCTCTGGTTCCTGCATGTTGGCAATGGTGGTGTACGAGTGGATGGGCGCACTATGTGTAGACGTCTGGGAGGTGAGTACGTGGATAATGCAAGTCTTTCATCATTCTTCGACATCTACCCATGGCATCTACTGTTTGGGACTGGGTCATGGTTTAAGTGTGTCATGTTTAGTGCTTCTCAATACATCGCAGTGGACTCTGTCTTGCAGTGGTATTTGCTGTTGTCTCTATCCTATCACACAGCAGAACCTTCCTTCTTCCGAATGTAGTGGAGAGAACCAATTTAGGAAGACTATAGTACTTTTGAAAACCCAATCGCGACGTCAAATTACCGACTGATCAATTTACTGTTTCCAATATTCGTACTGCGTGCAGACATACTTTCGGTATAGCTGGACATGGCCAGCACAGGTGTGGGTCTCTCTCTCTCTCTCCCAGCCGGCATGGATGGGGCAACTCTGCAGGCGGCAGATGGTATGCTTCATGATCGCGAGTTTATATGATAGCCAGGATCTTTTTTTCCATGAGATATGCTTAGATGGAAACATTGTGGTGGAGTAAGGTGTTTATGCTCGCAGATGTACAGGGTGCATATAAAGTCTGGGAACACTTTCAACTATTTATTGCACAAGAACCAAATATTGGACAGGTATCATACATATCTCATTTTGGAAAAAAACCCTGAAAGTTTTTTTTTCATGTATACAGCCACAGCGTAGATTGGTAAGTTGCCGATAGTCAGTGCTAGTTGCAAACATGACGAGTTCAGGCGCGGATCGAGCTTTCTGTGTGTTGGAGTTAGACAAAAACAAGTGTGCTACAGCTGTTCAACGGATATTTCGTACCATGTACGATAAGAAGCCACCAACAAGGAAGGCCATTTACCAATGGCACACAAATTTGTTATAACATTTTGCTTGTGCCCGACAAAGAGAAGCAGACATCCCAGTGTGAGTGGAGTGAATGTGGAGGATGTACGAGAGATCTTCATAAGGATTCCAAAGAAATCGGTGTGTCGTGCATCCCATGTTCTGGAAATGTCTCCAATGACAGTGTCGAAAGCCCTTCGACAGAAGCTGTCTACGAAACCATTCAAATTGGAGCTAGTGCAGAAGCCCAATGACGACGATGAAGACAAGTGTTTAAGTTTTGTTCACACTTGCAGCAATTGAATGAGGATGGGGATGGCATTGTTGATGGTTTAATTTGTAGTGACAAAGCCTGTTTCACATTAGTGGGAAAGTGAACAGGCAAAATTGTAGAATCTGGAGTACAAAGCATCCACACAAATGCATTGCATTTGAGTGTGATTCCCCAAAGGTAAATGTTTTTGTGCCTTGTCACGTCGAAAACTGAAGGGCCATTCTTCTGCTCCGAGAGCACTGTAACTGGATATTCCTACTTGGACATGTTGCAGCAATGGCTGTTGCCTCAAATGCAATTAGACTCTCCGTTCATGGAGCTGCTGCGTTGATGAGTCAGCCATGCTACAGAAGGGGACAGCTGTTTCATGAAATGGCCTCCCCGATCACCAGATCTTAATTCTTGTGCAATAATTAATTGAAAATGTTCCCAGGCTTTATGTACAACCTGTATGTAGTGCTACAATCTATTTATGATGGAAATTTCATTACTTGATTTACAGAATGTTTGCAAGTAATACTCAAAGTTGGAAACATGTTTTGTTATGAAGAAGGGTCATCGTAAGTTGGAAGTGCATCTTTTAAGTTATCTATTTTGACTCTTGTAAATTGTTAAACAATTAATTTCACAGAGTAGTGCAAATGAATTATTTCACTCAGTTTTTTGATATTGAAATTGAGTCAGCTTTCCCTTTGTCTCCAGCAATAGCCAATAGGAATACAGTATTGTGAGGAAAAATGATCATCCCCATCTTCATATTCGGAGACATTTGTTCACACAGACAGGAAGAGAGTGTCCTCTTGAGAGAGACAGAGACAGGAATAGAAATTAGGATATGTAGTTGCTGGATGTGAGCTTTCCTTTCCAAATGAAAGTGAGATCCAGCACTTGCAAATTGAATTTTATAGATAACCATTATACCCTATACTAAATAGAAGAATTTCCTGTCAAGAAATCCTTCCTCTCCAGGACAGACAGTAGCTTAGAGCCCACGATAGAATCCATTCTCAGTCACGTGTTTGCCTCGGAAGCAGTTCTCGTAAGTGTCAGTATTCCACATTGGTTTACTAGGTAAATGCTGTTTTGTTTGCGGTTTCGTCTGACCACGACTGAAGCTGCATGCAAGTACAGCAGTGTCATCCTACAGGAGGAGAAAGAGAGAGAGAGAGCACATGTTTAGACAGGAATTTTTCGGATATCAAGTACCAAAGGGTTACTGCCACTTGATGCTTTTGTTCAGGGATTAGCTTGTTATCCAGTCTGTCAGTCATGGGGCCTGAGTGGACATCTCTTGGACATAGGCACATAGTGTGGCCACTGACAGACACATCGGTTCATGTAGCTGCCATGGCACCCCGACCCAGGGCAGCCTACGTGGGTGGCTCAAGGTGGCACTGGGTGCAGTAGAGTAGATTGTGTGTGCTTCGCAGTTAAATGATTTATAACAGTGTAATTATGTGCGATGGGTGTTTCTGGATGGGATTCTTAGCGTAATTGGAATGACAAGCAAGAGAGATCCTACCTATGTGAAATGAATTTTTTATAAGTAAACAATATACCGTCTGCTACATAATTGAATTTCCTGTCATGAGATCCCTCCTCTCCAGCACAGAGCTGCCAAATTCCAGGTAGGAGAGAGGCAAGAGGGAATGGGGGTTAGGGGTTAACCAGAGAGGGAGGGATTAATTAATGATCAATTTAATTAAGTAGTCAGTCAGTTTGATAGAGTGAGTGGGGCTATTTGAATAACTCAAGCCTGAAAGTGTATCTGTATGAGCGACGGGTAGCAGGTGGGGCTGGAGGTTTCCTGAGAGGTTGGGGAGGAGGGAGAGGGGTAGGGGAGGTTTCTCAGAAGGACAGATTATCCACAGGGGGTCATAATACTCTTAGCAGAACAATAGGTTAAGGATTACATAGGCTTTCCCAGCGTAATAAGTCTTGAAAGTCTCTCCAGGTTTTGCTGCCGGATCCTAAAATCAACTTGACTCGATATTTCGGCGATCCAACTGTTCGCCATCTTCAGGAAAATGCTGCTTATGTTGATAAGTCCCGCTGAGAACTGACGCCAGCCTCCAAATCGACATCCTATATAGGCCACTGTTCAGTACACGGCGCATGCGCCGCCCATCACGGTTTCTGCCTTCCAAAACAGGGAGGTGGAGCCGCCATTAGTGAAACACTGCTGGAAACGATATATCGCAATCAAGGCCACACCGAAGAACGTTCAGTTTTGATGCGAGATAATACAGGATTCCACGTTTATCTCGCATCAAAACTGAACGTTCTTCGGTGCGGCCTTGATTGCGATATATCGTTGCCAGTAGTGTTTCACTAATGGCGGCGCCACCTCCCTGTTTTGGTAGGCAGAAACCGTGATGGGCGGCGCATGCGCCGTGTTCTGAACGATGGCCTGTATAGGACGTCGATTTGGAGGCTGGCGCCATCCATTCTCAGGCGGTAATTCGCTTGTATACCGCCCTTCGATTGTGATGTTGCAGTACCAATCAAAGTGATAGGTGTTCCAGGTGCCAGCCAGCCAGCCAGCCAGCCAGCCAGCCCGTCTGTCGCCGTGCAGCGGTCACCACCAGCAGCGAGCAGCGAGCGGCCGGAAGCCATCAGCGGTTCCAGGTAGCAGTGGTTCCCGGTAACAGCGGTCTCCGCCAGTAACGGTCTCGCCAGCAGCCCGCCAGCGCCGGTCCCCGCCAGCGCCCGTCCCCACCAGCGCTGGTCCCAGCCAGCTCCGGTCCCCAGCAGCCCTGGTCGCCGCCAGCAGCCAGCGGTGGTCCTAGCTGCCTTCAGCAGCAGCAGCAGCGGCAGCAGCAGCAGCGGAGGCGTCACCACCAGCGAGCCAAACAGGTCGCCCCCACCGCCAGCGACAGTGGAGTGGGGCTTCGGCCCCAGTCTCCTTCGTTCTTCGTCACCGTGTACTCTGTGTCTCTTGTTGCCTTGCCCGTCTCTCACTTGTTTCCTTGTCTTGTGCTGTGTTTCTCCTCTCATTATGTCAAACCCCACCAGCTCCTCTACAGCCACCACCACTGCCATCATCTACACCTCCCCCTCAGCTGCTGCCACCACTATCACACTGTGTGCTGCATCCCTCCCCCCTCAGTCCATCCCCCCACTCCTCACTCTCCCATCCCCCTCCCTATTTGTCGCCCCATCCCCAGCTCCTCCATCCCGTGCCTCCTCCGATTTCTTCCCTCCCCTCCCTCCCCCTGCTCCTTCCGTTTCTGTGGCCCCCACTAGGATGGTTGCCCAGAGAGCTACAGCTCATGCTCGACTCTCCCCTTCGCCCTCGTCGTCATCATCATCGCCGTCGCCTTCGCCGTCACCCTCACCGTCTCCGGCGCCGACTCCAGCACCAGGACCTGCCACTCCCTGCCACATTCCAGTCGTTCCCATCCCCCACACCTCCTCCACCGCCGTCAAGCTCCCCAGTGGCGCCCCTGCCTCCTCTACTCCCAAAATGGCTCCGCCTCGTCCCTCTTCCCCAACTCATGATGCCATGGATGTCTCCCCGCCTGCCCCCCCTCCTCATCCTCCTCCACCCCCTCCTATCGCTACCTCCTCTCCCGTTCTGATCCCTCCTTCCTTGAAGCCTGGAACCTCACCCTCTTCCTTCGCCAGAATTTTCCTGGTGCCCCCATCTCCCTCCTTACTCCTCACCGTGATTCGGTGCTCATCTCCTCCCCCAGCCCTACCCTCCACACGGACCTCCTTTCCCGCATCCCTGTCACCCGCTTTGGGCCTAATGCCTCCCTCACCCCTGCTCCTTCCCCATCTCCCTCCCGCCAACCCCAACCCCCGTGTCGCCCGCTGACCCTCCCATCCTCTCCCACCCCCGCCCGCTGCCGCGCCTGTATTCCCACGTCCCACCCGGTCTCCATCTCTCCACCCTCCTTACCCTCTCCCAAGGTGGCTTCCAGCAGCTCCCCCTCCCTGATGAAGTCCTCCTCCCCTCCATCTACCCCTCCTATCAAGTTTGATCCTACCCGCCCCCACTTCCTGTGGCCTCTCCACTTGGCACCCTCCCTCCCTTCTCTCTCCCTTTCGCCCGTCCCCTTCCTCCTCCTCTCTTCCCCCGGGCTCCCCCCTTTTTTCCCTCCCCTCCCCCTGTCTCCCTTGCCCATGGCATCTGCCCTCTCCTCTCCCTGTCCCACTCCCCTCATCATCTGGAGGTGCGTGCAGTTCGCCGCGTTCATAACTCCGCTGGCCCCACCCGCCTTATGCGGTTCTTTTCCGAGCATGCCCCCTCCATCGACCGTCTCCTGAAGAAGGGTGCCCTTTTCTTTCACCGCTGCTACCCAGTTGACCCTTCCCGTTCCCCTCCTCAATCCCTCCGCTGCCAGAGGTGCTTGCGGTATAATGCGCACCCTACATCTGAGTGCCACGAGGCCCCCACCTGCCCGCACTATAGGCAAGCCAACTTTCTCAGGCAGTGCCCCAATCTCCAGTCCCCCCCTCCTGTAATACCTGTAACCTCCCTCACCCCACTTACTCCCAGAAATGTAAAGCCCGACCCCCTCCAACCACTCCTGAGCTCAGCGTTCCTGTCCGCCCTCTGGACGCCCCCACCCCTCCCGGCAATTCCCTTCGTCCACCCCCTACCGCTGAGGACATCATCAGATTCCTCACCATAGTCCTTCAGAATGTTCATCCTTTTCAGCGCCCCCACACCCTGCAACAGGTATCCCTCGCCGCCCGTTCCATTTTCCACCTGAAAATGTACGCCACCTACTCCAACAACCAGGCCCATTTCACCTTCTCCCACCTTGACACCCTTGTCTAAATCCCTATCATGGCGCGACAATACCGTATCCTTTTCATCAACATCCGCTCCCTTCCTGCCAACAAGAACCTCTTCCTGCACACCCTTGCCACCCATTGCATGGACGCCTTCCTCCTCAATGAAACCTTTTTCCAACCCCACCACACCGTCCACACTTCGCCATACCCCCTTCAACGTTCTGATAATCCCCTCCCGAATGCGCGTGGCGGAGTTACCATTGGTCACCATCGCCAGATCCCTGTTCGGCTCCAACCTCTCCTTCCCGACCCCACCGAACACCTGATCCTTAGTCTCTTCTTCCCCGGCCTTACCATTACCTGCGCCACCATCTATGTCCGCCCTAACGCCCCTATTCCCTTCGACTTCCTCTCCCACGTTGACCGTACCTTCTCCTCCTACGTGATCGCCGCCGACCTCAACATCCACAGTCGTTCCGCCGCCCAGCTACGGCGGTGGCATCGGTTCCTCTCCTCCCTTCAAGGCGACCTCATCCCCATCCCGCAGCACGCCAGTCCCGAATCCAACTCCACTCCTGATGTTGTCCTTTCCTCCGCCAACCTCCTTGGCCACATAACGGTGGATATCCTGGACCCTACTGGTAGCGACCATCTCCCTGTTCTCCTCACCGTTTCAGGCGGTCGTCGCCCCCGCCCCAACCCTCGTCATGACCCTCCCCTAAGTGTGTCCATAACTATTCCCGTGCCAACTGGAGTGCCTACTGGGATACCCTCTCCACCCAGGTCGATAGCCACCCCTTCACCTTCCATCGCCCCGCCGATGTAACCCATGCCGCCACCTTTCTCCAGCAGACCTTGTCTGAGGCCGTGGAGGCCCACGTCCCTACTGTCGCTATCCACCCCCACTGTCCTACCTTACCCCCACAGGCCGTCCTCCTCCTCCGTGAATCCCGCCGTCTCTACCGTGACTTCCTCCACACCCGTGACCCGGACACACTACGACGCCACTGGCAACTCGAACGACACATTCGTAATTTGCTCGCGGCCAACAAATGCCAGAACTGGCGACAGACGTGCACCCGTTTAAATGCTACCCTCCCTATCAACTCATCCAAGTTCTGGTCCACCTTCCATCGGCTTACCGGAACTAAACCCTCCCCCTACTATCCTCTTCTCCATGATGATCACCCCTTCCCTGACACCCTTAGTAAGGCCAATCACTTTGCCTCCTACCTGTCTGATGTCTTTTCCATCCCCGATGATTCCCAGTTTGATTACTTCCTCTTCCCGGATGTCCGCGATCGAACTGACACCTCTATCCCTCCCCTCGCACCTGGTTTCCAGTACTTGGACAACATTACACACACGGAACTCAATGCCCCAATCACTACACAGGATCTCATCGCTACACTCTGCACGAAACGCAACACAACTCCTGGTCACGATCGTGTCACCTATCGTCACCTTCGAGAAGCTCCTGCCTCTTTCCTCTTCACCTTGGCCAGGCTCTACAATGTAGTCCTGTCCACCAGTTACTACCCCGACCTGTGGAAAACCTCCCGTATCCTGATGTTCCTTAAACCTGGCAAACCGCCGTCTGCCATCTCTTCCTACCGTCCCATCAGCCTTACCTCGGTCTTCAGCAAGGTCCTGGAATCTATCCTCACCCGCCGCATCCTCCAGCATCTCTGCCAGCACCGCCTCCTTCACATCACCCAGTGTGGCTTTCGGCCGTCCTTCTCTTCCGACGACCTTCTCCTTCACCTCACTCATCTCCTTTCTGAACAGCTTAATTCCCGTCGCTCTGCAATCTTCCTCTCCCTGGACATCAAACGGGCTTATGACCGCATATGGCATTCCGGTCTCCTCTTCAAGCTCCAAACCTTCGCCCTTCCCATTAACTACGTCCATCTGATCGGCTCCTTTCTCTCCCGCCGTCCTTCCTACGTCACCATCCATTACACAGATTCCTACACCTTTTTTCCCTCCGCCGGTGTGCCCCAAGGCTCCGTCCTCTCCCCCCTTCTTTCCCTTTTGTATATGGCGGACATGCCGCCGCCGTCACCCCCGTCCACCTTCTCCAGTTTGCCGATGACACCGCCTTCCTTGCCCTTGCCCCCACCCTGCAGCGCTCCCAACACCTCCTCCAATCCCATCTTGACCGGTTCACTGCTTGGTGCAACCAGTGGTTGCTCAAGGTCAATCCCTCCAAAACCCAGGCGATCATTGTAGGCAAAACCACCCCTTTCTTCCGACTCCTTGATTTCTATCTCACCGTCTATGGCCGCCTTATCGCCCTCACCCCCACCCTCAAGTACCTTGGCGTCACCGTCGACCGTCGCCTCTCCTGGACCCCCATCTCCGGACAATTCAAGCCAAGGCACACTCCCGACTCCGCCTCCTCAAGCTCCTTTCAGGCCGTACGTGGGGTGTGGACCCTCCACCATCCTCCACACCTATAAATCCCTCATCCGCCCTATCCTCTCCTACGCCCATCCGGCGTGGATCTCCGCTCCCCTACCTTTTATAAATCCCTTCAAATCCTTGAACGCCATGCTCTCCGCCTCGCCTATCGCATCCGTCTCCCCTCCCCCACGCGGATCCTTTACGATCTCATTCCTTTCCCCCACCTCCACCTTTTCCTTGAAAGGATACGGATCCTGTACACCTCCCACAAACTCTACCCTCCTCACCCTCTTGTCTCGCCCATCCTCTCCCACCCCCACCCGCTGCCGCGCCTGTATTCCCACGTCCCACCCGGTCTCCATCTCTCCACCCTCCTTACCCTCTCCCAAGGTGGCTTCCAGCAGCTCCCCCTCCCTGATGAAGTCCTCCTCCCCTCCATCTACCCCTCCTATCAAGTTTGATCCTACCCGCCCCCACTTCCTGTGGCCTCTCCACTTGGCACCCTCCCTCCCTTCTCTCTCCCTTTCGCCCGTCCCCTTCCTCCTCCTCTCTTCCCCCGGGCTCCCCCCTTTTTTTCCTCCCCTCCCCCTGTCTCCCTTGCCCATGGCATCTGCCCTCTCCTCTCCCTGTCCCACTCCCCTTCCTCCTCCCCCTCCCTTGGCAGGTCCCCGGACTCGCACACGCTCAGTGAACATTCGCGCGCCGGAGATCATCGCCATCAGTGTCTCGTGTGTGTGCCTTCGTTTTGTGTTCAGTGTCCTTTCATCGTCACGCCACCACCGTTCACGTGTGCCGTCGCCGTCATCCATGTTATGTGCGCTGCGTCACCAAGTGTTAGTGTTTTTCTCATCCAGCGTGAACGGCTTCATGTTTACTGTTTTTTTGTATCTACATTTTTTGCCCGCCGTTTTTATTGTATTGTCTGTGCCACCTATATGTTATGTTATTGTACCACTCAAGGCTGAAGAGCAGGGTAATATGCTGCTGCCAGCCCACCTTGTGTTGAGGTGATTAAAATTACAATAAAGAAAAGAAAAAAGGCTGGCGTCAGTTCTCAGCGGGACTTATCAACATAAGCAGCATTTTCCTGAAGATGGCGAACAGTTGGATCGCCGAAATATCGAGTCAAGTCAATTTTAGAATCCGGCAGCAAACCCGAAGAGACTTTCAATAGGTTAAGGACTTGTCAGTCAAAAGAGAACAATAGATTTGCCCCTGAACATATAATTGCCCTGAATGTAGGCAGTCTGCATTCACAAAACATCCTGAAATCGCCTTGCCCCACTACTGATATGAACTTTCATGGCAGACCAAGCTGACAGATGAAATCGCACGTGCAGGTACAATATGGTCCATCGGACACAGTGTGGTCTATACCAATGAAATACACTATTTGAGCCTTTTCCTCAAGGTTTATCTTAAATTTTGATGTATTTGCCAGAGAAAGTCGATATTGTTGCAAAGCTTTTACTGTGGCATAGTCAGAAAGCTGTTTTTTCATCTCGTTTAGGAATGGGTCAGGATTAACATCTAAAAGGCGTTTTACTGTTTATGATAGCTTTAAATATATGAGCATTGTGAGAGCAAAAAAAAAAAAAAAAACATCACACATTCCAACATACATGAATATCTGTTTCTTACTTAATGTGTTTGTTCTGAGTTTCTATAGGAGTCATATCATTTATCAAGAAGCTTTGCAATTTCTTTCCGGAAATGTATGCCCACATTTCACGACAGTTAAATTCGAATTAAATCGTTCCTCAAATTTGAAGGGTATCAGCGTGTCACTCAGTAATTTAAACAAAGAATTTTCAAAAATCATTGTATCGTGAGTGTTACGTAAGCACTTTTAGCAAAAGCTGTAGGATCTCTTCCTTTAATGAATCTATCGATAAGCCTCCAGCAGCCATATTAATCTAATCAGCCTTTTCAAGTTGCCATGAACAAATTTAATAAAGTTAAGCTCTATGTGAACTTTACACAATAAATTTACGTTAAAAAAAAAAGAGTCGTAGCAGACTGGATGAAGTCAAAATCCTTGTCTAGCAATACTACTTTTGCTTTCGAAACAACACTTTCGCTACTCAAGCTGAATTATTCGAAAAAGATCAACATTCACTTTGGTTTCCACACTGAACAAAGCAAATGCTGCAAGTCTGCTCATACGATGTCCATCAGCACAGCAAACACGTATGGCACATAATTGCAATTATTTAGCCTATACGTTCTGTCTACTCCCACAAGTTCAGCATCCTGCCAGTACTACTTGCGCATTTTAATCGTCTGAAAGAAAATCAATGCAACCAAGCTTGGCACAAAATCACTGAGAACCTTAGTAAATGTAAGCGTTTCGTGATTCTTAAATGCCGGCCGGGGTGGCCGAGAGGTTCCAGGCGCTGCAGTCTGGAACCTTGCTACCGCTACGGTAGCAGGTTCGAATCCTGCCTCAGGCTTGGATGTGTGTGATGTCCTTCGGTTATTTAGGTTTAAGTAGTTCTGAGTTCTAGGGGACTGATGACCTCAGGAGTTAAGTCCCATAGTGCTCAGAGCCAGTTGAATCATGTTCTTTATTCTTAAATACCTTCCAAAGAATCAGCAATTTACTCTACATCGCTTAGTGGAGACACTTTCGGTTTTTTAGTAGCAAATTTGACAACATCACACGAAGTCACTTTCAACCCAGATACTGTCCTGACGTGATTGGCAACAAGTTTCCGATTAGCGCGCAGCTCAGCCATGTTTCTCACAAATTCAGGTGCTTCTTCAGTTAACCTTCTCTGCATAGGACAAAGCTTAAACAATGCCTTAGAATATGCGATTGTAGATCGATCATACCCAATGAACAAGTGTGTTCAAAACGCCTTCACGCTTGGAGTTGTGGTGGCAACTGAAGGTATTTAGGTACAAATTGGTGTGTTGTCGGAAACACCTCAACAAAAATCGGTAGAATCCTGGGGAAACACGATGTGAAATGTGTATTCCGACTCCCTGCGAAAACCTCGACTCTACTGGGTTCAGTGAAAGATGACCTAGGCCTTCGAAAACCAGGCGTTTATCAAATTCCCTGTCAGTTCGGAAAATCATACATTGAGAAGACAGTCCGCACTGTAGAAGAGAGGTGCCGCAAACACGAGCGCCATTCCGAATTACGCCAGGCCACTAAATCAGCTGTGGCTGACCATTGTATAAAGACTGGCCATACTATGAAAAAACAAATATACTCTGTCAATCCTCCTGCTTCTGGGACTGCGTTGCTAAAGAGGCCATCGAAATCCGACTACAAAACGATCTAATTAAGAAAGACAGCGGCCTTCAACTTAGTCAGGCATGGAACTCTGCACTCAGCCTGGGGAGAAAGATGCGGTCCCAGAGACCGAGGACCGTCCCCGGTGGAGGCAGCAGGGAGACTACAGACCCCAGTTCAGACACAGGTACCGCTTCGCCCACCACCTCCAGTAACCGCCGCGCCGGCCGCACCAAAGACACCAGGAGAGGAACGATGTAGGGGGTAACGGCCAGAATATATAGGGCGCCGAGAGGAACAGCACAGCATTCGTCAGGAACCACCTGAAGATGGCAGCGTGTACGTCTGCCGAAGTATTGTGGAGAAATTACGACGCTATCTGGTCGGATACCCGAGAACTGTTCAAATTGGAAATACGTTGGGAAAACTTCAGATCGCATATCAAGTACCTCTACAGGGAGGAAATGCTTCAACAGATGAAGATGCTGGACAAGCTGCGGAACAAGAAGGAGCGACTGCTGTGCTCACTTGCATTCCTGCATAGATGCCGAGATGGAACTGTCGTGCCGCCTTTTGCCAAGATAACTCACCACATAAGGATTGCAGTGGCCAGGCGCATCATGAGATGAGCCAGCTTAGCGCTGGTAAGAGAGAGAATTCATGAAACTCGTCGCTGCCTGGATGACACTTCGAAGAAACTGCTAGATGTCCATCTCAGAGATATCTTCAGTTCTATCTCCCATATCATGGGAATGGGCTGCCGCTGCCACCTGGACACAAGTAGACGGCGTATGAAGAAAAGCTACGAGTAAGCAGACATCGAAGTTTGAACGACTTGTAGTACAACAGAAGACTACGCAAGAACCACATAAGCGTATTGTCATCAACCTTACAGGAAGGACGATCAATGACGCGGCTATGTCGGTGCTCGAGAAAGGACTCAACTTCGCCCCGACCCCGACATCTCTACCGACTGTGGTCATTACAAGCAGTGTAGAGCAGGCCACCTACACTATGCCAGCCAACGAAGCAGAAGAAATACGCCGTGAAGCCTTCTGTGTGCTCACTAGGGCCGGACCACTGAAACAGAACATCCCGAAGGTGGAGAGAGCGGCCATCCGCGAGTTACGCAGCAATCCTGAGTTGGTGGTCTTGCCTGCTGACAAAAGCAATGCTACAGTACTGCTCCTGCACTCAGAATATAAGAGAGAAATGTACGAACTTCTCGATGACGCAGCGTACAGAAGGGTAGAAGGAGACCCGACAAGTCGCCTTCAAAGAAGAACCATTGAACTTCTTCACAGTACCTTTGATGGAAAAACTGTCAAGAAACTTCAACCACGAGCGGCTGCACCACCACGATTGTATGGGCTACCGAAGATACACAAGTATGGGACACCTATGCATCCAATAGTCAGCAACATAGGAGCAACAACCTATGAACTGGCCCAACACCTGACAGGTCTCCTTAATCCATTTGTGGGAAAAATACAGTTCACGATGGAGGTGGAGCAGGATGGTACCCTACCGTTTCTTGACATCCTGGTGAAACGGAAACCTGATGTAAACCTACACACACCGATTTGTACCTAAATGCCTACAGTTCCCACCACAACTCCAAGCGTGAAGGCGTTTTGCGCACACTTGTTCACAGGGCACGGTCAATCTGCGATCAGGACAGCTTTCTAGCAGAACTGCAGCACCTCGAGACAACAGTTTGGAAAAATGGGTACAACCAGAAGCAAATAAGACACGCACTGAATCCTGGAGAAACACAATGTGAAATGTGCATTCCAACCCCCTGCAAAAACCTTGACTCTACTGGGTTCAGTGAAAGATGACCTAGGCCTTCGAAAACCAGGCGTTTATCAAATTCCCTGTCAGTGCGGAAAACTTTACATTGGGGAGACAGTCCACACTGTAGAAGAGAGGTGCCGCGAACACAAGCGCCATACCGAATTACGCCAGGTCAATAAATCAGCTGTGGCTGACCGTTCTACAAAGACTGGACGTACTATGGACTGTGGAAAAACAAAAATACTCTGCCAATCCTCCTAACTTTGGGACTGCGTTACTAAAGAGGCCATCGAAATCCGGCTACAGAACGATCTAACTAATAGACTTAGTCAGGCACGGAACCCTGCACTCAGCCTGGAGAGAAAGATGCGGTCCCAGAGATCGAGGACCATCCCCGAGAGTGGCAGCAGGGAGACTACAGACCCCAGTTCAGATGCAGGCGCCACCTCCAGTAGCCGCCGCGTCGGCCGCACCAAAGACACCCGGGGAGGAACGATGGAGGGGGTAACGGCTAGTATATATAGGGCGCCGGGAGGAACGGCGCATCCCCGGTCTGCGCTGAGCCACCGTAGCGAGAGGACGCTCTGGCTCAACGCTGCTGCTATTGTTCCGCTCGCGCTATTGTTCTCACGCGTCTTTGTCTGCACGCCTTTATCAAGGTGCATTGGTCAACGGCGTCTGCGTGGCAGAAGCAAAAGCGGCACTCTCCTGCTGACCACTCGCCTGCGAGTTAGTTAGCGGCAGAATTGCCGTGTAAACTGCTACCTGCTGTGGCACAAATTGATTCAGGAATCGATTTGCGTCACGCCTAGGGAACGTTAGGGCATTAGGGCATGCTGTGACGAGGACCCCTTTCACGTGGGACCAGTCCGCGATCACTAGAGTTAGAAATTTCCATCTATTCTCTCTCTATTTCAAGTGCCCTATGGACACTGCCACGGAGGATTCTGTTCCGACAGAGCGCGCTGTGGTGGCGGCAAAATCCGCTCCACAACCCGCTTTGAGAGAGACTATGTCCTTGGTCGACGCTTCTAGCGGCTCCCCCCCCCCCCCCCCCCCAGGCTATCGCCGCCTCTCTGGGATCGAATTGTTCGCGATAATGAATCGCATGGCAAAAGCAGCCACAGTTCCAGAACGAGGGGCCGCAGAAAAAGAGTGTAAAATGTTCATGCGCTACGAACTAGCCAACTTCAAGGCGCAACAGCTGCAAACCGAGACTTCGATGTTGCCGTGTGAACTGCTACGCTCGGCCACAGAAGAGGAGATTGTTCCTCTGGGAGCCCTGTCGGGCGCAACAACCCAAGATGTTGCTGCTCTGGTGGAGGCGGCCCTGAATGGTGTTGTGCCACCGGACCTGGCTATTCACGAAGCCAGTACGCCGCTGGTCGCCCCAACGGACGATCCCAATCAAGAAGCCACTAGTGCGCCAGCTCTCACCGCGCAAGGACTGAGTGACTGCGACAACCCCGACCCAGCACGGCCCACAGCAACTCCAGTGTCTCTGGAAACACCAGAAGCCAACCTGGAGACGCTCCTATCGGCAGTAATGCCAATGGAAGTGCAACAGGCATCACGAAAACGGCCGGGCACCTCCGACACTGACGAACAAACTATAACAATTGCGCCTGATAGGCGACAAACCAAGAAGAAGGCTGCAACAACAGACGCCTCCACGGTGCCCCCAGCAGCCGATGAAGACGGTTTCACTGCACCGAAGTGACGGCACACGCCAAGCCCAAGAGGCTTGAGCATGTGCTTCCCCCACCTCCAACCACATCAAATCAGTTCGCTGTGGCAACCGAAGAGGTAATGGAAGCAGAACCAGCCTCCCCCCCCCCCCCAGCACGACGACTTCATGAACTTCCGCCACGTGGTCGTGCGGTAGCGTTCTCGCTTCCCACGCCCGGGTTCCTGGGTTCGATTCCCGGCGGGGTCAGGGATTTTCTCTGCTTCGTGATGGCTGGGTGTTGTGTGATGTCCTTAGGTTAGTTAGGTTTAAGTGGTTCTAAGTTCTAGGGGACTGATGACCTACGATGTTAAGTCCCATAGTGCTCAGAACCATTTGAACCATTTCCCCCCACGTGATTAAAGAAGTAGTGGCAGTAAAGTCGTTCAAAGTCATGGCGAATGACCTCTATAAGGTCTTCCCATCGTCCATAGACGAGCACAAAAAGCTCATGGAGTTTGTCAGGGATCAGGGACTACACTGTTACACCGACAACACCGAGTCCCTGAAGCTACTAAAGAGTGGTTATACATCACCTACCAATCAAGATGGACCCCACCCACCTTAAACACGAACTCGCGGATTCGGGTTATGCCGCATGCTTGGTAGAAATTATGACATCGCCCCAAACGCACAAAAAGATGCCGTTGTTCCTCGTCATCCTACTGGACAACGAGGACAACAGAAAAATTTTGCAACTTGAAAAAATAGCGGACATCGACATCTCAGTCGAACTGCGTAAGGCCAAGGGCAAGAGATCTCAGTTTTACTCTTGCCAAGGCCTAGACGATGTTGCACACAACTGTACCACGCCCACGTCGTGCACGAAGTGTGCAGGTGCACATCAAAACCGGGAATGAGCAAAAAAGTGCGAAGAACAACCCAAATGCTGCAACTGCAGCGAGCCACACGTTGTCAGCTACAGAGGTTGTGGCGTATTCAAGTCCTGCAGACGTTGCAAGGCTGCCAAGAAAGTGCAGCTTGGAGTTAGTTTTGAGTATGTTGCCAGGGAACAGACTGCCGAACAGCAGGCCCCACCTCATGGCGAACGTCACCTATCCACCCGCAACCGCCTACCAACCCACAGCTGGAACTCAGTGCCACTGGGCTACCCCCACCTCCTCCCCTGACCCACACCGAAAATGGACAGGCTGCCCCTATTGCACAGAACCTCGTCGCAAAACAGTTCCAGCCTAGTACTGCCCCAGCACCTCCCGCCCCCACGACCACAGGTGCTATCACTGACGATCTGCAGACACTAAATAAAATCATGACCCAACTTCCCACTCTAGTCTCCGCAGCTGCGACGGCCCTCCACACCATCACCCAGCCCCCCAGTCATGGATAACGACCATACCCATGGCCTGACTGTTTGTGTATTCAACACAAACAGTTTAGTACCCCAGCAGGGTACTTGAAGCCACCGGTGTGACTGTTAACATGTCCGTCAGCAAGATCACTTTCTTGGTGGGGTGTTCTGAAAGAAACTGATTTCGACTCCCTACTGGCCATGGAGGGGCAGCTGTTGATTGCGGGGGACTTCAACACAAAGTCCGCCCGCTGGAACTCCCGCCTCACCAATGTCAGAGGGCGTCGACTCGAACGTGCTGCCCTCAGACACAGCGCCATCATTCTAGGGCCCTACGACCCGACCTACCTCCCAGTGTGTGGACAACCTGACGTGCTCGACATTATCATACTGAGGGGGGGGTCGATCGGTTTACGACTGCTGAGAAGAGGACAGCTTAGTCATCAGACCACTTGCCAGTGATCTTTGACATAGACGACGTCAGCACGGCAGTGCGGGCTGGTCATCAGTCCTTCAGGAAGGTCAACGTCGAGCACTTCCAAGCTGAGGTACGGGCGTACCTCACAGATGCCCCTGATCGAGAGGAGGTGGTGGCGGAAACCACCATCACCTCCCTAAATCAGGCGCTCCTGAGAGTTGCGAAGGCTGCCACACCTGGTCGCACTCGCCAGCCACAAAACGGGTCACGCCGCCTTCTGCAACAAATACCGTGAGCTCATAGTGGCGAAAACTCATCTATTCCATGAGTGGCAAATAATGAGACAGCCAGCAACAAAACGCCGCGTAAACTGCATGTGTTGTGCCATCACTGCAGCCATCTGCAAACACCGCAACAAAGCGTGGGCTGACCTTATCGAGCCCCTTGACCTGGACAACGGCAGTGCATGGCGCATCATGAGGGGCTTCCGGCGATACAGGCAGCGCATTCCTCCCCTGCAACATGGACAGGGCAGATGCCAAGGCAAGTGTCCTAGCTGACACTTTCGAGGCAATCTTTCAGCCCGTAGTAGACGACATTGACGATGCCCACGTCCGGCTCGTGGAACAACATCTTCCAGCCTTCTTTGAAGCATGAGAGGAGGTGGACAGCATAGATCCCATCACTGCCGAAGAAGTAGCACTGGAACTCTACTCAATTAACGCCCGTAGGGCAGGCAGCATCGACAGCACCCCAAACTTACATCTTAGGAACCTCCCTCAAGAGTGTCAGCCATACCTAGCCACAGTCTTCAACCAAATTCTTGATTCGGGTGTTTCCCCTCGGTGTGGAAACACGCCGAGGTGGTGGCCATCCCAAAGCAGGATAAGGAGCCCCGGTCTCCATCCAGCTACATGCCCATCAGCCTCCTTCCATGTCTCTCAAAGGTTTTCAAGAGACCCTACGTGAGGCGACTTCTACAGCACGTGGACCAGGAACAAATACTGCCAGACAAGCGGTTTGGTTTTTGCAGAGGTCACTCCATAATCCACTAGCTGCTCCGTCTCATGGAACCCACGATGAGGGCGCTGGAGACGAGGGAATACCTTGTGGCGGTATTCCTGGACGTCTCACGTGCCTTCGACTCCGTGTGGCATGCTGGCCTTGTTTACAAGGCCGACGTCACACGGAGTCTTTCTGAGGTCTTACCTCTCTGGCAGGACCTTCCACGTCTGGGCAGAACAGAGAGCGTCCACCAACGGACCTATCCATGCCGGCGTACTGCATGGGCCGGTACTCAGCCCCCTACTCTACTCGCTTTTTACTGCTGATGCATCGCGAGTGGACAGAGTAGAGTTGGCCCTCTATGCAGATGACACTGCACTGTTCACCTGCAGCATGAACACACATACCATGGGGCTCCGCCTCCAGTAGGATGTGAAGCACTTGGTGCTTGGGCCACCAAGCGGCACCTTAAATTCAACACTGGCAAGAGCAAGGCGGTGGCGTTTATGAAGCGCAGAGTGCCACCAAATCTAGAGGTTTTACACATCGCAGTAGGCTGCATCCAGTGGTCAAAAACAGCAACCTACCTCGGCATGAGACTAGACCAGCAGCTCACCTGGGCCCCACACATTCAGTGGATCCGAAACAAGGCAATAGGGCGGCTTCGTATACTCTATCCCTTATTAAACCCAGAGTCCACATTGCCCTCGCACCACAGCATCATGCTGTATCTGACACTGGTGCGCCCAGTGTTAGAGTACGCAGCCATGGTGTGGGGCAATGCCGCCAACGCTTCCATATGCTCCCTACAACGTGTACAAAACAAGGCACTCAAGCTTTCGCTGTACGTTCCCCCATTCTATCCCACCACCTTCCTCCCTGAAGATACTGGTCTCCTAACATTGCGAGACCGATTTCGAGTCTTAGCACGTCACTACAGGGCTTGGACCAGCAGCCACACCACCGACCAACTACCCATTGGCTGGACCTGTTGCGGGAATAACCCATTCCCAGCAGCACCAGGATACAAGATATCAACAGCGAGGACCCCACAAAGAGATAGGATGTCTTTTTAAGCTTCTGTTCCAGGTTCTGCAGGGACAGCACTCAATTGCCCTCACACGAACCTCAGGAAGGCACGATAGTCTCGGAGCCGAGCGGCACAACATTCACCACTGCACTGCCACCGTCTGTCCCAGTCGAACGCCAGCCACAGCAGAGAGCAGACATACTGCTGCAACAGCTCCACAGTGATGAGTTCGTGGATGCGACCTGGCATGTTGCTATCAAACGCAGGGGTGAAGGATCGCCATTTGGTTGAGCGTGCTCCCAAACGTGCATCCGGAAACCCGACCACACCGGCGGCAGAAGATGTGTAAGAGGCAGGACCATCACAGATGGCGACTGTTGCGCCAACTGCCGCGCCTGTCCCGTCCACCTCTGGGATGTGCTTTCATATGACATAGAGATGGAGAGCTCGTCCGATGAAGATGTACTGGTACATGACCCAGTACTCGGGCTACTTCCAGGTGCAGACTGGGTGCGCCACAGACACACCAGCACGCTGACGCGACTGGGGGGAGAATGACACAAACGCGCTGCTGTGTTGCAAACCAGCAACTCTAAGAAGACTGGCCAAGAAGAGACAACCAAGTGTCAGTTCTACCAGAAGGAGGAAGAGTGCCATCGCCGACAACAGCATGGCAGGGATGCCTTGGTCTACCGTCATGTCCAAGCGAGTGGCAAGGCCGACCACAACTCCATCCCCGTGGCCTATGTCGACCGCCAACCGCTTCAACACACTGGCGGAAGAAGAGATGCCAGTCCAGCCACCAGCAGGACAGCAGACAAGCACAGCCGCACTCCAAGGTGGTCAACCTGCACAAGAAGATGCGGCCACCTCCTGACATACTAAATTGTCATGTCAATCGGAGAGGAAGCCGCCCCCCGTAGTCCTTCACGTGAAGGAGGACTACAATGGTTTCCAGCAGCTAGTCAGTCAGTGAACAACTGCTGACTTCACACTGAAGGCTGCACAAGTCGCCAACTCAGCAGATGGCGGAGGCATCAGCGTGAGAAATCAGCTGGTACTTGCACGGCTCACATCCGGAGAAACTGCTCAAGATCGTCTTCATGGGCTTCCCGAAGGTGGCGAGCCTGGTTTTACTCAGTAAGCAGCTGTCAGACACGGATTTTAACGTGGGCAATGTGACATGCGTCAAATCCCTTGTCTCGCACCGAGAGACTCCGTCACTGTTGGTCATCGTTGCCGACACGCCCGAGGACAGAGAACGGTTCCGGTTGAAGCGGGTCGCCAACACCAAAACAACGGTGGAGTCTCTCAAACAGAAGAAGGGCACGGTGCATTGTTTCCATTGCCAAAGGATTTGACACGTGGCTCATCACTGCTCCTTTCTGGAGCTTTGCATGAAATGCGTGGAGAACCACGCCAGCATGCACTGCCCATACTCCAAGAAGCGCACACCAAAGTGCGCTAACTGTGGCTGTCAGCATGAGGCAAGCTATCGGGGCTATGATGTCATCATTGCAGCAGTAGCCCGCCAACGTGGCAAGCCGCCGCCAGAGCCGACAGCAGGCCGCTCCCTCTGTCGTCCATGCCCTGGCACACAGGGGAAGGTGCAGCAGGCCAGCAGTGAGATGACGTTGGACACCAGAAGCAACACCAGTGCCCAACCAGCCACTAATGCCATCCAAGACGCAATAGCCGGCACCATACCAATCCGCACACCACAACAATACAGTGCTGCCCTGCCCCAGGAGATCCTGGGCCTTATCTCAATGAGGAACCGCCTCAGGAGGTATTGGCAGCGTACCAGGCGCCAGCACTTCAAACGGCACATTAACAGGCTCCAGGGAATAATCCGGGACAAAATACAAACATTTAAAACACAACAGTGGGACCAAAAACTCGCAGGGCTAGACACCACGCGACCTGGCATGTGGCAGATGGCCCGACACTTCACCAGGGAGAAACACTACACACCCACACTACAAGGGCCCGACGGACCGGCATATTCTGCGGAAGAAAAAGCGGAACTGATGGCCCTCACACTTGCAGCGTCATTCACACCGAACATGGACCCTTCAGATCCAGCGTTCACACTTGCAACTGACCAGGAGGTCACTCGCATCCTGGCCCAACCAGCGTGCAACAACATCCGCCAGGCTACCACAGCTGAAGTGAAATGGGCCATCATGCATACCACTGCTAGGAAGGCCCCTGGTCACGATGACATTCAAAACCGTGTCCTCCAGGAGTTCACGGATAAAGCAATAGAATATCTCACGCACATCACGAATGCCATACTCAAACACCAACACTTCCCCGCCTTTTGGAAGATGGCCAAGGTCCTGATGTTCAGGAAGCCGGGGAAAGACCACTCCCTCCCACAAAATTACCCATCCATCAGCCTGCTGAGCGCGCTCAGCAAGATTGTTGAGAAGGTAATACTAAAACGACTCACTAGGCACTGCATTACAAATGACACCCTGAGGCCGGAACAATTCGGCTTCAGGAATCACCACTCGACAACACAACAACTCCTCCGCGTCGTCGAATACATCACACACCGATACAACATGAACAAAGCAACTGGTGCGGTGTTCCTGGACATCGAGAAGGCTTTCGATCGTCTATGGCACAACGGCCTCATACGGAAACTAAACGACGCAGGGTTCCCCGACGGGCTCATACATCTCATACACTCATATCTCACGGACAGGAGTTTCAACACTGACGTGCAGGGCAAACAATCAACACGACATGGTATACAGGCAGGGGTACCCCAAGGAAGCATCCTAGGGCCCTTACTGTTTAACCTCTACATTAACGACCTCCCAGCTACACATAACACGATGATGGCAATCTACGCGGTTGACACTGCCATCCTAGCGCAAGATTGGAAGCCGTCTAACATTAACTCACGACTACAGACTGCACTCAGAACGGCAGAGCCTTGGCTGGTGAAGTGGCGTGTTAGAGTAAACGTCGACAAGTGCGAAGCTGTTCTGTTCACCAGAAGACCGAAACTACTGCGTAAACATCAACACTGCAATCAAATAACACTACACGCACGCCATATACGTTTCCGAGAGAAGGTCAAATACCTCGGTGTCTGGCTGGACCGGAAACTACTCTGGGGGGACCACATCCAACACGTGACCAACAAAGCAAACGCGAGGCTCAAACAACTCTACCCTATGCTTAACAGGCATACCAAACTGAATAGGAGGGTGTCCAGGTCCATGTACACCACACTTATCAGACCTCTGATGACGTATACTGCTCCCATTTGGGGATACGCTGCGCCCACACGTGTGCGCCGTCTGCAGCTCATACAGAACAAAGTACTCAGAATCATAAGCAACGCTCCGCGCTACACGCCCACCGCGGACCTTCACCGGGAATACGGGCTAGATACCATCTTGCAGGTATTCCAAAAACTCTCCACACGACTATACAGAAACACGAGACACTCGCGTAACCCGTTTATCCTTTCTCTGGGTAACTACGACCACAACCATAGATGGAAACATAATAGACAAAAAACACTATTAGCACGAAACTGAACATCTATGGTCCATAGCACGCTAACATGACAGTACTGGCGAGCCCCTGAAACTCAGCTAGTACTGGCAACCCAAGATGCTTAACCCGCCGAAAAATCGGCAATCGCAGGGAAACCGTACTGTACACAGCACACAAACCAGCCACACACACACCCCACACTGTGAACTGATCTATGACCGATCGCCCACTAATATATGACGACAATGAAATGTTTCAGGGACGCAGCAGCAGCAGATCCTGGGACGAGCGCCAGCAACGACAACGGTAACGATGCACGATACCTCGCACTAACATAACCACACCTTGCATGCGCTGTCGCAGCTAGCAATCCGCTACTGCCCTTACTACCCGTCCTACTGTCGCAGAGGTTTTTTTCCCTTGGCGCTGGCCTTGGCACTTTTTTTTCCTCTGCCCTTACAACCGCTACCCTTCGATCGTTTTCGACCACTTCTATCTCCTGATGGACCATGTAAATGAGTAATCTTACCCAGACGCATGGATAACATCACAGCCTGCATCCTGTGACTCCTGATTCTAAAACTAACGTGTTATACGGAGGTGACAGTAGAACTTTTGGTTTGGTCACCACGTTGGTGCAGGCTTGGAGGGGCCCCGTCCTTGTGTGCGCCCAACCAGCAGACGGCACATGAGGAAGGCGCATCCTTGCCACCAAACGTGCCCGAGAGGGCACGCCAGACAGCAGTGTGCAATCCCTCCTGGAGGGAAGGCACGCTGCAGAAATGAAGAAGACGCTGCGGTTAGCGGAAAGAGCGGCAACGCTCCGACCGCTTCCCATGCACCCAGCTGCCGCGCAGCACCCGCTGTGGAAAACACTGACCTCGCTGCAGTCATCACCTCGCTCTCTGCAGTACTCAACCAGGTTACACACCTGGCAGAGACGCTGCAGAGAGTTTTGGAGGCTCTGCTGACATCACTAGCTGCGTCGTCTGCAGCCCAGACGCCCGACTAAGACGCTCCCTGCACCGTCCATGCTGGGAGTACAAGAAGGCTGGGCCTGGCAGAAGGCTGCCTCAACCAGCAAAGAAGCAGAAATACTGAAAAGGGCAACACAGAAGACACTACCCACAAGAGAACAGTCTCTTGAAGATCTCACGGAAGAGTAGGGCAGGCGGAGTAGCACTGCTGCTGATACTCCACCACAACCAGGGAGTGAACAGCAGATCCTTGAAGAAGATGCTCACCCAGACGGCACAGCATTCGTCAGGAACCACCTGAAGATGGCAGCGTGTACGTCTGCTGAAATATTGTGGAGAAATTAGGACGCTACCCGGTCGGATACCCGAGAACTGTTCAAAATGCCTTAGAAATTTCATCATGATGCTCTAAACACGGTTTTACAACCAAGAGCATATCTATGTGCTGGTCATATGCAAGCACAATCTGATTTTCACAACCGAGTCTAAAATATTGTTGGTCAGGTCTTAATACTAGAAGAACTGAGGGGCCCTTTTCGAGCCTTTCATTTGTTTTCTGTGAAAATCGTGAACTGGACTGACTTGATATTCTGTGCCTTTTCATCAATTACAGGAGACATTTACCAACATTTTTTCGAGTTTCCTACTTTTCTCTCTTTTTTTTAAGTTATGAAATATGAAGCTTACGGTACTACCTAGAAGGAGAGCAGAGCCTAATTCGCCCATCTCACATTTCCCTGAGTTTTTAGACTATGTCTTCGGAATCATACGTACGAAAACACATAAACTGTTGTCCCTTTTTTGTTAAAATATGCAACAACAATGTCGTTCAATCCAGCGCTGGTTGTTGGTTAATTGAAGCAAGGATTTCAGTTATCATGTGTTATGACTGAATGTGATACTCGTCCCCGAAATCACGAGTTATGAATACAGGAAGCGTCCAGCAGACGCTAAAATACTACAAGAGCTGAGAAAAGGTAAGAATTGGAGTTTTCTGGAAGCGAACAGGACAATAAACAGTGTCGTGGTTTCAGGGTCTGCAGCTGAAGAATGTGATTCGTGCAACGAAAGAGTTGATATAAACATGGTCCAGGATAGTTTTCTGCCAAGTTTATGGAAAAATGAAGCTTCTACATCCAGCATGGCTTCTGATGTTGCAAATTCTAGCTTTGTAAAATTAACAACCCAGACAAAATTGCTTCCCCCTGGAGCCAGTCAAAATCTGATACTGGGCAACGAAGACCTACTGAGGAAAAAGAAACAGCAAAAGATGGCACTGGGTGTAAAATTGTACCAGTCAGTTCTAATGCAGGTCAGTAATATTTTTGCTCTTTGTGTAGTGTTTTGGTTTGTAAAATTACAATAAAGTCTAATACAATAAAAAGCTTGTATAGTAAATAGCAGTAATAATAATAATTCAGTGTGCTGTTGTATAACGAAATAGGATATCATACAATATAAGAACAGACATATAATATCAGTACATTATACATTATAAAAATACAGTCATTTTTTTCAAGTTGCCTGCAAAGTGATAGCATTTTGCTGAACAGCCTAGGACCAATCTCATATTCTAAAATGAAGGTTCAGAGTGGGAAATTCCTTAGTGTTTGGCGGCTAGTTTTCAGTGCTTCCATGATACGCCACATAAGCACTGTAATGAAGTCGAGGTTCGTCACAAGACGATTCCTGGACAGTAGACATTGAAGAATTGGGTACTTTTGTCGCCATAATAACACATACGGAATGGATTCCCATCCACTGGTGCTGATCCTCTTCGACCACATGACCAAGGGGTAGCTGAAAATGTTCTTCTTAGGCTTATGGCACCATACCTACACAAAAGTTTGAATGCCGCTACTGACGATTACTTTACTTCACTAAGCCTTGCAAACCATTGAGAACAGCATCTACGACTTCAGTAGGTACCCTAGACCATAGTCGGTGGGAGGGGTCTGCTACTGCAGAGACAGAACAAACAATCACTCCACTCGACTATTGTGTATAAAAATGATGTTGTGACAACCCTAACAGTTTGTCAAAGGAAAACAAATAAGAATGTTTTGCTAGCGAGTTCACTCACAAGACAGATTTTAACACCTCAAACATCACATATACCAGATGTCACAAAGAAAAACAAACCATTGGAACGAATAACATAGGGCATTTCACAAACTTAACAATCCTCCATCAAAACATGCAATCAATAAAAAATAAAATACAACTTTTAGAAGTTGAGCTCCAATTTTTGACCTGCACAGTAGATTGTATTACTGAGCACTGGACCGAGTGAGGTGGCGCAGTGGTTAGCACACTGGACTCGCATCCGGGAGGATGACGGTTCAATCCCGTCTCCAACCATCATGATTTCCTTAAAATGCCAGGATGATTCCTTTGAAAGGGCACAGGCGATTACCTACCCAATCCTTCCCTAACCTGAACTTGCACTCCATCTCTAATGACGTCGTTGTCAATGGGACGTTTAACACTAACCACCTACCACCTACTGAGCACTGGTGTAGAGACACAGATATCCAACATGTAATATTATCATTGTATGAAAAGGCAAACTCTTACTGCAGAACAACTTCAAGGGGTGGAGGATCATGCATGTATATCAGAAAAGGGACACAGTTCAAATCAAGACATGACCTCAGTACAGTAAGTGAAGAGAAAAACTTTGAAATATAAGCTATTGAATTAACAGGACTTGATATCACCAAGAAATTAATCATTTTGTGTGTGTATAGATCTCCCAGTGGTGGTGTGGACACTTTTTTCAATAAGTTAACAGAAATTCTAGATAAAGTCTCAAGTAAAATGGTCAACATAATTCTTTATGGGGACATTAACATCAACACTAACATCATAAATGAATCCAGCAGCACATTCATAAACATCCTTCAAAGTTTTGGAATGTCCCTATTTGTCAATAGTGCAACAAGGGTTTCCACAACGACTTCATCAGTAATTGACCATGTAGCCACAAATATGGACAGGGAAAAATGTGATGTAGCTGTAAAAGATCTCGGACTATCAGACCATCTCTGTCAAAAAACAACAGTAAATCCAGGCATCGAATCATTCCCTAAACTACGAGCCTACAAACGACATCTAACAGAAATCAAAATAACTGATTTTTCAAAAGAACTGGAAGCTGGGTTGAAGTGTATAACGAAACATATGTGAATATGATATTCTCTAAACTCTCTGAATTGTTTAAATTGAACTTTTAAAAGGCATTTCAAAAAGTATGCATGTCTGTATCAACATCTCACAAAAACAGATGGATAACAGCAGGTATTAAGAAGTCCTCCCAAACACTTAAATGCCTCAGTTCCATGAAAAAGAGTCTCAATTATCGAGAATCCTTAAATTTCTATCATAGACACAAAAAGACCTGTAGGAAGGTGTTGACTGCTGCAAAAAAATCATTTAATGAAAAAATAATATATAACGCAAGGAATAAAAGCAAAGCACTCTGGGATGTTATAAAAAAGGAAACGGGGAGAGGCAAACAAACACAGAATAACATATTGCTAAGGGAGGGGCATAAAGTAATAAACGATCCACAGCACTTAGCAAACTATGTAAACGAGCATTTCTGTAGTATTGCAGAGAAGTTACAGCAAAAAATTCCCGCAAACAAATATAACATCTCTAAATAGTGTTGCAGTAAATACAATGATGTTACTTCCAACCACAGAGAATGAAGTCAGTAAAACAATTCAAAAACTAAAAAATAAAAAGTCAGTAGGCTTATATGAAGTACCAATGTGTGTACTGAAACAATGCATAGGAATTATACAAGGCTCCTTAACAAATATAATAAATGAATCCTTCACATCAGGGACATTTCCAGAGCAATTAAAACAGGCAAGACTTGTACCTTTGCTTAAGAAAGGTAATGCAGAAGACATAGAAAATTACTGGCCCATTTCCCTGCTGTCAGCATTCTCAAAAACAATACAAGCAATTATGAAAGACAGATTAATGAATTACCTGAATAAATACAATCATTGAAGCGAATCACACTTTTGTTTCCAATGTGGCAAAAATACAGAGTCGGCAATAGTAGAATTCACAAAAGTTGTACTTAATGCTCTTGATAAAGAGCAGTGTATCAGAGGCATATATTTGGATCTTTCTATGGCGTTTGATACAATCAACCACAAGATTCTATTAAATAAATTAGAAGCATTAGGAATAAGAGGTGTAGCTAATGACTGGTTTCAATCATACCTAACAGATAGGGTACAAAGAGTAGAGATAACATATACTTCAAATATATCTAGACATCTAGTAAAACACTTATCAGAACCAAAATACATTACTATAGGGATTCCGCAAGATAGCATATTAGGACCAATACTGTTCCTGATATACTTCAATGGCTTTCCCAGTAGTGTAACTCATGGTGAAAAAATCCTCTTCCCTGATGACAGAAATATTATAGTCACTGAGAAAACAAGAGAACTCCTTGCTAAGAAAGCAAATGAAACTCTCAAGGAAGTTTATGATTGGTCAATAGGTAATAAAGTGACATTGAACATAAAGAAAATTAATGCCATGAATTTCAGTTTTAAGAGGAAAAGTGACAATGTTAAATTAAATGTAGGTGGCACCTCTATAGACTGTGTAACAAATGCATTATCTCTAGGAATGAATATTAATTCTCAGTTGAAGTGCTGTGAACACACAAAGATACTTGCAAACAGAATGTCTTCAGCATGTTACGCCCTTAGAATCCTATCAACAGTGTCTAACATGCAGTGTCTTTTTGTTACATATTACTCTTTTGTACACTCAGTTCGTAGCTATGGAATTCCTTTTTGGGGAGCAAATTCACAAAATATGAACACAATTGTCAAACTCCAGAAAAGAGCCATAAGAATCATAACCAAAAATACAAGTCGAGCTCATTGTAAAGATCTGTTCAGAACACTGGGGATTTTAACTGCTCCATGTGAATACAATTACCAGTCAGTTGTACACAAAAAAATAACATCGGTAATTACTGCACAAATAGCTCTGTCCATGACCATGCAACAAGAGATAGACTCAACTTAACTAACAACTCTTCCTCTCTCTGAGCTCAATATCTCACTCATTATGGAGGGATGCTGTCTCAGTTTTTCAGGATAGCAAATGGGAAGTTGCAGTGCAGAAAATGGCCCAGAGATCACCAGTGTGTGTGTATGTGTGTGTGTGTGTGTGTGTGTGTGTGTGTGTATGTTTAGTCATTGAAGTGTTATGAAACAATGTGTGTATAGTGTGTGCAGTGACTGATAGTGAGATATGGATGAACAATGTGGCATTACATTATTCAATAAGTTATTTGTAAAAAAAGGTATTTCTTCTTTACATAAATGATATCAAGATTCCACTAAATGGTACTCATATAACCCTGTTTGCGGATAACACACACATTGTAGTAACTGACATAAACCGGGTATTGCCAACATCTGCAACCAGAGTTATAGAATATTTGCAAAATTGGTTTGAAGTGAACAAATTAACCATAAATATCTCTAAAACTAATTATATCCATTACAGGAAAGCAAAGTTACACTCTGATCTAGATCTCAGAATACAAAATAAAGAAATTGTGAGAGTTGCTACCACAAAATTCTTAGGTGTACCTATAGACGAAAATTTAGACTGGAAATCCCATATCCTGAATCTGTTGCATAAGTTAAGCTCTGCTTTCTTTGCTTTATGTGTTATTAGTTTTGTATGTAGTAGGGAATGTAGCAGAACTGTTTACTTTGCTTATATACATTCTGCTATTACCTATGGCCTCACCTTCTGGGGTCATAGTAAGAAAAATCTCAAAACCAACTTCACTCTACAAAAACGAGCTATTAGAATAATTACCAACAGTTCAAGGCTAACTCCTTCAAAGCAATTATTTAAACAGCTGAATATTCTACCCCTACCGTGCCTCTATATACAGAAAAGTATAATTAATGTAAGAAGAAATATTAACAATTTCCAATCCAACTCGGATCTACATACTTACAACACAAGAAAGTGCAATGACATTCATATAAAAAGAGTTAACAAGGCTTTGGCGCAGAAACAAACAAACATACAAGGAAGCAGATTGTATAACAAACTACCAGTAAAGATGAAAGAAATAAAAAAATTGTCTTCATTTAAAGAAGCAGTATTCACATTTTTAATGACCAACTGCTATTATAGTGTAAAAGAATACCTGGAATAGCTTCATACTAAACAATTATATTTATGTACTCTATGCCAATAGTAATTTTTATCTGACTGTTGCTATGATCTAAATAAATAATATGTACAAAAGTGCTTTAATTATATGTTTTATATCTAAATATCAACTGTGTATTCTATGTAAAAAGTATTTCTCATACATCAATGTAAAAAATCAAAGTTGTACGAGCTATTTCAATGTGGTCTGATGTCATGTAGTCTACTATGCACATCTGTATTTTGTATAGTATTGTTCGCCATATATATATATATATATATATATATATATATATGGCGAACAATACTATACAAAATACAGATGTGCATAGTAGACTACATAACATCAGACCATATTGAAATAGCGCGTACAACTTTGATTTTTTACATTGATGTATGAGAAATAAATATATACTATGTAGTTTTTGACGAAATCCATGCAATGTACTTTGTCTCTGGATGAATAAACTACTACTACTACTACTATACCAGGAGTAAATCTAATGATTAGCTCTAACTAGAAGTCTGTAAATATATGTGTATATGAATTAGCTTATTTTAAATTGATCTAAACATGTAAATACTTTGACATATCCTATATCCTTGTAAAAAGAGATCTACAGGTGAATAAAGCTACTACTACTACTACTGGTACCTCACTCTCATGTATCTCTGCCTGAAAGTCAGATGAATACTCCTTAAACAGTTCAACTGTACAATTAAACAAAATTTGGAGTTGACGTTGTGGATCAAATGGCAAGGATGTACTCCACAAAAGTCGGTATGAGATGTTGGTTTAGTGCACGTGTTTTATAATATTCTTGATTTGGCTGTGATAAATTCCTAGGTATTGTATAAGGATGTGACTGGTAAGCAACTTAGCAGACGGAAGTATATTTTTGATTTGTGCGAAGAGCTACCAGCACAGTATGTATCAGCAAGAAATAGCGAGCTGGACCAGGATGGTGCAAACACTAAAAACGCGCCACAGAGGACAACAAAAGAGAGAGAAGTATAAAATTCTTACGTCGTACAAAGGAGATTATGCTACTGTTGTTCAGGGTATGAGCATGCATTATGTGGCAAATGTGAGAAGAGAAGACGAGTGCTCCAGTGGAGTGAATATGTGACATACATATATAACCTATATATCTGTGTTACATTTCATTATCTGTCACAATCTGATATTTCACACATCCTTGTGAGTTGAAGTCGACTCTTCTGAGTATCATCCTATTGGATGTGCCACAAATCTGGCACTGTTGTTGCAATTTATTCCTTATTTTTAGTCCTTGAGAGGTCTCACGGACGTACCATAGAGTTTGCGTGTTGTGTTTTTGTTGAACGTTACCATTTCTCCATGGTGAGGAAAGGCAGACCTTCTATGTAACGTTTTCTATGCGAGACACCTCAGTGAATTCTCAGATGAAACTTAGGAGACAGTGACAATGACCCTGATTTCGAAAATTTAGTGATTACGATACTAATTCGGATAAGAAAACTGAAAGTGACGAAGATGTGAAATGCATGCTGGTTGAAAACAATCAAAATTTTATTCAGGGACTCAGAAGAAAACATAAGGCTGCCTTCTTAATTTTTAAAATAAAAATTTGGTGAAATTTCTTGCTTGATAGAATTATCGGATGGAATAATCGCTCTAAGGCTGAAACGATAAATAGTAAACTCAAAGCTGATTCCAAACACAATTTGTCATAGATGAAATATGTTTATCAATACAATCAAGTTGTGAATCTGTAATATTATCTTCCTAATGATAATATGTGTCTAGAGAGGTAACTACGTGCTGTTAGTTTTTTCATGTTTTAGTTTTCAAAGTGTTCTAAATTCTACATTGTTTAAAAAATGCAAATTTCCATGAAGTCTGTTTCCAAAAAGTGTAACGAGTAACTGGAAGTCATAAAAATATATATTCACCAAAACAGTGGTTTTATTAATATAAAGATTTTACTAAGGTTACATACAATAAAAAGTTGGAAACCCAATATCGTTTTTGTATAGGAGTACCGAAAACAAAGCCTAATAACCAAAATCAAAGCAAACAGCTTAACATCAACCACTATCTTATCAAAAAGAAGCATAAAGCGCTAACCATGAACACCTTATCGAGATCGGAGGGCAATTGGTCCTGCCCCTTCACCCAGAAAGGTCAACAGAGTGAAAATAGCCAATGTGGCGGTAATGGAAATGCCGTGTGGCTAGGGCCTCCCGTCGGGGAGATCGTTCGCCTACTACAAGTCATTCGAGTTCACGCCACTTCGGCGACTTGCGTTTCGATGGGGATGAAATTATGAAGATAAGGACAGCATAACACTCAGTCCCTTCGCGGAGAAAATCCAGACCCAGCCTGGAATCGAACCCGGGCCGTTAGGTATGACATTCTGTTGCGCTGACCACTCAGCTACAAGGGGCGGACACAGTGTGACGGTAGTAACCGTTTTAACAATGTAGTGGTATTTCTACTTGAGTTTCAGTAACAGGTGCCAAAGCCGTCTGCAGGTTTATCGAATCATGATTTTAATTTTCATCATAGCAGCATACAAGTAAGTCACCCTGATCTCGGTGCAAGTTTAAACTCTCGCGTCTCGTACTGTTGACAGAATCCACATAAATCACAGTTCCTTTGTATTCCTTTGTACTGGTAATAAATCACTTTACGACCCTCAACACTTTATTTTGTTCGGGACGCCAAATCCATACAGGTTTATGAATGACAACATACATTTTCCAAAAGAAAAAAAAGGTCTCTTCAAAATATAGAACTACACTGTCGTTAAGCTTGATAAAACAAAATCGGCTACATTAAGGAGAACAGAAAGTAAATTGCTTATTGGTACATAAAAACTGCAAAGGAGCAATCCTCCAGTTACTAAAAACATATTTTATACAGGTAACAACTGATTTCCAAGCAGTCTGTAATTATCTTTAATTGCGTAGCGTCTCAATCACAATCAAGTTTGGCGACTGTAATGTTCGTTCAGTTATGATTTCCATTTGATTTAGAATTTGTCGAGTAACTTTGATGATTTGAAATGTGCCCTGATCACACAACAAAATTACTTCCTTCCTCAACACGTGTTTCACAACCTGATAGTAGGAGAGCTACCGGAAATAAAGGTCTTAGCTTAGGCTGTACGAGCAATAGGAATGAATTCAGGGCGCGATGTACCGCAGCAAAATAATGTACAACACTCCGCATTCGAATACAAATTGTTCGAAAAATGAGAGGAAGTGGTGCTCTTCGTTGATGTGCGAGTTTAACTTACACTTCATTTCGCTCTAGAGATGACAATAACACACTTGGATTAACCACAAACTGTTTATTCGTACACTGCGCGCAATTGAAATTAATATAAAGTATAAACTAGACTTTCCGAACTGTGTGTGCACCGCGACATGGCCTAAATACTGTATGTCTGCTGCGACCTTGTCGTGACGTTAGAAAGTTCCGTTGCAACAGCTGATCGAGAATGTCGTAGGTTTTTGGCTGCGTTTAATAACGGGACAGCGTGTTGTAATGGTGGAGTGGGGTATCTATTGTTTTACTTTTTTCACAAGTAAGTAATATTTATTGAAAAAATCCGTTAACGACTTGCGTCGCTTTGTAAGTTGCTCGTCATGTGTGTGTCTGTGCTACTCACGCATTGAAATCTCCAACAAAGCGTAGGTAGCAGCACTTGGCGAGCGTAGGAACAATTACAACAACCTCATAAGTTTGTTCCTTCAGACAATGTAACTGCTAAGCTGTTTATTCGTAGAAAAGAAAAAAAAAGATTTGAGTTTTATACGCTTTGTGTCCGGTTCACTTATTTTAAGTACTATGGCAAAGACCAGAGCAAAATGTACCCATGTGACGGCACTAAGTATTCATGAACTGTGCTTTAAATTTCTGTGCCTGCTGCAATATATTCTGTCGACACGAACGCTCTAGCAAAGTAGACCCACTCAATTCGACAACCCTGATCTTCCAGGAAAAATTGCCTTACTACACTTGTAACACGAATAAATAAATTGACTAAGCACATTGATAAGAGGAATAAATAAATTGTTACCGATGGCCTCATAGATAGGATGTTTGCCCATATTTAAATTTATTTGTGTTTGACATTTAAAAAAACCAGGTACCCTAATCATTCCACAGATGTGCAGCGACGAAATATTTCCCCAGGAAGTGACACACACACCTACACACACACACACACACCAAAAAAACTGATGTTCTAATTTTCCTTTCTCAGATCCTAATTTAGATAGTGCTCAAAGATGTGGGAAAAGTCCAAAATTATATGTATTAATTTACATACTAATTAAGAAGTGTAGGCTAACAACAAACATGTAAGCGCCTCTGTACAAGAGATAATAATAGTAATAATTTTATTGTCGTTCAGCCGATTACAGCAATAGACAAAGTCAAGAGCATATATTTCTACATAAACTACTATATTGATGTAAATTTGTTTACATAAAATAGGTACATTTTAGAATACAGTATTTTCATCTTCCAAGAATTCATCAATGGTGTAAAATGGATTGTTCACTAGTAGCTTGTATAATTTAGCTTTAAAGACAGTTCTTTAAAGTCAGCACTTAGTCTATTAAACATCCTTAGTCCAAGAACTAGGTAAGAGTTATGCGATTTTGATACTCTATGATATGGTAAGTCTACAGATGTTCTGTTTCTAGTATTATGGCTATGGATATCACTTCTCAACACAAAATTAGACACATTGTTTCTAATGTACATTAAAACATTGTAGATGAATAAGTTTACTACTGCAAGACATTGCAATTTAATAAACAGAGGTTTACAATGTTCTGTTTTATCAGAATCCGTTATTATTCTTATTACTTTCTTCTGTAAAAGTAAAATGTCGTTTACATGACAGCTACTACCCCACAGTAAAATTCCATAAGAGGTGATACTTTGGAAGAAGGCAAAATATACTGATCTCACATAGTCATTGGGAACATGTCTCTTTACATTTCTAATTAGATAAATAACTCTTGAAAGCCTAGCCAATATATTTTTAATGTATGGTTCCCACATCAATTTATTGTCAATAATAACACTAAAAATTTAACAGTTTCTAATTCCTGGTAATTAGGAATCTCTTTGAGGCTAAAGTAAAGTGTCTGGGATTTGTTTTCATTTAGCAAGAAGCCATTAGCTTTGAACCATAATAAGGACTGAGCAAGGGTATTTTCGGTCAATGTTTTCAGTGTACCTAGATCAGAGCATTTATGTAGAAAAGTTGTGTTATCAGCATACAATATTGTATGAGAATTTATAAATAAGGCCAGGTCATTAATCATTCGTATAAACAGGTCCAAGCACCGACCCTTGAGGCACTCTGTACCTAACATTAACCAAATTTGATTTCTCCCTACCAATGCACACAACTTGTTGACGGGCCTCTAGAAAAGACCTGAACATATTTGTACTGTTGTCATCGAAACCATAGTAAACTAGCTTATTCAGCACAGTGTCATGTTGTACACAGTCAAAGGCTCTGCTCAGGTCACAAAATGTAGCCTGGGCATAGTCCTTAGCCTCGAACACATCTAGGACTAATTTTACGAGGGAGTCCATTGCATCCGTTGTGGATTTACCTTTCCTAAATCCAAACTGTTTATCACTAATTATATTTAGTTTACCCAAGTAGGCACTAACTTGCTCATACATAATCGTTTCTAAGATTTTTGAAAAAAAAAAAAAAAACTGGGTTTATGGATACAGGTCTGTAACTAGCGGGACAGTTCTCTTCCCCTTCTAGAAAATTTTAGTATGTCGGGGAACTTAGTTTCAACAAGGCATTTGTTAAAACAAAAGGTTAAAGGATAAATCACACAATCAATAACATCTTTCAACAAATTACATGACATATCATAGTAATCAACACAAACTAAAGGTTTGAAATTTTCACTATTTTTAGGATATTGTTTGGGCTCACTTCTGTGAAAGTGAAGGTGCTTGGGGGAAGCTTTTCAAAGCAGTTGTCCATAATACTAAGTGCATTTTCAGGTGGTTTGATTATTGAACTACTAATTTCTTCAATGGACTGAACGCAATATTTATTAAATTCTTCTGGGGTAATGGCAATTTCCTCTTAATGTTTAATGTATGCAATGGAGTTTATTACCCTCCAGGCCTTCTTGCATGTATTGTTAGATTTTTCAACGTTTACTATGTTATGCAGTTTCTTTGCTTCATTAATTGCCTTCCTATACTTGCATTTAGCTTTAGCATACAGGTCTTTATACAGTTCTGATTTACTGGTTTTGTACAGTCTAGACTACAGCATAACAGTATTTTTCAGTTGCTCTAACAGTGGAGGATACCATTCCTTCGTTTTGCTTTTCTTGTAATTACTACTAATATTCACTGTACATTTTGTTAGAGGGATGTTATTTTCATATACATTTAAAAAGACAGAGAAAAACTTTGTGAATACAATATCAGCTGAACAGTGTTGAAGCCTAATAAAAAGCATGTGTCCCAACTGAAATAAGTGAGGGCATGTCTAAACCTATCCATCCTCTCTCTGCTCACTGGTCTAGTAATCACAGTTTTAGATTCTGGTTTAGTGCAGTCTGAAGTTACATGATTAAGACTAAGATATACTGCATCATGGTCTGAGAAAGGGAAACTAATTACATCAGTGGACATGCAAGTTCTCTTAATATTTGTAAATATATTGTCAAGACAGGATGAGCCTGCAGTTAACATAGTACAGGTTAAATTGTCAAAGCACATTTGAGCTCTGTCACAGTTTTTCTTTCCTGCAGGACATCAAAACTTATGTGCACATATGCTATTGCAGCCAAACTATGCCAAAACAAGAATAGTTTGCAGGGATGGCTTAAGCAGATCACATTATTACACTGCTTCTGTCCCAAAGTCAGGTATTCATTAATTTGTCATTTCTGTAGGTTCCACAAAGAAGTAAAACCTTAAGGAATGTTGAAGAGTCAAGGTATACACTGAAAAAACACAAATAGAGGAAACTTAATCAGTATACTACACCATTAGTAAAATACGCATGTACTAATGCTACTCATATTGAGTAAAGTGGAAAATTCGATACTAGTTGTTGGCTATGACCAGTGACATAATGTTAATGGCTGCTCTGACATGACGTTTCAGTGTTTTTTCCACTGTTTGGTTGTTAGTCCATGAAACCAATGAATGTGAAAGCAAAAGAACCTGGTTGTGGTGATAGACTTACCTGTGGCTTAGCCCAAGGTCTATGTTAGGTTGGAATGTGACATGGATGTGTTTCGACGAAGCCAACAAATGTAAACAGAAAAAAACCTAGTTGTGGTGACAGATTTTTTTTACCTATAGCTTAGCTCATTTGAAAAAATTGCCACTGATGTCACGGTGTAGGCACCATATTATTTATGACTTTTGCTGCATGTTTCCTATGTCACTTGCCAAAGCCTCAAAGCAAATTACTAGTATCAAATATTCCTCATTATCTATTCATAATTATTCCAGATAAGTGTGATAAAACAACTTGGTAGCTTAATATTTACTTCACTACATTGGCAGGTTTCAGGGCATATGGTTATCTGCATCTGGAAACCCAAAGGCCTGATTATAGCACATCACTACTTGTCATTTATCAGCATCTGTAAATCCAGAGGCCTGATTATAGCACATCACTACTTATTATGTTGCTTTACGATAAACACACCTACTTGCTTTGAAGCTAACATAATTGTTAAATCCCTGAGTCTAGATATGCACATAATTTGTGGAAAAAGTAGCTAATAAGGTATGTTTTAATTTTCTTTTGAACTAGTTGAGATTCCAAGTTCCTTATTTTGCTAGTTGGGGGTTTATTTATAATCATCCACCAGTGCATAACTTCACTATGAACTATTGAGAATGAGACAAAGTCTAAATGGAAATTGTTTTTTCTGATTGTAAACATCAGTTGAGCTTAAACCTTTTTTTGTCATTAACAAATATCATTAAGATGCAAATGCATAAGCAAGTGAGTGTAAGTGTTCCAATACCCTTAAAACGGAATATGCAAAATGTAATACTGCATATACAATATTTCTATTAGCTGCTTCTGCTGAATAAAGACTTTATGTGCAGTGCCCAAGAAGGTAATTCCCAAGGGCAACAGGGAATGAATAAGCCATCACAATGAGAGATGCTTCTAATGACAAAACAAAACATGGTCTACTGAGCTTCTTGATTAACCTGTTATCCAGCTGGAGCCAAAGTAATTTTACACAGGGTATTTCAATTAGATTTTTGGCATAGGGATCTGGCAACCACTGACTGCAGTCAGCCACATGATAATTTGTGCGAAAACCATATGTAAATGGGTAAGGAGGAAATGTCTTGCCTAAACCATGACTACCAGGCACATTCTGTTCAATTGGACAACGGGGAAGGTAACCATGAAAACACTCTCCATTGGCCTAATAAGCAAATGTATAGGTACAAGTGATTCGGAGAAGGAAGAGAAGCCCTGGCTACACTGATGCTTCAAAGCACATGAGAGTTGAAGATGAAGAAAAAGTTTTTCCTTTAATGTATGGTCATTAATATTAGCTTCTGGTGCTAGAAAGACATTTTTTATTGTTTAAGATAGCATAATATGAATCATTGTGAGATTACCAGTAACTTAAACTTTTAACTAAGAACCAGTTTGAAGCCTTTTCAGCTATCATCTAAGTTTTATCTGCTGAAGTTGTGTGTGGACTTTTGTGTCACCTGCAAAAGGCACTGGACTATTATGTATGTAAGCTAAGAACAAGAGTGGTCCCAGTACTGAACCATATCATATGCCTCATTTTGAGCTTATTGGACAAAGTTCTAACTGGGCATCTTTGTAAAAGTGTACACAGGTTGATTTGGAGTACTACAGACAGCGTAGAAACTGTAACAGGTTATTGTGTGACAGTCCACATCTGACACAAACCATGGCAGTGAAGTTTTATGTATGTGCCAGTCTGGAATCAATGCAGTAAGATCGGTTGACCTGGAGACATAACAGAATGCCAAAAATGGTGCTATCTTGTTTGGACTTGCTCATGACCACACAATGAGTGAAGCCTGATTTGTTGTTGTCTCAACACAAACTGTAAATTGTTCAACACGACTACAAGGAATGGTGTATGACTGAGAGCCATATAACATGGAGTAAGCACAGTGGTCATTAAAAGCTCCTAATGAGCAAGTACTAGAGAAGAGTGTTACTGCTTGTCAATGAAAATTAGTTTCAAACTTATAGTAACTGCTGCTTTCAGTGAATGCAGTGCTACCTCAACTATTGCCAAGTGAACAATATGGAGGCAAATGTAAGCAGTTGGTATTTGGAGGTGGATACCTTACAGAAGGCCATTCCTCACTGTGGCACATTAAGCTTCATGCCTTCAATGAGCTATACAACACACAAACTTGACAGTAGCTAACTTGAGGCATGTAGTGTAGTGTAACAAGTCGTGATTTTACCTCTGTTTCTGAAGACGCAAGAAATCAAGTATGACAATGGGCCAGTGAGTTGTTTTAACTAGTTGTTTGTAAAGAGTGTAGTACAGGCAGTGGGTAGTTCTGTAATGTTAGGGGGATTTGTGTTGTACCCTGACATGGGCCCACTCATTCGAGTTACCATGAATGTGAACCCGGATTTTTATTTCAACATTCTGTCTGTGACCAAATGCTGCCCTTACTTCTACGTCTTCATGGCGAGTATCCTGTGGACACTCCCATCTTTCAAGATGAGAACAATGGTGTTCACAAGGCTGCTTACATTCTGGGTTTAACAAACTTCAGGCACCCAATTACACTTCAACTGGCCTGTGAAATTGCGTAGAAGATGTCTAGAACTATTTGGAATTGTGTCCAATGTGGCAATCAAATTTTCTACAGTTTGATAGCTCTGCCAGATCTAATTGCCTATAAGTCGCTTCAGTTGGATATGTCATACTGGAACAAACTGGTAAACCCTCTTCCTTGCCAAAATGAGACCATTATCAAGTCTAGAAGTGGTGTTATGTGGTATGAGCCTGGTGTTTGCTAGGGTGGTCAATAAGATTCCTTTGTTTTCTATTATGAAGGTAAGACTTCACCCATGCAAGAGGAATGCCATTAATGTTGTAACAGTTTAGTTGGCCAAGTTAAAGAATTTCATGACCCACATGATCAAAGACCTGATAAAGTACTAGAGTGTATATGTTACAGGATATAGTTAATGATACATTACAGGCCATTAAAATTGCAAGGCCAGAGATAATACCAAAATTTTACTTATTTCATGTATACAATGTAGTAAGAAGAAGATATAATTAAATTTTCCGGTGATTTGGTGGAAGACAGGGTGTGAATTTTGTATAGAACTGTCTAGCTGCAGCAGTGACAATAACTCGGTTCAGTATCAACTCAAACTGAGGTTGGGTCATAGATACGGGTATGTCATTCCATGCTGCTTCAACCAGAATTGATCAGTTGTAGCGGCTAGCACCAGCACACTACTCTCTGCTGCAGCATCAAGGGAAACTGCAATAATGATGACAGTACATGATTCTCCAAATATTGTTGAACTTATGTATGGACATTTGTATGAAGTCAAAGAAGCCAATTTCCTGACTCACTGTATGATCTTGTATAGCTGAGCAAACAATATGTCCATCCTCGTAGGCACTAGTTGCACAGGGCCACTCTGATCCCCTGTGGTTTGAGTATTGTTCTCCTGAACCATTAATTCAAAATAACATGACAGTTAGGTGAAATACATGTGCAGCAATGTCCAGAACAATAAACCACAACCTTTAAAGACACTGATCCAGCAGCCTTCAAATTCTGTCATATGCTGATAGATGTTTCTTTTTCTTACCTAAGACAAAACACTATACCGTCACAAACAACTGCATATTCAAATGTGATTTCTGAATGAGAAACCCACCCTATAAACTTCCCTTATATACAGGGCATTACTTCTGTTCTGCTATGTGTGGTGGCACTGAAATGCTAATCATTTATGTGTTCAAGGTGGTAGTACACATCCAGGCTCCTCCATATTACTTTATAAATAGCTAAACATTTCATAGTTGTTGGCAGATTATTGAAAACAGGCAGACATCTGTATGGACTAAAATAAATGACTAAGTCAATAGGAATAGCATTGTTCTTATTCTAAGTATTGATTCTGTTAACGAAGCTGATGATTTGAAAGAGACAAATTGTGAAATAGAAGAAGTATTAATTCAAGACACTTGAATTGTCACGATTTCTTTCTATCACTAGTTAATACTGTTGATTACGGTAAGCTAAGTTTCTGATACTTAAATAAACATGAGTTTGAGTACCTGCTTATGTATAAATTTAAAAATATCAATCCTATCAAGCACTCATACAAAGTGTTTTGTTTTTTAGCTAACTGGATCTGCAGACGTCCAGCAGTGCCTTCATGTAAAACTTGATATTACATACAGGGTATAAAAATGTATAGAACAAACCTTTAAATAATAATAATAATAATAATAATAATAATAATAATAGTCTTGATGATAATAATAATAATAAGAAGAAGAAGAAGAAGAAGAAAGTTGATGAGTGGGTGCCAAGTTGCACTGTGGCTTTGAATTTCTCATTGCAATACAGGCCCTCTTGTAATTGGCTAGATAAGTCAGTTATCAAGTTGGAGGAGAGCCAGGTTGTACTACCTCCATTGGAATCATCCCTCTGTGGAGTTATAATCTTCAGGTTGCAGACAGCTTTGCATCAGCGCTACTTTGATATTGCCATATGATCATGCTTTTACATGAAGGAGGAAGAAAAAAAAGAAACCTCATGTTTAGACCTCACAGACCATGCTATTGCATACTCTGCCTCAGAAGTCATTGGGTACTGGTATGAAGAGATATGTTCGTAGCGTCCCACTCTTCTGACTAAATATCAACTTACCCAAATTGGAACCACTACTTTTTCAAGTACAGTAGTCCCATTGTTGGCCTCAAGATGCTGAGTGTAACCCCTTTCCAGTCTTCTCACCAATACAAAATCCTTTACATTACCGGGAATTGAATCAAGTCCTCCAAACAGCAGTAATAATTAAATACCCTGGATGATAGTAATAATGTAGCAATGGAAATGTTAATTTTGTATTGATAAAAATACAATACTGTGAATGTGCCGTCAATTTTTCCTTCTGAAATTAAGAGATTCCTGTCTGTTCGGAAAATTTAGAAAGCTCTGAAAAGATAGACATCCTGTGCCTATCTGACCACCACAGCGTTAGATAACTTACATATGAAAGATTACACTTTAGCAGCCTACTCATGCAGAAAAATAGGAGAAAGAGGAGTTGTTGTATATATCAAGATAAAATACAAGTTCAGAAACATTGAGACAAGTAGATATTGTAGTGATCAGCACATAGCGGTGTATACTTGTGAATTTATACTGAAAAAGAGTTCACTTTTAATTGTAAATGTATATATATCCCAACTGGGAACCTGAACTATTTATGAGCTATCTGGATTTCTTACTGTGCTATCCATCACACAGCAGCAAGCGGTTAATAGCATGCAGTGATTTTGTAAAGGATTCTGATGGGAAAAATGATCTGGAAATCTTGTTTGGATCCTCCAGTTTGATCTCAGTAATTAACTTTCCAACACAGATGGATGAAGACACAAGGACCCTAATTTGTAATGGTTTCTTTGTTGAAGCTCAAACCAAGAGAGTAACTGCTTACCCTGTAGAAAATGCTCTCTGATCTTGATGCACAGTTTGAGCCTTACAGCATGGATACTTCTCACTGCAAATCAATTAGAATAATTAAAGACTCAAGGACAAATGTTTTTAAGAACAGTTTACAAGTGAATATCCGATATGAAATTTATAATGAACCAAATGTGAACATAAAATGTAATGTGTTCCATGATAAATTCATGTCATTGTTTGAAAACACCATTTCCACATAAACTAATTAGAAAGGACATTAAACAGTCATAAAAAAAATGGATCAATTGATGGATTTCAGTACTGTTGAAGCCCAATGTACTGCGATCCAGTATACTGTGGACTTGAGTATGACACTGTATAAAATATGTCACCCAAAATAAACTATCATACACTCCTGTTAATTGAAATAAGAACACCATGAATTCATTGTCCCAGGAAGGGGAAACTTTATTGACACATTCTTGGGGTCAGATACATCACATGATCACACTGACAGAACCACAGGCACATAGACACAGGCAACAGAGCATGCACAATGTCGGCACTAGTACAGTGTATATCCACCTTTCGCAGCAATGCAGGCTGCTATTCTCCCATGGAGACTATCGTAGAGATGCTGGATGTAGTCCTGTGGAACGGCTTGCCATGCCTCAGTTGGACCAGCGTTCATGCTGGACGTGCAGACCGCGTGAGACGATGCTTCATCCAGTCCCAAACATGCTCAATGGGGGACAGATCCGGAGATCTTGCTGGCTAGGGTAGTTGACTTACACCTTCTAGAGCACGTTGGGTGACACGGGATACATGCGGACGTGCATTGTCCTGTTGGAACAGCAAGTTCCCTTGCCGGTCTATGAATGCTAGAACAATGGGTTCGATGATGGTTTGGATGTACCGTGCACTATTCAGTGTCCCCTCGGCGATCACCAGAGGTGTACGGCCAGTGTAGGAGATCGCTCCCCACACCATGATGCCGGGTGTTGGCCCTGTGTGCCTCGGTCGTATGCAGTCCTGATTGTGGCACTCACCTGCACGGCGCCAAACACACATACGACCATCATTGGCACCAAGGCAGAAGCGACTCTCATCGCTGAAGACGACACGTCTCCATTCGTCCCTCCATTCACGCCTGTCGCGACACCACTGGAGGCGGGCTGCACGATGTTGGGGCGTGAGCGGAAGACGGCCTAACGGTGTGCAGGACCGTAGCCCAGCTTCATGGACACGGTTGGGAATGGTCCTCGCCGATACCCCAGGAGCAACAGTGCCCCTAATTTGCTGGGAAGTGGCGCTGTGGTCCCCTACGGCACTGCATAGGATCCTACAGTCTTGGCGTGCATCCATGCGTCGCTGCAGTCCGGTCACAGGTCGATGGGCACGTGCACCTTCCGCCGACCTCTGGCGACAACATCAATGTATTGTGGAGACCTCACGCCCCACATGTTGAGCAATTCGGCGGTACGTCCACCCGGCCTCCCGCATGCCCACTATAGGCCCTCGCTCAAAGTCCGTCAACTGCACATACGGTTCACGTCCACGCTGTCGCGGCATGCTACCAGTGTTACAGACTGCGATGGAGCTCCGTATGCCACCACAAACTGGCTGACACTGACGGCGGCGGTGCACAAATGCTGCGCAGCTAGCACCATTTGACGGCCAACACCGCGGTTCCTGGTGTGTCCGCTGTGCCGTGCATTTGATCATTGCTTGTACAGCCCTCTCGCAGTGTCCGGAGCAAGTATGGTGGGTCTGGCACACCGGTGTCAATGTGTTCCTTTTTCCATTTCCAGGAGTGTATATCTAAAAACAAAGAAGATGTGACTTACCAAACGAAAGTGCTGGCAGGTTGATAGACAAACAAACAAACACAAACATACACACAAAATTCAAGCTTTCTCAACCAACGGTTGCTTCATTAGGAAAGAGGGAAGGAGAGGGAAAGACGAAAGGATGTGGGTTTTAAGGGAGAGGGTAAGGAGTCATTTCAATCCCAGGAGTCGAAAAACTTACCTTAGGGGGAAAAAAGTGCAGGTATATATTCGCATACACACACATATCCATCCGCACATACACAGACACAAGCAGACATTTGTAAAGGCAAAAAGGTCAATAAAGTGGCTTTACAACAGCACTTGGCAATAATCGAAATGAGTGCAACCATCATGTGGGACACATATGATTCATTCATTTATTGTCTAGATTTTTGTGTACTTGTTACGAGATCACAAAAACAGAAAGTTTATTCTGTGGGTAATAAACTAAAAATTATTGATTGGTACAAAATGATGAAACTAAAGTAAGTTTATCACACGAACGTGGTGTACCTGAAGGAACAACTGGGATGGGTAAAAGAAAAGAAGAGACTTACAAGCTTTGTAAACACAGTTGAAAGTGATGTGGAAATGGAGAGAAAGGGGATTAAATTAGAAAAAAACAATGATCTCAACAAATGCCTTTATAAGTGGTGAAGTGAAGGTGTGCCACTTCTGAGACCAGTTATTAAACCCTAAGCTGAAAAGATCAATTTGATTAACATGCCAGCAAAGATTTTATATCTTCCAACAGATGGTTTTCAAAATGGAGATGTCACATGAAATTCACCAAATGACAATTGAAGCAGAAATGAGATCCTGTGACAGTGAATCTGCTTCACAATTTCCTGAAATTCTACACAAAGAAATGGTAGATAAAAATTTAAATCATCATCAAGTGTATGATTGTGATGAAAAGGCACTTTATTACCGATTGCTTCCAACCAGAACCCTCAATACAAAAAGATAGAGAAGTAAGGTGGGTTTGAAAATGAATAAAACAGAATAACCTTCCTCTTTGTCACAAATAAATCAGGTTGCCATAAGCTGAAAACTATTTGTGGGAGTAAAAGTAAAAGCCTGAGATGAGATGTTTCAAGCATGTAAATGGTCATCATTACAAATCACTTACAGGCATTCAAAGAATGCTTGGAAGACATGACATTTTCACCAATTGATTTCAGGAAGAGTTGTTCTGTCAATGAGAGAGCATCTAAGGTCACTTAAGCTGAGAGAAGAAGCTCTACTAATCCATACAACCAGAAGATGGAAAAATAAAAGGTTTGTTTTTGCCTAAACACATAACTGCATTAATTCACTTAATGGATCAGGGCATCATACACACATTTAAGACTCATTATCACTGTGAACTGTTCACTTCAATAGTAAATTCAGCATAGCAAATAGAAGTGTTCTTGAATCTTAACTGTGTTGCATGTTCAGTAGGCCAGGCATGGCAAAGCATCAGTCCGACCCCTATTATAAAATGCTGGAACAAATGTTTCATTGAAGAAAATGAAACAGATGAACAGTGTAGTGACAAAGATTTCAACAACAGTGACATTCAGTCTGCTTGTGATGTTCTACAGTGCAACATTGATCTTGAAAACTTGAACTGCGGGGTAGTCGTCAACAATGAAGAACCAATTTCCGAGATCATAGATGACAAGGACATTATTGGTGCTGTTTGAAATGGGCCTAGTGAAGCAGTCAAGGATGAAGATGATGAAGCTGAAGAAAGAAGTATTGATGATGCATCAAATATTGGATAATATAAACAAAGCAATTACATGGATAGAGCATCTGATGAGAATGAAACAAAATGCACTAAAGAAACAGAAAGCTAACTTACTCCTTTAAAACAGTAGAATTCTGACATGCTGTAGCCCACAGGCAGTGTTGTAAATTATTATACTTTATTTGATTGAATACTTTATATACAATATTGAAACTAATGTTATTGTTGTACCTTGTGAGATGAAAAGAACAAATAGAGATCCTGCAGTACTTACAGAAAACAAATTACTGAGAAAAGTTGTTAGAAATCAAGGAACATGCATATAATGTCAGAAATCAGTAATTCTGTCGCCAGACTAAAGGCTATATAAAATATAGTGCAATGGGATATAGGACAACCAGGCACAGAGCATGATGTGACTGCTGAACTAAATGAAAGGGCTATGAATTATTAGTTACAAGTAGCAAAAATATTTAATGAACATATCTTAAATATAGTATAAAGTATAGGGATAAACAGTTCAAGAGAAAAGTCACAGCAGTGTGTTGAAAAAGTAACTCTCATAAAATCCAATCATATGAATGTATCACTACAACTTCTCCTTCTGAAATTAATAAAATTGTACATTCTCTCAAACGTAAAAACTCATCTGGTTTAATGGTATTTTCAATAGCACTAAAGATTTGTTCCCATATAATAAGCTCTTTCTCATCTGAAATATGCAATGCATCACTAACTGAAGGCATGTTTCCAGAGAGAGTGAAATATGTCATTGTGTAACCACTGTTTAAGAAATGTGCCAGGAGAAATGTCAATAATTACTGACCTTTTCACTGCTGACATAATTTCCCAATTTTTTTGGGGAGCTGATGTATTTCAGAATAGTATCTGACCTGAGCAGCAGTAATATTCTCAGAAAATCACAGTTCAGATTTCAGAGGAGATGCTGTACTGAGAATGCCAATTACATGTTCACTCACCAAATTTTACAAATATTAAATAATAAAATAGCATGGATTGGTGTCGTCCATGACCTGTCTAAGGCATTTGACCGTTTGAATCACATTATTGTCATAGATAAATTGAAACTGTATGTGATTGGTGCTATAGCCATCCAATGGACAATGCCATATATAATCAAGAAGTTGTATTTGGTACAGTGTTGTTCTTCATATATGTAAATGATCTTCCATCTAATATGCAGATGACACTAGTATTGTAATCAGTCCAAGTTAGACGTACAGAAACTGAAGAAATGGTAAACAATGTGTCCTTAATCGTATCTTTGACTAGTTTTCTGTGAATGGTTTCACCCTCGACTTTAAAAAGACTCAGCATATTCAGTTCTGCACATCTAGGGGTACTATTCCACTGATAAGTGGAACACATGATGAGAAAAAATACATAAGGTAGAAACTCCAAAATACTTAGGTGTCTGTATTCATGAGAATTTAAACTGGAAAAAGAACATTTTCCAACTCCTGAAACGACTTAATTCAGCCGCATTTGGACTTAGAATCATTACAGATCTTGGTGAGAGACAAACCAGTAACTTGATATATTTTCCATCTTTTGATGCAGTAATGTCATATGGAATAATGTTCTGGGGTAACTCATATTTAAGAAAGAAAGTGTTCGTTGCTTTGCTAAAAAATGTAGTGTAAGAATAATCTTGTAGACGTCTCTTTAAGGAGGTGGGTATTCTGATTAAAGATTTACAGTATATATGTTTCCTCAAGATAACAATGACGCATTTAACTACACTATTAGAAGGAAATATGACATTCATTACTCCACATTACAGTTTCTTTAGCAAAAAAAGGGGTCCACAGCGCCACAACTAAAAGTTTTGATCACTTACCCAGTGGTATAAAATGTCTGACAGATAGAAAAGTAAAGCATGAAAAGAAAGTGAAAAAGTATTCCTTACAATGCCATCGATTACATAGAAGAATTCCTATTATTGTAATCTGTAAAATGTGATGGTAGGAATGACTAACTCATTTCTGTACATTTAAAAAAATCTTATAAATGTTCAGCATGTACCCATAGTTACAAATTAATTTGTGACATGAATGTAAAATGACTTGTTCCACATTATTATGATATTATGCAAATGGTCTGTGGGACATGAAACTAAGTAACTAACTATATGTTCTCTCATGAATAAAAGCTCACCTGGATTTGTTGGTGTTTCCAACAGAGTAATAAAAATCTGTTCCCATATAATATGTCTTGTATTATCAGAAATATGTAACACATGAGTATTTCAAGGCATTATTCCAGAAATATATGCCATTTTCCAATCTCTCTATAAGAAAGATGATAGGAGAGATGACAATAAGTACAGACCTTTTCCATTAATTACATAATTTTCCAAAATTTTTGAGAAGGTCACGTGTTCTAGAATAGTATTCCAACTGAACAACAATAACACCCTCAGTAAATCACAGTTTGAATTTCAGAAGAGATGCTCAGCTGAGAATATCTTTCACACATTCACTCGTCAATTTTTAAAATGTTTGAATAACAATATTCTCCTAGGTAAATAGAGGTTTTATGGAATTTATATTACAGTCAAACAGTGGATGATGTCATATCTAACCAAAAGAATGCAAAAGGTTGTACTTAGTAATTCAACCCATGTAGATGGGAGATTCTGCTGATAGAGGAGAAACCACATATGGTGTTCTCCAAGTTAGGTCTCCTATTGTTCTTCAAATATGTAAACAGTCTTCCATTTAATATACAACATAGTTCTTTTTATGAATGATGCTGTTATTGTAATCAATCCAAAGATAAATACAGTAATAGGAGAAATGGTAAATGATGTTCTTAAAAGTACCTCTGACTGGTTTTCTGCAAATGGTCTCACTCTCAATTTCAAAAAGACACAATATTCAGTTTTGCACACTAGAGATACTACATTAGTGATAATCAAACAATGGAAAATCCAGGGTGGAATATAACAATATTATGAGTTATGAGAAGAAAAGTTGCTACTCAACATACAGCGGAGATGCTGAGTCACGGATAGGCACAACAAAAGGACTTTCACAATTAAAGCTTTCGGACATTGGCCTTTGTCAACAATAGACACACATATGCGTGCGCGCGCGCGCGCACACACACACACACACACACACACACACACACACACACACACACACACACACACACACACACTCAAGCAAAAGCAACTTCCACGCATGACTGCGGCAATGTGGTTTCATTTGTCTGAGAGGGTTCAATTCCCAGTTGGGACGGATATTTTTTTTTCCCACTCAGGGACTGGGTGTTGTGTTGTCCTAATCATCATCATTTCATCCCCATTAACGCGTAAGTTGCCGAAGTGGCGTCAAATCGAAAGACTTGCACCCAGTGAATGGTTACCCAGTAGGAGGCCCTAGTCACACGACATTTGTTTTATGAAGGCCAATGGCCGAAAGCTTTAATTGGGAAAGTCTTTTAGTTGTGCCTATCTGCAGCTCAGTATCTCCGCTATATGGTGAGTAACAACTTTCCTTCCCATAATATTGTTATATTAGTGATAAGTGTAACACATAGTGAGGATATAATGAATGGGGTAAAAAAATTAAAAGTTCTACTTTCTGGTCACAGATGAGACAACTGGGCATGACTAACTACCGTGTCGTCCTCTGCCATGCAAAGGCATGTGGTCAGCACACTGCTGTCCCAGCTTGTCAGATTTCCTGACCTAATTGGTCAAGTAGCTCATCAGTTGGCCTCATGGGGCCATGTGCACCCAGTATCAGTCCCCTAACCAAGGAAAAAGTCTTTGGCAGTGATGGGAATCGAACTTGGATATCTCACATGGTAGTCAACCACACTGACCACTTAGCTGTTTAGAGGCAGACAACAAATAATGTGGAAACATCAAAAATTTTAGGTGTCCATACTGAGAAGAATTTAAACTGGAAAAAGTGCATTTTTGAACTCCACAAACAACTTAGTTGAGCGACATTTGCAATTCAAACTAAGGAAAATCTTGGGGAGGGCCAATCAGTTACATGAATTTTGTGATGTGTGAAAATTATTGTAGATGATCAGTATGTAGCCATATTTACATATGAACGTGAATGTAAAGTGACTCATTCCACATCATTATGATTAATCATACAAATGATCCACAGACCATGGAACTAACTAACCAGCTTTGTTTTGTTGATGACATGGTTTTGTATTGATTGCCTGTAGTGCAGGCAAACTTCAGTGTTGAGTGTAAGAGCTTAGTAGAACAAGTTTGAAGATATTCAGACTGCAAGAAAATTTTACAGATTTGCAATGAAGTCATAGAATCATTGACAAGTACTTTTTTATGTGATTGTGGTGTTGGGAGAGGGCGGGGGGGGGGGGGGGGGGGGGGGGTAGTTGAAGATGATTCCTTTGATCGATCTAATGACATCACTATAAACAAGATGTCCCTTTAATTATAGAAAAGTGACACATTTAACTCATAGCTGCCTACAACCGTAAGCAGTCAACAATAGTTCTGTTGGAGTTGGTATACTCAGGTCTTTTCTGAAATTTTGACTGACTTACCCAGCCAGTCATAGTGAAACCTACAGTTTTACATGGAATCCAAACCATGATGCCCATGGCATTTTTCACATTAACAAATAACTGGCAGGGGCGAAAGAATCTGCAAGTGATAGAAAAAATTCTTGGGTCTTTTTATTTATAGCTTTGGACTTTTCCATGGAGCCACACAGCCACTAAACCACTGATACATTTTTTGAAAAATAGTTTTTGATTATTTGTGCAAATAAAAACTTTCTGTCTATACAGAATTTGGTAAGCACAGTCTGTCTGCTTATAATCTGCCAATTATTGTCAAAGTGGCAAACTAGTTTCAAGTTTTAATAATACGCTTCAATTCAAGTAAAACATCATTATTGCATTTGTGCTGTTTTGTTAGTATTGATTTTGTTCTGTGGAGTTTTTCACCCTGTAATATGTATGAAGTGGGGAAGATCTAATAATTATTAGAGCCTTTGGTTCTCAAAAATGGTTTGCAGTGTTAACTATCTGCTTTGTAACATTTCTTCTTTCAGTTTTAGGATGCTGTGGTGGTCTAGAACTGACTGCATACATATCACAAGGTGGACTACATGGCCACATAACTTTTCAGAGGTATCATGCAGACAGCAGAAAAATTCATGTCCACACATCACTCCAGACTGTCAACGAAGTTTCCAAATGGTCTTGGAGAATACATAAATTTCCAGTTTATTATAGTACACTACAGGATCGGTGCCATGATGAGAAACTTGGGCCAGTGTAAGTTAGTATTTCTTGTTATATAATGCATTGTTTAGAGTAAAACAGAAAATTCATATTTGTATTTTTGACTGATTCATCCTCTCCTTGCAGTCCTCCTTCTTTCTTTTGTGTACAGTTTCCGAAGAAAGATGCTCTGTTCCAGAATGATGAATAGCTAATGTCTGCTTTTAGGTGTTTAGGCCTGCTGCAGGCATGAATCCATCTCTGGCATCTGAAGGGGGGAAAAATAAGATTTATTATTGTGTCTGTTAATAGTAGAAGGGAATGTCAATTCTCCTTTTCAAGCCAGAGGGCAAATCTGTTTTTTTTTTTCTCTATTGCAGTAGAAGTGAAAACCTGTGAACATTTAGTATTGATAACTCATTTCCCTGGGTAAGTAACTCAAGATAGTAATACTCTGACATATGAAATCTTAATTTACATCTTTAAACCATGAGAAGTCTGTACTTGACTGAATTGCTGTCATAGTATTTAATTTACTGGTGTGCCAGGAAACTGTGAGGATGAATGCCTTGAGGTGGGAGTGTAGTATTCTAGTCTTGACAACTTAGAGAATGATAGGTGTCAATAAATAAAGATAAAAGATTAAAAAAATTAAGAAAATGCAATAGCTACACACTTGGGTACACATAGATTTGAGAATTGCCAGGCATGCAGTGGAGACGATGTAGTATAGTGTAGTTACAATATGTCTAGATGTATGTATAGTTGTATCTGGTATCAAACCTTGAGTTCTTCCAAGGCTGCCAATAATAGCTCCAGTAATGTAAGCCGGAAGTTATTCTCATAGAGCTGTACTTAAATTCCTGTAGTTTTGTATTTATTTGATTATATCTTTAACATTCCATTTTATTTCTACATTAATAGTAATAGTTATGAAAGGGATAGATTGGTACTCACTGTAAAGATGGCACATTGATTTGAAAACAAAGTGAAAAGACTGTTACACAGTGAGCTTTTGGCCAAAGCCTTGTTCAGAAAAGAAAGAAAATTAATACACATGGTCTCTGATAGGCCTCAGAGGCTGGACCAACTGTGAAAGCAGCCATTACATATATGAGCTCTGCTGCAATAATTACACAGCTTTTTAAAATTATACAACTACAAACCAGCTGTCCACCAGGATGAATGTGAAGTGGACCACTCTGTGGCACAATGGGCAGCTGAACATAACATGCTTGATTTCAATGGCTGCTTCATAACCCGAGCCATCTGAATTTTCCCCTCCACTACCAAATTTTCTGAACTGTGCAGATGGAAATTATCCATACAACATATTCTCTGGTCCCAAAAATATCATGGCCACAACTTACAATAACCTACTGTCTCCACTTCTTCTACCTGACGGTTTCCATGTCCTTTGTCCTATCACCTACTCCCAATTAACATCCCCTCATGTTAATTGTGCACTGCTCTCTACCAACACACCCACAGTCTTTTCCTATCTTCTAGTCCTTGCATGCTCTACCAGATAGTGCTCTCCCCCCCCCCCCCCCTTCCCATCCCAATTCTGATATCCCTTCCCGTTGCCTGCAACATTCCAGTTTATTATTTTTGTTTAATACATCAGTTGCACTCTGCCTAGAGCGGCTGGGAACAACAGTCATACGTGTATGAAGTGTACCTGCTTGTGTGGATGTGTGTGTTTTCCTTCCTTTTCTGAAGAAGGCTTTGGCCAAAAGCTCAGTGTGTAAAAGTCTTTTCATTGTGCCTGTCAGCCACTCATCATGTCATATTTATGGTAATTAGTATTATATCCTTTTCATAATTGTTGATATTCCAACCTGGACTTTCACTGACAGTAATTGCTATTAACATTATTTTATAACTAAGTGTGTAATATAAAGCATTGTACATGTATGACCTGTTTAGAATTTCACGATAACAGATTTAAGGTTCATGGCAAAAAGTTGAAATGAATTGAAGAAGCTAACTGTGCTGCAGGTCAGATCCACTCAGGGGAAACATTTGATACTAGTTGGAGGCATAAAATATTTGGTCAACTCCACTGTTGAGAATCTCTGTCTCTGTCAAGTTCTTTGTATCTAACCAGTTGTTAAGAATTTGCATTGGCTTTGATCTGATAGACCTTTATGAATAACAGAATATTGTCTCCTAGGGATTCAATGTTAGTGTAACACACCAACAGCAGTTAATGGTTTTTCATTCATGGTGCAGAGCTCTGTGTAGTATTCAACATTTATGGTTTATGGAAACCTCCTTAAAGTTTGAAGTTTGTATATGTCAGCGTGTTACTATCTATAGTTTCTGAAATAGTGAAATTTGTTATTAGTGTCAAATGGTTACAAGTTTCCCATTTCTATTCTACTGAAGAACTTGTTTTAATATGATCAGTATTATTCTCTCTGTCCTATCTGCTCTTTTTCTGACTCTATTCTGAGTGTGTGTGGGGGGGGTGGGGGGGGAACTTTCTGGGGGAATAATCCAATTCTTGCAGTACAATTTAACAACCATTATTTCAGGAACAACAGGTTTGCTACTGTCTTGGAAAGTTCTTTGTCCAAAAGACAAGTGGTATATGATAATATTGTGAAAGGATAGTTACTTCTCACCATATAGTGGAGATGCTGAGTTGCAGTGAGGCACAACAAAAAGACTGCCAATCAAAGCTTTCACCAAACAGGCCTTCATCAGAATAGACAAAACACACACACACAGGCACACACACACAAACACACACACACACACACACACACACACACACACACACACACACACACACACACACACACACACACAAGTGCAACTCATTCACATGTGTGTGTGTGTGTGTGTGTGTGTGTGTGTGTGTGTGTGTGTGCAAAAGAGAGAGAGAGAGAAGCATTTGCGTGAGTGTTCGTATGTGTGTATGTTGACTATTTTGATGAAGGCCTATGTGGCCGTAAGCCTTGTTTGACAGTCTTCTTGTTGTGCCTGTCTGTGTCTCAGCATCTTCACAATATGGTGTGTAGCAACTATCCTTTTCATAATATTGTCATTATTCCATCCTTGATTTTTCATTACAAATGGTAGATGGTTGTTTACAGTGATAGACATTTTCCATTGCTTCATCTAGGACAAATCTGTAACAGTCTGGCCAGTACAAGTGCTTTCTTCAAGTTACTACTTATCTGCTTGAGCATTGTCTAGAGCATAATAAATGCATATTTAATAGAGTTCTTTTAATGAATTACATGTAATAGTCACATTCTCACTTTTAATTTTCTTTTGTTAAAAAACTAAGTTATTAACTTTGGAGCCTCACATATGTGTCTAAGATAGTATCTAAATATCTCAGACTCAGTTTTAGTACTTCACATTCTAATGAGCACAAAGTAATAGCCCATATTTTAACTAAGTTTTCCTTTTTGAAACTCACATTTTAACAGTTACAGGCATTATGTTTTCTAATATTTAACTAACAACAACATGTTTCTATATACTGAACTGTAAAAAAATAGTTATTTCTTTATTTGTGAATTTATGTTCACTTCAGTATCTATATTATACCTTTAGCCACAGAAGGAACAGAAGAAAATGCAACTAGATCATGACAGTAATTAATATTCCTTACATTCCTTACCTGAAATATATGATGGAGGCAGCAGAATTATTTTACAGACTATAAAATTCAATTTCTGTATTAGCCATTTAAATAATAACAATAATAATAATGATAATAAAGTCAAATGTTTTGTGAAAAATCTACAAGTAAGAAATAAAACAGATTGTGCAAATGTTTGATACCTGTGAATGATGCTTGAAATCAAGCACAGCAAATGAGATGCTAATTGAGAATGTGCATACCTTTTGCTGATTTTTGAAGGTTTTTCTATTGAAAAGATTTTGAGAGTGACAAATTGTTGGAACTTTGTACACATGTAGGCATAGATGACAAGAATGTCAAGGTCGCATAACAGTAGACTGCACAGGCTGTATAATCCACCAGATAACTATCCTCTAGTACTCTTTAAAATTCTAAGATTTCAAGTAGAACATTGGATTTAAGTTCTTAATCGGAACCTCATTTGCTGTTCATGGTTTTGAGCCTCATTCAGTGCATGATTCAAATATTTCTGTAATCTTTTTTTGTCACCTCATCTGCCTTCCTAATGTTTTCTGTTCTTGAAATACCACATGATATGGGATGCTTACCAGATTGGATTGACAGAGGACATTGAAAAAGTTCAAAGAAGGGCAACTTGTTTTATATTATCTTGAAGTATGGGAGAGAGTGTCACAGATATGATATTTGAGATGTAGTGGCAATTATTAAAATGAAGGCATTTTTCTTTGCAGCGAAATTGTTTCACAGAATTTCAATTACCAACTTTCTCCTCCAAATGTGTTGTTGACACCCATCTACAAGACAGAAATGATCATTGTCATAAAATAAGAGAAATTGGAACTCACACAGAAATATTTAAGTGTTCATTTTTTTCTGTGTGCTGGTTGAGAGTGGAATGGTAGGTTGTTTGGTGACCCTCCATGAGGCATTTAAGTGTGAATCACAGAGTAATTATGTCAATGTAGATGTCAAAGTGCTGTAAATTTAGTACATGATTCAAATCAAGCATTTGACAGTTAAATATCACACCATTGCAACTTTTTTTGCCAAGTAGCAAGACCTTGAAGGCTTTCACTTTTTAACACTTCATTAACCTAGGTAGTGGCAGCTGCTCCCGAATGTTTCAGTTTTCTCTCAAATCACTAAGTAAGTTTTTCTTGACTACACCAATTACTTTCAAGCAATTAAATACTAGATCTAGTTTTGGTCAGGTTGCTGAACCATTTGTTCATTTCTCTCTCTCTCTCTCTCTCTCTCTCTCTCTCTCACACACACACACTGCTCAAATGTTTAACCAATAATGTAAAGATAATCCTCCTTCCAAAGTACCCTAAACCACTCCATAACACTCTCTTGCTGACTATGGTAATAACCATCAGAATGTGCCTTTGGGTTTTAGTAGCGGAGTATTGTTTGTGGTCTGTGTTACATGTGTAGGTGCACTAAACTTTCCTGCAATTGATACAGTAAATCAATCTTTGATTTTCTCTCCCCTTAAATTAATTTATACATTATTCAATAACATATCACTTCTTAAAGTTACACCTCATATTTAACTGCTGTGAAACAATCTTTCAAAGTAATCTATTGTTCACTTAACTGAGTAGAATTTTGGCATATATATTATGACTTTCACAAGCAATCTGGGATTTTCTCACTTAATGAAGGTGCAAAAATAAGATAAGAAACAGAGACACTATAAACTTAATTCTATCTTTTCCAAAAAATATTATCACACCATCTTAGAGTGCTTTACATGATGCAAATGCATCTCTTAAACCTATTGGTTTAGCTTCTGTGTTTTGCATTCTTTAGAAGCTTGTTTAGAAATATTTCATAACTAGACCAAGCCACTTTTTTACAAATTAAAATCAAAATAGAGTCAAAAATAGAAAATCAGAAAAGAATAGGTTCAATAAGAATTTTGTAATGAGTATCCTTTGCAGTTGCACTATGCTGTCCTAGAATTCTTCCAGTAATTCTATCACTGTGTCCCACCTTTCAGAGACTTGATATTTTGATTTTACTAACACATAATATGTGTACTGATAATACTCATTCTGTCATGTGTAAGTTTCACTTGCATTATTCTGAGAAAGGAAAGATAATTTGAAATAAATTGTGAGCAAACAGTTTCTCCTGAAGAAAGTGTAGAATGGAATGGTACTGGTGATGATCAGATCCATGTGTCGGAAGGCAGGTTGAGATAATGAGGGAGAAAACATTTTGTTATAACCATCTGTGAGTGGAGGATACTAGATCTAAAGTTATAAATGATATATTAAGCCAGTACAGCAGTACAGTCAGTACAGCATATAAATTTCAAAAATTGGTGAGGAGAAGTACAAAAAATTGGTGCCATGCCTAGTAATGGCTGAAGAGTAATATGTCTGTGGAAATAAGCAATCAAGCAACCAATTTTAGTATGCCAGTTCCTTTCTAATGTTCCAATGGGAGACCGTACCATTGAGATCTTGCAAAATGTGAAAACCACAAAGGCCTTTATTGTGCAGGTCACCTCAGTTGGGTCTTATATCCACTCCTACAAGACACCATGCCAGTGCCTGAAGCCTCACCATGCCCACAGACACCCATGGAGACATCACCTGTGGTTATCACCCCTGTCCAGCAGCTACACTATTGCTGCATCCAGTAGCTGCACTGGTGCTGTGGCCAGCAGTCTGCATAATAGCTGGATAGCAAATAAAGTTTCAATTTCCTTACATTACAAGTGCTCCACTCTGTAGGAGAAGAGAGGCTTCTTGGGAGTAATTGATCCAGCAGCTGACTAATGTGTGTTACCTCCGATAAAAGGGTTATCTTTGAAGTTTCTATCAATGTTAGGTTACCTGTGTTTCTTTATTCCACACATGTATGGAAAGTAGATGAGTAATAATGGAATAAATCAGTACAAGCTTAAGTTAAAGTTATGCACATATTGGACTAAAAAAGAAGGAAAAACAAGTGGTATTAATACTTAGTATACAAATTACATATTTAGATCAAAGTAATACTGCACATATTACTTCCACATTATGCATACCATCAGTAGTGAGGTAAAGTGTATGCCTTTCATCATATTTTACACCTAATTTTAGGTGTGATATTATAAGAGCTTTAGCTTTTTGTTACAGGTTGTTGAATCTAGATGACACTGTTGGACTTCTTGAATTTCCTGTGAAAAACACCAGTGATTTACTGATACCCACTGATTTGATATCCTTAACTGGTGAAAAAGGCTTATGGGGCCGATCTCTGTTGATCTTTGAAGAGGGCTATAGAATCCATGCTGCTTGTGGTACGATTAGTGTAAGTACAAGATGTGAAGGAGATGTTGTCAGTACTTTTGAAATTATTTCTAACATGAATATTATCAAAGAGAAAGTATTATTTGTTTATGTTTGGGATCCATTACAGGTGAAATCACCAGAAATTAATTATAATGATAAGCTGGACTGTGCTCATGTGACATTTGTTATGCTTCTTGAACGATAATATCAAATTTTTCAGTTACTTTTTTGTAATGCTTCTGTATGTCATCAGCCAATGTAAGAAACTACAGGGTGACACACAAAATGTGTTACCATTTTGTTTTTTTAATATAAACTTTATTGTCAATACATTCTGAAAGGAACATATACTACAATGAAGAACCATCCATGGAGAATTGTTCTAACTCAGCACACGCTCAGTATGTCCACCATTTCGTTTCCTAAGTTCCTTCAAATGAACACTGAAGTTAGTGATTACCCTATGGCACAAGTCTTCTGTAATTTCACTGCAAACTTGAAGAATAAGTCTTCTGAGATCCTTTAAATTCCACAGCTTCTTGCTACTGTCTTGCCCTTCAACACGAAGTGGTTTGTGCAAGACAGAGCAAGGCCACATACTGCAAACACTGTGTTGGAGTTTTTACATGAGCATTTCGACATGTGGATCGTTTCACTTAGGTTTCGATGTTGCCTCAAAATTCCCCCCCTCCTCCCCCCTCCTCCCCCCCCAGTAGTCCAGACCTCAATCCATGTGACTTTTTTCTTTGGGGTTACCTAAAGGAAAAAATTTTCCCCAAATGTCCACGTGATTTAATGGAGATCAGAAGACTTATTCTTCAAGCTTGCAGTGAAATTACGGAAGACATGTGCTGTAGGGTAATCACTAGCTTCAGTGTTCATTTGAAGGAAGTTAGGAAACAAAATGATGGTCATATTGAGCATGTGCTGAGTTAAAACAAATCTCCATGGATGGTTCTTCATTGTAGTATATGTTCCTTTCATATTGTATTGACAATGAAGTTTATATTAAAAAACAAAATGGTAACACATTTCGTGAGCCTCCCTGTATATTCCACAATCATCTGTACATGTGCACTGCAGTGGGTTGTGGTGGTGATGGTGGTGGAGGAGTGTGTGTGTGTTTGTTTTTTTGTACTCGTTAGCTCTGATCAAGACTATCATCAGAAAGCTTAGTAACGTTTAGAGTCTTGTTTATGTTCCTATTGACAACTCTGTGCCTCAACTATATGTAGCTGTTCCCTTTACTCCTTCAATTATATGACTACCACAAAATAAAAGCTTGATAATCTAAAAATTGAGGCCTCACTGTATTGCTTGGCAAACAGTTGTAAGGTGATAACATGGTGTATCTATGTGAATTTCTGGTGCAGCTGAGTTTCTATACATTATGAGGTAGTCATAGGTGGAGTCCTAAGTGACTGCATGCATGCTTCACTAGTATTAAATGGGAGGTGTAGCCAACCATGGATGTGTGGTAGTGTTGTGAAAACATAAGTGGATACTTGTACCAGTGACAGGACTGAAAAGAGGCACCAGCCCTCAAAATATGAAACATGAGTTTTTCTCAGTGAATAAAATGTTCAAACAACTTATGAGACTGCTGCTGGGTGAAGTCCGTGACTGCTGTTAATATTTCAACAGGTGATCACCCTGTCATTTTCAGGGCTTAAATGCAGTGAGAGAGCATTGTGTAAGGAAATTTAAATCCTCAATAGCCTAATTAAGAACCATAATATGGCAAATACAGAAAGAAGACACACACACACACACACACACACACACACACACACACACACACACACACACACACACACACACTTAACAACTACCACTGCCACACAATCAGTGATGATGAAAGTCAGAAGTTGTTGGTAGTGTACCACAAACCATTTCTGACCAAAGTCAGAAGTTATTGATAGCGAGTATTAATTACCAGTTAGTGAGTATGTAGCTTGAACTCTGTCCATCTATTGTTTGATCACAGAAATAGCAGAATTCTTAGCAACATTTAATCAGAAACCTTCACCTCTATTTACAAGGTCATTTTCTAATTTAGTCTCAACAGCTTCCTCAATTATGCTATAAACAATAGCTGGAAATTCACAGTAGAATGTCTACAATATGGGAAAAGACAGATTACTACTTACAGTAAAGAAGAAACATTAAGTTGAAAGACACTTACATAAAGCTTTCGGCCACAGCCTTCATCAGCAAAAGAGTAACACACATCAATCATACACACAAGCAAGCACTCCTCATGCATACATGATTGGCAGCTTCAGCATGATGGGCCTCTTTGCCTTTCGCAGGTAGCATTTCCAACATGATTGATCATATTCTGTTCAAAAACAGTGTCAAGTGTGTTTTTTGATGACCATCTAAGATTAGGGCCCTTTTAGCATCCATAATGGCTGAGCCTGTTTTGCCTAAGTCGGATGTCTACCTTATCTTTTGCAGTTGTGGCATGTCATACATTGATCAGATCATTAGGAGCAAAGAGAACTGATGTACAGAATGTAAGAGTCATACATGCTTACAACAGCCAAGTAAACCTGCTATTGCAGAATGTTGCCTTGATACTGTTCATCTCATTATATACAGCAACATAGAGATTCTGGTGTGCCCTTCTAGTGACTGTGATAATGTTATTAAGGAAGCAATGGAGATTACATTAGCAAGTGACCTTATAAATAAATATAAAGATTTTTGCTTAAATTCTGCTCTATCCCTAGTCAAACAATAGAGGGCAGAGTTAATGCTACTTGCTTACCCACTGGTAATTACTATTCACTGTCAATAATTGTGATGTCGGTGATCTTTGGTTGTGTGGTGGTATCAGTCCTTTACTGTGTGTGTGTGTGTGTGTGTGTGTGTGTGTGTGTGTGTGTGTGTGTGTGTGTGTGTGTGTGTGTGTGTTCTGTTTTTCTGCATATGCTGTATTAGGCTTCTTGGTTAATGTGGCCCACCCCAAAGGGTTTAAATTTTCTTTTACAACACTCTCTCATTGCATTTGAGCCTTGAAAATGATGGGGAGTTCAGCTGTCAGAATAACACCAATCGTCAAAAATTCAGCCAGCTGCATTTCTGTGAGTTGTTTGGGGAATCAAAATATCTTTCTGCCAAATATATAATAGTGATCAGTGATTTTGGTAGACAAATGGCACGTGAATGTGTTGCAGGCAGGTATTAAAACAGCTGTAGCCCACTTGTTGATCAGAAAATTCTAGTGATATCCAGCTCCTTCTCAATGAGTGAGAAATTCCTCACACTTTTGATTATTTTTAGAATTTCAAACAGTCTCACTTTAATGGGAAATGAAGTAGGCGGTGCAGTGTATGAAGATACAAGCAGAAAGGCTTATACAGCCAAACAACTCATTCCTTGTCAGGCAGTTAAAATGGTGAATGTGTTTCTGATTTTGATGTACATACATGCTGTGTAATGCAGCCACCTTTACTTAATGGAAAGAGAGATTCACTCTGTGTCAGTCACTATTGAGTCTCTTCTCAACCACTGTGGCTGATAACATTTTATTCAAGTGAGCATTTCTAATGCTCTTGACACGTATCATAATCGTTATCATGAGATTAATCAATGGAACACATAACTAACTGAAGTTTTGGATGCAGTACCATTTCTGGGTGAAAACTGCACAATCTCTCCTTATATGTGACACACCTATCCTCCCCCTGACCCGATTTTAGCCCCCCCCCCCTCACCCCCACCATCTCCCCCCATCATCCCCTCTCCACTCACACAGCTTATTCTTGTGTAGATACACATTGGGAATGCAGTGCAGCAGCGATTTTGTGTGGCTTGAATTCGACAAGTTGTTGGAATGTTTCCAGTTATATGTGACAACAGATGTCTACACACAGAATAAGCAATTCCTGTAAATTAAGGGCTGGTGGTTTGTAAGTGCTGAACTAGTACCTGATAGTATACCAGATGTGTTCCTTCAGGTTCGGATCATGCACATTTGGTGGCCAGGATGTCAACATGAGTTCACCATCATACTCCTCAACCCACTGTTGCACGAGTCTGGCATTGCAAGACAGACACTTACTGCGTTGGAAGATTCTATTGCCATGAGGGAGACATCTAGCATGAAGGGATGTAACTGGTGTACAATATGTTCATGTAGTCCACAGCTATCATGGTGTCTTCGATTACTACTGCAGAAGCTCAGGACACTACTGCCACTGGGCTGCATGCATGGCATAGTGCATGTTTTAGCAGCCCTTCAATGTATTCGGACACACCTGTCGATCTTGATTAATGAGAAATGTGAGTAATCTACTTAAGCAACAATTTTCTAGTGGTCCACAGTCTGATCTCAAGGATCCTATGCCTTTAATATCGTAATTGATGATGTTAGTGTATCAGCACGGGAACACAAAGGTGTCATGTGCTGTGGAGCCCCATTTTCAACAATGTGTACTGAACAGTGTGCTCTGGAACACTTGTGCCTACACAACCATTGTACTCTGTTGCCAGATCTCTCACAGAATACTGCCTATCCTGTTTTAAAGAGACGGTAAACCTTTGGGCTCCACATTCTGTGATGAGCTGTGGACATCCAACACCTTGTCATCTGTTCATGGTTTCTCCATCCTTCTACCACTTTCCATAGATGTTCACAACAGTAGCAGGTGAACAGATGGCCGAATTCATCATTACCAACATGCTTGTTCCTGGGCACAAGGCCATAACAATTTTCCCTTTGTAAAAACTGCATGTTCTTCACCATTTGTGGCGTCTCATTATTACAACAATTCCCATTTGTCTCTGCTCAGTTTATGTACATTCTTTACCACAGTATGTGCCTGTAACACCACCAAGCAGTATTCAGTTTAGCAGCAGGTAGTGATTATAATGTTTTGGCTCATCAGTGTACCATAGTTGTGGTTCTGTCGAGACTGTAGTTGCCAAACAAAAGTACTATTTTTCCTGTTTCCAGATGACATAAACGTCTTAATTCTATGGTGCTTATTTTTGAAGCCTCAAAAACAAACACCATAAAATTAAGATGTGTGTTTCACTAGGAAGTTGTAGAAATGGTCCCCTCTTGTAGATATATACAGGCTCATAGTTGCTTTACAGAATAAAATCTATGAATAGTAAAAAAAGGAGTCACATTAAAAAAATAGTTCATCTTAAAGGCCTACTGTAGCACATCTCACAAAAAGACCTGGAACATTCCTCTTACACAACATCATGTAAGGTTGTTCAAGTGGGGTAATGCTGCTATGGTACACGGTCAGCACAAATACTTCATGAGCAGATGATGACTCAATAAGAGTTGAGGAACAGAACCTCACAAGAGGAAAATGAACTCACCATGTGAGTCAATCTATAGTAAGCAAAGAGTCCAAACCCACATAGAGATGGTCATGGAATGACTCAGCACACAGCCAGCATGGACAGCTAATGGCTAAGTACTCAGCAGCAACACACGGCATGAAGTGTAAGCCAAGACCAGCAGTGGTTGAACTCTGTGCAAGCACTGGTCAGCTCGGCCAACTACCACTCTCAGCTCAACAACTCTACAGCATATCTGCTGATATTAAGCATTGCGTGTGCCCTCCATGATAGATTTCCACACTATCCGAAAGTGCAACCCATGCCAGCTCTACCGCCTCCATCATGATACCAGTTGGTGGGAGTACTAAAGTTTGTTCTTTCAGCTTTTTCTTCAGTTAGCAATTGTAACCTAGAGTATGCATGATATTTTCCTGATTAGGATATGCAACTATGTAATAACACATGTCATGAAAGAATGAACCTGCCCTTATTATTTATCATCTTGTACTGACCCATATCAATGTTGGAGCATTCCTAAATTTCTCCCAGTAAACATGAGCACTGATAAATCACTGTTGAGCAGACATACATCATGCACACATGCTCTCTCTCTCTCTCTCTCTCTCTCTCTCTCTCTCTCTCTCTCTCTCTCACACACACACAAGCACATGTGCTCATTCAATTTCATATCACTTTGCAATATTGTGCATAGACATTTAATCAACATGACTGAGTCAAGCAACACACCACTAATATTGTACTTGGACATTACAGGATTGTTTTTCCTACTCATCTGCATGAACTTAAATTTTTCTGCATTTAGAACAAGCAGCCATTCATCACAACATATATAAATTCTGACTAAATCATCCTGTATCCTTCTACAGTCACTTAATGGTGACACTTTCCTGTATACTTTATTATCAACAGCAAACAGTTGTAGATTGCTGCTCTCCCTATCCACAGATCATTTATGTACATGGATAACAAGACCAGTCCTATCACACTTCCCTGGGCTACTCCCTGTAAACCATTGTCTGTGATGACCTCTCGCCATCAAGGTCAATGTACTCGGTTGTATTACTTGGAAAGTTTTTGAGTCATTAACATATTTTGGAATGTATTCCATATGCTCATATTTTCATTAAGAGTCAACGGTGGGGTATCTTGTCAAATCTAGGAGCATTGAATCCGGCTATTGCTCTTCATCCAGGTTTGCAGGCTATCGTGTGAGGAAAGGGCAAGATGATTTCAAACTAGTGGTACTTTCTTCATCTATGATGATTTGTGGACAAAAGCTTTCCTGTTTCAAGGTAATTTATTATGTTCAAAGAAACAATATGTTCAGAATTCTGCAGCAAACCGATGTTAAGGAGATTGGTCTGTAATTTTGTGTGTCTGTTCTTTTACCCTTTTTATATACAAGAGTCGCCTGTGCTTTTTTCCAGTCACTTGTGATTTATTATAAATGCAAGCTAAATAAGGGGCCAGTGCTATAGACTACTCTCTATAAAACTGAATTAGAATATTGTCTGGGCCTGGTGATTTACTTGTTTTCAACTCTTTCATTTGCTTCTCAGCACCAGAAATGTCTGTGTCTGTGTCCTCCAAATGGGAGCCTCTGCAGTGGTTAAACGATGGCACAGTATGATTAAAACTACCCAGACACCCCCAAAACATACATTTTTCATATTAGGTGCATTGTGCTGCCACTTACTGCCAGGTACTCCAAATTAGTGACCTCAGTAGTCATTAGACATCATGAGAGAGCAGAATGTGGCACTCCGCAGAACTCATGGACTTCAAACGTGGTCAGGTGATTGCGTGTCACTTATGTGATACATTTCTATGTGAGATTTCTACACTCCTAAACATCCCTAGGTCCACTGTTTCCAATGTGATAGTGAAGCAGAAATGTGAAGGGACCTGTACAGCACAAAAGTATACAGGCTGACCTCGTCTGTTAACTGACAGAGACTGCCGACAGTTGAAGAGGGTTGTAATCTGTAATAGGCAGACATCTATCCAGTCCATCAAATGGGAATTCCAAACTGCATTAGGATTCACTGCAAGTATTATGACAGTTAGGCGGGAGGTTAGAAAACTTGGATTTCATGGTCAAGCAGCTGCTCATAAGCCGTACATCATGCCAGTAAATGCCAAATGACACCTCACTTGGTGTAAGAAGCATAACATTGGACGATTGAACTGTGGAAAAACATTGTGTGGAGTGACAGCTCACAGTACACAACATGGCGATCCGAAGGCAGGGTATGGGTATGGCAAATGCCCGGTAAACATCATCTGCCAGCGTGTGTAGTGCCAACAGTAAAATTCAGAGGTGGTGGTGCTAATGGTGTGGCCGTGTTTTTCATGGAGGGGGCTTGCACTCCTTGGTGTTTTGCGTGGCACTATCACATCACAGGCCTACATTTACATTGATGTTTTAAGCACCTTCCTGCTTCTCACTGGTGAAGAGCAATTCGGGGATGGCGATTGCATCTTTCAACGTGATCGAGCACCTGCTCATAATGTACGGCCTGTGGCAGAGTGGTTGCAGGACAATAACACCCCCATAATGGACTTTCCTTCACAGAGTCCTGACATCACTCCTGTAGAACACCTTTGGGATGTTTTGAAACACTGACATCATGCCAGGCCTCACCGACCGACATCGATACCTCTCCTCAGTGCAGTATTCTATGGAGAGTGGGCTGCCATTCCCCAAGAAACCTTCCAGCACTTCATTGAATGTATACCGGTGAGGGTGGAAGCTGTCATCAAGGCTAAGGGTGGGCCAACACCATATTGAATTCCAGAATTACCGATGGACAGCACCACGAACTTAAGTCATTTTCAGCCAGGTGTCCAGATACTTTTCATCACATAGTGTATGTCTGCACAATTATCCTGTGTCCTGTGTGAATGATTCTGTTTTTAACACAAAATTTAAAACTTCAGCTTTCATTTCACTGTCTTCTAATGCCAAGCCAGACTAGCTGAAGAGTTACTAGATAGAAACCTTTAATCAGCTCAATGATGTCACATAAAATCAGATTTTTGTGAAGTTCATGGCAAGACCATTTGCTAAGTTGTTGTGTTCTTCACACATCAATCTTTTTACTGATACACGAATTTATAGTAACTTTAGCATATTGACATTTCTGTGTTCTTTTTTGACCTGAGAGTCTCTGCTTCCTCAGCATTTTCCAAATTCTGTTGTTAAACTATTGTGAGACTTTTCTGTCCCTAATCCATGTACTTGGCCCTTACCTCCCCAGGGAACAATTTACAGTCAGTTTAAACTTGATGACAAATATGTCTGCCTTCATGTTTCCATGGAGTCCATCACTTGGCCACTGTCATGTCCAGATGTTCCACAAATCTACATACTGAACAACTTGACCAGCTAGCCAGTGGAGACTCACAGTGAGTCGCCTTTTAAAATCTGTTTTTGCTGATAATGCTGTCTCATATGAGTATGTGGCATCCTCATGTCCTTCACCATGGTCACTCAATATCTGACACTGTTCACACCCATACATATCCTGTCAAGCCTGGTAGCAATACTAAACATAAACTACACCAATGCATTCTGCTGATTGTAGCACCTGTCACAGACAATTACAGCTCTAAATCATTTACATACGCACAAGATTTGGTATGTAGGATATCCGCAACTGAGGGATATGGCAATTAATGTAGAGACATCTGCTACAGTTGAACTAATATTTATTCAAACCATCACCAGTTTCAGGATTTTAAAATCCCATCTTCAGGTATATAAAATTATTATATTTGGTAACATGTAACATGTAGCTGGGCTAATCAGAGCAAGAGCTCCAGTCAATAACTGTCTGTCACCAGGCAGCCACATTGTAGGAACACCAACCACTACTGTGTAGAGGTCCATGAGGGAGGTCTGATCTCCGGTGTGGCCCTTCACACAGTAATGGTTGGCATTCCTACCATGCCGCTGCCCAGTGATGAGCAATTTTCACCAATGTGTAATGATTGGAGCACTTGTTCTGACTGGCCCAACTGTATGTTTTGTGTTACCAAACACAATAATTTCATACACCTGAAGATGGAATTTTAAAATCCCGAAACCGGGTATGGTTCGAATAAATGAAGGGGTCGGGGAGATATAGTCATAAGCCACATCAAACTAGTTTTGAGACACAGCGAGTTTAAAGTTCCAAGGAGGTCTGAAAATGTTTAATACAAAATAGAAAACTTATTTCTACTGCAAACACTTCCTTAATACTTGTGAAGCATGTTGTTAAACAGTCAACTCTCTGCATGCTATAAAATGTTAATTTTAGAATGGTTCTAATTAAGACGTAGTCAACGGTGGCTTATGACTATATCTCCCAAAAAATTGTTTAAAGCATAAAATGTGAATTTGTAAGCAGAATATACCATTTTTATACATCAATATATACATATCAGGTATATGAGATGTATAAATTACTTTTTCATTGATACAGTTACACCAAGGAAGTTCCTCTACCTCGTCATTGTACACGTTATTTCCAGTACATGACCGAAAGAAATCTTGATTTGCTGCAGGTATGTATGGCATAAGAGGTGGCTTACGTGCCTCAACGATACATATAGCCGTACCGTAGGTGCAACCACAATGGAGGGGTATCTGTTGAGAGGCCAGACAAATGTGTGGTTCCTGAAGAGGGGCAGCAGCCTTTTCAGTAGTTGCAGGAGCAACAGTCTGGATAATTGACTGATCTGGCCTTATAACACTAACCGAAATAGCCTTGCTGTTGTGGTACTGCGAATGGCTGACAGCCGTAATTTTTCCTGAGGGCATGCAGCTTTACTGTATGGTTAAATGATGATGGTGTCCTCTTGGGTAAAATATTCCGGAGGTAAAATAGTCCCCCATTCGGATCTCTGGGCGGGGACTACTCAAGAGGACATCGTTATCAGGAGAAAGAAAAGTGGCATTCTACGGATCGGAGCGTGGAATGTCAGATCCCTTAATTGGGCAGGTAGGTTAGAAAATTTAAAAAGAGAAATGGATAGGTTAAAGTTAGATATAGTGAGAATTAGTGAAGTTCGGTGACAGGAGGAAAATGACTTCTGTTCAGGTGAATACAGGGTTATAAATACAAAGTCAAATAGAGGTAATGCAGGAAATGGTTTAATAATGAATAAATAAAAAAATAGGAGTGCGGGTAAGCTACTACAAACAGCATAGTTAACGTATTATAGTGGCCAAGATAGACACGAAGCCCATGCCTACTGAGGTAGTACAAGTTTACAAGCCAACTAGCTCTGCAGATGACGAAGAAATTGAAGAAATGTATGATGAGATAAAAGAAATTATTCAGGTAGTGAAGGGAGACGAAAATTTAATAGTCATGGGTGATTGGAATTCAACAGTAGGAAAAGGGAAAGAAGGAAACATAGCAGGTGATTATGGATTGGGCTTAAGAAATGAATGAGGAAGCTGTCTGGTAGAATTTTGCACAGAGCATAACTTAATCATAGCTAACACTTGGTTCAAGAATAATAAAAGAAGGTTGCATACATGGAAGAATCCTGGAGATACTAGAAGGTATCAGATAGATTATATAATGGTAAGACAGAGATTTAGGAAACAGGTTTTAAATTGTAGGACACTTCCAGGGGCAGATATGGACTCTGACCACAATCTATTGGTTATGAACTGTAGATTAAAAATGAAGAAATTGGAAAAAGGTGGGAATTTAAGGAGATGGGACCTGGATAAACTGACTAAGCCAGAGGTTGTACAGAGTTTCAGGGACAGTATAAGGGAACAATTGACAGGAATGGGGGAAAGAAATACAGTAGAAGAAGAATGGGTAGCTCTGAGGGATGAAGTAGTGAAGGCAGCAGAGGATAAAGTAGGTAAAAAGATGAGAGCTAGTAGAAATACTTGAGTAACAGAAGAAATATTGAATTTAATTGATGAAAGGAGTAAATATAAAAATGCAGTAAATGAAGCAGGCAAAACTGGAATACAAACGTCTCAAAAATGAGATCGACAGGAAGTGCAAAATGGCTAAGCAGGCATGGCTAGAGGACAAATGTTAGGATGTAGAGGCTTATCTCATTAGGGGTAAGATAGATACTGCCTACAGGAAAATTAAAGAGACCTTTGGGGAAAAGAGAGCCACTTGTATGAATATCAAGAGCTCAGATGGAAACCTAGTTCCAAGCAAAGAGGGGAAAGCAGAAAGGTGGAAGGAGTAAATAGAGGGTCTATACAAGGGCAATGTACTTGAGGACAATATTATGGAAATGGAAGAGGATGTAGATGAAGATGAAATGGGAGATACGATACTGCGTGAAGAGTTTGACAGAGCACTGAAAGACCTGAGTCGAAACAAGGACCCGGGAGTAGACAACATTCCATTAGAACTACTGACGGCCTTGTGAGAGCCAGTCCTGACGAAACTCTACCATCTGGTGAGCAAGATGTACGAGACAGGCGAAATACCCGCGAGTTCAAGAAGAATATAATAATTCCAATCCCAAAGAAAACAGGTGTTGACATTTGTGAAAATTACCGAACTATCAGTTTAATAAGTCACAGCTGCAAAATACTAATGCGAATTATTTACAGACGAATGGAAAAACTGGTAGAAGCTGACCTCGGGGAAGATCAGTTTGGATTCCGTAGAAATGTTGGAACATGTGAGGCAATACTGACCTTACGACTTATCTTAGAAGAAAGATTAAGGAAAGGAAAACCCACATTTCTAGCAGTTGTTGACTTAGAGAAAGCTTTTGACAATGTTGACTGGAACACTCTCTTTCAAATTCTAAAGGTGGCAGGGATAAAATACAGGGAGCGAAAGGCTATTTACAATTTGTACAGAAACCAGATGGCAGTTATAAGAGTCGAGGTACATGAAAGGGAAGCAGTGGTTGGGAAGGGGGAGATAGGGTTGTAGCCTCTCCCTGATGTAATTCAATCTGTATATTGAGCAAGCAGTAAAGGAAATAAAAGAAAAATTTGGAGTAGGTGTTAAATCCAGGGAGAAGAAATAAAAACTTTGAGGTTCGCTGATGACATTGTAATTCTGTCAGAGGCAGCAAAGGACTTGGAAGAGCAGTTAAACGGAATGGACAGTGTCTTGAAAGGAGGATATAAGATGAACCTCAACAAAAGCAAAATGAGGATAATGGAATGTAGGCGAATTAAGTCGGGTGGCGCTGAGGGAATTAGATTAGGAAATGAGACACTTAAAGTAGTAAAGGAGTTTTGCTATTTGGGGAGCAAAATAACTGATGATGGTCGAAGTAGAGAGGATATAAAATGTAGACTGGCAATGGCAAGGAATGCGTTTCTGAAGAAGAGAAATTTGTTAACATCGAGTATAGATTTAAGTGTCAGGAAGTCGTTTCTGAAAGTATTTGTATGGAGTGTAGCCATGTATGGAAGTGAAACATGGACAATAAATAGGTTGGACAAGAAGAGAATAGAAGCTTTTGAAATATGGTGCTACAGAAGAATGTTGAAGATTAAATGAGGAGTTATTGAATAGGATTGAGGATAAGAGAAGTTTGTGGCACAACTTGACTAGAAGAAGGGATCGGTTGGTAGAACATGTCCTGAGGCATCAAGGGATCACAAATTTAGCATTGGAGGACAGTGTGGAGGGTAAAAATCGTAGAGGGAGACCAAGAGATGAATACACTAAGCAGATTCAGAAGGATGTAGGTTGCAGTAGGTACTGGGAGATGAAGGAGCTTGCACAGGATAGATTAGCATGGAGAGCTGGATCAAGCCAGTCTCAGGACTGAAGACAACAACAACAACAACAACAACAACAACAACAACAACAACAGTTGGTAATGGCTTTCTGTACTTTATTGGCAACTGACATGGATTTGGTTCAACTAGCCTTCCTTTCTTTTTGACACGAATATCCACTGACATGAAAGCTCCTATGTCTGAATAAGAGTGCTTTACACTTAACTTGAAGGGATCTTCACACTCAAACTTAAATTGAGTAGCTTCGCTGAAATGGTGGGGATCACCAGACGTGGATTCTGTACGTTTTGAGATCAATGTCTTCAGGCTGTGCAAACTTCTGAAGTTTCTCTTTCCATTTTAGTTACAATGAAATGTTTTGGACTCGCAGATTTTATTACTTCTGGCCACTCATCTGGAGTGTACACTATTGGACATCTGTTTCTTGCGTACCGTTCAATGCAACCAAAATCACGATCGCAAAGTAGCATGGTGTGACCTACCGCAGTGAAGTAATGCTGGACAGAATCAAATCTTTTGGTAACAACAAGGGACCTTTCCAAAGCAATAATAGTCCAGTTCTTTGCCTGACCCTTGCAGTTCTCTGTGATTATGTGGAGATGTTTTGTCTGAGGATTAGTTATCTCCAAGTACTTCAATAAGCAGCTGCCAACCTCATCTGAACCCCATCCTCCATCTTTCTCGCTCCACAGAAACATATAACCCTTATTTGATCCACAGTCGTGGATACCATAGATGTATGTCCATATTTTCCTCTTGTAAAATGCTGGACCAACTGTTAGTTTAGGTGTGGGGAACATTTGCTGCATGTCCTTTGCTAACAAATGATGCTCTTTCGAATTTTCTTTAGCCAGAGCAGTTAAAGACGCAATCATATTTTGTCCTCTGTCAGCCTTTTTGAGATGCAGTTCATATTGTTGTTTCTTTTCTGTCACTTCTTCTGCACATAATTCTGGGTTATTTATTGCAATTAGAAATCCATCACATTTTGAACAGGTGTCACTTTTTGGTAGTTTGAAGCCTATGTTAAATTCAGATATGAAAATTTCTCTGAATTTATTTTCAGATGCTGCAGGAACCTGCTTTTCCTTGTAGTATTCTGAGTGTTTATCTCAAAATAAGGAAGCAATTGTGAGATCACAATCCAAACACCCTTTATCGTGGTTCTGTTGCCTACTGTAATGACTGTTATATTTCGGTATGGCATTGAGAAATTCTCTAACACTTTGTACAGCTTCGTCTTGAAATTTATGTGGGTAGTTTCCATGTTTTCCTGAAAGAAAAAAAAGATGAGCTTATATCCTCTTCCTAATAGAAATATTTGTATAGTACTTAGTTTGAGTACATCCCTAACTTATAGCACAGAGTAACATACAAACCTCTTCCATTTCTTTTGGCACTGCAAATCCCAGCTTCATTTGATGTTGCAAATTCCTCACTCTTCGTACATGTATCTGTAAGCTACTAACCCTTAGGAAAGCTTCCTTACAGATCATGACTTCTATTCTGCATACCCTCACATTATAAGAAAATGTAACATACCTGGATGATATTTTCTTGGAAGTCTTTTTTTGTATAGCTTTGAAAGAAATTATGACAAATATAACAAAATGAAATAAATATACAAAATATTAAACCATTTGTATTTAAATACTGAAGAAACCTTCGCTTTTTGGGTTCCATTTTCATACAGCTCATCAGGTAAGTATCCTGGGCATTAAAGTTTCCTATGTGCCAAAATGAATGAAAAATGTTTTCTTCCTCTCCAAGCAGTTTTGTGAAGCATTTATTTAAACAAGTACAGGGACTTCCTATAGTAGCAGCCTGAACAGTCTTGTGGGTTTTTAAAGACTTATACTGCTGACCAGCATTTCGTTGACATTTTGCTTTATTTTTCTTCCACTGATCAATATTTTGCTTTCTTTTCTGTAAAGGCTTTGGTTTTTTGGGCAATTCTTCATTTATTCTACTTATTTCAAGCTATAATATTAAGAGCAAAATACAGTAGTCTAAGAATTTCCGTGAGATACAGTCATAAGCCACACAAAACATTAAATTTTGCTAAAATCACATTAATGAGAAAATATTTTTTACACATCTTTTGCCTTTGAAACTACATTACTGCACCATTAAGCAGTAATATAAATGTGACCATCAGGTTTCATCCTTAACACACAGGATGGCTGTCAAATACATTGGCAATGTTGAGAGAAACCAAGTCACAAGCCACAGGAAATTAATCACCAGAAATAAACTGTTTTATTACTTACCGAAACATCATCTGAGCTGGAACTGATGGTCGATGGATGCCAAGATTCATCACTGTCAGGATCCAAAGGGCAAAGCTCTTCATTTCCACTACTGTCTGTGTCAAATATGCATTGAAGACCCAAAGACGCTTCAGACGTTCCTGACCCACCTGCCATTTTGCTGTGGCTTGTGACTATGTATCTTCTGAAACTACCACCAGATGGCACAGCATAGAACTGCACTCCGTCATAGCCTGTCATCTGTTGTAGTAACAAGGAACTTTTTCAACACATTGTGAAGAAGATATTGTTAAGAATGCCGCAACATGAAAAACTCAATTTCGTAAAAGTTGTGGCTTATGACTATATCTCTCCGAGCTCTTCAAATATTAGTACAAGAAAGGATATTGTGGAGACATGGCTTAGCCACAGCTTGGGGGATGTTTCCAGAATGAGATTTTCACTCTGCAGCAGAGTGTGTGCTGATATGAAACTTCCTGGCAGGTTAAAACTGTGTGCTGGACCGAGACTCGAACTTGGGACCTTTGCCTTTCGCAGGAGAGCTTCTGTAAAGTTTGGAAAGTAGGAGATGAGGTACTGGCAGAAGTGAAGCTGTGAGGACAGGTCATGAGTCATGCTTGGGTAGCTCAGATGGTAGAGCACCTGCCCGCAAAAGGCAAAGGTCCCAAGTTCGAGTCTCGGTCCAACACATAGTTTTAACCTGCCAGGAAGTTTCATATCAGCGCACACTCCACTGCAGAGTGAAAATATCATTCTGGAAACATCCCCCAGGCTGTGGCTAAGCCATGTCTTCTCAGTATCCTTTCTTTCAGGAGTGCTGGTTCTGCAAGGTTTGCAGGAGAGCTTCCGTAAAGTTTGGAAGGTAGGAGATTAGGTACTGACAGAAGTGAAGCTGTAAGGATGGGTCGTGAGTCGTGCTTAGGCCAGATGACCTCAGACTGTCATAATTTTAGTTGTTTCATCCTTCATGTTAATTCTTCATCATTTGTTAGTGTCATTCCCCTCATTCTCTAATAATCTGTTAATTTCCATCTTTCCTTTTTTATTCTTCGCAAAACCTGTGTCTTGGACCAGTTTATAGTACATGAATATGTGCCATTACATCAGATTTTATTTATTCGTCCATGGACTATTTACATATATGAACATCAGGCCCACTTTTAAAGAAATTTGCAGAAAGAAAATCATATTCTTCCACATCTGCAAGGAAAGTAAATGAAAAATAGGTCCAAGTTGGACCCAAAAACATAACTAAATATTAATACTGCTAGGCTGCTGTATTTTCTCATCACTGTTGTGTTTTATAGCCAATCACAGTTGGACACTTTCTTATCAAAACTGGATGTATTTCTTACAGATTTATTTTCTGTCTGTCAATCGCTGTTTTTCATTTCAAAATGACTTGTTTTGGGCAATGTGTCCACGTTCAGATCAGTTAAACAATAACAACAAATTACAACTGCATTCTAATCCTGTGTTTGCAGTATTGCAGAGCTTAAACATTGTTATACAATGAAGTATATCACATAGTTACAGAATAATTTGTCCTTATGGAACCATCAGCTCACCTTCATATACTGAAATCATACTTCCATGCTGTTGCTTTATATTAAAATTTTAATAGAAATTTGATTGGTGGGAAACACCTGCAATATTAAAGATGTACTGTGCATGTACTAAAGGATTTAAAATACACTACTGAGTATAAATGTGCACACACACACACACACACACACACACACACACATACACACACACACACACACACACACACACACACATCTCCATCGCGTCAAATTTACCACTGCCAGTGCGTGGCACACTGACACAGCAAACACATGGTAAAGTGTCCCGTCCCACCCCAGTGTGATGAACTGATAAAGGTTAAATCATGTCTTCAAAAATTTTCATAATAAATACCATGCACAAAATCACTTTGCTCATTCAGTAAATCTCCCTGGTCTTTTCTCCAGTGGGCATAAATTTCAGGTTCCTCCAGCATGTTTAAATAAAAACATTTTGGAGATCTGTGTAGCATCTCCATTTGTTCTCTCACTGCACAAAATCCATGTCTGCTGTTTTTACATATACTCCAAATGGTATCCTGTTATTTTACCCACAGTGTTCTGTATAAGGGATATCAAAGTTTTGCCCAGTGTGGCCTATATAATATTTATTACACTCCGTACATATGATCCTATACCCCCAGAATTATTACATTTATTCTTTTTTGCCAAGCAATTCAAGATGCTGTTTCAGGATTCCATGATATGATCCAACTGAAATGTTACATTGTTCAATTTTTCGGACAGTCTTCGATTGGCATGCTCAGTTTTGTTGATGTTCCTGATATGAGGATCTTTGGTAGACATTGAAAGGTTTCCTGAATGAGGGTCATCTTTAACTTCTGTCTGGCCATCTTTAAACTGTGTGAACCATTCATAACACCGAGTACAGCTTAAGCACCCATCACCATTGGCTTCCTGCATCATTTGGTATGTCTCTGTAAAGATTTGCTTGAGTTTCATGCAAAATTTAATGTGGATGCTTTGCTCCTCAAACTCTGGCACCTCAAAATTTATAACTGTGTGACACAACATTCTACTCAATGCAGCAGTGAAAAATTAATAACAGAAGTACAACAAAAAAATTTCTGTTAGTTACACACAAAAACATATAGAAACACACTACAAATTATAATACAAAACCAAGATGATCGGATACATAAAAATATTACAAATCGTTGGAAGAAATATATGCTGGAATCATGTTGCACAAAGGTACAAAAGTTAGATGTTGTATAGTAGTAATGATATTAAGTGGACTGATAAAAGATGGTTGCCATACTGAGGTAAAAATTTTCAATACCAAATGGCACTGATGTTTTAGTTTGACACTATGGAGTATCAAAGTATAAGCTGCATATGATTTACAAAAAAGTAATAAACAGATGTAATGAAGGAAAGATAGTAGCAAAAATAAATGTGGCATACAGACAAAAAATGTAACACAGAGTAACATCAAAAGTACAATTCTTAAGGTATTCCATATGGAACATAGTATCAACATTTGCCAATATGACTATATTAACTAAAAGGCAAAAAATAATAAATGAGCATCTTGCATCTGGAACTGGAAGGTGTGGACTTAGCAGAAGAGCTTGAAATTTATGAGCATCATACGGACAATGTGCATGGCGTCCTGAATGAGCATATCAACTCAAACTGCACATGATTCTTTGACATCAGAAGGTAAATTTCCTCGTTTTTCCTCCTCCTCCTCCATTCTCTGTTATCTAAAACTGGTCCCCATGTTTTCCTCATTACTCTTCTTTCAAATATTAATAGTTTTTCCCTTCTCACTTAGTCGTGCTCCATGTTTCTGAACCATACATTACTTCTGGGCATATCACTGTGTTGTAGATTTCCATCTTAGTGTTCACTGAGATCGATTTAGAGCCAAGCATTTCTCTGAGGGAATGCATGCATTTCATTCCCACCGCTATTCTTTCCTTGATGTCCATTTTTATGTTGTTGTCTGTGATAAACCAAGATCCCAAGTATTTGAACTGGTCTACTCTCTTGAACCTCTTGCCATCTATCTCATGAAATTCTACGTGCTCTTGTCTTCTTCCTGATTGCATGAACTCTGTTTTGTCTCGATTCACTTTGAGCCTTACCTTCTGTGCATAATTGTCCATTTTCTGGTAAATTTCTTTCAACTCGTGCTTTGATTCACTTAATAGTAGTATGTCATCTGCATTTGCGAGACAATTGAAGTGTCTGTCCATCTCTACTCCAGCCCACTCCTGTTTGCTACACTCTTTTATTACTTTCTCTAAGATGACACTGAACAGAACACATTAGAGAGCATCCTCTTGTCTGAGGCCTATCTCAATCTCGAATGTTTCTGGTGTGGCTCCTCGGAAATGTACTGCTGCCTGTGACCCTTCCATACAAGCTTGCACCATTCTCACTAGCTTCTCAGGGATTCTGAAGTCCCACAATGCATTGTACAGGTTTTTCCTGTGGATGCTGTCATATGCATGTTGAAAATCGACGAACAGGCTGTAGATATCTTTATCATATTCCCAATGTTTTTCAAACAATTGTCTTAGTGTGAAAATGTGATCTACTGTCGATCAGTTTGGTCAAAAGCCAGCTTGGTACTCCTGTATGTTGTACTCTATGAATGGTTGCAAATTTCTGAGGATAATGATGGACAGCACCTTATACGTTACATTCAACAAGCTGATTCCTCTGTAGTTACCGCATTTCATTTTGCTTCCCTTCTTGTATATTGGGCATATTATAGCCAATTTCCATTCTTCTGGCAGTGTCTCCTTCTCCCATGTCAACTGGATCAGTTTATATATCTCTAAGTGTAAGCTCTCACCTCCCTCCTCAATTAATTCTGATGTTATTCTGTCCTCCCCTGGGGCTTTGCTGTTTCTGAGTCCTTTGATTGTGATTTTCACATCTTCTTCATTAACTTCTCATTCTTCTTCATCTTCCCTTTCCACCATAGTGTTTGCACATAATATCCCATCTTGTTCTGGGCGATTCAACAGTTCTGAGAAGTTCTTCTGGCAGTGTCTCCTTCTCCCATGTCAACTGGATCAGTTTATATATCTCTAAGTGTAACTCTCACCTCCCTCCTCAATTAATTCTGATGTTATTCTGTCCTCCCCTGGGGCTTTGCTGTTTCTGAGTCCTTTGATTGTGATTTTCACATCTTCTTCATTAACTTCTCATTCTTCTTCATCTTCCCTTTCCACCATAGTGTTTGCACATAATATCCCATCTTGTTCTGGGCGATTCAACAGTTCTGAGAAGTATTCTTTCCACCTTTCTACAATTATTTCCTTGTAATTTATCAAGTTTCCATTCTTATCTCTAATGAAAAAAGGTGGGCTCTGAAATCCACATTTCCAATTTTTTATGTATGGGAAGAATTGCCTTGAGTTCTTGCTTTGTTTCTCTGCCTCAACTTGTTCTAGCAAACTGGTTAGATATATTCTCTTCTTTGCTCTTAGGATTTGCTTTTTCTCCCTTCTGATGTTGATAAAATGTTCCCTTTTCTGCTCATTCTGCCTGTTAGGTAGCCACTTCTCTCTCATCGTCCTTCTCTTTTCTGTAGCCTTCCAGCATGTCTCGTTGAACCATTTCCTCTTCTTCATTATCTTCTTTCTTCCCAATATATCGTTCGCTACACTTAGTACCATGGGCTTTATTTCTTTCCACCTTTCCTCCACGTTCTCTCTTAGTTCTAGGGTCTCTAGGATTTGATTTCTATAGCATATTGTTCTTTAATTGAACTTTCTTGTAGTTTCTCAACATTCAAAGCAGTTTCTAGTGTCCCCTTTTTCTTATGCATGTAGGTGAACATGAGTTTAAGCCTGCACACAATGAGGAACTGGTCTGATGCACAGTCGGCTCCTCTATGCGACCTGACATCCATGATTCTGCGCTATAGAGCTGGTCCACCAAGATGTGATCTGTCTGGTTGGTGGTTCTTCCATCTGGTGAACACCATGTTCCCTTATGTATTCTCTTGTGTTCGAAGTAAATCGAACTTACTCTCAGATTCTTTGAGATAGCTAAGTTGATCATCCTCTGACCATTCTCATTGGTCTCACCATGCAAACTGTGCCTTCCTATAGTTGGTATGTAGAATTCTTCTTTTCCTGCTTTTACATTAAAATCTTCCTGCACTATCCTGATATTTCTAGTTGGTGTGCTCTCAATTGTTTGTTGTAGTTGGTCATAGAACTCTTCCTTTTCCTCGTCTGTTTATCCTCAGTTAGGGCATGAACATTGATGAATGTGATGTCTGACACTTGGTTTCCAAGTACTATGTAGGATATTCTCTTGTTAGCAGCTTTGAATTCCTTCACTGAATTTGCTGCTTTATTGTGTATTACAAAGCCAGTGCCAACTGGTGTTAATCTACACATCCGCTGTAGAGTAGTGTGTATCCATCCTCTTTGTGAGTTCCTGCTCCTAGCCATCTTGTCTCTTTTTACCGTCACCAGGTCCAGTTTATATCGGTTAATTTCTGAGACCATAGTCTGGATAGTTCCTGGTCTACACAGGCTCTGGACATTCCAAGATCCAAAATTAAAATTTCTAAATCATGTGCTGTTTGTCCTTTGCAGTTTTTGTGTTCCATTGTATCCACCCACATCCAAGGCAAGTTTGTTTTTCATAACAAAGAGTTTTTTACAGGATTGAGTTGTTAGTCCAATGCCCAACCCTCCTCCTTTATCCAGGCTTGGGACCGGCAGTGGCTGTTGCAAGGCAACTGACCCCAGGCATATGCATAATTATTGCATTAAATATTTTCATTATTTTCTGCCCTTCTGGAAAGGTAGCAGCATTGACACTTGTTCCTAGACGTTCCATGTTGAACATGTTAAGAACTGTACTTTTTATGTTATTTTATGTTATGCTTTTTGTCTGTATGCCATATTTATTTTTATTACTATTTATCTTTTATTGTCTTTGTTTATTACTTTTTTGTAAATCATATATAGTTTATACTTTGGCACTGTGTAGTGTCATACTTACCACATCACTGTTTCTTGTGTATATTAAAGACCTGTCATCTGTTACATTATCAGATTCCAAGTTTGTCTTATTTGCAGGTGATACAAACATTGCAAAAAATAGTAAATCAAATATAAATTTAGAAAGGGCAGCTAATCAAATTTTTACTAATATTAATAAGTGGTTCATAGCCAATTCACTGTCATTAAACTTTGAAAAGACCCACTATATGCAGATCAGAACTTCCAAGAGATTTCGATCTGGTGTATGTATAAAATATGACGACATGGAAATAGGAGAAGTTGAGAGTGTAAAATTCTTGGGATTACAACTTGATAATAAGTTCAGTTGGGAGCAACATACTAACGAACTGCTAAAGCGCCTAAACAAGTCTGTGTTTGCAATGTGAATGATGTCAGACATAGGAGATATAAATATAAAAAAACTGGCATATTTTACTTATTTTCACTCCAGTATGTCATATGGTATCACATTTTGGGGTAATTCCACAAACAGAGAAAAAAATTTTAGAGTACAGAAGTGTATAATAAGAGTAATGAGTAGGGTAAATCCAAGAACATCATGTTTAAACCTATTCAAAGACTTGGGCATATTAACCACAGCTTCTCAGTATACTTATTCCTTAATGAAGTTTATTAAAAACAAAGATTCCAAGACTTACCAAGCGGGAAAGCGCCGGTAGACAGGCACAATAAAATAACACACAAACACACACACACAAAATTTTGAGCTTTCGCAACCGGCGGCTGCTTCCCTACAGCTTAGGCCTTCGTGGCAAACGAGTCTGCTCCAGTCCTGAATCCCTGGACCATTACACCAACAACCCGAAAACAGCTTTCGCATCCCGCAACTACCCTCCCGACCTGGTACAGAAGCAAATAACCAGAGCCACTTCCTCATCCCCTCAAACCCAGAACCTCTCACAGAAGAACCCCAAAAGTGCCCCACTTGTGACAGGATACTTCGCGGGACTGGATCAGACTCTGAATGTGGCTCTCCAGTAGGGATACGACTTCCTAAAATCCTGCCCCGAAATGAGATCCATCCTTCATGAAATCCTCCCCACTCCACCAAGAATGTCTTTCTGCCGTCCACCTAACCTTCGTAACCTCTTGGTTCATCCCTATGAAATCCCCAAACCACCTTCCCTACCCTCTGGCTCCTACCCTTGTAACCACCCCCGGTGTAAAACCTGTCCTATGCACCGTCCCACCACCACCTACTCCAGTCCTGTAACCCGGAAGGTGTACACAATCAAAGGCAGAGCCACTCGTGAAAGCACCCACATGATTTACCAACTGACATGCCTACAGTGACGCTTTCTATGTGGGAATGACCAGCAACAAACTGTCCATTCGCATGAATGGACACAGGCAGACAGTGTTCGTTGGTAATGAGGATCACCCTGTGGCTAAACATGCCTTGGTGCACGGCCAGCACATCTTGGCACAGTGTTACACCGTCCGGGTTATCTGGATACTTCCCACCAACACCAACCTATCCGAACTCCGAAGATGGGAACTTGCCCTTCAATATATCCTCTCTTCTCGTTATCCACCAGGCCTCAATCTCCACTAATTTCAAGTTGCCGCAACTCAAACCTCACCTGTCATTCAACATCATCTTTGCCTCCACGCTTCCGTCTCGACTGACATCTCCGCCCAAAATCTTTGCCTTCAAATATGTCTGCTTGTGTCTGTGTATGTTTGGATGGATATGTGTGTGTGTGTGTGTGTGTGTGTGTGTGTGCGTGTGTGTGTGTGTGTGTGTGCGCGAGTATATACCTATCCTTTTTTCCCCCTAAGGTAAGTCTTTCTGCTCCCGGGATTGGAATGACTCTTTACCCTCTCCCTTAAAACCCACATCCTTTCATCTTTCCTTTTCCTTCCCTCTTTCCTGATGAAGCAGCCGCCGGTTGTGAAATCTCGAAATTTTGTGTGTGTGTTATTTTATTGTGCCTGTCTACCGGTGCTTTCCCACTTGATAAGTCTTGGAATCTTTGTTTTTAATATATTTTTCCCATGTGGAAGTTTCTTTCTATTTTATTTACATCCTTACTGAAGTTTGTTGTAAATAATACATCTCTTTTTCCAACTAACTGCTTAGTACATAGTATCAATACTAGGAATAAGAACGATATACATAAAGATTTAAAATCACTTACTCTTGCCCAGAAAGGAGCCCAGTATTCAGCAACGCATATTTTCAGTAAGTTACCAGCAATCATTAAGAGTTTAGTTTCAGACAAGGAACAATTTAAACATAATTTAAAAGAATTTTTGGTGGCCAACTCCTTCTATTCCATCCATGAGTTTCTCAACAAGTGCAGTAGACCATTTTAATGAAAATTTATTATACTTTAATGTTGGACAATACTTGGTTGTAACAGCCAAGTAACTACCTACTGTGTGAATGATGGATGTATGGAAAACAGATGTAAGTCTTACATCTGTAAATAGTGGAAGTTTAATTTTAAATCTTTTACATAATCTGACTGTTCCTAACTGAGGATCACTGAAATGAATAATTTACTTTAATTTTTGACAATACTTGGTTGTAATAGCCAAGAAACTAGCAAATGTCTGAATGATGGATTTAATGAAATCAGCTGTAAGTATTAAACTTGTAAATATTAGAAGTTTAAATTTAATTCATGTTACTGTTTATTGACTGAAGATCATCAAAATTAATGAAACTCAAGTTTTTCTAATTAAATTTTTGTATTGTGTTTATCAGACATGTTCCACACACAGGCAGATTCCCTCTTTTATGGGTCTATGGAATGAATAATTAATCCTATCTAATCTAATCTCAACATGGAATGGTACTGAAAATTTGTATCTTACTATCGCAACCAGCAGCCTTTTATCAATCTGCTTACGATGATTACTACTACAAAACGTAATTTTCATTTCTATGTGCAACATGACATTCCATGGTATGTTTCGTCTAACAATTTGTAATATTTTTATGTGTGTAATTATCTTAGTTTGGTAAATCATATATTTTTTAACAATAGTATTAAAAGTAAAGTTGCCTTTCACCTTATAGAGGAGATGCTGATCTCTGCTATATGGTGAGTGCCAACTTACCTTTTAATAATATTGTTACATTCCATCCTGGATTTTCCATTATTTGAATTTTTATTTTTTATATAGCTATGTATTTTTATCTTGTTTTCTACAGATATCTGTGATGGCTATGTCCAAAATGTATACTATTGGATTAATAAAGTCAGCTTGACCTATTCAGCATTTTGCAGATTGCATATACTCTTCAATATTATCACACACCCCCTTCGTGACTTCATGTCACAACTATGTAAATAGTAGTTATTTCTTTCACATTGACTGTTTGCATGTAACAAAATATTTTCTAAAAAGTTACGATGACAATGGTTTGATCATTTTCTTTGATCTTGTGTTCACAGTTACTATGGATGTTTCATTGACTCTGTGATGTGTGCAAATTTTAATATTTCTTTCATTTACTTGTCTGTATTTTCCCAAAATATCAGCTACAATGCATTTTTGATCTGATTGCTCAATTGATATACTGGCAATAATGTAAGAATAAATTCTTACAAAAAGAAATATAGCTATAAGAATATACCTTCATAACCTGGTTTTTACGCTGATTTCCTCTCTTGTGTTGGATGAAGGAATGCCTTGTTCCAAAAGGTAATATTTGTGTCATTTTATGTTTGTACCTGTGCATAATAATGGACACAGTCTCCAGAGATCTTCAGAAATTAGTGCCCTGGAAACTGCTGTATGCTGATGATTATCTTCTGACTGCTGAAGACTAGTCCAAGCATGGAGGAACCACTTTGAATGTCCAGACTAATGCTCAGTACAAACATGACTTAATACCTATCAACAGATGCAAATAATGACAGTATACATCTCAAAAAGAGAAATATCTTCTTGTACCTTTGTTCAAAAATCAATGCTGGCTGTCCATTTGTCCCAAAATCATAGATTACATTAAGCAATGCATGACCTGCAATGACTAATGAGCTTTGTAATAAGAAGATCTCAGACTGACGTAAGTGAAAAATGTACTGCTCTGCTATCTGCCCAGGTAACTTGAACAGTGAATAATGTTGGCTCACTACAGAAGAAGCAGAGGAGTGTCGTGTTGTAATGGAAACCAAAATGCTCCTGTGGACACCTGGCATGACTATTCATGACCATATGATCAATGACAAAATTCATAGGCAGTACAGATCATCACCTCTCATTGAGAAGATGAGAGACAAGTGTCTATGGTGTTATGGATGTGTACTTCCACCAGATCAAAACATTATAGCAAAGCACAGGTTGAAAGTGGATGCTAAATAACGTATTGAGAGACCAAGGCAGTGCTGGCTAGAAATCCTCCATTTAGATCTCCACCTTGACCCCATGCACAAGATTGTGTCAAGTGGAAACCAAGAGCTAAAAAGCTGAAAGGTTTTTTAGACTTATTACATGGTAGATGCATCCAATATATGTGATTTAGTACTTAGATTTTAGCTCAATAGCCATGAAAATATCTCATTGGATTTTTACTTTTAAGGTTTCAGATCAAACAGATGAAAAAGTGGCTGAAGCAAAATTCTATTCTCCAGTTGCTGGGTCTGTTTTCATGCGGTGGATTGGAAGCCTACATTCTGATTCCATAGATGCACTCATTCACACCAATCTTTACTGGGTAACTAAAGAGAAAGGAAGTCCAGAAAAAGATACAAAACACCACTGGAAGATCTATGCAACAGATATTTTAGACGCAGAAGCAGGTAGACATGATACAATTTCTGTATTGCATTTAAGCCAGTCCCACCATACTATCCCTCCCCCTCCATGCCCCAGCCTCCTCCTACCCCCACCCAGTCGCCACTCCCATCATGCACTGGTGCTGCTGCTCGCAGTGTAGTTTCGGCTCTCTGAGACTGCATATGTGTGTGCAAGTTGCACTTACGTGAGTGAGTGTGTGTGTGTGTGTGTGTGTGTGTGTGTGTGTGTGTGTGTGTCTACTGCTGACAAAGGCCTTAATGGCCAAAAGCTATGATTGTGTGAATCTTTTTATTTTGCCTATCACAGCTCAGCATCTCCACTATATGGTGAGTAGCAACTTTCCTTCTCTCATATTGTTGCATTCCGTCCTGAATTTTCCATTGTTTGATTTAAGCCAGTAACACATTTAAGCCAGCTCTGCTTACCATATGACAGGATATACAAACTAGTTTGCTTGTAATTATCACAACTGTTCTTGACTTGTAAGTGGCTATATAAATTTTGAACCCCAATATGTTGTCTTTTCCTGGCATTTGTTGTTTACACAGTTCCCAATGTGTTAAACCACACGGACCAATGCTATTATCTCTAGGCTTGAACTGCATCAACATCATAAGCTGCTAAGACGGTAATACAACTCTAGGGTAGTTGAGTTATGCTGCCTTAATCACTATTGTCAATTTATGCACACAAACAAGCCATATCATCAGTATTTGTGTAAAAATATTTTAAACCCGATGTATTTATTAAATTTACCTCAAATAAGGAGGATCAAATAGAAGCATTAAAACTATTGAACTCAATCTTGAAGAAGTATTTGCATCACTTGGGTGCTCAGATTACTGCAATCTGTGTAATGATGACTGCAGTATGAGTTTAACATTATCTGTTTGTTCAGTTCCACATAGTAATTCACTTACTAGATAAATAAGTACTCCACATTCTAAACAGTGTCATTTCAAACTGAGAAGCAATACTTTGAAGCAGCCAGGACTCTTTTTAAATCAAGTAAGTGTAGTGCAGGTACACCTCTTCCACCTCCCCCTCCCCCCTTCCCCCCTCCCCCTCCCCGCTCCCTCCCCTCTCTCCCAGCATCATCTACATGTTCAGGCTGAGTACCTGAAGTGCCTAACACTTTGATGTTTTGCTTTGTCACTGTTAGGAATGCTGGTACTTCAGTAGACATGACCAGAATCAGCCAATCTATAAGCATATGTTATAGAAAATAAGAATATTTAACAGCTGACTAACATAGCTCCCACAGGCTTCAACAGGAGTCTGCTTATGTTTATTGCAATAAACATGATAACAACCACACAAACTTTACCACCATCCAAATCATAAACAATTTTTATTGTATATAAATCAATGGGGTACAGGTAGAGCGAGGTGCCCCTGTTTTCTTAAAAATGTTAAAACTTGACAGCTAGGCTCCTAGCCTTCAGAACAGACAATATCAGGCATCTACTCAGATGTGGTAACAAATTATCATTTGAAAAAGACAGACGAAAATAGAAGCTTCCTGCAGAAGGGGCAGCCAGGCATTAACTGTTCTAGTGATTGATTTTCAGTTACCAGAAACGTTTTTGGTTTAGATTTGCTCACTGCTTTTGGTTTCTTCATTTGTCAAGTTCACTTTTTAATAATGTGGATAAGCTGTGTAGTGAGTATCATTCATTTTCTTTTCTCCTGGGTTGGGATGTGCATACAGTTGCATGGCACACATAACATTAAAGTAGTCAGTGCTGTTGCAGTTCTGTAGTGTTCAGGCAGTAAAGGTTTTGCTACAGGAATAGTTAAAAATTAGAGCTTAACTCACAAGGCATGATTGAACCTATAATATCAAGTCAATGGACCACTCATATAGTCATGATTTGTAAATATAATGACAGATGGCACCTCTGAGGTGACTTTAAGTCTACCATTAACAGTAAGTTTACACTCAGTATGTCTAATGATGGAATTGCTACAGGAACTAGCAGGTGCTCAGTATTCCTCCAAGATCAGCCTTTCCCATGTTTACTTCATTACCATTATAGAAGCAATCACATAACTCAATATTAATCAACACGTATTTTAATCTTTATAAAGATGAATGATTTCCTGGTGGTCTTTGCAAAAACCCCTAAATTGTCATCCTATGTTTCCTGTTACCTGGCTAAGACTATTTTTTGTTTTCCCAAAATATGTGATCTGATACATGAAACCCAGTTTTTTCTACAGCTGGGCTAAGTTCGCCCCACCTCCCCAAGACCGCTACCCAGAAGCATAACTCATCTCTTCTTATTCTGTTTTGCTCACAACTTATCAGTTAGGGTTCTAGCATTGTTTTGATACATTCTATATTCCTGTATGCGTGTATAAAACTTTCTTTACCTCTGCAAAATCTGTTGGTTAACCTTTTGTACCTGCACAGGCATGACAATGACACAAAACTCTCCTGTCAGTACAAATGTCAGTGATTATTTGACCCAGAAGGCATGGAGCTACATTCCAGAAAAGGAAATACTTGATGTGTGGGTCAATCTGCGTAGAAGCAGATAGTTTGAACACCACACAGAGACTGGCATGGAGAAAAGCACAAATCACAACCAGCACTTACAACCAAAACAACTAGGACGCAGAACCAAGAGCATGATGTGATGCAAAAGCTAGGTCCTTCTAATTCAATCTAACTGTGAGGACCAACTGTCTCAGCCTATCACTGCTGGCATGTAAACACCTTGGTTAGTGGTCCAGCACATACATTGCTCTGTGCATACCATCTGTGATAGGTTTCCACACTACTATGCCTTGAGACCCGTACCAGCTCATCTGCATCCATATGCATGCCCACTGGCAGGATACTAAGTCCCAGCCCCCTTGAAAAGACCTCAAATGGTTGAGAATGTCCTGGTTTATGTCATGTCCTCCATTGCAAAACCAGAGATACTGTGAGGCTCTCCAGCACTGGATCTACTGCCAAAGTAAGCAATGACTCAGTTGACTCTGCCAGAATGGCAGAAGATTGCACAGGCTGTCATAATTGCAGGTCCACCTGTATGAGCAAGGATGACTCATCTACAGGCAAGTGGGGAAGGCAGATGCAGGTTCTTATTCCATGGGCTCAGCATTGGGTGTAGTGGGAGTGATCATGCTGGCACTATATTCCACATGCGAAAGTATAATGGCAGAGGGTGCAGGGGTGCGGATGAGGGGTGGGGGGCAGCAGTGGGTGTGCAACTTAGGAGTCTTCTGCCAGGAAAACACTGTGATCAAAACACTGCAGACAGCATGTAGATGATGGTGGTGCAGATACAACTGGTTGTGGATGCAACTGGCTTGAATGATTGACCAGGTGCTTCTGGTTGACAGCCAACACAAATGAATTCTAACCTTTTGGCCCACAACTACACCCAGCAGCCACCTCTTCTGCCAACCAAAAGACTGGGCTCAAATGGCAGCCCTGCGAAGAAAATGTGGCGGGTCATGACATTCCAGGGCATGCAAGTCAGGATGTAGCAAATCCGACAGGCCTGCTGCTGCTGTCCGTGTGGAAAGCTAGACAGTACAGCGAACCACTCCACCTCGGAGATTGAAGCCAGGTGAAGTGGAGTGACAGTCGGATGCTGGATACCATTACAGTTCAAAGATCTTCAAACTCTTACTATACAAAACACTGACCATTATTGGATATGAGGGCCTGGGAGGGGGCGGGAGGGGGGGGGGGGGGGTACCCTCATTAGCAAAAATTAGTGACAGGACACAAATAGTTTCTGTGGACATCATGGAGGGCAGTTTGGCTACATACAAAAACTGAACAACACATCCACTACCAGTTGCCACATGATGTCCAAAAAAAGGCCTGTAAAGCTGATGTGCACCCATGACCAAGGGTGCTCCGGAACTGGCCAAGGAAAAAACAGACATGGAGGCACAGCCTGATGCATAGGCCATGCAAGCCCACACAAAATGTTTAATGTTGCGATTGGTCACTGGCCAGTAAATGTGCTTGCAGCAGCTAGAGTACACGAGTAGATAATGCCAGAGGGACAATATATTGTCAGTTTTTCTCCTCTGTAGCAATGAAAAGGACCCCCTGGGTAACATTGAGTCAACTGCGCAGTAGAGAAAACATATGCCACATTGAATCTGCTCCCAAAGGAGTGCATTCATGCTGTCCAGTCTGGACTTCTGAGATGATTTTCCAGGAGAACAGGTCAGCGGATATGGCAATTGCAACCTTCTGCTCTGTCGCAGAAAAATCCAGCAATGTTTTCTGCAAGGTATCATCATTGAAAAAACGAGAACCTCCCATCAATCAAACTCAGAATTAGGTTTCACTGGCAACAGCAATAGGGCATCTACATTAGCATGCTAGATAGTGGACTGGTAACAGATGTCATAGCAATATTTACTGAGAAAAAGTGCCCACATCTCCAAGTAATGGGCAATCCTGTATGGTAGCATAGAAGGAGAACCGAATAATGAAATCAGTGGCCTGCAGTCAGTGATTAGGAGAAACTTTGCTACATACAAAAGCCATGAAACTTTTTAATGTCAAAAATAATAGTCTATGCTTCCTTTCCCACCAGCAAATATTTACTTTACACTGCTGAAAACATATTGCATGCATAAGTGCTCGGCTGCTCAGTGCCATGCCATCTGTGTTCTGATGTGATAGGACTGTATCAATACCATACCGGCACACACTGGTGGCCAGTGTTAATGGCTTACCTGTGATAAAAGAAGCCTTACAGAGAGTGGAACCCAAACATCGCTTGAGGGAGTGGAAAGCCCATTAAGAGGATGGCAGATGTGCAAGCCCTGTCAATCTATAGTAGGTACTCTTGCCAAAATGGACTGGAGCTCCTTCAGATTATTGGGTGCCAGCATGTTGACAGTGGCATTAATGTGATCATCCACAGGGATGAAACCATCTTTGCTAAGCCCATGTCTCAGAAAATGAACTTTTGAGGAAAAAAATACTTGTTCCAGTTTGCAATGAAGGCCACTCTCCAGAAGGCATTGTAAAACTGCCTGCAGATTTCATAAGTGCTTGTCTTCTGTGAAGCATGTGATGCAGATGTCATTGAAGTAATTGACACAACAGGGAATATCCTTAATCGAATGCTCCAAATACCTTTTTGACAAAATCCGTGGACAGATTAAATTTCAAAGGACAAGTGACTAAACTGGTGTAGCCCAAAGGCCTTGCGAATAGTGTTAATAGTAACCTCAGACTATTCACAGATGATGCAGTTATCTAGAATGAAGTACATTTTGAAGAAAAGTGTCCAATTATTCAGTGAGACCTTGATAAGATTTCAAAGTGGTCCAATGATTGGAAACTTGTTTTAAACGTTTTAAAGCGTAAAATTGTGCAATCCACAAAATGAAAAAATAAAGTATCCTATGAATACAGTATTACTGAGTCACAGTTGGAATCTGTAAACTCATTCAAATATTGGGTGTAACACTTAGTAGGGACATGAAGTGGAATGATCACAAAGGCTCAGTTGTGAGTAAAACAGATAACATACTTTAGTTTATTGGTAGAATACTAGGGAAGTGCAAACATTCTACAAAGGAGATTGCTTACAAAGCACTTGTGTGATTCATCCTAGAATATCACCTGAGTATGTGGGACCAGTACCAAATAGGAGTAGGAAGGGATGTTGAACTTATACAGAGAAGGGGGGTATGAATAGTCACAAGTTTGTTTGACCTGTGGGAAAGTGTCACTGGCATGTTGAAAGAATTGGATTGGCAGTCTCTTGAAGGTAGACAGAAACTATCCTGAGAAAATCTACTGACACAAGCACCAGCTACAAATGATGAGTCTAGGAATACATTAGAACCCCCTATATATTGCTCCAATATTGCTTGTGGGAATAAGATTAAACTAATTACAGAAGCATTTAAACAATCATTTTTCCCCACACTCCATATGTGTGAACGAGAAAAAGCCCTAATAACTATTACAGTGGGATGTACCTTCTGACACGCACTTCACAGTGGTTTACAGAATGTAGATGTAAGTGTAGGACATGTTGAGCACTAAGAAATGCTGAGAAGCAGAATTCAATGTCAACTGCAGGTATATGTTGCCCAAGTTTGTGTGGGAAAGATGCTGGCCCACAAACAACTGCTCCAGATGCAGATTGGGTTGATGAGTCTGTTTAAAATTGCCACAAAGGCGCACGGCACCATTTGGCTTCTGAACCACATCCAGGGGGTGGTCCAGTGACTAGATGCAATGGAGAAAGAAATGTCAAGTTGTTGCCAACACTACAACTCAGACTTGATCTTGTTGCAAATGGTACTTTTCAGCTGACACCACACATGGCATCTAGGTACGAGCAATTGTGCCTAATATGCACCAAACATGATCGGAGGAGGACCACTGACTTGCCTGTTTAGTGGAAACAGATGTGGAAGGAGAAAGATGCCAAGAGCTTGCAAAACATCACGAGCAGGGACCTTGACTCTTTGACTTATTTATACCTACAAAGCTCACCATGTGGAAAGATGGGCAGTGTCGTGACATCACTGCACATGAATCATCACTACACCTCCACAGAGTGGCTCAGCAGAAGGCAAAATTGTCTGGCCAACCCCTCTGGGCACCAGAGCTGTTCATCGTGCATATCTGATTTTGCCACCGCTAAAAAATCGGGTCCTAGTTTGGACCTCAGGATCAGTACTAATTAGACAATTATGTTGCTAATTAGGAAGTTCTTATACAAGATATCACATTGGGAACACTCAAACTGACACTTTGCAAGAGACCTCACAATCTAGGTGGTATACGACTGCTCACGGTATTTATGATGCTGATTGCACTGCAGCTTTGCCGCCACCACATGGGTTTGATGCCCAAAATACTGTCTGAGCAGCTGACTGGTTTCCACAAAATTAAGTTTCTGGTTTAGCGCTGAGAATTTATATGATGTTGTACAACCCTGCACCATTGGACAATAACAAGGCAACCTTATTAGCTGGATCAATGATATGCCTTATTGGCAGTGCAGCAAGAACTGGTGCAGGTAATTCTCCCACCTTTCCATAGCCTTGTAAAAACCAGTGAAAGGAATTGGGGAGGGGGGGGCAGGGGGGAGAAAGCATCTCTGCAGGCCCGTAGCCCATCACCACTGCTCTGTGAGAGCAGATCAGTTCTGTTCTGTGTTGGAGCCATTCCTGCAGTTGCTCCTGCTACAGCTGTCATTGTTGCTTCTGGAGAAGCAACTGTTCCTATAATCATTACAAATTGCCGGGTTCACAGTGGCCACAAATTAAAACTATCAAAAAATAAAAGTCTCATATATATAAGAACGTCATCAGTCACTACTTTTGTACCTGCACAGGCATGGTGATGCTGTGAAACCACCCTGCTAGCACAAATGCTGTAAGAGAAAAAGCTTGATCTTCAGGTCAGTCTGCAGGGGAACAGAGAGTCCAAATACTGCATAGAGACTGGTACAGAGAAAAGCACAAAATGTGATCAGCGTGAATGACTGAAACAGCTAAAGTACGGAATCAAGGGCATGGCATGATATGAAAGCCAGATCTGTGTTAGTCAATCTCAGAATAAGGATTGACTTGTCCAGCCAATCACTACTGGCAAGTAAGCACCTAGATCAGTGGTTCTGTCCATACATCACTCCATGCACGCTGTCTGTGATAGCTTTTGACACTACTCTGCTACGAGACTCATGCCAGCTCTACTGAGTCCATACACGTGTCTGCTGGCAGGGATACTGGATAACCAAATTTCAAATTTGCTTCTAAAATGTCACATATCCACCTTTCACTTGCCACCTTTGCACCCTTTAACTATTGTTATTCAGATCTGATTAACTTTCACGATTCACATTTCATGTCTTCTAACACTGTATTGATCATGTTGTTCTGTTTTGCAGCTCCACAGTTCAAGTAAGAACTTCATTTGGTATGTCTTTCTTTTCCCCATTGCTAATGCTCCAGTGGAATTAAAAGCTACAGTTTTTGTGGGACTTTCCCAGTTTGTCTAATCTATGGCAACATCCTCCCTTGTCACACAAGCATGAGAAGAAATACACACTTTTTGCACTGTTTTACCTTTTTTATCCCATCTCTATCACATCCACCAGTGGTACTACACTTAAATTGTATTTATAGTAACAAGAAATATTGGAAAGCAGCTTTTAATCTCATATTTATTTAATTGCTTACAAATGTAAATTCGTATTGATCCTAAGGTCGTAGTGTCAACAAGAGATAACCAGCAGATGTTGGATGGTTTCCCTAGAGTGGCCAACACATTGCAAAACATGGGTTCATCATCTTAATAAAGAGAATCTTAATTCTCAGGCAAAATGTCTCCATCTCCTCCTTAGGAAACATGTGGGAAAAACCCACATGAGAAATTAGCCCATATGCATATCTACTGAATGGACAGTGTAGCCTGTATTGAAAAATAGCACAGAAATGCTCAGGATGATCTCATCACCAGGCAACAGTATCAAAAACATTTGCCTCCTCAACCAAAACCTCAGGAACCATGTGAGTGGGTAGGATCTGCACATTGCCCAGTGCGTGCAGTCTGTGTGACTTGTCTTGGTAGAC